>NC_041007.1:32744680-33443023 GCF_004193775.1 Glycine soja | reverse complement strand
GGCTTTGGACCTTTGAAAATGGCTTTTTTAGGCAACGTCAAAAATTTGGTTTATGAATTGATTTTAGCCTTAATTTCACTTTGGTTATTAATCGATTCGATTAAGAAAGAGAAATCCCAAAGGAAAATGTCCGACTGATTCTTTTTGATTTATTTTATTAAAAGATATTTTTGATTATTATATTATTATTTTACCCTTTTTTTGGTTTCCAACGTAGTTACGGCATGACCGAATGGTCGGATTTCATTTTAACAGAAACTAACGGATATTACAATTCAAATGATTGGTGAAAATTTATTTTATTTTTTGATTAGGCGAGAAAATAACTTAAGCAAATGACTAAAGCACGTCAAAAGGGGGTACAGAAAGTAAATGAAATGTAAATAAAAGCACGTAAAACAAATGAGGACCACTAAGGGTACATAGAATGAATTGAAAAGTTCGGTTTTGGGAACTTACCGGTTGAAGACCGAAGAACGATGAAGAACGAACGAAGAACGTTGAAGAACGGCTGAAAATCTTCGCGAAAATCCCCATGGAAACGTTACAGAAACCTTACGGAAGCGCCTCGGCTCGGATTTTCTTCACGGAACCAATTTTTTTCACTAATTTCAAGTGATTCTTGAATTACCAGGAGGGCTGAACGAAATTCCCTTTCACTTCTCCCCTTATTTATAGGAAAATGGGGGAGATGCTTGCCACCCAGCTCGCCCAGGCGAGCAAGGTGACTTCCTCCAGAAGCAACCGCCTAATGGAGGAATCTTCTGGAGGGCCCAAGTGGACCTGGTTGCTATTTGCACCCCCACTTTTACTAAATACACCCCCTGTCCCCTTTTTTTGTGATTCTTTTTCCGTAAAGTTACGGAAACTTACGAATTTCGTAAGGATACTTGTTTTCTTTCTGTAATGTTATGGAACCTTGCGGATTACATAATCATCCCCCTTTTGACCTACGGAATGTTACGTAACCTCACGAATTGTGCAACGATGCTTCCTTTTGAGTTCCGGCATGTCATGAACTTCACGAATTGCATAACGATGGGTGCCAAGTACCTCAAAATGGTCAAATGAAAGTTGCATGCCACCAAGCAAAGGTCCTCGGATGAAATTAGGGTATGACAGCTGTGTCTCCAACAAAACCACCTCCAAAGCCCGATCCGGAGGTCGATGATCCGCTTTATCTGATGACATTGACCATCCCAGAGCTTTTCTTGAGGCCTTATCAGGTTACATGGGATGCCACCGTGTTCGGGGTCTTTAATCCAGATTTCCAGCTCTACATAAAGCACAAAGACCTCTCCGAAATTGCACACGGTGGTTAGTGTCTCAGCATATCAGTGTTACAGTTGTGGATTCTGTAAGTCATTTTATATTACTTTTAATTACCTAAGTTATTGCTTTCAATTCATAAATATTTAACTTTGACTTAACATAAACAGGCATCTCACTGAAACATGTATGCGAGCGAGGAATTCTGATATCTATGGATTCCTCGAGCCACAGTCCATTCAGAGGTCTGAGCAATCGCAATTTGAGTCTGAAAGTTACATAAAGACTAGGATGTAGAGTTCAAAACGCGATGTCTATCTTGGAGCCATAGAGCCTACCTAAATGGGTAAGTCACACAAAATAACTGAATTTAATTAATGTTTACTAATATACTAACCCATATTTGTCTCCACTGCAGCGAACACTGGCAGATGGTGGTCATTCTGCCCAAGGAACACCTAGTTGTCTGGTTTTGTTCATTGCATAACAGGCTAGACAACTACCTTAAGGGGATTATTAACAGGTTAGTGTTCTTTTCAATACATTTGCATTGAAATACCTCAATGTACAACACCAATTTTTAATTTTTACTCATCTAGAACAGTGCTTTAAAAGGTCTTGATGATGCTCTATAGCCTAAATCAAAGGCTCCTGTTAGGTGGATTGTCGTCAAGGTACGTCATTTACATAAAACTTCCACTTATATATATTTCTTATGTGTCTGTACACTATTTGTTTAATTAATATCCAAATTTCATTATGTATTTAGTGTAATAGACAAAAAGGAAGTATTGAGTGCGGCTACTATGTCATGCACTGGATGTCCACCATCATTTTAGGAACTTTTAGGAATAACTAGGAAGCGGTACGTTTATTTCAAACAAATTCAATTTTTTTATAATTTGTATTACATTATTAACTTATTATGATTTATTTCATCATGCAGTATTTTAACGATCCTAGACCATTAGAGCCTGAGAGATTAAAGGCGTTGCAAATCTAGTGGGCACAGTATTATCTCCGAGTTGGAGATCAGACCTAGGATTTAGGGACATTAACTTTAGCTTAGTTTACTTTGGTTTAACATTTTTGACATTTCCTATGTAATTTGAACATTGAATTCATTTGTTGATTGTTCTTTATGATAAATGAATTATTCGATGCTTATTATGACAAAAACTGCTTGAAACAAGAATAAAATGTTTATTTGCTGTGAATTGGGTATGAAATTGAATTTTACAGGTACAATTTTGGGTTTATTGTAAAAACAGAAAGTTTATATAAAAAAAACTTGAAAACAACATCGGTTATTAACAACAACCGATGTTAATATAGTAAACAACATCGATTTTTTACAAAAACCGATGTCTACATGCACCTTAACATCGGTTATAATAGAAAATCGATGTCAACGTTTATATATTAACATCAATTATTTGTAAATAACCGAAATCAACGTTTGTATATTAACATCGATTATTTGTAAATAATTGATGTCAACGTTTGTATATTAATATCGGTTATTTGTAAATAACCGATGTTAACGTTTGTATATTAACATCGGTTATCTATACATAACTGATGTTATATACAAAGAACTACACCAAATAAGTGTATGCATCATCAACGTTGACATCGGTTTTCTAGAAAAACCGATGTTAATGTAATATATTAACATCGATTTTGGTAGGTAACCGATGTTAATAAATTACATTAACATCGGGTTTTCTTCAAAATCGATGTCAATATACAATATTAACATCGGTTTTACTACAAAACCGATGTCAACGTTCATCATGCATACACTTTTTTTTGCTGTAGTTCATTGTGTTTAACATCGGGTATTTAGAAAACTGATGTTATCATATTTATGTTAACATCGGTTTTCCAAAACCGATGTTAACAATGATAAATTCAACATCGGTACTTTCAACATCAATTTTAGAACCGATGTAGAATGCCCTAAATAACTGATGTTGAAAGTGTAATTCTAATAGTGAATTTGTCACTGTGTCCACCGCGTGTTTGTGCTTCCTGAGTTTGGTTCTTACTAACTCAGGTTCCATTTTACGACTTGTTCTTGCTGGCTTGAAAAATGATATTGGGAACTTTCTTGGTTTTTTTTGTCAGTGGTTATTTCTTTGTAAGTGTTCATATTACAGAGGTGACTCGATCAAAATTTTCCAAAATTTTTACTCAAAGTCTTTCCTTTTCAAAAATGGCAGAGTGAAAGTACTAGTTGTTGTTCCAGAACCTTAACCCAAACACTTGTCATTGCTTTTTCAAAAATCTCAAGCCAAACTTAATCAAATTAATAGTGTGAAACTAATTTTAAATGAAACAAAACTTAAAAAGTTACAACTTTGTTTTTTAAATCACTGGAAAATACACTAAAATGAGTGAGATGTGTGAATTTTAATTTGGCACTTCCTATTTTTTGCATATCTATGCCTAACAATGTGCGGTTTTCTTAAAAATTGTATCTTTGTGTTGATATTTACCGAAATGTTTTTGGAAATCCTTATATTAGATTTAATAATCTTGTCAACCATGTATCTTTTAAGTTATTTTTTTTTTACTTTGTTTACTATTTTAAAATAAGATTTATAGACAAAGACAATTTCACTACTAGAAAATAAGCTTTTAACATCGGTTATTTAGGGCTTTCAACATCAGTTATTAACCAATGTTGAAAGTACCGACGTTGAAAGTATTATCGTTAACATTGGTTTTTGAAAACCGATGTTATCGTAAAATTACAACGTCAGTTATTTCAATAACCGATGTTATATAATAAGAATTACATAAAAAAAGATAGATATATTCAAACCAACGTTGGCACTTAACATCGGTATTTTAAAAAACCAATGTTGTTAGTATACGTTAACATCAGTTTTTCAAAAAACCAATGTTGTTAGTGTAGGTTAACATCGTTTTTTTTTTAAAAACCGATGTTGTTAGTGGAAGTTAACTTCGGTTTTTTTAAAAAAACCGATGTTGTTTTTAGGAATTTTTTTAATATACTGTCTATTTTTTCAATAAACCCAAAAATTAACCTGCAAATTTTAAATTAGACCACACAACACAACATATATAATTTTCATTCTATTTTGAAACAGTTTTTACCAGAAAAATTCCATGAGAAATTTATTAATAACTATTAATTAAAAGGATATTTAATGTTTAGGAGACATGAATTGTAAAAAATGTAAAACAAGTAAAGTACAATTACAAAATTGCCTAAACATCCTAAGTTTAAAATAATACTTTGCCCACTGGATGCGAAGTGCCTTCAATCTGGTTCCAATGGTCTAGCATCATTGAAATACTGCATGATAAAATAAAACATAAGTTAATAATATAATACCAATCATAACAAAATCAAATTTGTTTGAATTAAACAATTACCGTTTCCCAATTATTCTTGAAACTTCCTAAGATTATAGTTGACATCTAGTGCATGACGTAATACCCACACTCAGTGCTTCCATTTTGTCTATTACACTAAATACATTATGAAATTTATATATTCAATTTTAACTACAAATTAGTCTACACAGTACTAAAATATAAGTAGAAGCATTGTTTAAATCACTTACTTTAACAACAATCCACCTAGCACCAGCCTTGGATTTACTTTGTGGAGTATCGTCAAGTCCTTTCAAAGCACTGTTGAATACAAACACAGATGCTTATTGTACAATTAAAATGTTGATATTCCCAACTAATGCTAATGCAAATGTATTGAAAAACAACACTTACCTATTAATTATTCCTTTGAGGTAGTTGTCTGGCCTATTATGCAATGAACAAAACCAGATGACAACATTTTCCTTAGGAAAAATGACGACCATTTTCCAATGTGCATTGTAGTGGAGACCAATATAGGTTATTATACTATTATACATTATTTAAATTCATTTGTCCAGTTTCACTTACTCATTCAAGTAGGCTCCTAGGTACACATCCCGTTTTGAATTCTGCATTCAGTTCTTAATGTAAATTTCTGATTCAAATTGTGGTTGCCAGATCTCTGGATGAACTGTGGCTCCAAGAATCAATACACATCAACATTCCCCGCTCGCATACTTGTCTGAGTCATATGCCTATTGTTGTTAACACAAAGTAAATTATGTATGAATTTAAAACAATAATTTAGGTAATTAACAATAATCTAAATTGACTTACAGAATCCATAACTGTATAACAGAGATGCTGAGACATTAACCACCGTGTGCTATTTCAGACAGGTCTTCATACTTTATGTACAACGGGAAGTCTTCATTAAACACCCCGAACATGATAGCATCCCACATAACCTGCAATGGCTTTAGAAAAAGCTGTGGGATGGTCAATGTCATCAAATATAGGGGATCATTGATATCATGATTTGGCCTATCTGTTGGTTTTGCCAGTCCCACAACTCCCTGTTTATCCAACATAGTTAATTAACATAATTTAATTACAGTGAACACTTTAATTGAAAAAGAAGAATTTAATGACACTGAAATACCTGTTCTGATAAACACTTGACAAGATGTGTCAGCCATGCAAGGAAGGTGTTAAGTGTTTGCCCCACTAACTTAACCTCTTCAGTGGGTACAGGAATGGGAGCATCTACATCTCTAACCTCCTCAACACCAACCTTGACTTGATCATGCAATAAAGGAATGTTGTGAACGATTGTGGATCCCTCATAAACTCTTCCTAGGGCAACCAGGCGGGGAGAATTTTCTTCGATGTACAACCCGTATTTGTTTGAGTCAACCGTGTCTGGATCGTTCCCTGAGGGATCAACACAACTCTCCTTTGTGATGACACGAGCAGCTGAAGGACCAACTTCAGGCTCAGGAGGCAGTGTGAGTTCTTGTGATTGCATCTGCGACTGAAACTGAGACTGCATCTGGATGAAGGATAACATTAGCTGTCGAGTCACTTTTTCTGTGATCGACTCCTCCAGCTGGTCCCTGATTTGTTGCATCAGCTGCTCCAGGTCTTCGAAAGCCATGGAGGAAGATGTGCGGGAGGTCCTTGGAGCTGTTCCAAAGTATTGCTTGATCGTCACATCGGCTCCAGCAGCATGCACACGACCAAGGTGTTTTGGTCACCCAATGGCAACAGTCAGTACATCCTGACGTCCATGGGCGACAAAAGAACCCTGTGACGCTTGCGCCTCCAACAAATATTGTAAAGAACACATTTATTGGTTTACTCAATCACACAATAAACATAAATAATTACAATTATTAATTGAAAGTGACTTACAATCTTCTGAGCAATTTCCTTTGCTGCCTTAGACGTCATCTGGCTAGTTTTCTTGGTGCAGGCCATCTTCCACTTCACGTGTCTCTGATGGGAAATGGAGGATCAATCACGGTGTCAATGCTTCCAGATTGAGCAGCTTCCTCCAGTTTTTTCTTTTTCTTCTCATCCATCAAATTGTTTTCTAAATATTCATAACCTCCACGAGACAACATGTGAGGGGCAGTATTTTGCTTCTGGATGGCCTGTGCCTTTTTTCGCATATCCTGCGAAAATTCAACGTTAATGAAACTCATGATTACAATGTATTATAATAAATGAATTTAAAGTTCAAAACAATGAAAATCACAAATTAGTTACCTCCCACGAAGGGTCTCTGCGGGTTTGACAAAATTAGGCCCACTTCTCCTTGCTAATGTCGTACTTTTCGTATATAGTGTCATCGACACTTTCCTTGTCGGCTGCAAGTGCCCATTTCGATGTCAAATCAGACTTGAATTGTCTCCATCGCTCCCCCAAAGTCTGAAGCATTTTATTTTTTGTCCTCAAATCAGATGCTTCAGGGATATCAAATTCAGCCTCACAAACAAAAAATGACATTCTATTGTTACTAAATTACAATTTGATTATCAATGAATAAAATGAAAGATTTAACTAAAATACTTGAATATCCTCCCATATCAAATCCTTTTGAGCAGCAGGGACTTGCTTCCAATTCTCTTATGTGACATCGACCTTATCACGAGCGATGATCCCCAAATATGTTCTTAACTTCTTTTTGTTGGTATCGTCGGCCGTCTTGGTCGCAAGATCAACGGTCTGTCTGCCCCAACTGGTCTAGTCACCAATGATCTTAGCCATGTGGCTTTTCTTGTCTGCTTCAAGGTAGATGGCAACTGTGATGTTGCACTAGTAGGAAGAGGAGGAGGAGGAGGAGGAGAGCTAGGTGGTGTAGCCATTTTCTTGTAAAGAAAAAAACATTAGTTAATTAACATTATCACAAAACTGAATAAGTTATGTAAATGAATGGACTGAAATGAAATACATAATAAGAAAATTACATTAGATGATGCTAATTAATTCTCCTTCATCATGATCATTACGATTAGCATGAACGTCGTCAAATTCTTCTTCTCCAACGACGTTAGACGACATTTGTGTGGACAAAGGACTAGCATAAGTATCAATGTATAAATCATCATCTTCAACATTAACACCAATTGTTTTCCCGTGTAGAGCCACTAACCACCTTTCATCACAAGGCTCTTGAACATAAAGTACCTGTTTAGCTTGTTCGGCCATGATGAAAGGGTCATTTTGGTAAGCGAGTTTCTTTAGATCTACCAACGTAAATCCTACATCATCGGTCCACACACCGGTGTTGCTGTCAACCCATTTACATTTGAAAAGACAGACAGTAAATTGGACATAGTTAAGCTCCCAAATTTCTTCAATGAAACCAAAGTAAGAGATGGAAGCTACATGGGGATTGTCATCATGTACACTAGCGAAGTGTTGAGATTCAGCCCTTAGGGTGACCTTACTGTTTTGCATTGTACTTTTCTCGTCTTGTGCTTTTGTATAAAAGGAATACTTGTTTATATCGTATCCTTGCCAAGTTATAACATTTCTTTTAGGCCCATCTGCTAGCTTTCTTACCGTTTCAAAAGCATTATCATCAGCAAAGATTGTTTCTTTAAACCAATCTAGGAAAGTCTTGTTATGCTTTTTCAAGACCCAGTTCTTCAACATTTTTGGATTACTTTCTTTCACTAAACCTTCATGCCGAAGTATGTATGGCAAAACTTGGGAAGCACATACAAGTGAGCTTGTTGCAAATCTTCTACAGTTGGAGTGATAACATGCAGTCCTCTTGAACCCTTACTGCCCACTCTTTCATCATGCCGAGACTCGGGAAGCCCAATAGGTTTAGCTTTTTCAATGTACTTTGAACAAAATTCAATGGCTTCTTCTACAATGTACCTTTCAACAAAAAAATGCTTCTAGATGATGTAGATTCTTGGTATATCCTTTTAAGATATTCATGTATTGCTCAACCGGGTACATCCACCGCAGATAAACAAGACCACAACATTTGATTTCTCTGACCAGATGAACAATTAAGTGAACCATGATGTCAAAGAAAGCAAGAGGAAAATACATCTCCAACTGACACAATATAATAGCAGCCTCAATTTCCAACTCATCAAACTTCACAGGATCAAGGACTTTGCTACATATGGCATTGAAGAAAAATCACAGTCGAGTTATGACTAACCTGACTTTGTTAGGCAAAATGTCTCGTATGGCCACGACTAACAATTGTTGCATCAACACGTGACAATCGTGAGAATTTAACCCTACCAACTTAAGATCCTTCAATTGCACATGGCTTTTAATATTTGAAGAGTATCCTTATGGGACTTTGACATGGCGCAGACACTGACAAAAACTGATGTTCTCCTTTCTGGACAAAGTATGACAAGCTGGAGGCAAGTAAATTTTTTTACCATCATACCTTGGATGCGCAAAAATAGTCATTAATCACATAAAACAACATAAAAAAAGGACTGTAACATAAACCAGGCCAAGAAAAGTATGTTTTGCATTCGTACCTGTGATAATACTTAGTATCAATAGTCTTCAACAATGAATACCGTCAACGATGAGGCAAACAACAAAATGATATGAGTCTGCGAGCTTATGCTATAGCAAATAATGGTTCAATATGTTTCTAGAGAAATGACTCACATATAGATAACAAAAAACATCAACTGTGAGACATGGATGGAAGACATTATTTATCAATGTTTAAATTTAATAACCAATGTTCTTATATTACTCGAAGACTTAAGTTTTTATATATAGGACAATAATAGAGGTTTAAATTGTGAATATTTTTTATGATTCATGCTGCACAACGCACTATTTAAACAATTCCAACACAATGTGAGAGCCATGAGATGCTAAAGCTAAATACGAGTGAAGAGAACATGAGAATCTGGACTCTCTGACATCTTTATTTTTTTATTATATCATATAATGCATTGAGATTATAAATAAGTGAGGGGCAATCCTCACCCCTTGATCTAGCTTTTGGGGTTGAGTAAGGCCTAAACTCACATTTTTAATATTCTAATATGGTATCAGAACTAACTTTTGGAGTTGAGTTATGCAACTTCCTTCCAAGTATGAACCGTATTAGATTCCAAAATTACTCTTTGTCCTACCTATCTCCCACTACCCTATTCTGTTTCCCACTTGGCTCTCCTTCTATAAATTTATTTATCCCAAGGCATGTGTCCTCCACACTCCATTTCCCATCTCATACAACTGTACATTGTTATCATATATTTCTTTTGCAATAGCTAGCCATGGAAAACAACAATATTCAACCATGCCATGATGACCTTGATCGTAGAGAAGCCAACAACCCTCCAAAGATGTTAAACTTGGAGGTGGAAGGACAGAGAGAGGGTTTTGACTATGCAAAGAGACCAAAATGGCTTAGAGCTGCTGTTTTGGGTGCCAATGATGGTTTTGTCTCAACAACATCCCTCATGATGGGAGTTGGAGGTGTGAGGAAAGATGTTAAGAGTATGCTGCTGACTGGGGTTGCAGGGATGGTGGCTGGAGTATGCAGCTTGGCCATTGGAGACTTTGTTTTTGTTTACTCACAATATGCTATTGGTATAGGGGTGCAACTACTTGGTGCTGCCTTTTTCAATACCTATAAGGCAAGGTTAGGGGTGGTGGTAGCTGTTGTCACCCTTGCTTTGATCATCTTTGGAGATTTGGGGGCCTTTTTAGGGAAAGCACCCAGGGTTAAGTCCACTTTGAGGGTTTTGATTGGAGGGTTGTTGGCCATGGCTATTACTTTTTCTTTAACACACACACACACACACACACACACACACACACACACATGTTGATATCACTATCCTGGATTATAGACAGCTATCCTGGACTTGGAGTAGCTAGATCATCTTGGACTTGGACTTCTCTTTATTTGTTACCTAATTATAGACAGTTATCACTATCCTACTCTCTTGGTACATAATACAAGTTGTTACCAAAAGAAAAAGAAAAATGGTTGCTGGGGAGTATAATTGTTTTCCAATACTAGTCATTATATGCTTTTTGAATGCCAATACTAAAAGCAAACTCATGACATTGGGTTTATACTTTTTACAGAGTGCTGGAGTGCAATTTGCTCAAAGGGATCAAGTGGTCCAACCAAATAATCCTATTTCACAACCTAGTATGACTACTAATGTACCAAACAGGGAGCAAGCCTCAGCTAGACAGGAAGCAGTTGCTCAGCTAGCAGAGTCCTAAATTGTCCTTGAATCTATGATGACAATGGATCCTAAACACAAACTAGATGGTGCTAAACCTCCATCGGGTGATTACTTGTTTGATGTTTTAGGGGTGGATTTGAAAAACCAATTGCTGAATGGAAACTGGGATAATCTCTTTACTTATGAATTAGATGCTAATGCAGAGAATATGGACAAAAAGATAGCACCTATGAACATGCAGGGTGCAACGACTAGTCCTGATATTTATTCAGTTAAAGAAGCAATATCAGACAACGACATCTTTTTTGGGATGGGAACAGACCACCTTTTGGATGTCATGGTCTCCAAAGCCAAATCTATTGTGAAACAGGATTCTGATGACATGTCTTATAGGACAACATTGACATGGAATTGTACTTTCTTTGTTCCTTCTCCTGCCTGAAGGACAGTAGTGTCTAGTCATTTCCAAGGGGGATTATTTGATTTGCCTAAGAATGATGGTAAAACAGGTGCCACAAAAACTAGTTTTCTTAGGTTTGGATGTAACAAGGATGATGCTGGAAACTGTTCTCAAACTAGTTCTATTTATGGCTCTCAACTTAGTTCATGGGTTAAGAACAGTGGGAGTGTGAAATGAGAGAATAGTGTTTCAACTAGATACTCAAAGAGGCCAGATGAAGCTTGCAAGCCAAATTGTAAGAGGCATAAACCTAGAGAGAATCCCAGGCCTTAACCGAAAGATCGTCAAATGATTCAAGATCGAGTGAAAGAGTTACAAGAAATTATTCTAAATGGAGAAAAAGTATTTCCTTGCTTATTATTTCATTTCTAATTTTTTGGTAATTTAAATATCTTGTTCTATCACCGAATTGTTTTTTTTTTCTTTGATATCTTTTTATGACTTGATAGTGTAGCATAGATGCACTTTTGGAACAGACCAATGAACCAAGATCCTTCAAGGAGAAAACACTATTGAGTTTGCAAATTAAGCTCTGTAGCAAAGTAGGATTATTAACGGTGATGATTATGTCATCAACATAGATCAACATGTAGACAGTTGTGGAACCTTTGGAATAGACAAATAATGAGGGATCACATTTGCTAGAGCTAAAACCGAACTTGCAGCCAATAGGGACCCTACTAGGGGGAAGAGGATCAAGAGTCCAAGTATTATTGTTGATTAAGGCATCATATTCTGCCTTTATAGTTGTCAACCATGCAGGGTCAGTAAGAGCTTGCTTAGTGGACTTAGGTTCCAAGTGAGTCAAAATAAGAGTAGGATTTATCCTCCTCTGAACGATGCCAGATTTGGATCTGGTTTGCATAGGGTGATTATTTTGAGGTACACTTTGAACATTTTATGGTAAAGAATAAGTGGAAGAACTAGTGGAAGAAGGATTAGGTGAAGGAATGTGGGACTGATCTGAAGAGATAGCAATTTGTGAGGGTTGTGGGGTGGAGACAATAGTAGGGGATTATTGAGAAACAACAGCAAAAAAATTCTGGAACACAGTTTGTGACTTATTAGGAGAAGGTGGGTGAGTTTGGGGAATGGGAACAATAGGAATGAAGGCTAATGGTAATGATGATGAGGACATATTTGTGGGCTTCAATGCAGTAGAAAATAGATCAGGATAGGGATATCCGATTTCATTAAAAATCACATCCTTAGAGACATCAATTATGGCATCAGAAGATACACATTTGTACCCTTTATGCATAGGAGAGTATCCTAGAGTGCCAAGTGTTGGTTGAGATAGTATTTACAAAAGTTGAATTAACAGGAAAATGAGTTTTTACAATGGAAGACAACAAATTAGACTTAGAGGTAGACTTGGCAAATGAGCTTGAAGAGGTAGAATTTGACAGCAGCTTGGTTAATGTGTACAAGCCATTGGATCCAACATGTACTTTGAGAAGAATCTCATTGGATCCATGAGATTTAACAAGGCACACATTAGGGTGAAATTCAAGGGAAACTGAATTAACTGGAAAATGAGTTTTTACAATGGAAGACAACAAATTAGACTTAGAGGTAGACTTGGCAAATGAGCTTGAAGATGTAGAATTTGATAGCAGCTTGGTTAATGTGTACAATCTCATTGGATCCAACATGTACTTTGAGAAGAATCTCATTGTCCCTATCACATTAAATGGTTCACACTTAGATCAATGTCTATATATATATATGGTTCTCTCTCTCTCTTTCTCTCTCTCTCTCATATGTAATAATAACAAAACCGATTAATTGCCATGCTAGAATCATAGAGTATCTCACTAAAAGGCTAGCTATCACAACGTCGTGTGCATGTGTGCCCCTTCACTATGGCAATGTGGCATCATTCACTGAGTAACAAGTTCGTCCAAGACAAACGTAGTTCCTTTAATTTCAAAAGTTTTACAAAATTTGATTCTTTTATAGATCCTTCTAACAAATTAGATGAAAGATATAACGTCACTAAATTTGACAAAGTTCCAAAAGTTACAGGCATATCACCAGTCAAAGAATTAGCTCCAAGATTTGATACCTGCAGGTTTTTTAGGAACTCAAAACTCTTAGAAATTGTTCCATTCAGTCGGATCTGAGCTAGGTTTAAAGTTCCCAAGGATGACAAGTTTGTAAATGGTGAGGGAATTGGACAAGTAAAGGTATTATTACTGAGATTTAGAAAGATCAAGGACTTGGAGATGTGTGAAGTTGGTTTTTCCTTTTGGTGGTCCTAAGTTATCAATTTGACAGCTCTCCAACTGTAGTTCTAAAAGAGATGGAAGTGCACTCACTACTTGAAGCCAGTTACCTTATTTATGAAGGTCTGAACCATTCAAATCATGGTACTCTAAGGAAGATAGCCTTGATATCCAATTAAGATTATCTATCTGAAGAGCATAATTGTATCCAAGATTAAGGTGTTTCAAGTTTGAGAGGTTTCCTAGTTCATGAAGGATTAATCCCATCAACCCACTTAAGCTAAGGTCCAACTTTCTCAGACTCTCCATTGAGCCTAGGAAGCTTGGTGGGTGGTTACCTAGCTAATAGCCACATATTTGGTTCTCTAATACTTATTATGTATATTGTATTAGCTAATCATAGGCCTGCTCTCATTGATGCTAGGCTATTTGTAAATGAGTACCACTTGTACTGCTTTCATTAATATATATAATATATCTACTTATGAATAATTCAGCATGAATAAATAACAATGTGGGTACTATTCTAATTTCTATTAACTTGTTTTAAAAAATGGTGTGAGACAGTGACTCCTCAAAGCTCAGAACACACAACAATAAAAGAAAAACCAGAACATTGTTACATTTGCCATGGTGCTATACGCATTACAACACACACATAGCTACCAAGACATTAAGCATTCAAAGGACACCTAGCAATCTGAATTACCTCACTCAAAATGAGACCTTGCGAGCACGAGTGAGCACCCCAAATAGACCTAGCAGTGACCACGACTTCCACAAACCAAATCCATGCAACACAAACAAACAAAGATCCTTGCAGTGAGCATGAGTTCCCCAAACTCACCCACGGTATTCAATACAACATGTTAAAGACAAGAAAAATTCACGAAACGTGTACCTAGTTAAGGTGGCGAGGTGTCACGGTCTTGATAAGCTTCCAGATACAAATAGATATGGTCACAAAGAAGAAGAAGCTTAGAAGGATAAGAACAGAGCGCGAGCAAAGAAGGGCTCGCGTTCTAATATTTTAAAATATAAGTCCAACTTCGGTTTTCAATACAAAACCGATGTTAACCAAATGATGTTAATGTTAACATCGATTTTCTGAGAGAAATCGATGTTAACTTATCATACATTAACATCGGTTTCATAAAAAACCGATGTTAATTAAAAGACGTTAACATCGGTTCTTCAAAAATCGATGTTAACAAATTAATGTTAAGATCGGTTTTTCAAGAACTGATGTTAATGTTGTTGGATCAAGTGGCCTTTGAATAATTAAGAATGGGGGGTTGAATTAATTATTAATGAACCTTTACTAATTAAAAATCTATCCTTCTTAATGTTACTAGATTAATTATGCTTTTACTATAATGTTAAGAAAGTAAAGAACAGTAATTGAAACTTTAACCAAAAGTAAAAGCGATAATTAAAGTGCACAGCGGAAATTAAAGAGTGTAGGGAAGAAGAAGAAAAACACAAGAGTTTTATACTAGTTCCGCAACAACCCGTGTCTACATCCAGTCCCCAAGCGACCTGCGGTCCTTGAGATTTATTTTCAACCTTGTAAAAACCTTTACAAGCAAAGATCCACAAGGGATGTACCCTCCCTTGTTCTCTTTGAACAACCAAGTGGATGTACCCTCCACTTGAACTGATCCACAAGAGATGTACCCTCTTTTGTTCTCAGTTACAACAACCCAAGTAGATGTACCTTCTACTTGTACCACAACGGATGTACTCACCAATGTGTTAAGACAAAGTTCTCAGGCGGTTAGTCCTTTGAAACTTTGTGAAAGGGAAACAAAAGATATCTCAGGAGGTTAGTCCTTTGAAATATTTTATTTAAGGGAAAAGGAAGAATCAAAAGAATTCTCAGACTGTGTCGTTTTGAATTCTTTGACAAGGGAGAAGGGAGACACAATAGAATTCAGGCGGTTAGTCCTTCGTTCTTTTGGAAAAGGGAGAAGAGAGACACAAAAAGAATTTAGGCGGTTAGTCCTTGGCAAATTCTTTTTGGCAAAGGGAGAAGAGAATGAAAAAGATGAATAGCACACTTTTGTTTTCTGTGAAAGAACAAGGTTTGGAAACCAGAAAACTTTGAAAGCTTTTGGCAAAGGAAGAAGAAGAAGAAGAAGATATTCAAAAGTAAATTGGAAAAGTTATTTGAAATGTAAGTCAAGGTCTTGCTTTTATAGACTCTTCATGTCTGGTCAAGAAAACTATTGGAAGAGTTATAACCTTGAGAAAAACCTGAAAACCATTGGAAGAGTTACATCTCTTGACTTTTCATTCAAAACTTGTCATTAGTAATCGATTACCAAAACCATGTAATCGATTACAAAAAGCTTTTTATGAAAGGATATGACTTTTCACAATTGATTTCAAATTTCAATGTTCAGATACACTGGTAATCGATTACCAATATCTTGTAATCGATTACACCATTTTGAAATCAATTGAAATGTTGCAAATTCAGTTAAAAACTTTTGAAATCAAACTTTGCCACTGGTAATCGATTACAGGAAACTGGTAATCGATTACCAGAGAGTAAAAACTATGGTAACTTAGAAAATTTTGAGAAAAACTCTTTTGAAAAACAAAATTGTGCTATGTTTGTTTTCTGAAAAATATTTTCAATACTTCCCTTGTGAAGTCTTCTTGATTTCTTCCCTTGAATCTTGAATTCATCTTCTCTTGAATCTTGAAATCAAACTTCTCTTGATTCTTGAATCTTCTTGATTTCTGTAGAAGCAAACTTGATTGCTTCATGATGATGAATGAAGATTGATTCATGATGATGAATCAAGATTGATTCAAGGTATTTTGATGATAACAAGGATGATGACAAAAAGCCCAAGAGAATGATTTCAAGATTGAGTCAAGAACAATTCAAGAATCAAGAGAAAGATTCAAGAGAAAGTTTCATCAAGAAGATTCAAGATTCAAGAATAATCAAGATCAAGATTCAAGAATCAAGAGAAGACTTAATCAAGATAAGTATTAAAATGTTTTTTAAAACATTGAGTAGCACAAGAAGTTTTCACAAAATCATTTCCAAAGAGTTTTACTCTCTGGTAATTGATTACCAGATTGTAGTAATCGATTACCAGATTGTAGTAATCGATTACCAGTGTTTTAAAATGTTAATATTTTCGAAAAATTCATTTCCAAAGTCACAATTCTTCAAGTGACTTGTTTATGAAGATTCTTTCAAAAGTCATAACTTTTTAAGTAATTAGTTTTAAAGGAATTGCCAAGACTTACAAGTTTTGACTTGAGTCATCAAGAAACTATAAATATGTGACCTTGGCATGAAACATTGATTCATATCAATCATCTATTTCAATCATTCTATCTTTCAATCTATCTTTCAACATCTTCTTTCATTTCTTTCAAAACTTTTTGGTTTCATCTCTTCATCTTTCAAAAATTTTTTGTTCAAAACTTTCTCTTCCAAGAAAAGTTCTTTGTTCAAAAACTTATGCTATTCATCTTTTTCATTCCCTTCTCCCTTTGCCAAAAAGAATTTGCCAAGGACTAACCGCCTGAATTCTTTTTGTGTCTCTCTTCTTCCTTTTCCAAAAGAACGAAGGACTAACTGCCTGAATTATTTTGTGTCTCCCTTCTCCCTTGTCAAAGAATTCAAAACGACACAGTTTGAGAATTCTTTTGATTCTTTCCTTTCCCATAAACAAAAGATTTCAAAGGACTAACCGCCTGAGAATTCTTTTGTTTCCCCCTTCACAAAGTTTCGAAGGACTAACCGCCTGAGAAATTTGTCTTAACACATTGGATGATACATCCTTTGTGGTACAAGTAGAGGGTACATCTACTTGGCTTGTTGTGACTGAGAACAAGAGAGGGTACATATCGTGTGGATCAGTTCTAGTGGAGGGTACATCCACTAGGTTGTTCAAAGAGAACAAGGGAGGGTACATCCCTTATGTATCTTTGCTTGTAAAAGGATTTTTACAAGGTTGAAAAGAAATCTCAAGATCACAGGTCGCTTGGGGACTGGATGTAGGCACGAACTAGTATAAATCTACTGTGTTTGTCTTCTTCTTCCCTACTCTTTTAATTTCTATTGTGCACTTTAATTATTGCTTTTACTTTTGGTAATATTAAGAAGGATAGATTTTTAATTAGTAAAGGTTCGTTAATAATTAATTCAATCCCCCCTTCTTAATTATTTCGAGGCCACTTGATCCAACAATTTCTTCTCATGAAAGCCATAAATGGCTTCATGACAAAAAATACTTGGGTCTTAATCTCAGGGGGAGATTAAAGGTAGTGGCAGAAGTGGCCTATAAAGTACTTGTTGTAGCCAAAAGTGGCATAGAGAATACTTGGTGCTAATCAAAGTTTTGATTAGCAGAACCCTTCAAGTTTGAAGGAGAACTGGACATAGCCTAAGAGTTGGGGTGAATGTTAGTCGATGAAAATGACTAACTTTTGTGTATAAAACTTGTATAAATTGTATCAAACTCTCCCAATTTATAGTTATTCTATAGTGTTATAAGTATTTTTTGTTAAGTATAGGTAATAAATACTTAGTATATTCATTTTGTGTGTTTAATAATCATTTTCTCTCAATTTCAGGTTAATTATGCAAGCTTTGGAAAGTATTGTTTTTCACCTTCTCGCTAAGCCAATCTACTGGCTTCGCGAGCATTTGCTAAGTGCAACACTCCTGGGCTAAGCGTGAGGAAGAATCCAGAAGAAGATGAGTTGTACATGTTCGCTAAGCACACCGCTTCATCTCACTAAGCGCTCCGCTTCAGTTCATCCGCTAAACGAGAAAGGCGTGCTAAGCCAAAAATCACCAAAGTGCACTAAGCGGACCATAAGTGCGCTAAGCGCACGAGCATGAACAAGGACACCTATTTAAGCCTAAAATCAGATTTTGTGAAGAGAGTTTGGACTGGGATTCAGAGCTTTGCATGTCTAGGGTTTCTAGAGAGAGAAAGGTCCAAGTTCCAGAGAGTTTTGAGAGATTTTGTTTTGTGAAGATCTGCAGAGACCAAAGCTTGAAACAGGAACCGGTTTGAGAGCTTGAGATGAGTTTGTGAGTGATTGTGAGGTCCTAGAGGTGAAGGAGACATCTTCACCACTTGTATTTTTGCAATCTTTCATCTTGTTCTTCTCTTTGTTGTTAAGAAGGCTTCTTGGTATGGAAAGTTAAATCCTCTGTTGATCTTCCCTGTAGCTACCGGATGCAAATATATTTCTATCTATTTAATGATGTTTTGTGTGTTCTCTGTGCTATCTGCTTTTCATTCCAGTATGCCTTTACCTTGATCACATAGATGCATGCTTTGTTAGGGTCATTCAACAGTGGAAACTCACAATCACTCACAAACTCATCTACAGGGCTAAGTTGTCGTGCTTTCACGAGGAATTGGGGTGCGATAAGTTAGTTGAGTATGTGTGGCTTAATGCGGTCCTGGTTGAGTTTAGTCTTACAAGAGGAATATGAGGACGATGCTTGATCAGGATTAGGCTAAACTATCATGAGGAATCAGGGTTTAGTATCTCAGGAGACACCATAAGAACACATGAGCATTGTTAGATAGACAATATCTTTTTAGTATCAGGCACCTATTAGGAAGACCAACGTGTTCTCTACTTGTTTTTACACATCATTTCTCTTGCATGATTTTCTTTGTTTTTGCATAGATAGTTTATACCCTTGTTCATATTCACACTTACCTTTACACACCAGACACCTATTTGTTGAAATAGCTTACCAAATAACACAAGTTCCTCGAGTGTTTAATACTCGGTTCTTTCCGTTTTATACTACTTGTGCGATCTGGTGCACTTGCCGGAAGCCGAACAAGTTTTTGGCGCCGTTGCTGGGGAACTTCTTTTTATTTGGGAAGTTAGCTCGTTTTTAGGTGTCTATTCTTTATTTGTTATTCTTTGATTGTTTTTGTGAATATTTGTTCTTAATTCCTATTTGTCTTCTCTTGTTAAACTAGATAACCATTGTTCTATTAGTATTGTATATGCATAGATCTCCCATAGGCAATTTAGTTCCTTGGGACTTACAAATTAAAGCTACATTGCAAAAGAACAGGGCCAAGAGGAGAAGGAAACTTCTGCAAGATAGAACAGTTGCATCCATTCTTATAGAGAAGACTCATTTCTCTAACTTATTATCACCTGATTCACCATCATCAAGGGAATCTGCCACTCAATTACCTAAAGCCATTACCATGGCAGAAGAGCATGACCAGAGGTTACCCTTGAGGATTATTCAAGTAGTTCAATGTTGGATCAAGTGGCCTCGAAATAGTTAAGAAGGGGGGGTTGAATTAATTATCAATGTACCTTGACAAATTAAAACTTATCCTTCTTAGGTTTTACTACTAATTTATGTAACGTAAACAAAAGTAAAGCGTAAAAGTAAAGTACACTGTGGAAATTAAAAAGTGTAAGGAAGAAGAAGACAAAAACAAGAATTTTATACTAGTTCGGCAACAACCCGTGCCTACATCCAGTCCCCAAGCAACCATCGGTTCTTGAGATTTCTTTCAACCTTGTAAAATCCTTTACAAGCAAAGATCCACAAGGGATGTACCCTCGCTTGTTCTCTTTGAACAACCAAGTGGATGTACCCTCCACTTGAACTGATCCATAAGAGATGTACCCTCTCTTGTTCTCAGTTACAACAACCCAAATAGATGTACCCTCTACTTGTACCACAAAGGATGTACCCTCCAATGTGTTAAGACAAAGAATTCTCAGGTGATTAGTCCTTTGAATCTTTGTAAGGGGAAACAAAAGATATCTCAGGAAGTTAGTCCTTTGAAATCTTTTGTTTAAGGGAAAGGGAAGAATCAAGAGAAATCTCTTGGAAAGGGAGAAGGGAGACACAAAAGAATTCAGGCGGTTAGTCCTATGTTCTTTTGGAAAAGGGAGAAGAGAGTGAAATTCTGATACTGAGGACAGATGTCGTACAGGATGTCACGACATCGCGCTTCAGAACATGCAGATTGTATATGACAGTATGAACAGATTAAACAAGTAAATAACACAAGAGAATTGTTAACCCAGTTCGGTGCAACGTCACCTACATCTGGGGGCTACCAAGCCAGGGAGGAAATCCACTAAAATAGTATTAGTTCGAAGATCTAACAGCCACTGTATACAACCTTCTCACCTAACCACTACCCATGCAACTTCTACCTAAGAGCCACTCTTAGATATGAGAACCCCTCTCACTCCCTCTCAATCACTCACCCGTGTTTACAAACAAATCAAAGACACACCAGAGATTGCTCTCTGAACAATAGAGATCAACTCTACACACTCAGGTCCAACACTTGATGTTAGGGTAGCATCAAGGTGGCTCACAAAACACTCAAGTCACAAAACTCACAAAATAACTCTTCAATCTCTGACTTGATTCAAAACCCGTGCAGCCTTCATGTTTATATAGCAGTGTACGTATCTGGGCTGCAACAACTTGCGCTGGATAAGCTCTATCATTCTCCTGAAAAATCTGCACTTAAAGATCTAAAAGATAAAGTTTTATCTTTTAGTTTTTATCTTCAATCTCTAATCCCTGAACGAAACTATTCAAGTTTGTAATTCAATCTTTAATTATCTTTTAATTCGTTCCTAAAGATAGAGCTCCTAATCTGTTGCTGACTGCACATTAATCTGTTAAAGATATAACAGATTTATGTGTCCAGTATTTTCGGGCAGGATGTCCTGGACATTGTATCCGACATCGTGGATCCTGCAGCTTCAATTCTTCATTTGACATTTTATCTTGCCTTGTGCATTGTGCAGCCCAATCTGATTCCTTGACATAATGTTAGACATCATGTGCAGCAACTCCAGCTTTCCTTCATTGTCTAAGTGCTTATGTTTTAACAAAATTTTAGCCAATCTTTTAAAACTAAGTAAAGCTAAGCACTAACAATCTCCCCCTTTGGCAAATTTTGTCTAAAACATACTTAGACACTTCCTGAGCAGGTACGAGCAGTCATGCAAGTGGGATCAGCAACTTTCATTATCAGAGTAATCAAGCACAGCAGTACCTGTAGTGGTGACAGCAAAATTCTGCAATTGCAAATCTACAAGTCTTTTCCAGGATGTCAAGACATCTCACGTGACATCAGCTTTCTGCTCCCCCTGTCTCCATGCTCTTACTGCTGTGAAGTGAATATTCTGCTAGGTAACAGTTCACTGCAGCATCTTCTATCAGCTACTAGTTTCAGTAGCTTACATCAATCATCATCAGCAGCAGCAGTATAAATACTACTCCCCCTCAAAATCATAGATCATGCATAATATCCTACTACTCCCCCTTTTTAGACAGAATTTGGCAAGAGTAGAATGCATGAAATTAATGTGCAAATATTACAGACCAATAACAATCAATTGCTCAAAGGGACATGCCGCAATAGCTAGTAAGAGTAAAAAGCAAAAAAATAAAGGTCTGATGGTCATGGGGTGGCATCAGAATCATCATCATCTGATTCTGTATCCTCTGCTGCATCTTCTTCTTCCTCAGCTGCTTCTCCATCATCAACGCCATTGTCTGAGAGTCTTTTGATCAGGCGTTCCAGCTCCATTTTCTTCTCTGTGTTGGCTTTGATGGTTGCCTCCAGCACCTTGCATGTGTCCTTGAGTTCAGCAATCAAATCATCCTTGGACACAGCACCTGAAGCAGCAGCTTTCCCTGATGTCGAGACAATGTCTGGGACATGTGTCCCCTCAAACAGTTTGTAATGCAGGGATAGAGGAGATTCTCTCTTCTTCACAGAGTCAATGTTGTTTAAAATATTGGGATGTTGACTCAACATAATGCCACACAATACAGTTGGGAAGGCAATGGGTAATTTGACAGCAAAAGATTCTGAATGCTTAATAGTTTGATCAAAAATATAGTTTCCAAAATTAAATTTGGACTTGGTTCCAACAGCATACAGAAATTTACCCAAACCTGTGGCAACAGTGGAAGTATGATTGGTGGGTACCCAGTTGGCAGTGCCAATCCTATGCAGGATTGCATACTTCACACTTAGCTTCCCTGCAGAAAGCTTCCCTTTCTTTGGCCAATGCTGGACTTGCTTGGCAGTGATTTCCTTGGCAATTTGATGCTCAGAAACAGCAATATCCACCACTCCTTCAGTTGGTCTGCCCAGGTACTTGTTGATTACAGCAGGGGAGAATCTAATACATTTTCCTCTGACAAACACTTTCTGATACTCATCACTCTTTCTGTTTGTTATGTTAGAGGGAATGTTGACAATGAATTCCCTGACTAGACTTTCATAACAATCTCCCAACTTGGTGACAGTTTTCAGCAGTCCAGCAGCCTTGATGAGGTCCATGATCTCCTTGCAATCCAAGGCATCTCTTCCCAGTTCTCTTTCTAAAGCAAGTCTGCGTTGATATACAAATTTCCACCTTTCAACATTGCCAATGGAGTGGAATGAAATGTTGTCCAATGGGGCATCAGGGACATTTCCAGGCACCTTTTTCCCTGATTTCTTGGCTCTCTTGATGTCGGGAACATCTAGTTCGACATCATCATCAGAATCAGATGAGGAAATTTCTTTCCTCTTCTTGGAAGGGATTGCAACTTTGCTCCATCTGGATGTGGTAGGAGTGATTGGTGTGCTCTTCTTCTGTGCAGTAGTTTTGATTCGTCCAGACCTAGTAATGGGGGTTTTTCCCTTTCTGCTTTGTAATCTTTCTGCAATGCCAGGTGCCAACGTTTTGGCAATGGGTTCCTCATCAGATTCTACTTCTTCTAGGTCAATGAAGTCACCTGGAGCAGGTTCTGGTGCCCTTGGTGCAGGGGTCTCCTCTGTGGCTTGATCCTCTTCCTCTGTTGATTTCTCTTCACTGGATGAAGAGAGGACTTCAGCATTTGGGGTGGAAGATGTTGGGACATCTTTATCAGCATCAGGGACAGAAGCATTTTTCAAAATGCTATTCACAAAACTGCGGATCTTCTTATCCATCTCAGTGTCTTCTTCCCTAGGGCTTGTTGCAAAGCTAGGGTTTTCAGAAATCTTCACTCCCTGTTGTCTTTTAGGGACCAGTTTCTCAGGAACAGGGCCTGGACCAGGAATCATTTGTATGGATTGGATATTGAGTGCAGGTTGTTCCTGGTTTGATGGAGTTTTGGAGGATGATGGAGATGATGGTACAGAGGGTGAAACAGGGGATGAGGTTTCTTTTGGTGAGGTAGCCATGGAGAAGCAGAGCTTTGGGAGTGGTTTCGTGAATATCTGAGAAGTGTTGGGGAATGCTGATGAAAACGAGATTGCCACGAAAATGTAAGTTTGAATGAGGAATGTAGGAGAACGTGTGAAACGGAGGTTGAATTTGTTTTGGCCCAGTAGTGAACGTGCTATTAATGTTGAGTGAGAAGTTTGAGCACGTTCAGATAGAAGTAACTGCTATAACTCCTCTAGCAGACAAATGCCCAGCTTGCCCCTCAGTTTTTCAAACTGATTTGCATCCAATGCCTTTGTGAAAATATCTGCTACTTGTTCCTCAGTGGCAACATGCTCCAGTGTGATAACTTTATCATCAACAAGATCTCTAATATAGTGATGTCTAATGTCAATGTGCTTGGTTCTGCTGTGTTGAACAGGATTTTTAGAAATATTAATAGCACTCATGTTGTCACAGTACAATGTCATGACATCTTGTTCGACATTGTACTCCTTCAGCATCTGCTTCATCCAAACTAGTTGTGAACAGCTGCTTCCTGCTGCAATATACTCTGCTTCTGCAGTAGATAGGGACACACAGTTCTGCTTCTTGCTGAACCATGAAATAAGATTGTTTCCCAAATAGAAACATCCACCAGAAGTGCTTTTTCTGTCATCTGCACTTCCAGCCCAATCAGCATCACAATATCCAACCAGCATTGAACCTGAACAATGACAGTACATAATCCCATAGTCACTGGTGCCATTTACATATTTCAGAATTCTCTTTACTTGATTCAAGTGACTTATCTTGGGATTGGCTTGATATCTTGCACAAACACCTACTGCAAAGGTGATGTCAGGTCTGCTTGCTGTTAAATATAGTAAGCTCCCAATCATGCTTCTGTACAGACTTTGATCAACACTGGTGCCAGCTTCATCCTTTGACAGCTTCAAGTGAGTAGGTGCAGGTGTTCTTTTATGGCTGGCATTTTCCATCCCAAACTTCTTGACAATGTTCTTTGCATACTTGCTTTGTGAGAGGAATATGGAGTCTTCCATCTGCTTCACTTGGAGTCCCAGAAAATAAGTCAGCTCTCCAACAAGACTCATCTCAAATTCAGATTGCATCTGTTGGACAAAATGTCGAAGCATCTCATTCGACATCCCTCCAAACACAATGTCATCAACATATATCTGTGCTATCATCAAGTTTTCAGCATCTTGTTTGACAAAGAGAGTCTTGTCAATTCCTTCCTTCCTATACCCTTGCTGAGTAAGGAACTCTGTTAGCCTTTCATACCAAGCTCTTGGAGCTTGCTTCAATCCATAGAGAGCCTTCTTGAGCCTGTATACATGATCTGGATGAGTTGGATCTACAAATCCCTTTGGCTGCTCCACATAGACTTCTTCATTCAGGTATCCATTCAGAAACGCGCTCTTCACATCCATCTGGTACAGCTTGAATTTGAGGATGCAAGCTACACCAAGTAACAATCTGATGGACTCAAGTCTAGCAACAGGGGCGAAAGTTTCATCAAAGTCTACACCTTCAATCTGAGTGTAGCCTTGAGCAACAAGTCTGGCCTTGTTTCTGGTTATAACACCTTCTTCATTGGTTTTGTTCTTGAAGATCCACTTGGTGCCAATCACATTAGTTCCCTCGGGTCTAGGAACTAGCTCCCAAACTTCATTCCTTTTGAATTGCTCCAATTCTTCTTGCATAGCATTGATCCAGAACTCATCAGTCAGTGCCTCTTTCACATTCTTTGGCTCAGTTTTGGAGACAAAGCATGAATTGGAGACAATCTCAATCTCCCTTGATCTTGTAGTGACTCCTCTGTTTGGATCTCCTATAATCAGCTCCTTGGGGTGCATCTTCTGGATTCTAATGGAGGGACTCTTGTCAGGTTGATTGATGTTTGGTTCATCTGTAGCAGAATCAGAGTTTTCTGCACTTTTAGCTGTATCTGCTACATTGTCTCCCGATGTTCTGACATCGTCTTCGACATCCTTCTTTCTTGCTGGAGTTAGATCATCAACAACCACATTGATGGATTCCATCACAGTTCTGGTTCTGGAATTGAATACTCTATATGCTCTGCTGTTTGTAGAGTATCCCAAGAATATTCCTGCATCACTCTTGGGATCCATCTTTCTCCTTTTCTCTCTATCTGCCAAAATGTAACATGGACTTCCAAAGATGTGGAAGTGCTTGACAGTTGGCTTCCTCCCTTTCCAGATTTCATACAGTGTGGTTGGAGTCCCTCTTCTAAGTGTGACTCTGTTGTGGATATAGCATGCTGTGTTCATGGCTTCAGCCCAGAGATTATAGGGAAGTTCTTTGGCATGAAGCATGACCCTAGCAGCTTCTTGCAAAGTCCTGTTTTTCCTTTCAACTATGCCATTTTGTTGTGGTGTAATGGCTGCAGAGAACTCATGAGTGATGCCTTCAGATGTGCAGAATTCAGTAAACTTGCTGTTTTCAAACTCTCTGCCATGGTCACTCCTAATTCTCTTGATGACACAGTCTTTTTCTCTTTGAAGTCTTAGACTCAACTCTTTGAATACTTCAAAGGTGTCTGATTTCTCTCTGATAAAGTTGACCCAGGTAAATCTGGAGAAATTATCCACAACAACATAGGCATACCTCTTTCCTCCAAGGCTTTCAACTTGCATAGGCCCCATCAAGTCCATGTGAAGTAGTTCCAGCACCCTGGAAGTGGTCTGATGTTGAAGCTTCTGGTGGGACATCTTGACTTGCTTTCCAATCTGACATTCACCACAGATTCTGCCTTCTTCTATTTTCAGATTGGGAATGCCTCTAACAGCACCTTTGTCAATGATTTTCTTCATGCCTCTTAAGTGCAGATGTCCAAATCTTTCATGCCATATTTTGACTTCATCTTCTTTGGAGGATAGACATGTGGAGGAGTAACTGGTTTCTTGAGGTGTCCATAGGTAACAGTTGTCCTTTGATCTGCTGCCCTTCATTAGAACTTCACTCTTCTCATTTGCACCAAGCATTCTGACTTTGTGAAGTTTACATTGAATCCTTCATCACACAACTGACTGATGCTGATCAAGTTTGCAGTCAGTCCCTTCACCAGCAGTACTTTGTTCAGACTAGGAAGTCCATCATGGACTAGCTTTCCCATTCCAGTGATCTTTCCTTTAGAGCCATCTCCAAATGTCACATAGCTAGTGGAGCAAGGTTCAATGTTCACCAGGAATTCTTTAACTCCTGTCATGTGTCTGGAACAGCCGCTATCTAGGTACCAATCTTCCTTAGCTGATGCTCTAAGTGAAGTATGAACAACAAGACTAACAATCTTGTGTTTTGGAACCCACATCATCTTCCTTCCGCTGCTGCTACTTTGAGTTCCATGATGTGGATGGCCATATAGATGATAGCAAAAGGGCTTTATGTGACCATACTTTCCACAGTAGTGACACCTCCACTTCTTTCTTTTGCTCTTTTTCTGCTGCGTTCCATGATGTCGAGACCGATGTTGTGACATCGTGGCTCCAGTGCTGTTTTTGGCAGGAACAAATTCTGTCATGGTTGTTCTGCCAGCAGATTTATGATTAAATCCAAGTCCTCTCTGGTTTCCAACATTCTTCCCAAGCTGTAGCACCTCATCAAGCATATCTGAGCCTTTATTCAGCATCTTTATTGATTTTGTCATGTTTTCCAGTTTAGAGTTCAGAAAACCAATTTCTCCTTTAAGCTCAGAGATCTCCTCTTCATGTGCCTCCTTCTCAGCCTCCAGATTTGCAATGATCTTCTTCAGTTGAGCTTCTTGCTGAAGAATCTTCTCACTTTTGATGCATAGTTCTCTATAGGATATAGCAAGCTCATCAAAAGTGATTTCAATATCAATATCACTTGAATCTTCATCAGATTCAAATCTCCCAGTGAGTGCATTCACATCTCTGTCAGAATCACTTTCTTGTTCACTCTCTGTATCATCAGACCAACATACAGAAAGTCCTTTCCTCTGCTTCTTGAGATGGGTGGGACATTCAGCTTTGATGTGTCCATAGCCTTCACACCCATGGCATTGAATTCCTTTGCTATGACTGGGCTTTTCATCTGACTTCTTCTGGTATTCACTACCTTTCCTGATGTCGAAAGGGATGTTCCGGACATGTGGTTTCTGCCTCCTGTCCATTCTTTTCAGCACTTTGTTGAACTGTTTTCCAAGGAGCACAACTGCGTTAGTCAGACCTTCATCAGTATCCAGGTCATACTCATCTTCTTCTCCTTCATCATTGGACACGAACGCCAGGTTCTTGCTCTTCTTTTCAGTCCTATCCGAGAGTCCTAGCTCAAAGGTTTGAAGGGAACCAATGAGTTCATCCACTCTCATGTTGCAAATGTCTTGGGCCTCCTCTATTGCAGTGACTTTCATGTCAAATCTTTTAGGCAACGATCTGAGGATCTTTCTCACCAGCTTTTCATCTGTCATCCTTTCTCCCAAGGCAGTGCAAGCATTGGCAATTTCAAGAATGTTCATGTGGAAGTCATGAATGCATTCTTCCTCCTTCATCTTCAGATTTTCGAATTTTGTAGCCAATAGTTGCAATCTGGATATCTTTACTTTGGAGGTTCCTTCATGAGTGGTTTTCAGAATCTCCCATGCATCCTTGGCAACTGTGCATGTGTTGATCAATCTGAAGATATTCTTGTCAACTCCATTGAATAGGGCATTCAAGGCTTTGGAGTTTCCAAGTGCCAATTCGTCTTCTTCTTTTGTCCAGTCTTCTTCTGGCTTCAATTCATCAGTGGGCTTTCCTTCTGCGTCCAGCATCTTGGGATGTTCCCAGCCTTTGATGACAGCTTTCCAGGTTCTGCTATCCAGTGATTTGAGGAAGGCCACCATCCTTGCTTTCCAGTATTCATAGTTGGTTCCATCCAGAATTGGTGGTCTGTTCACTGGTCCTCCTTCTTTCTCCATGTTCATCAGAATTTATCTCCCTAGATCTCACTCAGTGATTTAGAGTGCCTGCTCTGATACCAATTGAAATTCTGATACTGAGGACAGATGTCGTACAGGATGTCATGACATCGCGCTTCAGAACATGCAGATTGTATATGACAGTATGAACAGATTAAACAAGTAAATAACACAAGAGAATTGTTAACCCAGTTCGGTGCAACGTCACCTACATCTGGGGGCTACCAAGCCAGGGAGGAAATCCACTAAAATAGTATTAGTTCGAAGATCTAACAGCCACTGTATACAACCTTCTCACCTAACCACTACCCATGCAACTTCTACCTAAGAGCCACTCTTAGATATGAGAACCCCTCTCACTCCCTCTCAATCACTCACCCGTGTTTACAAACAAATCAAAGACACACCAGAGATTGCTCTCTGAACAATAGAGATCAACTCTACACACTCAGGTCCAACACTTGATGTTAGGGTAGCATCAAGGTGGCTCACAAAACACTCAAGTCACAAAACTCACAAAATAACTCTTCAATCTCTGACTTGATTCAAAACCCGTGCAGCCTTCATGTTTATATAGCAGTGTACGTATCTGGGCTGCAACAACTTGCGCTGGATAAGCTCTATCATTCTCCTGAAAAATCTGCACTTAAAGATCTAAAAGATAAAGTTTTATCTTTTAGTTTTTATCTTCAATCTCTAATCCCTGAACGAAACTATTCAAGTTTGTAATTCAATCTTTAATTATCTTTTAATTCGTTCCTAAAGATAGAGCTCATAATCTGTTGCTGACTGCACATTAATCTGTTAAAGATATAACAGATTTATGTGTCCAGTATTTTCGGGCAGGATGTCTTGGACATTGTATCCGACATCGTGGATCCTGCAGCTTCAATTCTTCATTTGACATTTTATCTTGCCTTGTGCATTGTGCAGCCCAATCTGATTCCTTGACATAATGTTAGACATCATGTGCAGCAACTCCAGCTTTCCTTCATTGTCTAAGTGCTTATGTTTTAACAAAATTTTAGCCAATCTTTTAAAACTAAGTAAAGCTAAGCACTAACAGAGAGACACAAAAAAAATTCAGGCGATTAGTCCTTATTGAATTCTTTTTGGCAAAGGGGGAAGAGAATGAAAAGATATAGCACACTTTTGTTTTTTGCAGAATTTTCACTTGCAAAAGAACAATGTTTGGAAAAGAAACTTAGAAAGCTTTTTGGCAAAGGAAAAAGAAGAAGAAAGATGAGTAGGAAAGAATAGTAAAGGTTTAAAGGTTTCTCAAAAGTTGTTCAAGAAGATGTTCCAAAAGTTGTTTGAATGCAAGTCAAAGTCTTGCTTTTATAGACTCTTCATGTCTGGTCAAGAAAATGTAGAAGCAATGCCTTCCAAGGTTATTTTAATGATGCCAAAGACTCAAGAGTTAAGCAAAGTTTCAAGCAAAGATTCAAGAATCAAGTTTCAAGAATCAAGAATCAAGAATAATCAAGATTCAAGAATCCAGAAAAGACTCAATCAAGATAAGTATTAAAAGTTTTTCAAAACATTGAGTAGTACATGAAGTTTTCACAAAATCTTTTACCAAAGAGTTTTACTCTCTGGTAATCGATTACGAGAAGGTAGTAATTGATTACCAGTAGCCAGCATTGTTTTTCAAACTGATTTACAAAGCTGTAATCGATTACCATAATCATGTAATCGATTACCAGTGTGTTTGAACGTTGAAATTCAAATTCAAATGTGAAGAGTCACATCCTTTCACAAAAATGTTTTGTGTAATCGATTACAATGATTTGGTAATCGATTACCAATGATAAGTTTTAAATAAAAATCAAAAGATGTAACTCTTCCAATGGTTTTCAAGTTTTTCTAAAAGTTATAACTCTTCTAATGTTTTTCTTGACCAGACATGAAGAGTCTATAAAAGCAAGACCTTAACTTGCATTTTACATACAAATTGAATACATTGATTTCAATCCTTTACAACCCTTGAGTCTCTTTGAACATCTTCTTGGATTTCTTCTTCTTCTTCCTTTGTCAAAAGCTTTCTAAAGTTTTCTGGTTTTCTAAACCTTGAAAACAAAAGTGTGTTATTCATCTTTTTCATTCCCTTCTCCCTTTGCCAAAAAGAATTCGCCAAGGACTAATCGCCTGAATTCTTTTTGTGTCTCTTTTCTCCCTTTTCCAAAAGAACAAAGGACTAACCGCCTGAATTCTTTTGTGTCTCCCTTCTCCCTTGTCAAAGAATTCAAAACGACACAGTCTAAGAATTCTTTTGATTCTTCCCTTTCCCATAAACAAAAGATTTCAAAGGACTAAACACCTGAGAATTCTTTTGTTTCCCCATTCACAAAGTTTCAAAGGACTAACCGCCTGAGAACTTTGTCTTAACACATTGGAGGATACATCCTTTGTGGTACAAGTAGAGGGTACATCTACTTGGGATGTTGTGACTAAGAACAAGAGAAGATACATCCCTTTTGGATCTTTTCTTGTAAAGGAATTTACAAGGTTGAAAAGAAATTTCAAGGACCGCAGGTCGCTTGGGGACTGGATGTAGGCACGAGTTGTTGCCGAACCAGTATAAAACTCTTGTGTTTGTCTTCTTCTTCCCTACACTCTTTATTTTCCGTTGTGCACTTTAATTATTGCTTTTACTTTTGGTAACATTATGAAGGATAGATTCTTTAATTTGTAAAGGTTTGTTAATAATTAATTCAACCCCCCTTCTTAATTATTTCGAGGCCACTTGATCTAACAGAAAACCATTGGAAGAGTTATAACCTTGAGAAAATTATGTCAAGAGTTACATCTCTTGACCTTTTATTCAAAACTTGTCACTGGTAATCAATTATCATAATCATGTAATCGATTACACAATGCATTTTATGAAAAGATGTGACTCTTCACACTTGAATTTGAATTTCAACGTTCAGATACACTGGTAATCGATTACCAATATATTGTAATCGATTACACCATTTAAAAATCATTTGGAACGTTGAAAATTCAGTTAAAAGCTTTTGAAATCAAACTTTATCACTGATAATTGATTACAGGAAACTGGTAATCGATTACCAGAGAGTAAATACTCTAGTAACTTAGAAAAAATTTGAGAAAACTCTTTTGTAAAACAAAATTGTGCTATGTTTGGTTTTTGAAAAATCCTTTTTAATACTTCCCTTGTGAAGTCTTGACTTGTTGCTTCTTGATTTCTTCTCTTGAATCTTGAATTCATCTTCTCTTGAATCTTGATTCTTCTTGATTTCTTTTAATGAATCTTGAAATTAATCTTGATCTTGAACTTGTTGACTTAATCTTGAAATCATTCTTTTGGATTTTTTGTCATCATCGAAACTACTTGAATCATCATCACGATACTTGCTTCTACATTCAGTACTACAATTTTTCACCAGTATTGCACGTCCTGAAGTACAAGCTAACAACATCAACTATCCACATTCCTTAGTTCATTTAATACAGGGGAACTTATTTCAAGGATTACCTAATAAAGACCCCTATGCACACTTGGCAACGTTCATTCAAATATGTAACACTATTAAGATTGCCGGTATACCAGATGAAGCTATTAGGCTCAGCATTTTCTCATTGTCATTGGTAGGAGAAGACAAGAGGTAGCTCTACTCATTCAAGGGCAACAGTCTGAAAACCTGGGAAGAAGTTGTTGAAAAGTTCCTAAAGAAATACTTCCCAGAGTCCAAGACTGCAGAAGGGAAAGCTGTAATCTCTTCATCATCAGTTTCCTGATGAATCTTTGAGTGAAGCATTGGAGAAATTTAGAGGCTTGTTGAGAAGAACTCCCATTCATGGGTTTTCTGAGCCAATCCAATTGAATATGTTCATATATGGGCTGAGACCACAAACAAAGCAACTGTTAGATGCTTCTGTAGGGGGAAAGATAAAACTGAAGACCCCGGGAGAAGCAACTGAGCTAATTGAGAACATGTCATCCAGTGATCATGCCATTCTATGAGATAGAACCCACCAACCCACGAAGAAAAGCTTGATAGAGCTATCATCACATGACGCTTTATTGGCATAGAACAAGTTTCTTTCTAAGAAACTTGAGATTTTAACAGAAACACTAGGTAAGCTACCAACTAAGTTGTCTATTGGTCAACCTACACACTCTTTTGTTTTGCAGGTTACAGGTTGTACCATCTGTGGTGAGGCTCATGAAACAGGCCAATGTATTCCCACTGAAGAAAACACTGAAGAAATTCATTATATGGAAAATCAACAGCGACAAGGGTATACTCAAGGAGGATTTTCAAGCTTCCAGCAGGGTCCCTATAATCAACAAGGACAGTGGAGGACACAGCCTGGCAATCAATTCAACAAAGACTAGAGTGGGCCTTCAAACAGGCCAATCCAACAAGGACCTAACATATTCAAGAGAACTACTAAGCTGGAGTACACCTTGACTCAATTTATGCAGGTGACAATGTCAAATCATAAAAGCATTGAGTCAGCACTGAAGAACCTTGAGGTCCAAGTGGAACAACTGGCCAAGCAGATAGCTGACAAGTCATCCAATAGTTTTGTGGCAAATCCAGAACAGAATCCCAAGGAGGAATGCAAAGCTGTGATGACAAGGAGTAAAAGGTTTGTGGAGGCTGAGGATGAGGATAATGTTGTGCATAAGAAGAAAACTGCTGACAAAAAAAGTATTGATGGCAAGAAAAATGAGGTGAAAGGTGAAAGTAATCAAGAAAAAGAGGAACAAATAATGGTCAAGAATAAAGAATTGAAGGACCAAGAAAAAAAAAAGAAGTAGAAAAAGAAATAGAAAATGAAAAAAATGAAAAAGAAGAAAAAAATAATAAGAATGTAAAGAAGAGTAGGAGTGAAAAAGTTGTGGATGAAGGTGTGGAAGTACCATATCCTGTGGTACCTTCCAAGAAAGAAAAAGATCGTCATCTGGCAAGATTTTTAGATATTTTCAGGAAATTGGAAATAACCATGCCCTTCGGTGAAGCTTTGCAGCAGATGCCACTCTACTCTAAATTTTTGAAAGATATGTTAACAAGGAAGCATAAATATATTATTCAGGAAAACATCATAGTGGAAGGAAATTGCAGTGTTGTGATCCAAAAGATCCTTCCACCCAGGCATAAAGATCCTGGAGTGTAACTATTCCTTGTTCAATTAGAGAAGTCAATGTGGGAAAAGCTCTTATTGACCTGGGAGCCAGTATCAATTTGATGTCACTCTCCATGTGCAGAAGATTGGGAGAATTGGAAATAATGTCCACTCAAATGACTTTACAATTAGCTGACCGCTCCATTACAAGGCCATATGGAGTAATTGAAGATGTGCTGGTCAGAGTAAAACATTTTATCTTCCCGGCAGACTTTGTGGTTATGGATATCTCTGAAGATACTGACATCCCTGTAATATTGGGAAGGCCATTCATGTTGACCGCAAGCTGCATAGTTGATAAGGGGAAGAGGAAGCTGGAGCTAGGTTTTGAAGATCAGAAAATTGATTTTGATTTGTTTGTTGAAGATAAACCTGCTCCAGAACACAATGTCTGCTCAAGAGGTTCTGAAAGTAGGAACCAAAACATAAGATCACCCAGTGAGGTAAAAACGTCAAGCTAATGACGTTAAAGAAGCGCTTCCTGGGAGGCAACCCAATTTTAATTTCTGTTATCTTTAATTTTTATGCAATTAAATCATTTGGAACTTGCTATATAGTCTGTACATAGGAGTATATCAGCCAATCTTTGAATGATTAACATAAGGGTTTCAATTTCAAGGAAAAAGACTGAAAAATAACTTAGAAAAAGATTTTCTAAAAAAAAACATTTCGCTAAGCACATCTCTCTTCATGCGCTAAGCTACGAGTCTTAAGCGCTTAGCGCTTAACCCTTGCATCTGAGGCTGATTTAGTCCGCTAAGCTGGCCAGGGTTGAGCAAAGCTAACTTCAATTCTATCTTACTTCAGCTAAGCTTCAGCCTGATCGCTAAGCGATAACTTCTCCTTGGCTAAGCTTGACCTATTGTCGCCAAGCGCAATTCCATACGGCCATAATTGAGGTCCATGAAGCTAAGTGCCAGTCATGGCAGCTAAGCAAGATTCATTGCAGCAATATGAGCGCTAAGCGAGTCCCTCTTAGCTAAGCACATGCTCCTCTGTACTTAAGATGCATCAGTTTAGCTAAGCTGGCCAGAGCTTGGCTTAGCGAGAGTTGCAGCTTTTCTAATCTGTAGACCTCGCTAAGCGGGCTTATCCTCACGCTAAGCCAAGTCTTTATTCAAAAAAAAAAAAACTAATTTTGAATTTGAAACGTCGACTAAGCGCACGGGTCCGCTAAGCGAGCCTTGTTGAGAATCCAAATGTCTCTCTTGCTCGCTTAGCGCATCGGTCCGCTAAGCGAAAGTATCGAAAAACTGCTTAAGTGAGTGTAACAACAGTTACACTCACATTTACTAGATTCCAAAAAGTTCATCTCTACATTCTCTCTCTCCAAAAATTTGCACATTTTGCATCTGTGCTTTCTTTGTGCATTTTCAACTTTAAAGCATCAACCATACACCATCCAAGTAAGTTCCTTGATTCTTTTTCTCTTTTTCTTGTCTTAACTTTAGGGTAGAAGACTTCAACTGTAGCTTTATATTTTCAGGGTTTTTATCTTTTGTTAGATTTAGTTTAAGATTAGGGCAATATACGCTTGTATACTGAATTGAGTATGAGGCACACATTGCATGTCTGATATGACTTATAGAGCCTTGAAAAGTGCAAGAAAACGAACTGTGTTTTCTGCATTTTCTAGAAAATGCGATGAACTCGCTAAGCGAGCACGTTGCGCTAAGTGAGTTCATCAGTACTCATTGTATGTAAGCGTTATCTGAAGAACTCGCTAAGCGCTCTTACCGTGCTAAGCGAGTTCATCTTTTGAGGATGACCACTCATCCTCTTGCGTGGCTAAGCGAGGTTGAATCGCTAAGCCCAGGTAACTTAAATCAATTTTTTTTTGTTGATGGCCGCGTGCTAAGCCGAGCTTTCCTGGGCCAAGCGCGATAGGTTGCAGTATCCACTGAAGCGAGCTTCACTCGCTAAGCTCCTAACACTTAGTAGAATTTTTGAAGAGTTGGTGCCGCTAAGCGCAGCCTTCAAGGAGCTTAGCGCAAATCCTTGTGGCAGATGTTCAGCTTAGCGGGCGCTTTCCCGCTAAGCTAATTCTGCAGAATCTAAAAATTCTACAACTTTCGCTAAGCGGCTCCACATGTCGCTAAGCGGTAGTGTTTTTTTTACAAAGGCCAACTAAGCGAATCATGTCTCTCTAAGCAACCAGTGTCCTTTTCAGTTTTATTTTCCACTTTTTTATTTTTAATAAAGTGAGTCCTGATCAAATGTTTGATTCCTTTGTCTGCATATGTCTTCCAGAAAAAGAAAGTGCATTGGTGCAAGACCCACAACTCAATATGACACAAGAAGGTTCCACTCCTTCGAGGCCTGGACCAGATATACGGATAATGTGCTAGGAAGACATATACTAGCTGAGAGGAAGGTAGAAATATACCACACATAGTTAGATGAGTTCAAGGCTGAATTGGAGAGGCGTAACTTCCATAAGCACCTCGCCAATTTAGCTGATAGCAGCATCGACTTAGCCTTGGTAAAGGAGTTCTATGCCAACCTCTATAGTCCCGAGGGGCCTTCACCAAAACAAGTCAGAATCTAAGGCCAAGTGATAAGAATTGATGCAGACAGCCTCGACACCTTCTTGGAGACACTTGTGGTACTGGCTGAGGGAGAATCCTTACCCGCTTACTCCAGATATTGAAGGATGCCCATTGATATCAGAGAAATTAAGGTTGCTTTGTGTATACCCAGCCGAGGGTTTGTTTAAAATGTTGAAGGCCATCCTGGGAAGATCCTCAGGAAAGATCTAACAACTCTTGCTCAGGTTTGGAGTGTTCTCTCATACTCCAACCTGGCTCAGCTACTCATGTGGTTCATTTTACGGACGAGGAGGATGTTTAGACACAGGACACTCAGGACCAATCACAGTACTTTTAAATTCCTAATGATACTTTTTGTGCTTTTTGATTATTGTTATTATGGTTATGGTTTTAGTACAGTAATCCCTTTTTTACTAGTTTTATTTATGAATAGTTAGTATGCTTATTCTGAAGCATTTTGAACAGTTTAACTTAGTTTTTGATGACATGGCAGTAAAACACTTTTATCTTTTTGTGAAAATGGGTGTATGTCTTTATTTTGAATTGAGTGCATGATTTTGATGGGGTTTTTGTTTCTTATCATGAGTTTGAGCAAGTGTGTATGCTAGGAAAAGAAAGAACAAGAATGTGAACTTGCAATTAGAATTGTTAGTCAGTAGACAGATTGATTGAGAAAGAAAAACTTGAACCAAAACCGGTGAGAGTGTGAACTTAAACTGTTAGTGAATGACTAGTTATGAGTAATAATCTTTGCATGAATTTCTGAATTTTAGAATGAAATGTATAAACTAGAACATGATGAAGGCCATGACTGTACATACACAAGCCTTTTGACCAAAAAGCTTACCTTGAATTATAATTCTATCATTTGCACCCTTTTTGAGCTAAATGAGTTTGTCAATAAATTGAACCCTGAACTTGAATGATTCTCTCCAGATACCTTGCTTAGATTCTAGGAGAGTATATAGTTCAAGGCAAATTTACCACAAATTTGGGGGAGTGGAACTAATTGGGATGCAAAGAAATAGAGAAAGCATCAGCACACACAACACACAAGTTGTATGTTAAAAACAAAAAGAAAAAAAAGAATAAAGTGTGCTGATGTAACAAGGTCAAAAGAAAATGAAAATGAAAAGCTAGTGAGCAAGCTAAGCGCATGAAAAAGACCATTGGGATAAGTTTAGGATTTGTGCTTTCTTAGAATCTAAACACTTGAATCCTAGAAAAACCAATAAATTGTTGTAGCCAAGCCTCACTACAAGCCTAAGAAAGTCCTTCTGATTCTGTTTATACATTTCTGACTTTATGGCGTGAGATGAAATTCAAAGATTGAATCTCTTGTTAGTTGTTATCAATGAATAGCTTACACACTTGTGCGTGAGTGAAACAGTGGTCGTGAGACTATGGTTTAAGCTATTTTCCTTGATATCTGTCTTATGATTAACTTCATCTAACTGTATAGTTCACATTTTATTCATCTCTTTGAATAACTACATATTTTGTGAAGACAAGTGATAGGTACACATTGCTTCATCTTTCTCATCATGCAATCAGTAACTGTTGTAGCATACACCTTTGTATATAGTCACTGCATGTCATTGTCACTTAAGGACAAGTGAGTTGTTCTCTTTTTGCTTGAGGACAAGCAAAACTGTAAATTTGGGGGAGTTGTTAGTCGGTGAAAATGACTAACTTTTGTATATAAAACCTGTATAAATTTTATCAAACTCTCCCAATTTATGGTTATTTTATAGTGTTATAAGTATTTTCTGTTAAGTATAGGTAATAAATACTTAGTATTTTCATTTTGTGTGTTTAATAATCATTCTCTCTCAATTTCAGGTTAATTAGGCAAGCTTTGGAAAGTGTTGTTTTTCACCTTCTCGCTAAGCCAATCTCCTGGCTTAGTGAGCGTCCGCTAAGCGCAACACTCCTGGTCTAAGCGCGAGGAAGAATCCAGAAGAAGATAAGTTGTACAAGTTCACTAAGCGCACCGCTTCATCTCACTAAGCGCACCGCTTCAGTTCATTCGCTAAGCGAGAAAGGCGCGCTAAGCCAAAAATCACTAACGTGCGCTAAGCGGTCCATAAGTGTGTTAAGCGCATGAGCACAAACAAGGCCACCTATTTAAGCCTGAAATCAGATTTTGTGAAGAGAGTTTGGACTGGGATTCAGAGCTTTGCATGTCTAGGGTTTCTAGAGAGAGAAAGGTCCAAGTTCTAGAGAGTTTTGAGAGATTTTGCTGTGTGAAGATATGCAGAGACCAGAGCTTGAAACAAGAGCCGATTTGAGAGCTTGAGATGAGTTTGTGAGTGATTGTGTGGTCCTAGAGGTGAATGAGACATCCTCACCACTTGTATTTTTGCAATCTTTCATCTTGTTCTTCTCTTTGTTGTTAAGAAGGCTTCCTAGTATGGAAAGCTAAATCCTCTGTTGGATCTTCCCTGTAGGTACTTGATGTAAATATATTTTTATCTATTTAATGATGTTTTGTGTGTTCTCTGTGCTATATGCTTTTCATTCTAGTATGCCTTTACCTTGATCACGTAGATGCATACTTTGTTAGGGTCATTCAACAGTGGAAACTCGTCTGACTCTAAAGTCCTTGATAGTGCAGGGCTAAGTTGTCGTGCTTTCACTAGGAATCAGGGTGCGATAAGTTAGTTGAGTATGTGTGTCCTAATGTGGTCCTGGTTGAGTTTAGTCTTACAAGAGGAATCTGCGGACGATGCTTGATCAGGATTAGGCTAAACTATCATGAGGAATCGGGGTTTAGTATCTCAGGAGACACCATAAGAACACATGAGCATTGTTAGATAGACAATATCTTTTTAGTATCAGGCACCTATTAGGAAGACCAATGTGTTCTCTACTTGTTTTTACACATCATTTCTCTCGCGTGATTTTCTTTCTTTTTGCATAGATAGTTTATACACCTGTTCATATTCACACTTACCTTTACACACCAGACACCTATTTGCTGAAAATAGCTTACCAAATAACACAAGTTCTCCAAGTGTTCAATACTCGGTTCTTACAGTTTTATACTACTTGTGCGATTCGGTGCACTTGCCGGAAGCCAAACAGTGAACAAGTTTAAAACCTTTGCATTTTCCTTACTGCTTCTATATAACTAGCTTCTTTTTATAGTCTACTTCTACACTATCCTGTTCAAGTCTTTGTGAACTGGTTTTTAAATACAAAGTGATTTCAAACCCCTTGGACGAAATTCATCATCCATTGATATCATTTGGAGAAAAGCCTTCAAAGTTTTCGAAAGAAAATTTTTATTCATCACATTATTCAACCCCCCCTTTAGTGTGTTTCAAGTACTTCACCTTCCGGTCCATGAGAAAATTAGTGATTCGATTTTAACCTTAGTGCAACCATTTCCATTGTGTAGCTATTGTTCTTTCGTTCAAATGTCTTGATCAAACATAAGGTATTAGAAAGTCATCCTCGTTAAGTTTGATCATCAATATCTCATATTGGCCTATTTCTATGTGGCCACACATATAGCATATCCCACTCTATTGAGGGGCTCATAGACATAACACATAACTCCTGCTATGTATAGGAAGGACGAATCCTATCAACATCACTCATACCCTTCAACATCATTGTAAGCCCAAGTACTAACTTTATGATCACCTTATTATAGATGATGTTTGATAACATTGAAACCTACAATTTTTACATGTAGGAATCATAGTGACTTCAAGTCGAATGACTACTATCACCTTATGGTTGCCATGAGAAGTGCTTATGACACTTACATGATTAATATGAAGTCTTCTCATAGTGGGTCTGTCTAGTATAAATATTACACCCAATGTGTGCCAGCTTGATAACCCAAATCCATGGATACTACTCATACAATAGTCTTAATGCATCAATGTCATCCTGGTTGACAATGATACTTCAACTACAAACACTTTAAGAATTGTGTTCTATTATTCAATGAATCTCACCTCATCAAATAACATGCCTATTCTAAGGACTTTACTATATTATAAAAAAAATAACATAACAACTGAAAATAACTCATATATAAATATATATAAATCAAATTCGTAATAAAAATATAACCTAAAATGGATTGACCACTAGGGCTAACTCCAAAAAACAAATATCTATTTTAACTAGTGTTATTAGACTCATACTAATCATCAACTCGATTTGGTCACTAGGTTACCGGGTCACTAGTCAAACTAATAGGTCATTGATTGAACTACATGAATTGATTTATATATATATATATATATATATATGATCCCTGCCGACTTGGTGTATTTTTCCAACTTCGCATTGTCATGGATTTTCTCATGGCAATACAGGTATGGTAAAACAGAAAGCAACAAGCAATTTCCACTATTACAGCGACATGCTTTTATTAAATGGTGGACTCAATTTGACACTTCCAAGGCAACACCAGTGACCCGGTAATAGTGGAAATTGCTTGTTGCTTTCTGTTTTACCATACCTGTATTGCAAGGCAAGTGATGCAAGCTCAATTGGAGCTTGTATCATGTGGTATCAAGAGCATCTTCATCTAGGTGATGTTCTTTTGCTTCCTCTATCTTTTTGTTCGGTGAATTCTCTTTAATTCCTTGTTCTTCATCTTATTCTCCATGTATATCCTCCATTGTCTTGTGGTTTGGTGCTGTTTAGAGTAGATTCAAAAAAAATAAACCGATTAAATCTTAGATTTACAATTGTTCTTGCATTTCTATGGTTCAAATTTTGTAGATCTACTCTTGAATCTTGTTTTTGTGATTGATTTTAGGTTCTATCAATTTTCATTCATAATATTCTTGTGCTGAACCTTTAGATCTAAATTTTGTTCAAAAATATTGATTAGAAAAAAAAACACAAAAATCTAAGTGTAAATCACTTAATCCATGTTGTCTTAGAGTCATGTTTAGTCATAGTAATTGTCACATTATGTTCTAAGTTTGTGTTGAATTTTATTTTGTTGATTGAATTCTAGATACATTTGTTCATGTATTCTTGTCATTCTTAGCCTATCTTTTGAATTTTGAGTCTAATTCATGCATGTTATTTAGTTCATAACATGTTCTAAATCAATTCCTAGAGGTAGTCTTGTTCTTGAACCTTTTTTTTTTTTGCTTTCTAAGTTTCCTACATGATGCCTATGATGAAGTTGAGTTGTGGTGCTGAGTTGTGGCTGGATTTGTGAATCAAAATAAGTCTTAAGCTCTCTTTAATTGTGTTACTCAAGATAATTGAGGATAAGCAAACACAAATTGTAACTATCCAAGCCTTAAGCAACATAAACACTACTCTTGATTTCTAGGTTGAAATCGCTGGTGCTGGCAGCTTGAACATACGAACTTGTATAAATTACTGGGAATTGGTCACTATGGTTTTTGAGCTGAAACTTTTACTGAATTTTCTAGACATCTGGAAAAAAATTATAAAAAAAGAACCAAGCGATTTGGATTAAAGGAAAAAATAAGAAAAATATTACAAGTTGGCAGAAAAATCAGTGTCCAGGAAAAAAAAAGAAAAGTGAAAGGAAAGTGTGCTTGTTGTTTTGGCTCAAAATTTGTTCTATAATTGGTGCCTATTTTATACCAATCCTAGTTCTGAAATTTCAATTGAAAATTATTGTGAAAACATGTGCCAAAACTAGAGGTTTCTTGAGTCTTTTTTTTTAGTTTTTCTACTCTACTCTAGAGCCATTCTAGGTTTCTCTTTGAGTCCTAGCTTGCTTTTTTGTGCTTTTCATTGCTTTAATTGTTGAATAATCCTTGGAAATTTGTCTTGTTAAAACTCTATTGGTTTAGCTTTCATTTCATTTTTTTTTTGGTCTTTGGTTATTGCTTGTCTCTTTGTTTCCTTGCTTGTGAGTTGCCATATAGGGAATTGGAAAGGAGGATTGGTGCCATATCTTGAAGAATTTGAGTCCAGAAGCAAGGGGCCAACCACCTTAAGAGCTATTTGACTAAGAAGCACTCCAAATTGAGTGAAATACTAAAGATATAATAGCCACCACAATTGAGGACTTTTTTTTTTGTAATTTTGTAATTGGCAATTTGTTTTGCTTTCAAATTTTGTAACAAAAAGGCCTTTCATTGGAAGTAAGTTGGGAGCCTCCAATAGGTCACCCTACTTCCATTTGTGTGTAATAATTTTAGGCAATTTCCCCTTAGGATAGTGAGTGTTTTGTTGGGAACCTTAAATGAGGTCATCCAAACACTCTTAGGATCCGCCTAGTTTGCATTTCTTGCACTTTAACTTCTTGCTTATTTTCATAGCTTATTTCCTTTACCCTCCATTGTCAAACCGCCTAGATAGCTTGCCTTTTACCAATTAGTTTTTACCTTATCTTTCACACCTCTTTTAGTGTTTATTTTGGCTAGTTTGAACCATAGTTTCTTTTAGCTTTTGTTTTCAAACCCCCAACAAGAAAGAACCATAACTTAGGAACCAACATGAGTCTTCATTCTTCATCTAGTGTTAATGGTGAGGGTTCTACTCCTAAGGACCCCTTGTATAAGATATTAGATGAGTTGAGATCCCTTAAGTTGTGGAAAGAAAAACAAGAGAAAAAAGAAAAAGGTAAAAAAAGAGTGGAAGAAATAAGTCAAGATGAAAGAGATAAAATAAGAGAGGAAGAAAGAAGAAAAATAATGAAAGAAATGAAAAGAGAAAAACATGTCTCCTATAGTAGTCATAACTCTTGCAAGAGCCTAAGTGAAGAACTTCGTGACTATTATGAAGGAAGGCATAGGTCACATCTTAGACCTCACTCCCATAGGAGAGAAAATGAAAGAAAGCCTCAAGAGGTTAACATTAAACTCCCATACTTCCATGGGAAGGACAATGTAGAGGCTAATTTTGATTGGGAAATAAGGGTAGAGCAACAACTTAAAAGAAAGTCTACTTCAAAATCTTATGGCTCTCACTCTTATCCAAAGAAAGACCAAGGTCAAGGAATCTTAGGGGTGAGACCTTCTAAGCCCAAAGATGATAAGGGGAAGACAATAGAAAAGCAACCCCTTAAGGCTAGTATGCAAGAGAAGACTAGCTCCATGAAGTGCTTTAAATGTCTTGGAAGAGGACACATTACTTCTCAATGCCCCACCAAGAAAACCATGATTATGAGGGGCCAAGACATTTATAGTAGCCAAGATGAGGCTACTACTTCACCTTCCTCTAGTAAAAGTGAAGAAGCAAAAGGGGAAGAATCTAGTGAAGAGATCTACCCCCAAGAAGAAGGACAACCTTTAATGGTTAAGGAGGAGTGTAAGGAGGTAAGTGTCTCCTCCAAGAGGTTAGCTAAGAAGGAAAGACATTTTGAAATAAAGACAAATATTAAAGAAATTTCCCTTCTTAGACAACCTCCACATTTTCTCCTTTGTAAAAAGACACTTGTTAGCATTGCCACATCTCTTAGGCTTGAGTTTATTCCTCAAGTAAAGGAGTTGTTGGATGAGGGTTTGGTTCGCAAGAGATTAAATCCTTGTGCTTTGTTGGTGCCCAAAATAGGTATTATTAGGCACCAAATCCCAAAAATAGGTGGTGTGATGAATGCTTTGGGTGGTGCAACACTCTTTTGTAAAATCACTCGTGCACCCAACATCTTCATGATTTGTGTACATAGGGACTCGTTAGGTAGGTTTGTTCTTATTTTTAGTTTCAATACAAACTTAGGCACTCATATGGGACACCTTAGGTTTGTCATATTTTTTGGTAGGAATAATCAACATGAAAATACATAAAAAGGTATGTTCTATTGCTTTACTTTTCTTAATTTTTTAAATTGTGATCAAGGGGTTCCCATGAACCCTAAGAGAATAAAGGTCATTCCTGAGTGGCCCACTCCACCAAGTGTAAGAAAAATTTGGGGCTTCCAAGACTTAACAAACTTTTACAAAAGGTTTGCCCCGTATTTTTCTATACTTGTAGCACCACTCATTGAGTTGGTGAGGAACCATGTTCCTTCATGGGAAGATGCCCAGGAAATGAGTTTTCAGACCTTACCTTACTTCAACATACTAAACACCACTAATACATATGTTTTTGTTATTTTTACAGGTGTTGAGGGAAAAAGCCCGGAGTTTCAAGAACCTCGGGATTTGAGGTCAAATCCTTTTCAAGGGGGAGGGAATTATGCAATCCTACCCCACAAGGGCATTGGATAGAAAACTCCAAGTAGATTGGGCCAGATATGCAAGAGAAGGCCCTAGGGTTCTTATGAGCCTTAGGGTAGATTTCGGGCCCATGGGCTAAGTACGAGCCCACTTATCTTTGTAAATATTAGATTAAGGTTTCATTATTTTTGGGCCTTGTATTTAGGGCTCCATAATGTAGGTAGGGTACCCTAGAAATATAGGATTTTTCAGCCCTTGTATTTTAGGGCACCTAGACTAGTTTTTGTATTAGGGGTAGTTTTGTAATTTCACATGCACTAAGTGGATATTTGATGTGTGTGGTTGGAAATAAATTTAATTGAATTGGTGAATGTGATTCAAAGGTGTTTTGATGATAACAATGATGACAACAAAAGATGATGACAAAGGTGATGAACAAAAAGCTCAAAGATCAAAGAACAACTCAAGTGAATCAAAGAACATCTCAAGTGAATCAAGAACAAGTCAAGAGTTCAAGAAAAGAATCAAGAAGAATTCAAGACTCAAGAAGAAAGCCTAGAATCAAGAATCAAGATTCAAGGTTCAAGATCTCAAGAATCAAGATCAAGATTCAAGACTCAAGATTCAAGAATAAAGAAAAGACTCAATCAAGATAAGTATTAAAAAGTTTTTCAAAACTTTGAATAGCACATGAGTTTTTGACAAAACCTTTTACCAAAGAGTTTTTACTCTCTGGTAATCAATTACCATATTGTTGTAATCGATTACCAGTAGCAAAAGGAGTTTGAAAAAGTTTTCAAACAAAATTTACAACGTTCCAATTATTTTCAAAAGACTGTAATTGATTACAATGTTTTGGTAATCGATTACCAGTGCCCTTGAACGTTGAAATTCAAATTTAAATGTGAAGAGTCACATTCTTTCACTCAAAAGCTTTGTGTAATCGATTACACTTATTTGGTAATCGATTACCAGTGACTGTTTCTGATAAATCAAAAGATGTAACTCTTCAAAAAGGTTTTGACTTTTTTAAATGGTTTTTAAGTTTTTCTAAAAGTTATAACTCTTCTGAATGGTCTTCTTGACCAGACATGGAGAGTCTATAAAAGCAAGGCTTTATTTTACATTTCAAAAAAAATCTTGAATACTTTTGCTTTTCCAATCAATCCTTTACAAGCCTTGAAATCTCTTTGAACTTTCTCTTCTTCTTTGTATCAAAAGCTTTCTGAAGTTTTCTGGTTTTCCAAACCTTGAAAACTTGTACTATTCATCTTTTCATTCTCTTCTCTCTTTGCCAAAAAGAATTCGCCAAGGACTAACCGCCTGAATTCTTTTTGGGTCTCTCTTCTCCCTTTTCCAAAAGAACAAAGGACTAACCACCTGAATTCTTTTGTGTATCCCTTCTCCCTTGTCAAAGAATTCAAAGCGACAAAGTCTGAGAATTCTTTTGATTCTTCCCTTTCCCTAATACAAAAGTGTTCAACGGACTAACCGCCTAAGAATTCTTTTGTATCCCCATTCACAAAGTATCAAAGGTTTAACAGCCTGAGATCTTTCTCTTAACACATTGGAGGGTACATCCTTTGTGGTACAAGTAGAGGGTACATCTACTTGGGTTTGACTGAGAACAAGAGAGGGTACATCTCCTTGTGGATCAGTTCTAGTGGAGGGTACATCCACTAGGTTCAAAGAGAACAAGGGAGGGTACATCCCTTGTGGATCTTTCCTTGTAAATGGATTTTTACAAGGTTCAAAGAAATCTCAAGGACCGCAGGTCGCTTGTGGACTAGATGTAGGCACGGGTTGTTGCCGAACCTGTATAAAAACTCTTGTGTGTTTGTTTCCTTCTTCCCTACTCTTTTACTTTCTGCTGTGCATTTAATTTGTGATTTTGCTTTCTGTTAAGTTTCTCTTCTACTCCATATTCTCTTAACAAAATAAGTAAAAGCCTTAGAAGAGTAATTTTTAATTAGTAAAGGTTTAGGAATAATTAATTCAATCCCCCCCCCCTTCTTAATTATTCTGAGATCACTCGATCCAACAAGTGGTATCAGAGCAGGTATCTTGTAGAAAGTTTAACCACTTCAAGATTAATGGCCTCTTTAGATTTTTTTTTTCAAAAGTGTTTTTAGGAACAGGTTATTCCAAGATCATGATGAAAACCAAGTCAACTTTTGTCTCATGACAAAATCTCATGAAAACAACAAAGAAGAATTTGTAAGGAAGAAGTGGTACGTCGACAGTGGATGTTCAGAAAAATGGACATGTTACATAAGGCGACAACAATATCAGTAAAATCTCAAAAGAGGTAACATCTAAGCCATCTCTATGAATTAAGGTATGAGTAGTATTTTCAGTTAATTTATTTTTGTGGCTAATAGAAAATAATTGTTGAAATTGTTTGATTGTGTTTACAATGTTTAATTAACTATATTTAGTTTTAATTTTGAATATATATGATTAATTGAATTTTGATTAATGCTTGAATTGTTTATGTTTTGTTTGTTTTGACATGATAGGATAATTGAATTAAGTAAATAATTACCATGATATGTGCTGATAATTGTTATTTGATACTTAAATTTCAGTGTTTAATTCTCTGGTAATCAATTACCACTATGTGTAATCGATTACAATAGAATAGACTTAGTTCTATAAATTGAAGATAAGTTCAAAATTATTTGATTATCTTAAAATTTATTATGATTAATTAACTATATTTAGTTTAAATAATTTCAATATACATGATTGATTTTTTGTCTTTGATAATTTGTGTCCAAGTAGTTGGAAGTTTGAAAATTAAAATTTTTTGGAAGTTATTGGAAGTTTCAAAATTAAGATTTAGAAGTTATTGAAAGTTTCGAAATTAAAATTTGGAAGTTATTGGAAGTTGAAAGTTGAAAATGAAAGTGGAAGTTATTGGAAGTTGGAAGTTGAAAAAGGAAGTCACTGGAAGTTGAAATTTGAAATTTGAAATTTAAAATTTGAAATTGAAATTTATAATTTTTTAAATTTGATTTTTTTTTTTTGGTATTGTGCATAGTTAGTTGATTATTAATTAAATTTAATTAATTTGAACTGATTGATGATTGATTGTTCTTGAAAGCTATTATGATTTTTTTATATTTAAAAGTTATGTTGATTATTTTGATAATATATATTTTTAAAATAATTATGCATGATTTTTTATGTAATATGTGATTAGTCATTTATGAATGGTTATGTATGATTTTATATCTCTTGTATGATTCTTGCATATTTTTTAATATGACATGAGAATTACTTGCTTAAGGTTCATTCATAAAGTTTTTCAAAATCCATTATATTATATTTATTTATTTTTATATAAGAATTTTCATATATAAAGTATCTTTTTTATTCTAAAAAATATGTTATCAAGCATGAGCATGATAAAGATATTGAGCATGTAGATTTCAGAGAAAATAATGATTACATGATTCATTGAGTTCTTTGAACTTTCTAAGTTTTTAAATTATCTATAACAAATCTGAATGTTTGATAATGTCTGTGATCTACATCTTTCAATCCTTGTATAATTCTTGTTTGATATGTTTGAATTACTTGATTGATTGTTCAAAATATTTTTTATGTTTTTCAAAATTATTATATTGTATTTCAAACAAAATTATTTTGATATGATAAAACCTTCTATGATAATAAAAACTTATCTTGGTAAGTGTTGATAGTCAATTAGCACTTAGTCTTAGGAAAAAGGTGATTGTATTTTAAAAAATTTATAGAGACTAAAAACCAACTTGCAGACATCTTTACAAAACCACTAACCAAAGACTCTTTCTACACCATTAGAAGAGAATTAGAACTTCTAGATGCAAGTGACTTAGACAAATGATTTATGTTTTGATGACTTATGACTTATTTGTTATTTATGCACATATGCTTCTATTATAATGTGAGGATGATCTTGTTTGATTTTTATAAGTTTTTCTCTCTTGTATGAATACATTTATTGTATGGTTATCCATTTTTATATAATTTGACATGATTAGATTTTTGTCAAAATTATATTAATATGCTAAAATAATTGAGATAAGTAATGAGTTACCATGTATGTGTTCATAACTAATTTTTTTTACTTAGAATTAAGTTTTGATTCTCTGATAATAGATTGAGATTATAATTATTTTTTGTTTTTTTTAAAACCTTGTATTTGGCTATGTTTTTATGACATTTGAACACTTAGTATTTATTTTAATACTTGCTTAGTATGACTGAACATGATGATTATATTGACTTGCTCTTGGTTGTTTATGATTGTGTGTTTTAAACTTAATTACTTTAATAATATATGACTAGTGGTATGTACTTACATTTGATATTGTGTTTTAAATTTTTTTAATTATTCATATATGTTATATTTGAATATTATGAATGACTTTCTGGATTATATGACATTCTATGAAGTATTATATTTTTAGTGTGATGAATGGTTATGATATCTTGTTTCATTGTTTTCTATTCTCATGTATTTTGGCTATATTATTATGGTATTTGAACAATTTACTATTTTCTTATTTGCATGGTATGGTTGAACAAGTATGTTATTTGGCTATGTGGATTTTATAGTTAATCTATTTATGATTGTTGCTTCATGGTTCTTACTTCATGATTTGGTTGATGGTTTTTCATAAATGTTGTTTGAATGTTTAGTTATATTTGCATACTTAAATTTTGATACGCACTTTAGCTTTTTGTTGATGCCAAAGGGGGAGAGAAATGGAATTAAATCAAGAACTCATATGAGTAATCAATTTAATTTTAAGATAAGCAAAAATTCAAAAACAAGGGGGAGAATTTATGTCAGTGGTCGACTAGGAAAAAGTGTGTGTGTGTTTCTTGATTTCAGAAGTTGTCATCATCAAAAAGGGGGAGATTGTAGAAGCAAGGCTTCATGGTGAATGTGATTCAAAGTTGTTTTGATGATAACAATGATGACAACAAAAGATGATGACAAAGGTGATGAACAAAAAGCTCAAAGATCAAAGAACAACTCAAGTGAATCAAAGAACATCTCAAGTGAATCAAGAACAAGTCAAGAGTTCAAGAAAAGAATCAAGACGAATTCAAGACTCAAGAAGAAAGCCTAGAATCAAGAATCAAGATTCAAGATTCAAGATTCAAGATCTCAAGAATCAAGATCAAGATTCAAGACTCAAGATTCAAGAATAAAGAAAAGACTCAATCAAGATAAGTATTAAAAAGTTTTTCAAAACTTTGAATAGCACATGAATTTTTGACAAAACCTTTTCCAAAGAGTTTTTACTCTCTGGTAATCGATTACCATATTGTTGTAATCGATTACCAGTAGCAAAATGAGTTTGAAAAAGTTTTCAAACTGAATTTATAACGTTCCAATTATTTTCAAAAGATTGTAATCGATTACAATGTTTTGGTAATCGATTACTAGTGCCCTTGAACGTTGAAATTCAAATTTAAATGTGAAGAGTCACATTCTTTCACTCAAAAGCTTTGTGTAATCGATTACACTTATTTGGTAATCGATTACCAGTGACTGTTTCTGATAAATCAAAAGATGTAACTCTTCAAAAAGGTTTTGACTTTTTTAAATGGTTTTTAAGTTTTTCTAAAAGTTATAACTCTTCTGAATGGTCTTCTTGACCAGACATGGAGAGTCTATAAAAGCAAGGCTTTATTTTACATTTCAAAAAAAATCTTGAATACTTTTGCTTTTCCAATCAATCCTTTACAAGCCTTGAAATCTCTTTGAACTTTCTCTTCTTCTTTGTACCAAAAGCTTTCTGAAGTTTTCTGGTTTTCCAAACCTTGAAAACTTGTGCTATTCATCTTTTCATTCTCTTCTCCCTTTGCCAAAAAGAATTCGCTAAGGACTAACCGCCTGAATTCTTTTTGTGTCTCTCTTCTCCCTTTTCCAAAATAACAAAGGACTATCGCCTGAATTCTTTTGTGTCTCCCTTCTCCCTTGTCAAAGAATTCCAAACGACACAATCTAGAATTCTTTTGATTCTTCCCTTTCCCTAATACAAAAGTGTTCAAAGGACTAACTGCCTGACAATTCTTTTGTATCCCCATTCACAAAGTATCAAAGGTTTAACAGCCTGAGATCTTTCTCTTAACACATTGGAGGGTACATCCTTTGTGGTACAAGTAGAGGGTACATCTACTTGGGTTTGACTGAGAACAAGAGAGGGTACATCTCTTGTGGATCAGTTCTAGTGGAGGGTACATCCACTAGGTTCAAAGAGAACAAGGGAGGGTACATCCCTTGTGGATCTTACCTTGTAAATGGATTTTTACAAGGTTCAAAGAAATCTCAAGGACCGCAGGTCGCTTGTGGACTAGATGTAGGCACGGGTTGTTGCCGAACCTGTATAAAAACTCTTGTGTGTTTGTTTCCTTCTTCCCTACTCTTTTACTTTCCGCTGTGCATTTAATTTCTGCTTTTACTTTCTATTAAGTTTCTCTTCTACTCCATATTCTCTTAACAAAATAAGTAAAAGCCTTAGAAGAGTAATTTTTAATTATTAAAGGTTTAGCAATAATTAATTCAACCCCCCCACCCCTTCTTAATTATTCTGAGGTCACTCGATCCAACACTTTCTTCTTTACTTTTTCCATGCATGTGGAATTGAATCTTATGGTAAGGGGATTCCTTTTTACGAACTCAGCCCTCATGCTTGCCTTCGGAAGCAGGCAACCATGGTGTAATGCTCCTCATTTGCATTGCATGCACACAAAAAAATGTTTTCTTTAAGGGTTTTTCTTAACTGTTTGCAAAGTTGAGGACTTTTCACTTGCACGAATGTCTTCTTCCCTTCTTTTTGTTTATTTTCGTTCCTTGCAAGACCTCCTAGGACAAAGGGGTCTCTAACCAATTTTTCTTGGAGTTTATAAAGCATGTATGATTTTCAAATTTGGGCTATGAGAAGGGAGAGGCTGGCTAGAAGACTTTGTTCTCTAGACTAGTCTCAAGGTTTTGAGCCTACAATAATATCTACTTGTTGGATTTTTATGATATTTGTCTTGTTTTACACGTGACAAAAGTTGCAACACCTATCATGTTGGAGCCCTTGAGACACGAGATCATTTTTAGATCCATTTGTGCCATGCAAGGTGGTTGTACAGTGTTGCAAGTTGAGTCTAATAGTGCATGCTTTTCTTTAACTTTTGGCATCTATGGTTGTCAACATTTTATTAAAGTAGAGATAAATTATTTTCAACCATGTATATTAGAAAAATCATGGATTTCATCTTCATATTTTAAAAGTCAAAGCATTGAAAGTTTGGGCTATAAGAAGGGAGAGGTTGGCTAGAAGACTTTGTTCTCTAGACCATTCTTCGGGTTTTGAGCCTAGAATAATATCTACACGTTGTATTTTCATGATATTTGTCTTGTTTTACTTGTGATAAAATTTGAAACAGTTTTCCTATTGGAGCTATTGAGACATAAGATCATTTTGAGACCCATCTGTGACATGCAAGGTGATTGTCCAGCTTGAGACCCATCTGTGACATGCAAGGTGATTGTCCAGCGTTGCAAGTTAAGTCTGGTAGTGCATGCTTTTCTCTAATTTTTGGCTTCTATGGTTGTCAACTTGAAATGATGTTTATATTTTATTAAACTAGAGAGAAAATATTTTCAACCATGTATATTAGAAAAATTATGGATTTCATCTTCATATTTTTAAGGTCAAAGCATTGAAAGTTTGGGCTATGAGCAGGGAGCAGTCTTAGTGATTCGAGCATATATTTGGATCTACCAATTCGTTTTCCATGAAACTAGTCTTGTTGTACTCTAGAAACAGTTTGCATCAACTTTCATGTTGGAACCCTTGAGAGATAAGGTTGTTTTGAGGCCCATCTGTGACATGCAAGGTGACTATCCAATGTTTTAAGTTGAGTCTAGCAGTGAATGCTTTTCTTTAGATTCTAGCTTCTATAGTTGTCAACTCTGTTGCAACCTACCCTTCGATAGGAGGGCGAGGCGAAATACAAAGGTGTGTCTTCTCATGAAGAAAATGCAGGGAATCGCCACCAATATTTATTCGAGGAAAACGTCAGAAAAACCAAAAAGACGAAGGTCTGCGGATTTTGAAACTGAGAGTTCGGGAGTTGTTTACGCATATGGAAGGTATTAGCACCCCACGCGCTCATCACAAGGGACGACAACATTTAATCGAGTGTGCAAAACATGACTTCAAAATTATGTATTTTCCCTTTTATATTTTTTATTTTTTTAGGGTTGACAAGGGTGTTGCCCTTGCTCTTACGTATCCTCAGGTGCGATGAGGAATTCAGACCTATATAGTTCTATAAGTCTGAAAGTTTATGTGTTACATTGGTTTTATGTTTTTTGAAAGATTGCTTTTGATTATGAACAAAAGTTGTTTAAGGCGTTGGACCTTGAAACGATGTTTTAAACTTTGAAAAAAAAGCGAGGAGAGTTGTTGAGGCATTGGACCTTGAAACGACCTCGAGTGATGTTTGACGAAAAGTGGAGAGAATCATTAAGGCGTTGGACCATAAAACTATCTCAAGCGATATTTGATGAAATGAAGAAGTTTATGGGTTGGTTTTATTTTGGTTTTTGTTTCTTAACCTTTAATCTTTTTTTAAAGATAACTTACGGCACTAATGATTGGTTAAAACTTACTTCACAAAAGAAAAGAGATTTCCGATGATAGAAGAAGGAGATGAAGATGCACAAAACAACAAAGAGGACCCCTAAGGGTGCATATATCATGTTCAAATCCTTAAAACAAAAACCAACTGAATGACGAACGAAGAACGATGTAGAAGTCAATTACGATCGCAATTCGATAGCACCTCGGCCTCGTTTTATTCTTCTTTCTTCTTCTTCTCTCTAATTTCCCTCAATTTGTCTCAATGACCTTGGAACCCTTTACTTAGCCTCCCTCACGCTTATTTATAGCAAAAGATGGCATTAGGGGTCATGGCAGCTCGCCCAGGCGTGCTATTGCTTCAATCTGATGTAACCTTGCTCGCCCAGACGAGCTGGTTACTTCATCCCTAAGCTATTTGGGGGCCCAGGTGAGCCAGAGGCTAGCCTGGGCGAGCCAGGGTTTAGAAAACCCCCTGATATGATCCTTTTGCCCCTATCTTTCAGTATCTTTCGCATTCTTGATCAAAACATTGAATGATCATCTGTTTCGCACTATAACAGGCGTTTAACACCATAATTCGACTAACAAGGATCAAAAGATCAACAAACGATAGTCCTCGGACGAAATTAGGGTATGACAGTTGCCCCTCTTTACTTATATTTTATTGGAAATGAAAGGGAAGTAAAGATAAGGACACGAATTTCGTTTGAGCGATCTTGCTATTCGATCGTGTCGCAACCTACCCTTTGGCGGGAGGGCGACGCGAGGGCTCACGAGTGCGTCTTCCAAGGGAGGAAGGCGCGTGGAGTCGCCACCAACGTTTATTTGAGGAAAACGTCAGAAAAATCGGAAAGGTGTGATCTACAAACTTTAATCGTGAAAGGTTCGGGAGTCGTTTTTACGCACGGGGAAGGTATTAGCACCCCACGCGTCCATCGCAAGGGACAACAACCTTTAATCAAGTGTGCAAATATGACTTCAAAATGTTTTATTTTCCCTTTTTTATGTCTTTTTGTGTTTTTATGCTTTTTATGTTTTTAATTTTTGTGTGGTCGACAAGGGTGTTTCCCTCACTCCTACGTATCCTCAATTGCGATGAAGAAGTCAGACCTACGTAGTTCTTTCATAACTAGATGTTTGTTAAGTTGTTTTGATCTTTTTCCGCAAGATCAATTTTAATCGAACAAAGGTCATTTAAGGCGTTGGACTATTAAACGATCTTTTGACTTTGAAAGGATAGAAATGTTAAGGCATTGGACCATTAACGATCTCTTGTTTTTGAATGAAGAGAAATGTTAAGGCGTTGGACCATTAACGATCTCTTGTTTTTTAAAAGGAGAGAAACGTTAAAGCATTGGACCATTAACGATCTCTTGGGGTGGTCGACAAAAGTGGGGCTTTTGCTCCTACGTATCCTCAATTGCGATGAGAAACTCAGACCTACGTAGTTCTTGCAAAAGTGGTAAAGTTACATGTTGATTTTATGCTTTTGAATGGTCCATGTTAACCGATAAAAGCAAAAAGGACCGTTTAAGGCGTTGGACCTTAAAACGGTTTTTAGTGATTTTTTACGGACAAAGCTTGATTTGTGAGTTGATTTTAGCCTTAGTTTCACTTTGGTTATTAGTCAATTCATTCAAGGAAACTTCCAAAGAAAAACGTCCGATTAATTTTTTTGATTACTTTATTCAAAGATGTTTTGATTATTTTATTATTATTTTTTTTAAGATATTTTGATTATTTTATTATTATTTTGCTTTTTTGGGTTTAACCAAGGTTACAACGTGAACGATCAGTTAGATTTTGCTTTAAAAGTGATTAAACGACATTACAACATAAATGATCGGTTGAAATTCATTTTATCATTTATTAGGCGAGATAACGGCTTAAATAAATGGTTAAAGCACGTTAAAAACAGAAGAAAAGAAAATCGAAAGTGAACGAGATGAAGATGAAAGCAAACAAAACAAGAAATGAATTGAAAGTCTCGGATTGGGACACTTACCGGTTGAAGAACGAAGAACCAACGAAGAACGATGAAGAAAGGAGGAAAAGCTTCACAAATTTTCTCACGGAAACGTCTCTGAAGCGTTACGGAAATACTTCGACTCGATTTTTCTTCACGGAAATGTGTTTTTTACCCAAAATAGCCGAAATGCATAGCCTAGGGGTCATGAACATTTTGAAACAGCCCCCCTCCCCTATTTATAGGGAAAAAGGGAGGTGCTTGCCGCCCAGAGGCTTCTTGAGGAAGATTTCTAAGCGCATCCCAATTTCTAAGTTTACCCAATTACTAAGTTCACCCCCTTTTCGTACTTTACAGAAAAGTTACGGAAGCCTTACGGAAGTGTTTCGGATTTGATTTTCATCTTATCTCTTCCCTTTCACCAATGTTAAGTGAAATATGCTTACCCAAGGTTTTTGGAAATTTTACGGAAGCCCCGAAAACCATTTTTCAACAACGTAGAGGAGCTTGTGGCTCAGTTGCTTCCTCCTTAAGCAACCCAACTTCTGAAATGTTTCGGAAGGGCATAGATTCAAATTTCTATTTACACCGCTATCTTGATAAGTTCACCCCTGTTTTTGTGTTTTGGCTATTTTCTTTCCAAAATCTCACGAAACTTTACAAATTCCACCGCGATGAGTGTTAAGCCTTCCGAAGCGATCAACAATGGTCCTTGGATGAAATTAGAATGTAACAGTTTATTTACACACACCCCACTTTGCTAAATACACTTCCATTTTCATGTTTTTGACCGGTTTCTTCCCGAAACATCTCAGAACGTTACGGATTCCACCGCGATGGGTGTTAAACATTTTGAGGTGGTCAAACGAAGGTCGCATGCCGATAAACAATGGTCCCTGGACAAAATTAGGGTATGACAGACTAGGCAACTGGCGAAAACCAAGGAAGTGAAACCGAGATAACATGAGGACATTGAAGTTTTGTAGAGTGGAAGACATCTGAAGTTCTCTCTTTTTTTCAAAGCTTAGAAATAGAGGAAGTCGATTCCTATGAAGGACATTGAGTCTTATAAAAGACAAAAGACGTTGAAGTCTTTGAAATGTAAATGAAGACGTTGTAGTCTTTTGAAAGCGTAAATGACTGAAGGCATTGAAGTCTTTTGAAATGTAAATGAAGACATTGTCATCTTTTGAAAGCGTAAATGATTGAAGACATTGAAGTCTTTTGAAATGTAAATGAAGACATTGTCGTCTTTTGAAATGTAAATGAAGACATTGTTGTCTTTTGACAAAAGACATTGAAGTCTTTGAAATATAAATGAAGACATTGTCTTCTTTTGAAAGCGTAAATGACTGAAGACATTAAAGTCTTTTGAAATGTAAATGAAGACATTGTCGTCTTTTGAAAAAAGACATTGAAGTCTTTGAAATGTAAATGAAGACATTGTCGTCTTTTGACAAAAGACATTGAAGCCTTTGAAATGTAAAAAAGACATTGAAGTCTTGAAAAAAAAACATTGAAGTCTTTGAAATGCAAAGAAGACGTTGATAGTCTTGACAAAAGACTCTGATAGTCTTTCAAATGTAAAGAAAACTTTGATAGTCTTTGAAATGCAAAGAAGACGTTGATAGTCTTGACAAAAGACTCTGATAGTCTTTGAAATGTAAAGAAGACATTGATAGTCTTGACAAAAGACTCTGATAGTCTTTGAAATGCAAAGAAGACTTTGATAGTCTTGACAAAAGACTCTGATAGTCTTTGAAATGCAAAGAAGATGTTGATAGTCTCGACAAAATACTCTGATAGTCTTTGAAATGGAAAGAAGACTTTGATTGTCTTGACAAAAGACTCTGATAGTCTTTGAAATGTAAATAAGACTTTGATAGTCTTGACAAAAGACTCTGACAGTCTTTGAAATGTAAAGAAGAAGACGTTGATAGTCTTCAATGCATAAAGATGGAGGACTTTGAGTCCTATGAAAGATAAAGATAGAGGACTTTGAGTCCTACGAAACAAGCCATTAGGTACTAGTACCAAAGGGCTTAACCTTATGAGAAAGCAATAGGTTGACTATTTGAGAAGGCCTCTCATCCTAAACTTGAAAGATTAGATTTGGGAAAATGGTATATAAAGAGAAATCTAAGCACTTATAGCCTAATATGAACATGATTTAGGATGCAGATGCATGTAACCTTCATCTTGAAATGCTAGTAATGCAAAAGGTTTTGAATCATGAAAATTGTGTAATCCTCATGACATTCTTTCCTATTTTTTTATCTTGATTTTGATTTGATTTTTTTTTTTTTTGCTTCTTTCTTTTTTTCCTTTTGAGGAAAACGCAGATTGATTGTCTCTTTTTGGAAGACATGATAATTCATGCAACCTCATTCTTTTTTTTTTTTTGCAAATCTCTTCGGGGACTCCCTCTGAGTGTATGTTTTGTTTGATCACTTGAAAATTTTGGAGTGATGGCATGGGAGTCGTTTGACAATTAATCAATTAACCGGAATATTGATTCTAGAGTTTTCCCCTTTTCTTTTAAAAACTTCAATTATTCTACACAGCAAGAAAAACATAAGGCTTTGGGATCGATCGTGCGCCCCCTTGAAGGATGGCAATGAATTGTCACACTTTGGTATGTGACCTAGTGAAACTTTCCTGATTTAAAGTCTTAGAGTGATGCCAAGGGTTTATCAATCCCACTGAAACTTGATGACATGGGCTGATCATGAAAGAATTTATAATGAAGCTACCCTTGGATTCGAAAGGAATCCCAAAGGAGTCTGCATGAGAAACTAACATCAGATGTACCCTACTATCACAATTGTCTAGGCATTTTCCATAAGCACCTGGTCGAATGATTTTTCTTCTCAAATGTGCAAGTGCGAAACCTCGAGGATTCTTTCTTTCTTTATATATATATATATATATATATATATATATATATATATATATATATATATATATATATATATATATATATATATATATATATTTTCAGCAATCACAAGCGTGTGCGGGTTTCATTCCAGAATCCCAACTTAAAAACAAAATTAGTCATTCCTTGATCCACATGGGCTTTATTGGGCTTGTAACGTGGTCAGGGGTAAAAGGGATATGAAAGGATTAGATGGCTCAAAGAGTGTTTGAGGGTTATATTGAGTAAGAACTTTGAGAGTCTTGCTTGTATTTTGTTCATTTCAACTTTTGAGTTAGGCTCTACTCCTTTTGTCTTATACATTAATCTTTCATTGCACTTTTGTGCCTTTCTTGCAAAATTTAGAGATCTTTTGCCTCTTTTTTTTCACCCACCTTTGGCGGATTTTGTTTTCTTCATTGTTGCCCAACTTCATGCATGTGTTCTTTGCATTGCTTTTCCCGCCAGTTTAGTAGTGGTTCCCACTCAGGGTTTCTATTTTTCTTTTGCTATCTTTTTTGTTGTTTTTAGAAAACAAGTATGTTTTGGCTCAGAGGGGGTAGCAAAGGATAAACTAGTGTTTGGGATGTTGAAACATGGCCATGTGTCATTTCAAATCTTGACTTAGATCCTTTTGTAGTTTGGATTTTGGGACAAAACCTTAATAACACGCCCCTGATTTTTTTTGTTATTTTATATCAACCCTAATTTTTTCCTAGGCTGCCCTTTCGGGTTCTCGACCTACCGGGTGAGAACTTTTGATCTGCCCCTAGGTTCGCTTGAGGCTCATGCATGGTGCCTCTCATTGCCCCAGTGTAGGGCTCTGAGGTATCCATTGCTATCTTTTGTCATGACCTTGTAGCAAGGAACAATGAAAGAAACTGTGTAGGTTCTCGATAAATATTTAAAAGATTTTCAATTGACAGATTAAGTCAAATGACTCCTGTTCTTGATAACTTACTTTTCTCTCAAAAAGAAAACTTTTAAGAACGATAAAATGAGGTCACATAAATTTTTGTACTTCTTATTTTGAGTTAAAAAATAGTCAATCAAACGTTCTTTTTCTTCTTTTTTACTTTACTTGTTGTTTACGACACCCCTACCAAACGTATAGAACAAGTAGTATCTGATTGAACAGACTTGGAGATCAACTCAAGAGCGCAAGTCACTTGACCAAAGAAACTAATGGCTTACATTTACATTCCAGTGAAAGTTAAATAAGCAAAGATGTAATTGTGAGAGAATGAGATAAGGACATCAAATTTATCCATAGTATTAGCATTGTGATTGTTGTTTACAGGAATGGCATAAACTTGAAAATCCTAATGAGTCATTGGAGACATCTAACAACAACCTTCAAATTGTCCCATGCGTAGTGTCACTTACCAACGTCAGAATTCACAAGTGATTATCCTCCTCAAATTGTAGCCAGTTTGCATTAATCAAATTTTGCACCTTATGTTTCAGGGTCATACAATGCTCAATGGAATGCCCCAGAACTCCTCCATGATAAGCACATGTTGCATTTGAGTTGTATCCTCAGAAAAATAGAGGTTTAGGAACCTTGGCTGTGGTTATGGCTACCATTTCATTATTAAGTAGATATGGGAGTAAGTTAGCATACGACACCGAAATTGGGGGGAATTCTACAGGCTTCTTTGCTGGAAAATTCCTTCCCTAGTTGGTGTTTGGTTTTGTGTTAAGGGTGGTGTTTGGTATTGGATGATTTAAGGGTGACCTTTGTGGATGATTGAGTGTTCTTGGTTGATAGGGTGGTGGGTAATGAGAAGGGCTAATATTGGTTGAGTATTGATATTGTTGAGTTGGTGGGAAATTTGGCCATGTAGCAATGGTAGTCACAGCATGGGTTCCTCCCTCCTTCTCATTCTCTCAATTTGCCCCAGGCTTCCTATTCATCAAAGCAGGATAATCAAATTTTTCACTTCTCAAACCCACTTCGATCCTTTCGTCGGTGAAAACTAAATCAGCAAAGCTTGAAGGTGTGTAACCCACCATCTTCTCATAGTAGAACACCAGTAACGTGTCCACTATCATTGTTATCATCTCCTTCTTCATCATTAGGGGCGCTACTTGAGATGCCAGATCCCTCCACCTTTGGGCGTATTCTTTGAAAGATTCATACTCCTTTTTACACATGTTTTGTAGCTACATCCTTTCCAGAGCCATATCAGAATTGTATTGATACTGCCTAATGAAGGCAATCATTAGGTCCTTCCAAGAATGGACTCAGGAAGGTTCCAAATTAGTATACCAGGTGATGGCTGCCCCAGTAAGACTTTCTTGGAAGAAATGCATCAATAATTTTTCATCTTTGGCATATGCTCCCATTTTCCTGCAGTACTCCTTCAGGTGATTCCTGGGGCAAGTAGTCCCCTTGTACTTATCGAAGTCCGGCACCTTGAACTTTGGAGGGATGACGATGTCAGGCACTAGGCACAACTCTGCCATGTCAGCAAAAGCATAATCTCTGCCTCCTTCAATGGCCCTCAGCCTTTCCTCTATATGATCAAATTTTCCCCTTTCCACCATAGCAGGAGGGACTTTTCCCACCGCAAAATGCAAGGGTTGTGGTTGTGGGCGAAACTAAGGGCCCTCCAAAGTGTTTGGAAGGGGTACACCACCAACTGCTTGCCCCTCAATGGCATATCCAAGGTGAAGTTCGAAGTCAGCTAGATTGTGGTCTAGGGGTGCTTCATGTGTCTCCCCCATGGGTTGAGAGACATGTGCATGGTCAGATTGGGGTTGTTGGCTCTCAATGGGCATGGGTGCGAAGTTTTCGACATTCTCATCAGGAATGTGTGCAACATTGGGTGGTGTATAGTTGGGAGGCAAGCCATATGGTGGGAAGGAATTCTTATTCTGAACTTGCACAAAACGGGGGTCGCCCATACTTCCTAATGCTTTGCCTCCCTACCCTACTATATCTGAGACTGGAGGATTTACTTGATTGAGGCCAGATGGGTGAGTTGGGTCCACTTTTGTGGCGGTACTTGCAGCAACAACTGTATCTGTGTTGACCTCCATCATTTTTCTCATACTCATCATGGCTTCCATCATTGTGGACATTTTCTCTTTCATGGCCTCCATGTCGGCCTTCATCTGCTCTTGCACCTCCTCTATTTCACTCATTACTCTAGCTCTGGCACGCATTCAGTAAGGGCACCATAAAGCACATTCTTTCCTTTTGATTACAATGATTACACTTCTGATTTCAAGGAAAGAATGCAATGAGCAATGCCACCAATGTGAAGAAAAATAAGCATGGATGTATGTGAATGATGCATTGTTGAAGTATTGCAAATTTTACACGGGACATAGGGCTAAATCAATTTATATTTTCATTAAAACAGCATGGTTCATCACATATTGTCAAAGTGAATCTGGAAATAAAACATGGACGTCAACAGTCCTTAATTTTGTAAATTATTTAGCTCAATCATGTGTTGGCAGTAGACAAAGAAGCGATGTAACTCAATCCATCTTCTGCCCCAACTTTTGCAAGCTAGTTACTTCCATACTTGACCTTGATTTGATGAACCTTTCCTTAAAAGCATGTGCTTGGCAATACTTCGACAACATCTCATAGAAATGAATGACTAGGGCATACTTATGCTATGCATGGCAAATGCAATTATGAGATTGACATGAGATGCCTGAAGAACCATCATTTCCTAGTTAACCGTGCATTAAGTACCATGTTCACATGATTTTCAATCATTTTTCAAGAGAAATGAGTGTATAATCCTGACATGGTCGGTTTACAACTATCATCATGGTACCCAACACATGTAACTAAGAATGTGGTGTGAACTTTCACGCTTCATCGTGACGTTCTTTTTATTCTTTCTTTGTTTTTTTTTGTTTTTGTAGAGGAAAATTCGAGGCATGAGAAACTATGAATGTAATCGATAGACAAACACACACCAAACACAACAACATAGCAAAGGTTATATACAAATATGGACAAAACAAAAGATAAAAGGGGAAAAAGATCATAAATAAAGGAGAAGTCGTGATAAAAACATTGCATGCTAAGTGAATGGCCTAACTCTTTAATAGTCCTCAATGGAGTCGTCAATTGTCGCAACCTACCTTTCGGTGGGAGGGCAAGGCGAAATACAAAGGTGCATCTTTTCATGAAGAAAACACGTGGAGTCGCCACCAACGAAGGTCTGGGAATTTTGAAAGTGAGGGTTCGGGAGTTGTTTATGCATAGGGAAGGTATTAGCACCCCATGCACCTGTAAAAGGGGACAATAGCCTTTAATCGAGTGTGCAAAACATGACTTCAAAATTGTGTATTTTCCTTTTTTATATTTTTTATTTTTTTGGGGTCGACAAGGGTGTTGCCCTTGCTCCTACCTATCCTCAGGTGCGATGAGGAATTCAGACCTACGTAGTTCTTTAAGTCTGAAAGTTTATGTGTTACATGGGTTTTATGTTTTTTGAAAGATTGATTTTAATTATGAACAAAAGTCGTTTAAGGCGTTGAACCTTGAAACGATGTTTTAAACTTTGAAAAAAAGTGAGGAGAGTTGTTAAGGCGTTGGACCTTGAAACGACCTTAAGTGATGTTTGATGAAAAGCGGAGAGAATCCTTAAGGCATTGGACCTTGAAATGATCTCAAGCGATATTTGATGAAATGAAGAAGTTTATGGGTTGGTTTTATTTTAGTTTTTGTTTATTAACCTTCAATCTTTTTTTAAAGATAACTTGCGACACTAATGATCAGTTAAAACTTCACAAAAGAAAAGAGATTACCGATGATAGAAAAAGGAGATAAAGATGCACAAAACAACAAAGAGGGCCCCTAAGGGTGCATATATCATGTTCAAATCCTTAAAACAAAAACCAACCGAATGACAAACGAAGAACGATGTAGAAGTTGATTACGGTCACAATTTGGTAGCGCCTCGGCCTCATTTTTCTCTTCTTTCTTCTTCTTTTCTCTGATTTCCCTCAATTTCTCTCAATGTTGGACCTTGGAACCCTTTACTTAGCCTCCCTCATGCCTATATAGCAAAATATGGCATTAGGGATCATGGCAGCTCGCCCAGGCGAGCTGTTGCTTCAACCTAAAGTAACCCAGGCAAGCTGGTTACTTCACCCCTAAGCTATTTAGGGGCCCAGGGGAGCCAGAGTCTAGCCTGGGCAAGCCAAGGTTCAGAAAACCCCCTAAAATGACCCTTTTGCCCCTCCCTTTCAGTATCTTTCGTATTCTTGATCTAAACATTGAATGATCATCTGTTTCGCACTGTAACTTGCGTTCAACACTGTAAGTCGACTAACAAGGATCAAAAGATCAACAAATGATAGTCCTCGAACAAAATTAGGGTATAAGAAACTTGAAATGAAATTTATCTTATATCAACTAGAGAGAAAATTATTTTCAACCATGAATATTATAAAAATATGGATTTCATCTTCATTTCTTTTAAGACTAAAACAAAACAAAGCTACTGCAGGAAAGACATTTGTGAAGTCTGACAAATGTAATGAAAAGAATATTTTACTAGGAATGACATAGAACAAATATTTGTATAAATTTTACCTTGATGAAAATAGGGTTGTGTTAGATTCAGACTATAAAAATTAGAAGTCAATTTGGTTTTGGGAAAAGAATTTACAAATTTTGGAACTATGTTAAAACAAGAATGCTCTTTGTCTTGTTGCCTTATAGAAGTATTATTATGTATTTTTGTGGATTTTTGCTAATGATGTGTTTTTCCTTGTTGGAAAGGTAATAAGATTTTATTTAAGTCTCTATAAGATGTTTTTACCTTGTCTGTTTTCTAAAAGTTAAATTTTTTAAGGCATGTTTACCTTGTGATGTTAATTTGTTATATTTTACTAAGTGTTGTTATGGTTGAGTTGTTAATTTTTCCTAAGTGTTACATCTTGAATTTAACTGTGTTTATAAGAAATGCATTTTGTTTCTTTATGATAGAAAGACTTGGGGAACGTGAATCTTGGGCAATTATAACTATGGAATGTGTTACTTTATTTGGAGGTTGAAAGGTGAGAGCTCGGGCATTTGTTGCATGTGATGTTTTGTGTGTGACCCGATTGACTTACAATTGGGGACCATAATGAACGTGTGTGTTAGACTCTATGTGTTGTAATTAAAAGGGTTTGGACACAAGTCCCAGTGTCGACCTAGTCCCTAATCTAGTAGACACAATATGTCTCGAAAGATGTGCACCTTTGTGTGGTGGATGTTGGGACTCAAGAATGAGTTCTGGTGTTGACTAGAACCTCATTCTAGTGGGCATTATGTGTCTCGAACAATGTGTAATATTGTGTGTTAGTCCATAGGGACTCGGGCAAGAGTACTCATGTGGTTAGGATGTTTTCTCCGAGAAAGTAATGCTCTTGAGAGACATGCAAGTGGACATGGGCTTATGGTGGAATGCTGAGATATTCTTCAAGAGAATCGTATGGGGGGGTCATGCTAGAAACTTTTAGAGCTCACAAGATGGAGGTAGATGGGTGGTTTTCACACCACAAAGTATAGGGGGACGAGCTCCTCACTCACTTATGTTGATAAAGCCAAGGGTTTTTCTCGGGATTGTTGGCTAGTTCATCATCATTTGATACCATATGTAGTAGGGGCCCATAGTGGCAAGGATATTAAATCCCTGGTGAAGAGTGTGTTGAAGATTCAGTCCTCAAGGTAATGAATGACCATAATCGGTACATTGGGAGATGAAGTTTAAGGCATGTTGACTTGGGGCCGCGGTGTTGAGTTATGATGTAATTTCACTTGACCGACTTGGCAACCCTGACCTACCATTGTACCATAAAAGATGTCCTCCCAACAATCATCAAATACTAAATGTTGTAAAACCACTAACTTTTGGGAGTTCTAATGGTTACTGGCCAATGTGATATGTACGCTGAGACAGTGAAAAGTGACACCTTAGGATACATGTGAGACCCGAGAGGTAACCATCAATTAGATTGATTCTAGAAACTTAAGGAGCTTTCTCTGTGATAAAATAATCAATTGTCATAGGTGATAATTGATTATTCTAGAAAGCACAAAAGCATGAGAAGCTCTTTGTTTGAAATAAGATAATCAATTACCATTTCTTGTAACTGATTACCAAGTTTCTGGAAATGTAGAGCAAAGAGGATTTTGATATATTAATCAATTACCAAATTCTATAATCAATTAAATATGTTTTACCTATCAAAATTGTAAATACCCTTTTATGTTTTTTTAATTAGAGACTCTTGATACGTTTTATCTTTGAGAAAATACTTCAAGAGAGTAATCTAAAGGAATTTCACTGTATTTCTTTTGGATTGAAGCTGATCAAAGATCCATTCATCGTCCACCATGATTTGGTAATCTTACAAGAGGAGTTTGAAGATATTTTGATCTACACATCAAGGTGTATTAGTTTTTATTCTAAAACTCTTTATTGTTTTTGTTCTTGGTTTGGGTTTCCAAGAGTTTTATGAGTTGATAGGGTTTCAACTCTCGTTCTTTCTCTTGTAGGGTTCAAGGGAAGAGTAGAATCTAGGGAATTGCATGTGCATAATGTTTGTACCTAATTCTCTAATAGTGGAAGTTCTACAGGGTCTTAGAACAACTAGATGTAGGTCCTTTATGGACTAAACCAATATAAACTCTTGTGTTATTGTCTTTCTCTCAAACCCTTAGTTTTTTTATTCAATCTTCGAAATGGAATTGATGTTAATGGGCCATAAAACTTTGTTTTTCATATGATCTGGTTCCCATTGCTTTCTTGATTGTGACAATCTTTTTGGAACAATCTTTTGAGACGCGTTGATTAATCAAGATGGGTCATTTTAATTGAATTAACAAACAAAGTGGTAAAGGTTTCAAAATAATCTATTAACCCCCATGCTTCTAGATTCTTGGCTAACCCAGCAATTGGTATGAAAGCTAGGGTCCTTAAAATTAATCAAGATTTTTGAATATGATTGGAATCAATTTCCATTTGCGGAAGGTATGTCCATTAATAGACCTCTACTCTTTTTTAGCGTGAACTATCCCTTTCGGAAAGTTCATATCAAAATATTTGTTGAATCTATTAATAGAGGTATTTGGAATGCAATGGTAAATGGTTATATAATTCCAATCCAAGTTGTGGTGGATAACAAAACTATAGAGAAACCCTATGAATCATGGTCTCAGGAAGTAATAAGAAGGGCTAAATATGATTCAAAAGTTATGAATATCATTAACTCGTCCCTGAATTGTGATGAATTTTTTAAGGGGTCAGCATGTACTATGACAAAGGAAATATGGAATCTTATTCAAGTGACTCGTGAAGGTACTTTGGAAGTTAGAAGAGCAAGGAATAACGCTTTCATTCAAGAGAATGAAACTTTTCAGATGTAACAAGGAGAAACCGTAGGAGATGTCCAAAAGAGGTTCACTCACATAGTGAATCACCTCAAGGGCCTAAGGAAAGAGTTTGAGGAAGAAGATTTGAATGTGAAGATTCTAAAGTCCTTCAATAGAACTTGGCAACCAAAGGTCATGACAATCTCCAAGTCCAAAGATCTAACATCAATCACTCATGCTGAACTATTTGGAAAGTTAAGGGAATACAAGATGGGCATGACTAGGATGGTCAAAGAGGAAGAAGAAGAGTATAGGCTTAGCACTGAATTCCTCAATACCATCTAGTGATGAGAGTGATAAAGATGAACTGCAAGAAACACACTAAAGGAGGGGGGTTGAATAGTGTGTATATCAAAGATGTAAACTTTTTGCGATATAAAGGATAATATACATAATACTGTGTCAAACATTGGTTGTCCATTGAGGATAAAACAAATATATAGTGAAGAACAGTATGGTCATCTAGTGACAGATAAAAAGTTCTTAAAGTAGTTTTCGAATAAACACTTTGGTGTAAAAAGGTGATAGAAAGTGTAATAAGAATGCTTAATAAACCTTTATGGAGAGAAGTAGCATTACATGGTTTATACTGGTTCGCTCAACTTGAGCTACGACCAATTCTCCTTTACTCATTAGCAAAGGGTTCCACTAATCAAAACTTAATTACAAAACAAGTATTCTAACTTGTCACTCCTGGCTTTACAAGTATTATTAACACCACTTTCGGTACCTTCTTTGACTCCCTCAGAATCTAAGAACCCAAGTATTATTTAACACTAAGTCACTCCTGGCTTTCACAAACAAAAGTTTGAATGAATACAAGTATTTTTTACACTCAAAGAGTGAATTTACAATTAAGCACAAATACAGAATAACTGAAAATAGTGTATAATCGTCTTATGATTTTAGTAGAGTTTTGCATCACATATTTTCTTTTGCTCTTGTTCTATCATTTTTCGTTAGTTGCTTCATTGAGGCAAACATCCTTTTATAGACTTCAGTAAAGTATCCATTATGGGATCAATGTCGATATCTTGAAAGGACTGTTGTCTCATATAGAAGAATAGGGCGACGTGTCAAGCTCTAAATGGCGAGGATTTATCCACAGTATAGACAACGCCATGTGCTTTTTGTCCGCAGTGAAAGCGACCTTTAAAGGAATATTCCATGAAAACCTTCTATTCTCTTTTATCTTTTCATTTTCTTAAATTCAAACATTAGTTATTCAAAAATAAGAGAGGAAAATAGAATTTGAATAAAACAGTACATGTGCATTATCCTTTTCCGTAATATTTAGTCTTTTAAACTAGACGTGCGAGTTTACCTTATGAGAGTGTGTTATACTAATTTGCATAAAAGTGGAAGCTCAGTGGCTATAGCATGCTAGACACTAGATTAAAATAGAGCATACAATCTATGATTGTGGATGATACTTAATGTTGTAAATTCCTTTAACATAATAATCATGTCCACTTGTCAAAACTTATTAGAATATCAATAGTGTTGGATCAAGTGGCCTCGGAATAATTAAGAAGGGGGGGTTGAATTAATTATTAATGAACCTTTACTAATTAAAAATCTATCATTCTTAATGTTACTAGAATCAATTAGGCTTTTACTACAAATTTAAGAAAGTAAAGAACAAAAATAGAAACTTAATCAAAAGTAAAAGTGATAATTAAAGTGCACAACGGAAATTAAAGAGTGTAGGGAAGAAGAAGACAAACACAAGAATTTTATACTGGTTCGGCAACAACCCGTGCCTACATCCAGTCCCCAAGCGACCTGTGGTCCTTGAGATTTCTTTCAACCTTGTAAAATCCTTTACAGGCAAAGATCCACAAGGGATGTACCCTCCCTTGTTCTCTTTGAACAACCAAGTGGATGTACCCTCCACTTGAACTAATCCACAAGAGATGTACCCTCTACTTTTAACACAAAGGATGTACCCTCCAATGTGTTAAGACAAAGTTCTCAGGCGGTTAGTCCTTTGAAACTTTGTGAAGGGGAAACAAAAGATATCTCAGGCGCTTAGTCCTTTGAAATCTTTTGTTTTAGGGAAAGGGAAGAATCAAAAGAATTTTCAGACTGTGTCATTTCGAATTCTTTGAAAAGGGAGAAGGGAGACACAAAAGAATTCAGGCGGTTAGTCCTTCGTTCTTTTGGAAAAGGGAGAAGAGAGACACAAAAAGAATTCAGGCGGTTAGTCCTTCGTTCTTTTGCAAAGGAAGAAGAAGAAAAAGTTCAAAAGGATGTTCAAAGAGATTCAAAGGTTGTAAAAGTATACCTTAAAAGTTGTTTGTAAAGGTTGTAAGTAAGTTTAAATGCAAATCAAGATCTTGCTTTTATAGACTCTTCAAGTCTGGTCAAGAAAACCATTGGAAGAGTTATGACCTTGAGAAAACCTGAAAACCATTGGAAGAGTTACAATTTTTTATTTTTGTTCAAAACTTGTCACTGGTAATCGATTACCAAATCCTTGTAATCGATTACACAAAGCATTTTATGAAAAGATATGACTCTTCACTATTGATTTTGAATTCCAACATTCAGATGCACTGGTAATCAATTACCAATATCTTGTAATCGATTACACCATTTTGAAATCAATTGGAACGTTGCAAATTCAGTTGAAAACTTTTGAAATCAAACTTTGCCACTGGTAATCGATTACCAGAGAGTAAAAACTCTGGTAACTTAGAAAATTTTGAGAAAAACTCTTTTGAAAAACAAAACTATGCTATTTTTGCTTTTTGAAAAATCTTTTCAATACTTCCCTTGTGAAGTCTTCTTGATTTCTTCTCTTGAATCTTGAATTCATCTTCTCTTGAATCTTGAAATCAAACTTCTCTTGATTCTTGAATCTTCTTGATTTTTTCTCATGAAACTTTAAATTAAACTTGATCTTGAACTTGTTGACTCAATCTTGAAATCATTCTTTGGGCTTTTTGTCATCATCTTTTGTTATCATCAAAAAATCTTGAATCAACTTGATTCATCATCATGAAGCTTACTTCTACACTAACTGCCTGAGAATTCTTTTTATTCTCCCTTCCCCCTCTTGACAAAAGATGCAAAGGACTAACCGCCTGAGAATTCTTTTGATTCTTCCCTTTCCTTTTAAACAAAAAATTTCATAGGACTAACTGCCTGAGATATCTTTTGTTTCTCCTTACAAAGATTCAAGGGACTAACCGCCTAAGAATTCTTTGTCTTAACACATTGGAGCGTACATCCTTTATGGCACAAGTAGAGCGTACAACTACTTGGGTTGTTATACTGAGAACAAGAGAGGGTACATCTCTTGTGGATCAGTTCAAGTGGAGCATACATCCACTTGGTTGTTCAAAGAGAACAAGGGAGGGTACATCCCTTGTGGATCTTTGCTTGTAAAGAATTTTACAAGGTTATTGGAAATCTCAAGAACCGGTGGTTGCTTGGGGACTGGATGTAGGCATGGGTTGTTACCGAACCAGTATAAATCTTGTGTTTGTCTTCTTCTTCCCTACACTCTTTATTTTCCATTGTGTACTTTTTATTTCTGCTTTACTTTTGTCTAAGTTATTGTTTCTATTCTTTACTTTCTCATAACTTAGTTGTAAAGCCTAATTGAATCTAGTAACATTAAGAAGGATAAATTTTTAATTAGTCAACACACGTTCATAATTAATTCAACCCCCCCTTTTTAATTATTCTGAGGCCACTTGATCCAACATACACCTTCCTGTTGTGAGTAACCTTCAGCAACAAACCTTGCCTTGTTTCTGACAACCTTACCATCTTCGTCCAGTTTATTGCAAATGACCCACTTCGTTCTAACTACTTTCTTCCGTCTTGGTAGTTCAACTAGCTTCCAGACATCATTCTTTTGAAACTGGTCAAGCTCTTCTTGCATCGCTTTCACCCAGTTTTCATCTTGCATGGCCTCGCCAATGTGTTTGCACTCCATCTCAGAGATCAATGTAATGTTTCCTTGTGTTTTTAATGATGATCTTGTTTAAACATGATCTACTATATCACCTATGATCTAAATTTCTGGATGATTCATTCTGATAACCCGTCCAGTGGATTGTCTTACTTCAACTCAAGCTTCTTGTTGAATGGATGCTACTATCCTTGGTTCATGTCTCAACAAGCTAGTTGCTATAAAGCTATTGTCTAGTCGTAAATCTGCACAAGACCCATCTAGCTTGGATAATTCTTTATCATGCTTATTTTTGTCAAATCTTATATGAATAACTTCTTCAATAACAAAGGTTATTGAGTTGTACACTCTAAATTCCTTTGAAGTTTCAGAGTATCCAAGAAATATCCCACAATCACTTTTCAAATCAAATTTTCCTAGACTATTCTTTGTGTTGAGAATTAAACAATTGCATCCAAATGAATGAAAATATGATATGTTGGGTTTTCATCCCTTCCACAGTTCATAGGGAGTCTTTTTCTAGATAGGGCTTTTATAAATTCTATTTTGAAGATAACACACAATATTCACTATTTCAGCCCAGAAGTGTTTAGGGGTTGAATTATCATTTAGCATGGTTCTAGCCATCTCTTGGAGAGATCTTTTCTTTCTTTCAACTACTCCATTTTGTTGAGGAGTTCTTGGTGTTGAAATTTTTTGAAAAATTCCATTTTTTTAATAGAATAGTTAGAACTTGTCATTCTTAAACTTACTCCATGATCACTTTTGATTGAAGTAATGTATACTCTTTTTTTTTCATTTTAAACATGTTTACAAAATTTAAAGAAGATATCAAAATACTCATGCTTGTGGTTTAGGATCATAACCCATGTCCATCAAGAGTAGTCGTCTAGTATGAGAAGTCCATACCTCTTACCACTGGTGGACACAATTCTGGTTACACCAAACAAATCAATATGTAATAATTGGAGAGGTCTAAAGGTGGAAACAATTTTTTTATTGGTAAAATAGTTTTTAATCTATTTTCCCTTATGACATGCCTCACAAAGTAAATCATCTTTATACAACATACTCGGTAGACCTCTTACGAGATTGTTTTACCACAGTTTGGAGATTAACCTCCAAATTGCATGGCCAAGTTTTCTATGCCATAACTAGTGATTTTCTTTGATAGACAATAAGCATGACACCTTTATATTTGAGGGTTAACCCAATCTTATCTTGTAGAGGCTTCCTTTTTCTCTTGGCAAAGAATATGGGGGATCCATCATCACATAGGACGACACACTCATCCTTGTTGAAGGAAACACCATATCCACTGTCGCATAATTGACATATGCTCAGTAGATTTTGTTTAAGACCTTCAACAAATAAAACATTATCAATAGAGAGATAGGGGTGAATAACTATCTTACCTACATCGGTTATTTTGCCTTTCTTATTCCATCCGAGAGTGATTGTTCCACTATGATAAGGAGTTAGGCATTGGAACATAGACTTTTTTCTTGTCATGTGTAGCGACTAGCCACTTTCTAGGTACCATGATAGGTGTTTGTTTCCTGCCATCAAGGATATTTGTAACAAGAAAAATTCTTTTCTTAGGTACCCAAATCTTTTTGGGTCCTTTTGTGTTAGTCATGAAGGGATTGGCTGAGCCCTTCTTAGGACAATCCCTACATCTGGACATCATGTGTCCAGTTTTCCCATAGAAATAACATATAATTGTGTCCTCATCATGAACATATACCTTTCCATCATATCCATTTCCATATTTGTCAGATGAACTTCTACATTATCCTAACAGTTTGTTAAGATTGTTTGTTCCATTGACAAATTTGGATAATGTAGTCTTTAAGGTTCTTATTTCCTCATGAAGTTTTACAAAATCTTGAGGTTGACCCTTAAGTTCTTGATACTTCAAAAGCTCATTGTTCAAGAAACTCACAGATTTCTTATGTTCTTCACATTCCACTCAAAGATTATGTTTACTCTTTTTGAGGTCTTCATAATATTTGTGTGCTTGTTCGCACCCTCTCCAAAGATCATATCTTTCTTCCTTTTGATGACTATGAAGTTCAATAAGCTCCTTTAGATCCTTTTGAAGATCTTTCAATTTGTTTTCCAACTCCTAAAAGTTCTTAAGAAGGGTAGCTTTTTCTTTAGCATTTGTCTTAATCTCAAGACATAACTTGGACTCTTTTTCTTTAAGAGTTTCACAAGCTTCATATGACTGAGTGGATTTGTCCAGTGAAACATCTACTTGATCCTGAAGGGTTTTCTCAAGTTTTAAATGACCTTTGGATAGATTCTCGAAATCTCTTCATAGGTTTTAATAAGCTTTGGAGAGAATAGATGAGTTAGACAAAAGTTCATGATAAGCTTTTCTAAGAGACTTGGGGTCATCGAAATTTACCTCATCTTCTTGGTATGATTCAAACCCTTCAGAAGTTATGCCTTTTGGCATATGTTGGCTTCTTCATCATCTTCATCAGACGAGGTGTCGTCTAGGTCTTCCCATATGCTCATAAGCCCTTTCTTTAGTATCTACTAGACACTTATTAAATTTGTTTTGTGAACATTATGTTTTTGTATCTCTAGTAGAACCCTCATTTATTGAAGTGGCAATCAATGAGGAGTATTGGGTGATGTCCATGCATGATAAACTGAACCAATTTAAATGGGTGTTTAAAAATAATTTGGATGAACATGTTTTAATCACTAGGAATAAGGCAAGGCTAGTAACCAATGGTCATAACCAACAAGCTGGTATAGCCTTTGGAGAAGCCTATACATAGGTAGCTGGACTAGAGGCCATAAGATTGCTACTTACTTATGCTTGTGTTATGGATGTCAAGTTATACCAAATGGATGTCAAAAGAACTTTCCTAAATGGATACATTGAAAAGGAAGTTTATGTTTCCTTATGGACTTAAAAAAGAACATATGCAATGGTATAAGAGACTTAGCAACTTCCTTCTTGAACAAAATTTTGAGAGAGGAAAAGTAGATGAAACACTTTTCATCAAAAAGTCTTCTCATAACGTCTTACTTGTGCAAGTTTATGTGGATGACATCATTTTTGGTTCCATTAACAAATCTCTTTGTGAAGATTTTATGCACAAGATGCAGAGGGAGTTTGAAATGTCAATGATAGGAGAGTTGAACTATTTCTTTGGTCTCCAAGTAAAGCAAATGGACCATGGAACATTTTTCCATTAAACAAAATACTGCAAGAAACTTCTCAAGAAGTTTGAGATGGATAAAAGCAAGGAGGCTGCAACCTATATGACTACAAAATGCTACCTTAGTGCAGATGAAAAAGGAAAGTCCATTGATCTAACAAAATTTAGAGGTATCATTGATTCCCTACTCTTTTTTACTGCAAGTAGACTGGACATAATGTTTAGTGTTTGCATGTGCGCACACTACCAATCTTGTCCTAAGGAGTCTCATTTCTTTTCAGTAAAAAAGATCATGAAATACCTTAAAGGAACAATAGATTTTGGCTTATGGTACCCTAAAGCCTAAAGGTGTTGAGATCTCTCTAATGGGATACTCAGATTTGGACTTTGTTGGATGCAAACTAGATAGGAAAAGGCTAAGTACATTGTTGCAGGGAGTTGTTGTGCACCAATCTTGTGGCTTAAGCAACAACTTTCTAACTTTGGCATGCATTTAGAACACATTCTTTTATCATGTGATAACAATAGTGCCATTAGTATCACCAAAAATCCTATCATGCATTCTAGAACAAAGCATGTATAGATGAAAAGTGGGAAGTCACTGCCATTAGATAAGTTTCCCTCAAAATAAAAATAACCATAAGATACAAAAAGGTCAGACCCTGAATCTTTGAAATAGCATATATTAGAGAAAAATAATAAGAAACAAGGACAGCTAGTTGAAAATTGGAAAGTATCATATAGAATAACAACTAAAACAGAAAAAGACTCGTATATCCTGGAAACATTATCCGAAGAGCCTATCCCATGCACTTGGAATGACACAAACTTATGGCACCATTACAATTGATAACCACGAAATCACGTAAGACAGATCATTGCATAAGACTCATTTTCTTTTAATAGCAAAATTTTCTTTGCACGAGCTGCATAGCACATACACTACCCCTGTAATATTTTGTAACAAAAATGAATTAAATGAGATTTTTTCACTAGAACATTGATGTGTCATCATTTTCTCATATTTCTTAACCCTTTTTGTCACCATTTGAATTACTTATTAGCCTTAATTGTCAAATTAATTATGCAGTTTTATCATTTGGGTCTACTGGATTAATTTTGTGTTTTTAATTTAATTTCAGAAGAATTATAAGCAATTGGGCTTGAATCCAAAATTGGGCTTGGGCTTGAATCCAGAATTGGGCTTGGACTTGAAGAGAGCAGACTATTTTATTCTACCAAATTTTATCTTATCTAGATATTATTTAGATTTGATCTCATCTAGATATTATTTCATCTAGATCTTATCTTATCTAGATTTTATTTTATTTATGGGCCTGGATTTAAAACAGATTTGTAAGCTTTGGGGCTGAAAACTATATAACAGCACCAAGGTTCTAGTTTAGTCTCTCTTCTCTCTTCTCTCTCTCCTCTCCTCTCTCTTTTTCTTTGTTTTAGTTTTAGAGTGCTACTCTCAATTCGTTTTAGTTTCTTTTTCGTTTTGGAGAATAATTCTAGTTTTCTTCGTTTCTACTACAATTTCATTTTCTATTGATCAATGGAAGGCTAAGTCTCCAGCGTTGTTTTCTCTTGAGGATCAAGCACAACTCCCTTTGAGGTTCTGTTATTACTATTAAATTCTGATTAGTTTTTCTTCTTCACCAATTACTCTGTATTTGTTGTTATTAATTCATGCATGCTTAGTGCTTGATTAATTGTCTCTGCGCTTAATTTGCGTTCATGCTTAATGATCGTTCATGATTAATTGGTGTATGTGTTGCTTAATCACATAATGAATGCCTTATGTTAAATTTCGCTTAGTAATTTAATTTAGGGTTGGATTAAGTGGTTGAACTGATAAAGGATAAACTCTTGTAACCTAGGATAAGAGACTTGCTTGTGAATCAAGGGGAAGCAACGTGTTTTAATTCTGATATTTTCTAATTCATATCTATTCACTGTTTAATTTACAAAAAACAAACAACCCCCCCCCCCCAATTCGTTACTGTTTTCCTACTATCTGTTATGAACGTTTGGTTGATCATTGCTCGTTGGAAGACGACCTAGGATCACTTCCTAGATACTGCATTTTTAATGTTTATTTGATTTGGGTACGGCCTCGATCAAACATATATATCAAGAGATCAACACTTTACCTTGGAGATGGATTCCCATGCTGGGGTAGGATAACAACAAAAGAAGAAGTCCCCTTGGAACTGAGTATACCAAAACAAGCGGGCACCCCAAGAGATGGATTCTTGTGTTAGGGTAAGATAATAACGAAACAAGTAGTCCCATTGGAAATGAGTTTACCCAACTAAGTGGGCATAAAGGAAAATTAGTTCTTAAGCCGAGATAAGCGTAAAAGAAAAGTTCCCATAGAAATGAGCTTACTCAATTTTAAAACAAAATAAGATTTTAAACATACTTTTAAGGCAAACTAGACATTTATGCCAACTATGTTAGGCCTTAAAAAAAGCCTATGAGTCTATTGATGTAGCTCCATGTACAGCTTGTAGGCCTTAGATCTTCTTCATCAATGGAGTCCTTTGCTTCTTGAAGATCAATGGCAGCGGAATGGAGAAGGGGAAAAGGTGATTGGAGACACCATTTCAAGGAGAAGATGAGTCAAGAACAAGCTCACCACCATAGGAAGCCATGGATGAGAGCTTGAAGGTAGGAGAAGATGAGTGGAGGGAGAGGGAGAGAGAGGGCACGAAATTTATGCTTCAAATGAGGTCTGAACTTTGAATTCTAATTTCTCAAATGATCAAAGTTGAAAAATGCACACACAAGGCCTCTATTTATATCCTAAGTGTCACACAAAATTGGAGGAAATTTTGAAATTCTATTCAAATTTCACTTGAATTTGAATTTGAATTTGTGGAGCCAAATTTGGAGCCAAAACATCACTAATTATGATTAGTGAATTTCAGTTTTGATTCAACCCACTAATCCAAGATCAAGTCCAAGATTCTTCACTAAGTGTGCTTAGGTGTCATAAGGCATGTAAAGCATGAAGGATGTGCACAAAATGTGACTTTATGATGTGGCAATGGGGTGTAGCAAGAAAATGCTCACCTCCCCCTTAGTCTGGTCTAAAATTTAATTGGATTGGGCTTCTCCCAATTCAATTAAATTTCTCTCCCAACACACACATCAAATAGTGCACTTAATGCATATGAAATTACAAAATTACCCATAATACAAAAACTAGTCTAGGTGCCCTAAAATACAAGGTTGAAAAATCCTATATTACTAGGGTACCTTCCCTACACTATGGAGCCCAAAATACAAGGCTCAAAATAATGAAATCTTAATCTAGTATGTATAAAGATAAGTGGGCTCATACTTAGCCCATGGGCCCAAAATCTACCCTAAGGCTTATGAGAACCCTAGGGCCTTCTCCTGCATCTTTGATTTAATCTTCTTGGAATCTTCTATCCAATGTCCAGGGGGGGGGTAGGATTGCATCATCCCCTTCCCCCTACAAAGGATTTGACCTCAAATCTAGAGGTTCTTGAGACTCTGGGCTTCTTCATTCAACACCTATAAAAATAATAGAAACATATATATTAGTGGTGATGGGTATGTTAGAGTAGGGTAAGGTCTGAAAACCCTTTTCCTGGGCATTTTCCCATGAGGGAACATGTTTTCTCACCAACTCAATGAGTGGTGCTACAAGTATAAAATAAATATAGGACAAACCTTTTGTAAAAGTTTTTTTAAGTCATGGAAGCCCCAAATTTCCCTTATACTTTGTGGAGTGGGCCACTCAGGAATGACCTTTATTCTCTTAGGGTCCGTGGGAATCCCTTGATCACTATTTAAAAAATTAAGGGAAGTAATGCAATAAAACATAAATTTTTCTGTATTTTCATGTTTTTTACTCTTATCAAAAAGTACAACAAACCTAAGATATCCCATATGAGCACCTAGGTTTGTATTGAAACCAAAAATAAGAAAAAACCTACCTAATGAGTCCCTATGTATGCAAATCATGAAGATGTTGGGTGCATGGGTGATTTTTCAAAAGAGGGTTGCACCACTCAACACATTCATCATACCACCTATCTTAGGGATTTGGTGCCTAATAATACCTATTTTGGGCACCAACAATGCACAAGGATTTAAGCTCTTACGAACCGAACCTTCATCCAACAACTCCTTTACTTGAGGAATAACCTCAGGCTCAAGAGGTATGACAGTGCTAACAAGTGTCCTTTTACAAAGGAGAAGATGTGAAGGTTGTCTAAGAAGGGAAGTTTCTTTAATGTTTGTCTTTATTGCAAAATGACTTTCCTTTTTAGCTAACCTCTTGGAAGAGACACTTGCCTCCTTACACTCCTCCTTAACCATTAAAGGTTGTTTGAGAATGCAACACAAATTTAGTGTCAAGATGGGTGAGGGTAATCTCATTAGTTAGGTCATTGTAAATGATCTTCCTATCAAATTACCATGTCCTTCCTAAGAGAATATGTCCTGCCTCCATGGGAACTATATCACAATTAACTTCATCCTTATATGTCCTAATGAAGAAAGGTACCTTCATTTGTTGGTTAACTATCATTTCCCCTTGCTCATTGAGCCATTGAAGTTTATAAGGTTTTGGGTGGGGAATGATAGTGAGGTTCAACTTCGAAACTAACCTTGTGCTACAATAATTGCAACAAGATCCACTATCCACAATGAGAGAACAAGTTTTATCTAAAATTTTGCATCTTGTATGAAAGATTTTCTCTCTTTGGTATTGGGATAGATCACAAGGTTGGCCTCCAAGGAGCCTTCTAACCATTAGGAGTTCACCTTCTTCATGGGGGTAGACTTCCTCGCTAGACTTTTCACCCCTTAATTCATCTTCACTTCCACTAGAGGAAGGGGAAAAAGTAGTCTCCTCTTGACTAATATAAATGTCTTGACCCCTCATAATCATGGTTTTCTTTATGGGGCATTGAGAGGCAATGTGACCTCTCCCAAAACATTTGAAGCATTTAGTGTTGCTAGTCCTTGCTTGGGAACTAGTCTAAAGGGTGGATTTCTCTATGGTCTTACTCTTCTCTTCCTTGGGTTTTGAAGGTACAGCTCCCAAAATTCCTTGGGCTTGGTCCTTCCTTGGATAAGAGTGAAAGCCATAAGATTTTGAAGAAGGCTTTCTTTTCAGTTGTTGCTCCACTCTTATACAAAGTTGGACTAGCTCATCTACGTCCTTATAAGGAAGGAGTTCAACCTTGTCCCTCACTTCCATATTAAGCCCACTAAGGAACCTAGCTATGCTTGTTCTTTCCTCCTCCCTAAGTCTAGCTCTTAAAAGGAGTAGTTCCATTTGTTGTCTATATTCTTCACTACTCATACTCCCTTGTCTAAGCCTTTGGATGTTGTCCATAAGCTTCATTTCATAGTAGGAGAGAATGTGCCTCTTCCTAAGGGCACTCTTAAGATCATTCAAATACTTTACTAGAGGATCCCTATAAATCCTTCTTTCCTTAATAAGGGAAGTCCACCAATAGAGGGCATACCCTTGAAAGCTAAGGGTAGCCAATGAAACTTTTCTCACTTCACTAACATGATGGCAAGCAAAGAGTTGTTCAACCTTTATTTCCCAATCTAGGTAGGCCTCAACGTTATCTTTTCCATGGAAATATGGAAGGCTAATGTTAACCTCTTGAGACCTTCTATCCTTTTCTCTTCTTTGGAAGTGATGTTTAGTATGTGACCTATGTCGCCCTCCATAATAGTCTCCTAGTTCTTCACTTAAACTCTTGCAATAGTCATGACTATTATAGGAGGCATGTTTTTCTTTTTTCATTTCTTTCATTATTTTTCTTCTTTCTACCTCTCTTATTTTCTCTCTTTCATCTTGACTTATTTTTTCCATTCTTTTTTTTCCTTTTTATTTTCTCTCTTGTTTTTATTTCCACATTTTATGGGATCTCAACTCATCTAATATCCTATACAAGGGGTTCTTAGGAGTAGAACCCTCACCTTTAACACTAGATGAAGAATGAAGACTCGTGTTGGTTCCTAAGTTGTGGTTCTTTCTTGTTGGGGGTTTGAAAACAAAAGCTAAAAGAAACTATGGTTGAAACTAGCCAAAATAAACAGTAAAAGAGGTGTGAAAGATAAGGTAAAAAATAATTGGTAAAAAACAAGCTATCTAGGCGGTTTGACAATGGAAGGTAAAGGAAATTTAAAGCAAGCTAGACGGTTTCCTATGTGAAGGCTTGGATGACCCTTTGGAGGTCCCAACTGACTCTTCACTTAGTCTACACGGTTTACACTAAGCTATTACACACAAATAGAGGTTTGGGTGGTCTCTTGGAGACTCCCGATACACCCCTGAAGAATGTCCAAATACAAGGAATTGCAATAGAAAAAAAATTCAGCACTTAATTTTTCAACTACAACAAATTTAACAAAGCAATTAAGGTCTTCAAATTTGTCTTCAATGCTTGTTTGTTTTCTCAAGTGTTTCACTCAAAATTTGGTGAGGCTTTAGTTGCTTCAAACCCAATGGTGCTCCTAGGATGGTTAACCTCCAATACTCAAAAATCTTCCTTCAAGCAATGCACCAATTTCCTCTTCCAATCCTTATTGTAGGCAACACTTAAACACAAAAAAAAAAAAAGACAAGTAAGAAACCAAAATATGAAATTAAAGCTAAACCAAAAGTAAATTTAACATGACATTAATTCAATGAGATTCAAGGGAAAATAAAGCAAAAGAACAACACCACAAGCCAAGGTGGAACACAAAGGAAGTCCTAGAATGGCACTAGATTAGATTGACAAATTAAAAAAAGACTCAAAGCAAAATTCTAGTTATGTCAATTTTGCAACACATCTAAAAGATGAAAGACTCCAAGAAGTCAAATAGGCTTGTAATACAACTCAAAATAATGAACAATTTTCAAGCAAATCAAGCGTACACATTTTTTTTTGTTCTGGATGTGTATTTTGGCGTTAATCTTTATCACCTTTTCTTTATCATTTCTTTTTTTTTTGTTCATTCTTTTTCCATTGTTTTTGTCCATATGTCTATTTTATCCGGTTAAAATTGCAGATAAAAAATCAAAGTATTCAAGTCATAGAAGAGTTAAGAATACAGTGTGTCAAAACTGACAACAACCAGAATTTCAACCTAGAAATCAAGAGTAGTGTTTATGTTGCTTAAGGCTTGGATAGTTACAATTGTGTTTGCTTATGCTCAATTTTCTTGGATAACACAATTCAAGAGACCTTAAGACTTATTTTGATTCACAAGTCTAGTCACAACTCAACACCACAACTCAATTTCTTCATAGGCATCATATAATGATGTGATCTTTACTAGGAGCAAATCGCTTGATACAAGTCACAAAGTTTGGATGACGCCACTTCCAGAGAAGAAAGATAAGTTAGGATAGATGCCACAAGGATTACCTTGATAAGTCTGAGATTGGTTCAACAAGGAACCCAGAGAGAAGCCCTCACAAAATATTCTCAAAATGCCAAAAGTCCCCTTCTATTGAAAACGAGTTCAATACATATAGTGTATCTAAGGTGCAGCTGAAAAGGCACCAATTTTATTTAATTAAAATGACAACAAAAAATAGAAATAGGCATGGGCCTTCAAATTAATTTGGGCCTTCAGCAACAATTAAGATTTTTGGTAGTGTCTATGCCTCTAGGCCTTCATCCTTCTCTACTAGGCCTTGTTAAATATGTCTGATACCATTTGTTGGAGGGTATCCACTGACTGTTTGGTTCTACTCCTGGTCATAGGTCCCTGTATTTGGATAGCTTTAGGATTCTCATCATTCCCTCCTTCTTGGAAAGCATTTGCCCTCAAATCTTCAGAATCACCACCTACAACAAATGGAGGCAAGTCAGCAACATTAAATGAAGAACTTACTTCGTACTCACCTGGAATGTCGATCTTGTAAGCATTGTCATTGATCCTCTCTAGTACTTGGAAAGGTCTGTCTCCTCTTGGTTGAAGTTTAGACTTCCTTTGTTTAGGGAACCTTTCCTTCCTCATATGTACCCAAATCCAATCACCTAGTTAAAGTACCACTTTCTTCCTGTTCTTGTTGGCTTGCTTGGCATAGCTTTCATTCTTCTTTGCTCATGCAATCTTCTCACATACTCAACTTTAGCTTGTGCATCCTTATGCTTAAAATCAGAAATGTTAGGCAATGGTAACAAACCAAGAGGAGTCAAGGGATTAAAACCATACACTACTTTGAATAGAGAGTGTTGTGTAGTGCTATGTACAACCCTATTGTATGCAAATTCAACATAAGGCAGACATTCTTCCCAACTCTTTATATTCTTTTCAATCACAGCTCTAAGAAGAGAAGACAAAGTTCTGTTTACTACCTCAGTTTGGCCATCGGTTTGAGGATGGCATTTGGTGGAAAAGAGAATCTTTGTTCCAACCTTACCCCACAATGTTCTCCAAAAGTGACTAAGGAACTTGGTGTCTCGGTCTGAAACGATGCTTCTTGGTAGTCCGTGGAGACGCACCACTTCTTTGAAAAATAAATCAGCAACATGGCATGCACCATCATTTTTCTTACATGGTATGAAATGTGCCATTTTTTAGAACCTGTCAACCACAACAAAAATAGAGTCCTTACCATTCCTTGTTCGAGGCAAACCTAAAACAAAATCCATAGATAAGTCAGTCCAAGGATATTCAGGAATAGGCAAAGGAGAATAAAGGCCATGAGGCATGACCCTAGACTTTGAGTGCTTACAAACAATGCACTGTTCACAAAACTTATGCACATCATGTTTCATATGCGGTAAATAGAAATGCTCCTGTAACATGTCTAAAGTCTTTTGAACCCCAAAATGCCCCCATTAATCCCCCCTAATAGGCTTTTTTTAGAAGCAATTTTCTCATGGATCCTTTAGGCACACATAATCGTTTTTCTTTGAACAAATAGTCATTATGTCGAAAGAACCCATTTTGAGTAGTATGTACACATGCAAAATATTTAGAAGCAAAATTTGCATCATGGTCATACAATTCTTTAATGTGCTCAAACCCAATGAATTTATTTTAAAGAGTAGAGAATAAAGCATACCTTCTTGAAAGTGCATCAGCAACTACATTGGACTTACCTTTCTTGTACTTGATGACATATTGGAATTGTTCAAGAAACTCCACCCACCTAGCATGTCTCTTGGTCAGTTTTCTTTGACCCTTAAGATGCTTCAAGGATTCATGGTCACTATGTATGACAAATTGTTTGGGTAGAAGGTAATGCTGCCAATTTTGTAATGCTCTTACCAATGCATACAACTCCTTGTCATATGTGGAATAATTCAGGACAACCCCATTCAGTTTTTCACTAAAGTAGGCAATGGTATCTTGCATTAAAACAACCCATATACCAACCCCAAACGCATCACACTCAATTTCAAAGGATTTGTCAAAATTAGGTAATGCAAGAATTGGTGCATGCATCAATTTTTCTTTAAGTGCAGTGAATGCATGTTCTTGTTTTTCCCCACATTTAAATCCTACATTTTTCTTGGAAATCTCAGTAAGAGGTGCTGCCACAGTATTAAAATCCCTAACAAATCTCCTACAGAAACTTGCCAAACCATGAAAGCTTCTTACCTCACCAACAGTTTAGGGGGTTGGTCATTCTTGAATGGCTTTAAATGAAAAAAGGGGTTCCCCGACTTGGATAGGGAACTATGTGAGTGACCTACCTAATCTTATTGTAGAAATTTTCAGGATCAATGATTTGACCATGCAAGCTAGAAATGCTTTTTCTTGTATAAAGGAAGGGATTACTCGATCCATTTCCATATCGATCATGATATATATAATAATTTGAACACCCATTTCAAATGCATATCCAGTTTTTGCACAGCAGGGTTATGAAAATCCTCAAGAAGCAATCGGTCGTATTGTCTGTGCCAATTTCCATTTAGCTAATAAGCCCGTGGATATTGAGGTTCCACAAGTGGTACTTCCTAATACTATATTTGAAGCAGTTGTTCGAATTCCTTATGATATGCAAGTGAAACAAGTTCTTGCTAATGGTAAAAAAGGGAGCTTTGAATGTGGAGGCTGTTCTTATTTTATTGGAAGGTTTTGAATTGGCACCCCCCAATCGTATTTCGCTTGAGATTAAAGAAAAGATAGGCAATCTGTCTTTTCTTGATCAACCTGTACTCCTTGTGAACTAACAACAAAACCAAGGAAAACTACATGGTTCATACAAAACACACATTTATCCATGTTAGCATACAAGATCTCACGCCTAAGGGCCTCTAAAACTCTCCTCAGATGCACAAGATGTTCATCATGGAATTTGTTGTAAATCAAGATATAATCAAAATAAGCCACAACAAATTTTCCTAGAAATTCCCTTAACACATGGTTCATTAATCTCATGAAAGTGTTAGGAGCATTGGTCAGCCCAAAGGGCATAACCAACCATTCATACAGCCCATACTTAGTCTTGAAAGTTGTTTACCATTCATCCCCCTCTCTAATCCTAATTTGGTGGTACCCACTTTTTAAATTAATTTTACAGAAAACACAAGCTCCATGTAATTCATCCAACATATCGTCTAGCCTAGGAATGGGATGTCTATACTTTACCATGATGTTGTAGATGGCTTTGTAGTCTATGCATATCCTACAAGTTTCGTCTTTCTTCTGCACTAGAATAACTGGGACATCACACAGACTCAAGCTTTCTTGCACCCACCCCTTTTGCATGAGGTCTTGCACTTACTTCTTAATCTCCTCAGTCTCTTGGGGATTGCTTTTGTAAGCTGACCTATTACGCAATGAAGCTCCTGGAAGGAGATCAATTTGATGTTCTATGCCTCTTGAAGGTGGCAATCCATAAGGAATCTCCTTGGGAAAGACATCTTTAAATTCCTGCAATAAGAGTTTAACACTAGGAGAAGCAGAAATAGTTAACCCATTTGAATTATCAGCAGAAACTTGACTGTCTTTGCAATATAGTAGATAGATCGGCTCATGAGAAAGTAACACTTTCCTCACTTCACTCGCCTTTGCTAAACAATTAAATTTTCTCTCTTGTGTATCACTTTTTCCCTCACATGTATCACTCTTCTTTTTCTTATTCCTCTTTGGTGCTTCACTCTTTTCTTTCTCTTGGTCTCTCTTTTCTCTCATTCTGATTTGGTCATCACACACTTTTCTAAGGGATAGAGGTTTAAGAATAATTTTCTAGTCATGGTGCTGGAAAGAAATCTTTTTAGTGAAGCCATCATGCACTGATTCGGTGTCATACTGCCATGGTCTTCCTAACAATATATGATTCGCCTCCATTGGAACCACATTACTTAACACCCTATCGTTGTTTCTTCTAATGGTGAGACACACCTCAACCTGCTGAGTCACTTTTTCCTCCCTCCTTCTTGGATCTGTTAGTCCAATTCTGGTTGAAAGTGTTGGATGAGTTCCTTCTTGCTATAATTTTCCTCTTTAGCTATTGTTCAACCCGGACTGCCTTATGTAGCAAGTCATCCAATTCCACATACTTTTGTAATTCAACAACATCTCTAATGTCAAGATTTAGGCCACTCAAAAAATGAGCCATTATGTCCTTAGTTTCCTTTTCAATGTTGGCCCTCACTAGTGCCATCTCCATCTCTTTGTAGTACTCCTCCATAGTCAGACTTCCCTGGGACAGCCTCTAGAGTTTCTGTCGCATGGTTCTGTTGTAGCTTGTTGGAACATACCTCTTTCGCATAACCATTCTCATCTCAGTCCATGTATCTATCTCCTGCCCTTCCTCTCTCATCATCTCTCTTTGATTTTTATTCCACCAAACAAAGGCATAGTCTGAGAATTCAGCTATTTCTTACTTCACTTTCTACTCTTTAGTATAATCATTGCAGGAGAATACATACTCGATTTTCATCTCCCAGTCAAGGTAGGCGTCTAGATCACTCCTGCCTTTGAAATGAGGTACATTGAGTTTTGCTCCCTCAATTCCATTCTGCTCCTCCATTCTGTTTTGCCTGGTTCCATCATTGCCCCCTTTGTTCCCACCATAATGTCTTCCAACATTCTAATTTAGTTGGTTCTTTAGTCCTTCTATTCGTCCATAAAGTTCTTCATTGTTACGGTTCAGCAAGCGTTGCATCTGCGTAGTCATCACATCCAGTAAAAAACACTGAGATCCGTCCAGTTGATGATATTCACCACCACCATCAGCAACTCCTGCCATAATTAAGGAACAAAGAAAAAATCTGCAGTAATTTAAACAAAGGTTTCAAGACCTCACCACACTCTACTCACATGTTTCTCTCTTTGATGGAAGCACACTCGTGTTTGATGCCCTCAATATAGGCTTTTGTGTGATGTTTTCGCTCTTGCCTTTTACCACTCCCTCCCTCTTAAGTTCCTGGATGAATCAAATTGGACGCACAAGGTAATAGAATAGCAAAGACAACTTAATTATCACAGACTCAAGAACATATTTGAATAACAGATTTCAAGAATAGATTTGAATAACAAATTTGAATAAAAGATTTCGATAATAGATTTCAATAACAAATTTCGATAACAGATTTCAATAACAGATTCAACAACAGATTTCAATAACAGATTCAATAACAGACTCAATAATAGATTTTAATGTAAACTTCAAATGGTCATAACTTTTGCTACGGTTGTTCGTTTGAGACCCACTATATATCAAAATGCTCAAAATTGAGAGGAGAATCCCTATACAACACAATTTTTACCCAAAAAAAACGCCTCTAACTACCTTAAATCTGCGTTCAAAGATCAAACACCCATTTTTTTCAAACTTTCTGCAACTTTTTTTTATGATGCTTTCTTTTCAAATTCATCTAGGATAATTTAGGCAATTCATTCAATAGGCAATTAGGCAATTTGACCTCCTAAACCCTAAACCCCAAATTCATCCAGCAAGCAAAATTGTCCCCAAACAGAATTTGAAACAGAATGAAGCAAGAACAAGAGTGAAGCAACAAAAAAACAAGAATAAAACAAGAATGCAAACAAGACACAAACAAGAAAGCAATCAGACACACAAACAAGAATGCAAATTATAGAACAAAACACGAACCTGAGACAAATTACAAAGAAAAAAATAAAAATTGGATAGGATAGAACCTGTATCAAGAGCCAAAGCTTTGATATCAGATGATGCGATCCTTATTAGGAGTGGATTGCTTGATACATGTCATAGAGTTTGGATGACGCCACTTCCAGAGAGGGAAGACAAGTCAGGGTAGACGCCACAAGGATTACCTTGATAAGTCCGAGATTGGTTTAACAAGGAACCCAGAGAGAAGCCCTCGCAAAATGCCAAAAGTCCTCTTCTATTGAAATCGAGTTCAATACATATAGTGTATCTGAAGTGCAGTTGAAAAGACACCAATTTTATTTAAATAAAATGACAACAAAAAATAGAAATAGGCATGAGCCTTCAACAACAATTAAGATTCTTGGTAGTGCCTCTGCCTCTGGGCCTTCATCCTTCTCCACTTGGGTCTTGTTAAGTATGTTTAATACTATTTGTTGGAGGATATCCACTGACTGTTTGGTCTTATTCCTGGTCATAGGTCCCTTTATTTGGGTATTTTTAGGATTCTCATCATATAGGAAACTTAGAAAACAAAAAAAAGTTAGGAATTGATTTAAAACATGTTATGAACTAAATAACATGCATGAATTAGACTCAAAATTCAAATGATAGACTAAGAATTGCAAGAATACATGAAAAAATATACCTAGAATTCAATCAAAAAAATCAAAATTCAGTGCAAACTTAGAACATAATGTGACAATTATTATGACTAAACATGACTCTAAGACAACATGAATGAAGTGATTTACACTTAGATTTTTGTGTTTTCTTTTCTAATCAATATTTGCAAGAAAATTTAGATCTAAAGGTTCAACACAAGAAGATTATGAATGAAAAAAGATAGAACCTAAAATCAACATAAAAACATGATTCAAGAGTAGATCTATAAAAATTGAACCATAGAAATGCAAGAACAAGTGTAGATCTACGATTTAATCAATTTTTTTTTTGAATCTACTCTAAACAGCACCAAATCACAAGACAATGAAGGAGATACGTGGAGAAGACGATGAAGAACAAGGAATAAAAGTGAATTGACCAAACAAAAGATAGAGGAAGCAAAAGAACATCACCTAGATGAAAATGCTCTGATACCACATGATGTAGCTCCATGTATAGCTTTACGTCTTGGATCTTCTTCATCAATGGAGTCCTTTGCTTCTTGAAGATCAATGGCAATGGAATGGAGAAGGAGGAAAGGTGATTGGAGACTCCACTTCAAGGAGAAGATGAGTCAAGAACAAGCTCCCCACCATAGGAAGCCATGGATAAGACCTTGAAGGTAGGAGAAGATGAGTGGAGGGAGAGGGAGAGAAGGGGACATGAAATTTATGCCTCAAATGAGGTCTGAACTTTGAAGTCTAATTTCTCAAATGATCAAAGTTGAAAAAATGCACACACAAGGCCTCTATTTATAGCCTAAGTGTTACACAAAATTGAAAGAAAATTTGAATTTCTATTCGAATTTCACTTGAATTTGAATTTGAATTTGTGGAGACAAATTTGGAGCCAAAAAATCACTAATTATGATTAGTGAATTTCAATTGTGATTCAACCCACTAATCCAAGATCAAGTCCAAGATTCTTCACTAAGTGTGCTTAGGTGTCACGAGACATGTAAAACATGAAAGACATGCACAAAGTGTGACTATATGATGTGGCAATGGGGTGTAGCAAGCAAATGCTCACCTCCCCCTTAGCCTGGTCTGAAATTTAATTGGATTGGACTTCTCCATATTCAATTAAAATTTTCTCCCAACACACACATCAAATAGTGCACTTAATGCATGTGAAATTACAAAACTACCCCTAATACAAAAACTAGTCTAGATGCCCTAAAATAAAAGGGCTAAAAAATCCTACATTACTAGGGTACCCTCCCTACATTATGGAGTCCTAAATATAAGTCCCAAAAATAATGAAACTCTTATCTAATATATACAAAGATAAGTGGGCTCATACTTAGTCTATGGGCCCAAAATTTACCTTAAGGCTCATGAGAACCCTAAGATCTTCTCCTGCATCTTGGATTCAATCTTCTTGGAGTCTTCTATCCAATGTTCTTAGGGGGTAGGACTGCATCATCTATGACATGTAAATAGATCAAACTCAGGTTTTATCTTTTAAGAGAAAGTTATGCTTAAGTCATCCAAAGTTTGACTTGACTTGACTTGCTACCACCCTAATCATATTCTTTTGTTTTCTACAAGCTTCCCCTCCCTTATAAAAAAATACGATTGGGGTGGAAGTCAATGGACCAAACAACTAATTTAAATAGAATATGATAGTTATTAAAATGTATTATATTATGATCGACCACCAAACGAGTTCTTAGGGATGATGTTGGTAACATTTCTCACAAGACTTTTAACTCGTTATTCATTTAATTCAAATGTTAAATTACTTAAACCCTAATTAAATCAAATCATATTCGAACCCAAAAAAATGACCAGTTCATGCTATCGGTTTAATTTGATTTAGTAAAACATTTTTTTAAAGGATTTTTAGTAAAAACATTAATCCTAACCAAACATAAATGTTTAACAACTAAAGCTGTCCATAAATATGAGTAACCTAGCAACTCCTTTAAAGCACGAGAGATGATGAAAACAGCCAACTAGCATTTACATGATTTGAGAATAGACCAACTACGGTATCTCGGGCCGAACAGACTGGATCCTACTTCACCTTAAAATGGTGTAGTTATTTATTTTAAATACTTTGAGTGCTTTAATTTAACTAAATATTAAAGTATGCACTTCAATAATTACATTGGTTCGAGTTCAGATCTCTTGAGCAAAGTCAATTAAATTTTTTAATAAAGATTAGTGATTGACAAATTAAATTAATAGATACTTCTTACTTTAACATGGTAAAAAAAAATGTATGTACTTCAATAGTCACAACTCACCAGCATCTCAATAAATTTTGTTCCGTATATATAATTGTAATTTCATTTTCAGAAAACACAACTGATATATATGACTAGCTTCCGTTACCTTTCTGGAGACTCCTAATCTTCCAATAGATTAAATATCTTCTTCAGTGTGGTTGGTTTGTCACTTTGCTATGAACTCTCTATGGTTTGTCTTAAATGTTCTACGTGTTATATAACTGTCCACCGTTTATCCTCTCAAAGCAACCCACTTGTTTCTTTTGTCAGCTTTTGCTTCTGTGCCTGGTATGTTCCCTTTACCATTTTCATTATTTTGCATCTCTCTATTCGGTTGTGGTTATTGTAGATCATTGTTTGGTGATGCTCTGATTAATTAGAAGGATCAAAATATGGATGGTCATTGAATATGGGCGCTACATATGTTATACTTTAATGGGTAAATTTATTTATAAGTTTAGATTTTAATCATTTTGTAATTTGTTTTACATGTGCATGTATACTATTATTATGATCTCAATCATTGGTAAAAGTTACTGTTTCCCACTTTATGAAGTAATTCCTATACTCTACCTTATGAGTCACGTCCTTTAGTTTGATACAGAGTAAGGTTTACCAATTTCTATAACAATATGAGAAATTATCATATTCTTCAAGGAAAATTTGACTAGCCTGTGCATTTTACTGAGAATAGATGGACTAAATCAATTAAAGCCAAATTATGAATGAATTCTGCAATCAATTGATAGAATGTTCTTTGCAGGTAAAGAAATTATGAGTCCAAAGAAATGGTTTAAGGCGATTATTAGATTGAGGAAACCGAAGGAAGATAAATCGAAACTAGCAAAGGTTATTTTTTGTCTCTTTGCAATTAAAGTTTAAATAATATATATATATATATATATATATATATATATATATGATAATTTGGAAACAATTTCTGCTTCTTGTCTATGATGTTATAAGGGTTTCTTCACTGAGGAAGATCTGAGTCTTTGTGAAATGTAATTAAAATAATTCTTCATTAAATTCTATACTTTTGCCATTATTTGACACATCCATTGCTTCTGCCACACTTTTGGGTAGGTGCAATCTACCCCTGAAAAATCAAATGAGTCCTCCGAGGAGAAACAAGAAGACACTCTTGAAGAGGCACTTAGCATTCCTAGTGAAGGTTTGGCGGTAGAAAGGACAGTTCCCACGAGGTTGATAGAAGATATTGCTGCTACTCGGATTCAAAATGCATTTCGTGCATTTTTGGTACATTTTTATTTTATTTTATCCGTCAATATTAATTGTTAGCTTTTGTTAGAGAATTAGGGGGAGGATTTGAACCAGCGGCTTCTCTCCTCCTTCTCCCTTTAACTCTTAAACACCCTTTCCAACCACCAAGCCAAACCTTATAAACTCACGACCTCTTCCCCCCCTTCTCCCTTCAACTCTTAAATCCCTTCCCAACTACTAAACTAAACCTAATAACTCTTTCTGATACATTTTTTTTTTATTTCCTTCCTTCTCCCTTTATTACTAAGTCAATTTTATATCTTCTGCATTTCTAGTACATTTCTGTCACATTTTTCATTTTAGCTTCTGAATATAATGTTGTATTTAGTATTACATTAATAGGGAGTAAACAGATAGAGGTTAGAATTTTTTTAAGGAAAGCAAAGCAAAAGTCAAAATTCACAATATCTCTCTCTGATGTCTCAAAACCCTTCCCCACATTTTGCTCCCATTACATCATTATTTCCATTACCTTGAACTACTGAATAATTTGCATGTAATCGGATATATGTGGCTGCTAAATTCATAATTAATCAATTTTCTTTTTTTATTTTACCAAAAAGCAATATAATGACATTGAATTCCTTATCAGACAGTTCTGTATTCCTTTGTTTCTGGTAAAAGTTTTCTATTCTTTTTTGTTGGTACAATGTGTACAACAAACATTCTCATGATGACTATTGAAATGAATCAAATCTGCACAGTACTATTCTGACCCTGTTCCAATTTTTTATTTTTTTTCAATTGTGGTGGGAAAAACAATGAATCAACAATTGGCACCATCTTATGAGCACTTTTTTTTTTCTCCCATCTGATTTTCAAATTCATGTATTCTTATTTGATCTTTTTGACTAAATCTTATTAAGCTCTCTTCTTTGTCTAAGCAGGCAAGAAGAACATTGCACCATCTAAGAGGAGCAGTGAAATTTGAGGCTTTGATTCAAGATCACATGGCCAGAGAACAAACAGTAACTGCTCTAAACTACATACATACTTGGAGCAGAATGCAGGACCAGATTAAAGCTCGCAGACTCTATATGATAACAGAAGCCAGGATTAAGCAAAAGAGATTGGAAAACCAGTTAAAACTTGAGGCCAAGATTCATGAGCTCCAGGTATTATTACTGCCGTATTCATAATGTGGCTTGTTTTCAACCAACGTTCAAATTATGGGTGGATATACCGGTCCGCAAACATTTTAGATGGACTAGATAAATCCAGTCCATGAATTAAATGGACTATTTTTTAAGGTTCGTATTTAGCTAGAAAAAGTTGGCGGATAAACAAACCGGTTTGCAGACCCAAATGTTAATTTAAAAAAATATATATTTTTAAAAAAGTGAAAAATATATAAAATTAAAAAAAAAAATCATTTTTTAAACTAAAATTTATCACACTAAAATATAACATATTTCAAATCATGTCATTCTCAGTGTCAAAGAAAAACATGTTTTGTTCATAAATCTACGTGTCAGGTGGAATGGAGTGGAGGCTCTGAAACAATGGAAGAGATACTTTCCAGGTTACATCAGCGTGAAGAAGCAGCGGTTAAACGAGAGCGAGCTATGGCATATGCCTACTCTCATCAGGTCCAAAACTTGCACATTTAGATTCTCCAAATGCATAAAGTGACAAACCAAAATTGTCTCTAGTCTTGATTTAATGACTAAACTTAATACACTTAGTTACCTGCTTTTAGTATTTTAATCAGTGGAGTTTTACTTAGATAATCTGAGTTTAAGAGGTATGGATTATCAAAGGTAAAATATTTTACATTATCAACTTAATAAATATTATCTTTAGTATGACTTTAACATTATTATTATAAAACTTAACAAACTTACAAGTTTTAATACAGTAGATTGTTATTGAATGATAATATAAGAGACTTTTACATCCTCAAAGCATTGAGAAAATATATTATTTATTTAATCTATATTGGCTTTTAATGCAAACACTTATTAGGCAAATTACATAAGTAAAATTTTAATTCTGATAAGAAAACAGTAACAAATGGATCAACGAAACTATATCTAGGTTTTATTTTTTATTTAAGACTTAAGCATTTAGTACGGTTCTCTAATCATATATTGAGTTTCACTTCGGTAACCTATGTTAACCTTTAACGCAAACCTTTTATTACACAGACAACGAGGTCAAATTTTCATACTAATTAAAAAGCAAAAACGAATGCATCAAAGAAACTACATCTAGGTTTAATTCTTAATTTAAACTAAAGTATGTTGCAAGTTTAATCCACATTAAATTTACATCAAATACACTTTTATCGTTTTTTATCTTGTTAATCAATACTCTTAATATATTGATTAAGAAATTAAATGGATAGAATATTTACTGTAAAGATGACAAGAGAAAGTAAAAGAAAGTCTCATGCATGATAATTTTGCTCATCTCTATAAAAATTTTACTTTTTTAGGTTTCTTAATGTTTTTTAACCTATAAATTGTAAGAAAACGTAAAAGAAAGTCTCATGCAGGACAATTTTCCTCATCTCTATAAAAATCTTACTTTTTTAGGTTTCTTTATGTTTCTTAACCTAGAATTTGCCTCTCTTTTTTCTTACACGTCTCCAAAAATCATAGTACACTTTCTTTACGTTTCTTATTTCTCTTTCCCATGGGGTCAAACCCTTTCTTTTATTTTCCATTTTCAAAAGTCAAAATTTGACCCCGCTCATGTGAACTCACCCATCATGTTTGCAGTGGAGGCCCAATTGCAGCCAGTACTTGGGCCATGCTACTTACAGCCTAGGGAAGGAGAGCTGGGGTTGGAGCTGGAAGGAGAGGTGGGTAGCAGCCCGTCCTTGGGAAATTCGGGTTCGTTTTCAGGGCCCCATGACAAAGAAAACCAATGGCCAGCCACAGAGAAGCAAAGTAGACAAAAAAGACCACAATTATAATAATAATAATAATAATAATAATAATAATAGAAAAGTGCCCTTGTCTAAGCCTGAGTTGTCAAACGGAAAAGAAAACAACAATATTCCAGAGCTGTCTTAGAACAACACTAAATAAACCACGCTGTCACCTGTGTCAGCTATGGTGATTAATCAATTACTTGACGTGTCCCTTGTATGGCACATCCTTTTTATTTATCGTATTTCTTGTCCTTCATTTTACATTTTTTTTTCATATTTGGCTTGAAGAAAGTATATAACTGATGTGTGTACATTAAATTAGGAGACTTGTAATTTTGTATTTTCATGATCAGTTAGAAACATGGATGATCTTCGCATCTTCCCAATGCCATGTCTTTTTTAATGGTTGAAACATGAGAATGGTCTACTACTATCCTCTGCAATTCAAGGCATGACTTTAAATTGTATCGCAGTAGTGGTTGCGGTTTCAATGTGTTTTTTTTTTTTTTTTATATCGCAGTAATGGATGATCTTCGCATCTTCCCAATGCCATGTTTTTTTTAAAAAAATTAAGTTCACATCACAAAGTCGCGTTACAGTTGTGAACACTTTCGAAACTATTTTTTAGAAACCTTGTTTCAGGATAACAGTAATTCAAATGTTGGCCAAAGATAATTTTATGATCATTAAACGGTAAATATACGATTCAGATTGGATAGTTTTTCTTTCTCTTAGAAGATAAAAATACCCAATTGCAATAATTGAGTGACTATCATCAACCCTCTCCCTCCACTATATATTAAACCAAAATAATCAGCAAAAGTATTATCATCCATTCTCATGTCAAAAACCTGTGATTTCTGATTTAGAGTAACATACTTAAGCTGCTTTAGCATTTAATTATATGAATATCATTGGATGATTTCTGGTAGTTTAATTTAAGAAATAGGGTGGTGACACTCTTTGGTGTCATATTCATTAAATACTTGCCACCTTCCCACACATAGTAACCTGAGTTGTATGATGTATGATGGATTGATGACCCATTAGAAGTTTTGTTTTTCATGTAATCTTATTTATCAACCGACTAGCAGCAGCACTAACTATCCAAGTGTTTTATTTTTTTTATCATTTTATTTTTCATTATCTGCTTGAAGAAATGCATTCCCAAGTGAACATCACAAAAAATCTTTGAGGTTCTGAGATTACTAGGTAGGGGACCACAGACAGGTGTATTAGTATCACACTTCAGTGGTGGTATTCATAGTGTGAACTCTTTCATAATTGAGCTTGGTTGTGCTCATCCATCACCCTCTCCTTTTCATGGCTCCCCTTGCAGATGTTGTTTTTTACTTTTCCCACTTGTTCTTACCTATTAGGATTTATCTACCCAAATCATGAGTCATGATGGACTTCTGCCACCAAGAGATACCCCCCACCCCTCAAAACAGTTACCTCATGTTACAGCTGTAAGGCTTAAAAACAAACAAAAAAGCACCTGATATTTTTCTAGAAGGTAACATATGTAATTCAAAATTACATGGTAGAAAACCATTCTACAAGTTTAAAGCTTTCATTTCAAACTAAAATCACCTTCTGCATTAACTAAGTAGGTAGGTGAGTGGGTCATCAAAGATGACTTGGGGATGTTTTCCTTTGTCAAGTTAACTTTTTCATTCCTAATCAAGCTTTCAGTCACTATCATAGCATACTAAACTAGCTGAAGAACTACAATTATGACATGTGAAAGGAAAAGCATCAAACCATACTGAATTTAGGATATTTGCCCTTTAACCAAGCTAGGAATCAACTCTCACACAACCCTTTCTCCTTTGTCAATAGTTTTCTACTGTTCACGGACAATGACTTCTCAGTCAAATGCTCCCAAAATCGAAGCAAGAAAGAGATGGGTGTAATGAAGCTGTAGATTTCTTTCCAATTGTTTTAGCAGGAAGGGGAAGCTAGAGTCTAGTGATGGGTGGATGGTTGCACTAGAAAGTAGTAAAAAAGGAACAAAACAACAATCATTCTTATGCAAAGATTAGGAATCAATGAAACAGTAATCATAATCCTAAAAATTTTCTCAGCACACTTTGTACCACATCAGAAGAGAAGGAAAAAAGTGATAAGTAGAGTCACATGATAGAAAAGTAGAAAGAAAAATTAAGTCTAAAAAAGTGTTGTGAGAAAAATGTCTGAGAATATAATTACTTCCAATAAAAAACTATCTTCTTTCTCTCATTTGAAACATGACAGCAACATTCATACCAAGCCAACAAAACCATTTGCTGCTCTCATCCAAACGATGCAAAATTCCTATGTCGGCTTATTTTGGATTACTCTGTTCCATATGGGTCTGCACTAACTTGGAAATATACAATAACTAGAGCAAACTAGCTCTTTTATTGAATTTGCATGTTTTTCAGATCACTACAAGAAACTCGAAACTGAAGAAGTACAAAGAAGACACAATCACTTAACAAAGGGAAACATAGCACTCCAATACAGAAGAAACAAAAGAAACATAGCACTCCAATACAGAAGAAACAAAAGAAACACAATACTCCTAGTCCTAGTTAAATTAAGCATGAAAAACATAAGTTGAACATAAAAAGCATAACAAACCGAGGGATTGGAAAACCTGAATATCCACCTCAGATTTTCTTGAATTCCCGTTGTAGCTTGAAAATCCATTCATCATGATCTTCCAAAATCATGTTCTCTCCATCAATTGAACCATCTTCAACGCAACCCCACAAACCCTAAAGTAACCATAAAAGAAGAGAAATTTATTATTAAGTAAGAAAAAAACAAAGAACCTTATTGAGATTTTAGAATTGAGTCAAGGGAGAGAACCTGAGGGAGAACAAAGTTGGGGTTTTTGATGTGTGTTTTTCAAATCAATGGCGAGAATCAGAGGAAGCAGAGGACGGCTTGTCGGACACGCCGTCGTGTTCCTCTTCACCCTGAATTCGTGCAGGAATGCGGAAGCCGGAGAATCCGCCGCCACCGGCGACGGATCCTTGGTGGATCAACTGTGATAGGTAGTGATGGTGGTGGTGGTGGTGATCGACCGAAGGGTCTATCCAAGCACGAATCGAAGGGGTGTTACTGGACTGAAGGGGTCCCCTCTGAGAAAAAAACTGGCCAAACGCCGGCACCTGCACCGGCGCCGGCGTGTTGAACACAAACCCACCGCCGTGGCCACTGTTACCACCAGCATAGAGCAATCGCTGTTCCTCCGAGTGGTGGTTCTGTTGCTGGTGCTGGTGCAGGTGCTCTGACCAGCCGGAACCGCCGTCGAAGTCGAGCGCCGCGGCGGCGGTTCCGGCAAAGAGAACCGGTTGGTGGTGGCTATGAGGCTGGTGGTGAAGCATAATAGGGTCCTGAAAGGACTGCAACGAGAGCCGCAGATCTTGGTGCCCTAAATCCGGTGGCGCCGGCGGGTAACTCTGAAACGACGTCGTAGTCGCTTCCACAGGAAAGAAAGTCTTGATTGTCTCCGCAATGTTGTCAGTGTCCAAAGACGCGGGCAGAAACCCAGAACCGGTATTGTATTTGTTGCCGCTGCTGCTGCTAATGTTGTTAGCATTTTCATTATCCTCCACTTGTTGGTGGGAGGCGAAAGCGTTGCTTTCGCCGCGGCTACTGAAGGCAGCGGTCATTGAATCGTCCATCGCGAGAGATTTGTTCTCGCAGTGGACGATTTCTTGTGGCAGCTGTCGTGGTTGCATTGAGGTGGCAGTGGGGTTCCATGGCGGGAGCTCCGCGAGCTGGTCGATGGCCGCCTTGGCTTTCTTGATGAGCCAGTCGACCGCCTTGCTGGGGCGGTCGTAGCCCAGGCGGTCCTGGACGTCGTAGAATTGGATGGCGGTGTGCGCCGCCAGCCGCACGCGGCGGTCTCTGGGGCCTTTGGCGGTGCAGACTTTGCTGTGGCGGTCCTTCCGTCCGGTGGAGCGGACAATGTGGCCGCCTTGCACCTCCACAATCTCGCCGCCGCCGACGCCTCTCATCGCCGCTCTCGACGGTGCTGCTGCTGCTGCTGCCTGTTGTTGATGGTGTTGTAGCTCTCCCATTTTTCTTGCATGTTCGGATGAAGCAAGCGACGAAGGCGGCGGTGGTGGCGGCGGAAGAGGCGGTAGGCAAGACCGTTTCTTCGGTGGTTGGAGTGGGTTTAAGATCTCCGTGTCTAAACCTGTGTAAGATTGTTGTTGTTGTTGTTCTTGTTGATGATGAAGAGGTTGGAATTGGATATGGAATTGGTGAGGATGAGAATGAGATTCTTGGTCTTCTTGGTTTTCTCCTTCTTGGTCTGTTACATGTCTTATTGAATTTAGAATCAGATTTTGAGGATGAGGATGATGAGGTGGTTGTTGTTGTTGCTGCAGAAGATGATGATGATGATGATGATTCCTGTGAGGATCCAGAGTCAGACCCCTGTTGTGATTTTCCTCTTCCAGCTTTTAATGAAGCTTTGCACTTATTCCTAATGGATTGTTGATTCCTTGCACTCCCAGTTTTGTTTCTTTCCACTCTTCTTCTCTTCTTGTTGCTTGTGCAACTGCCACCACTCTGAAACTTGCTTCAGCCTCTTGAAAAAGTTCCTGCCATTCAATTTTCCCACTTCCATCACCACCAAAATAAAAAAAGAGCCCTCTCTACCGAGGAAACTAAACTAAACCAAACCAACAATGTTATACCAACTCCCTTTTCAGCCTAACCCATCTGTTTCCCCTCTCTCTCTATTTCTCTCTCCACACACCACTTTTTTGCCTTTTTGCTAATTGAGCTCCCTTTATACACTTATGTAATGTACTAACCAAACTGAAACTACACAATACGGTTGCGTTGGTTAATACCCTCTTGGTCTTGGCCAACTCGTGTCTTTTTGCAAAAAAATTAACAAATTTTTCATATCTCTCAGCAACACAATAGGCAGACACTAGATAACAGTTATAGGGAAGAGGAATTCATTCTGGCCCTATGGGAGAGGGCTTGATGATGGCAGTGGTAAAGGGTGACAGTGTTTGGTCGGAATGGAGGTGTTAAATATCTGTGAGTGCATCACTGCCCCTCTTCTGCTGCTGTTCTTCTACCACACTACACTACACTACACACAACATTATACACAATACAACCAACACACACAAAATTCATTCAATCTCCAAACTTAGCTCAATCTTCATGCTTGCCCCTTTTTCAACTTTCACCCATTCACTCTTCTCTTTCTCTTAATTTGGGTCCTTTTTTTTATATATTCATGTACATGTAACAAAATTTACATACATTAACTAAGGTATTTTTTAAATTATTTTTCAATTAGAATTAGACTTTTACTTTTATAGTTATGTCAATATTTACTAGCAGAGTGTAATATGGTTACTTCCCTAGTTTATATTGATATTTATTAACATGATTAATAAATAATTGTGTTTTTTAAGTAACCTGTTTTATTACTAGATCTATATGTACTGAAAAACATTTATTTAGAGATATTAACCGTTTAAATGAATCTTTGTATGTGTCAAGAAATTAGTAATTAATTTTTTATAAAGAAATACTTTATGTTCATACAAAAGATTGTATTAATACTTAATATAAATTTGTAGGCTTTTTACTAACTGTAGGTAATTTTTTTTTTCTAATTTATTAAATGAGAACACATTTTGAATTAATTTTCATTCAATGATAAGTAATAAAGAATGCAATCACTTTTCACATTAAAGTCATAGTAATTCTTACAACTTCTACTAAGTAAACAAAAGAAAAAAAGAAGTCGTATGTATCCATCCAACTTCTGCTTCCAAAGTCCATCATTTTATGACTTATCATTTATAACAAATTAATTCAAAATGTGTACTGATTCAGTAATTTTGGAAAAAAAATTGCCCCCAATGGCTTAAAAAAGCCAAATTTGTATTACCATATTATTAAGATGAAATTTGAATTCTGATTAAAAAATAATATCAAAAACACCTTGTTAGTTGTTACAACTTCCATTATATCCTTAGAATTTTACTTGCTAGTTAGAAGTTAGAACCGTTATTTTAGTAGTTTTATCTCAGGGCAATGTGTTTGTCGGGATGCCCTTTGAGGGATAGATCCTTTACATGCTCTCCACCACACCTTTTGAAAGGGACACCCTTGCCAAAGCTTTTCTGGTTTCCCTTTCACACCTCTCTCTCTCTCTCTTGTTTCGCTTAAAAGCAACATAACCGTAACATGGATGCCTAGATTTACTTCCACCAAAACCCACCTCTCTTATGGTTTGTGAAATTATTACTGTAGATGGCATCTTGAGGGCCTCCCTTCTCTTTCTTTTCTAGAACACTCTGCCTATGTTTTTGCATGCTTGTCCTTTTCCTTAGAAAGTTAAATAGTTTCATTTTTTTAAAAAGAAAAAAAGAAACTCATCGATCATAAATATCTTCTTTGTTATTAAAATTGGCAATATACATATATACCCATCAATTATTTGATTCTATGTATCTATATCTTTTTATAAAATCCTACTCATAATATCAATTATAAATCAATGGATAGTGACAAAGAAAACAATTAAACGTGTTTCAAAAACATGTTTATTTTAAATATTTATTTATACATATTTATGATATTGAGATATATAAGACAAATAAATTTTAATAATATATAACGTATGATTAATTAGGATATCTTAACTAGTAATTTTTTTATAATCATAGTTCGAACACTATTTTCTCAGATTTTAAATATTTTTTTATGTTTGATATCAAATTTTATTGAAAGACAATTTTTTTTTGAAAAAAAATACTTTAGAATTAATCCAGTTTAATGAAATTAACTAATTTTTTAATGTGTGAAATCAATTTTTTTTCTTATAATAGAGACAGAAACGAGTACCCTTCAATTTCACTTATAACCACTGTCAACACTCCAATATGTCATAATTAATTTTTCGGTAAGAAATTTACGACTTAATTTTAAACTTTTAGAACTAATTAAACAAGGTGTTATTGTATCACCATTAATTGGACATTATTCCCACTATAACCTTTCAAGGAGTACAAATTGACACAAATGATGAAGGATTTTGACAGACTCTCACCTTCCCCGAATGCACAAGTTCCAATATCCTAAAAGCTTTCAAAATTCTTTTGATAGGCATCTTTTCACGAGAAAAATTGCTTGTGGTTTAAGCTGTGCAATAAACTTTCTCTATTGGGCCTTTACTAATTTCCTTGCATGCGGTAGAACTGGGGTTGTTATCTACTTCATAGTTCCTACTATTCTTATTCCAAAAAGAAAAGGGAAAAAACTTTCAAAAGCAAGCTTGACTTGAATTCCTTATATTTATATTTTGTTATAATTAAACTTCTATATATTTTGATTCTAATTAAGTGAAAATGTATTTTTTTCATTTAAAAGGAATTCGACCTCTTTTTTATCAGTTAGCTTCTAACAAATTAATTAAATATTTTTTTAATAGAAAATTAACAATCTTCTAGAAAGGAAGTTTTAAAGAAAAAATTATGCAATAACACTTTCACTTAAAATCAGACGTTAAGAAAGTTAAGTGAACAAGATAAAATTAATGAATATAATGTAACATTAATTTGGCATAGTGACAAAAATGAAATAAAATATATTTATTTTTCTTTAATTTCACTCTTTCAATGGAAAACATTTTTAACATTATATTTGTCTTTTCTATTTTAAAAATACATTATTAAACATAAAACAAAATTTATTAATTAAGTTTTGCCTCTTTTATTTTTAGGATTTGCCTCTTATTAATCTGTATACCAATTAATATTATTTAAGAGATGGAGAGTTATATTTAAAAGCAGAAAATGCAATTTTATCATAAAATTAAAGCTGTAATGAATAAGGTTCTCTTCTATGTAAAACTCAATAATTGAACATATATGCTTAGTTGTACTCAAATTCCTTTAAATCTTAACACAGGGTAAGGTGGGCCAGATTCTTAAACTCAAGATTCAGACCTGCACTATAGCATTGAATCAATTTCTTTTTTCTTCTTAAACTACTGAGACTTGCCAAAAACGTATAAGAAACTATAAAAGCAAGGTTTCTTTTTGGTGATGAATTAAACTTAATTAACTATCCTTAACAAGTACACTACCTTGTGTTATTAACAACCGCACGTAGCATTGGTTGATTGACGATCCATTTCAATCAATGCATGTCCTGTTCCACACAATAATAAATGCCGTTTATCATAAAGAGATAGTAGTCAACAAATGCTTCATTTTTTTCCACACTATAGTTTTGATAGAAAGATTAATATGGACAATGATATCTACTATAATATACGGTATAAATATAACAATATCAATGGGAATATAATAATATAATATAAAAAATGAAGCAACTCTCATTTAATTCTATCTTTTTCTTAATGGAAATTTTAGGTGATAGTAATGTAATTACAACAATTGATTTAATTGGTTAATTTTCTCCCTGTGCTGTTCAAGTGAGAACCATATATTCCGTCATTTAATTTGGTGGATCGATCAGAGACACTTGAAAATTGATTTTTACCTTTAGTTTACATATATGTTGTGCAGCTTATAGACATAAAGGACCACAACAATTAAATAAACAAAACATCAACTTAATGGAACCTCTATATTAATTGCAAAAGGGAGGAAAAAAGAAACAAAGTTCTATTGGTGTTTGAATCCCAGTAATCTACCTTATTCAGAACTGTTGTTTTCTATATGATCAATTGCGCAAGTTGATGATCTTCTTCCCTCTATGAAATATTGGACCACTTCTGTTTTTTTTTGTTTATAAAAATTAACTATAGTAGCTAGTAGAGGATAGTGCACCTACTTGAACGATACATATTAATATATATATATATATATATATATATATATATATATATATATATATATATATATATATATATATATATATATATATATATATATATAAAGTCATGCAACAAGCAGAATGTTTAGTTTTGAGTGGGAAAAGGAACCAAAAAGAATAGTGATATAATACTTCATGACTTGGAGATTGGAGAATAAGTATTAGTATATATGAAACAGAAAGCAAAAAAAGCAAACCTATGACTGAGAAACTTCTAGTGAAGCAAATGGTTGATGAGCTGAACAGCCACAAGATTCTGGGGTGGCAGATATATATTCCTCAATCACAAGCAAGTTAGTGAGTTGATATGTCTATCTTTAATCCTTTTAGCTGTATAGAACTTCTGTTGAAGCTAGCTATTTCCACAAAGTAGACTTTGTGAATACAACTTTGATGTTTTTGTGTTTGTGTATCTCTCTCTTTTTATATAGTGAGTTAAGGTCCTAAAGTCTTTTCTCACTTGATTAGATGTTGAAAAACTTATAATCTGTTTGAATGGTGTGAGGGGCGAAATCATCCTAACTATGAATAGCGGTGTATTAAATATGTTACAATCTTCAAAACTAACTTGAATTTTTCAAAGAAAATTAAGAATGGTTTCAGAGTTGTATATATATAGTAATTTGATAAATTTCTAAGGATATCCTTAATTATACTTGCTTCTAACACGGCCTTTTAAATAATCTGAAGCGAATAAAAAGATTGAAAATATTTGTATTGTAATTTTCAATTTATTATTATGATTATATTCCTTCTGTATATATTTATAAGATGTAAGTTTAAAATGGTGTTTATTAATTTTTATAAGACAGTCTATAATGTTCTTTAAATTAATTTTTATATTAGAAATATATCCATTAAAAGAAGAAAAAAAATATATTGACAAAACATTAGAAGAGAGAAAAATATTAATAACAAGAATAATTAAAAAAAATATATATATATATATATATATATATATATATATAACTTGCTAATATACTATTCATCTATCTTATTAATTATTCTCATTTCAGCTCATAATAGATGTTAATAATTCATGCTTTGCCCCCAAATTCTCAATCTGCTTAATAGTTCATCTATATATATTAGATTCTAAACTTAAAAACCATTTGTTTAGCAACATGGCCTCTAATCAGATAACACCATTACTTGATATAGATTTAAATGCTCAATTCCAAATACTCCACCAGTAGATCAATTTTCATTTGATTTAAACATTCAACCATATGTTGATTCTTAAATAGAGTTCAATGAAGAAAACACCTATACACATATTGGTACGTTACTATTATTATTATGATGGGGGGGGGGGGGGGGGGGGCTTTGCATATTGGTGCTTTTTATTGTTTTATTGGTAGATGAGGAACCATATGAAGAAAATGAAGTAGGGAATAATGTGCATGAAGATATCGAATTGGAATTTGGTATCATTTCTTAACTGAGGTATACTTTTTATATTATTTTCAATGATTTGTCTATATTATTATTTGATATAATGTTTGTTCTCTTACCTACAGATGAAAATAATATTGATGACATGGCAAATGTGGAATTATTAGAAGTATCAAAGAGAAGGATGGACTCCATTACCGACACAAGGACCATATATGAAGCTTTATTACAAAGGAGTATTGATGGAAAATTAGAAAAAGGAGTAACCAAATTAGTGGCAGCACAATTTTCAATTCATATACACGTATTGTTCAACGTATTTGGTCACTTGCTAAAAATGGAAGAGTACATGTTGATTTGTCTTATAAAAATGTGGCCGAAAGAGAATTCAACTTGACTTGATCAAGTTCTTGAGGTTCCTTTGTAAAAACTTTAAGGGGTTTTTTAGATTATCAATTATAAAAAATCAACAGGATCTTAAAATCTATGATTCTCACAAACGATAAATAGACATAAATAATGCGTACATTTCTCCATTGGAAGATTTTTCTTCGGTATACTTTGATTTCCTTGAAAGTGGAGAGAAATAAGATTTCACTTCCTTGGACCTTTCTTTTCTGTCTCTCTCCGTTCGTGATGACTATGGGTGAGAGAAAATATTTTTCTGTCAGGAAAGAAACCTTATTTCACGTTAGTGGGTATTAACCCCTTTTATAACCACTATTCCCATCAAGTAACAGTTAACCCTAAAAACTTCTCTTATTAAGCCCAATTACAATTTAGCCCTTAATCGTTAATTATTTACTTATTAGTCCCTTCATAAGTCACATGCCTCTCATATGAGACATTAATTCTAACATTCTTCCACTTTGCTCATGTGACATTAATAAACATTATGGACTAAATAAATAAATAGATTAACTAACATAATGCACATTAAAAAATTTGACTAAATTATTCTATACATTGGGTACATCATAATTTCATGATTAAGAATAGGAACTAATTCGAGTCATGACAGTTGTACATCATTTAATTGACATAGTCCTTTCCATGTACTACAAATTAGTCTTCTCCTTAATATGACCATTAGTTAGGAGTACATAATTGGTCCAACATAATGTCTTCATTTAAGACAAAACCTGTTAACATTACTCTAACAAAAACATGCATGCAAATATAGAGAACAAGTAATCAGAAACATATCATAAATGAGCTCGGAGTGTCAACAAAATTACATAAGGTAAATTACACTTAATGATCATCAATAACAATAATGCACATATTTTCAACATGTTCTATAAATGTCTTGGGCGGTAATCCCTTTGTCAAAGGGTTGACACTCTTTGTTTCTGAACTTCTTCTTTCACGGCAAAGTACTTCAATTCCATATGCTTAGCAATACTGTCGATAATTCCAAGCCCTGAAATAAAGTTTCACAGCCAATTAGCCTGAATTGTAGCCTCAAAACATGCTACAAATTCAGCTTCCATGGTGGATGCAGCAACAATTAATTATTTTGCACTCTTCCATGATATTGCTCCTCCGACTAAGAGAAATATAAAGCCAAGAGTGAATTTTCTTGTATCCACACATCCAGCAAAGTCTGAGTCTGGATATTCAATCACCTCAAGGTGATTAAACCTTCTATATATAAGCATGTGATCTTTTATTCCCTGTAAGTATCTCAGAACTTTATTTGCAGCTTTCCAATGTTCCATTCCTGGATTACTTTGATATCTTCCTAACATTCCAGTTGCAAAGCTTATGTCTGGTCAAGTACAGATCTGGGCATACATAATACTCCCAACAACTGATGCATACGGAATTGCTTCCATTTGCTTCTATTCCAGATCATTTCTAGGACATTGTGCGAGACTAAATTTGTCTCCTTTCTGAATTGGAACGGAAGATGTTGAGCACTTTTCCATCCTAAATCTCTCTAGTACCTTATTGATATATGATTTATGAGACAAGCCTAACAATCCTTGTTATCTATTTCGAAATATTTCTATCCCTATCAAATAGCTTGCCTCACCCATATCCTTCATTTCAAAGTTACTGGAAAGAAACTTTTTAGTCTCATGAAGAAGACCAAGATCATTAGTTGCAAGCAATATATCATCAACATACAGAATTAGAAACATAACCTTACTCCCACTGACCTTCAGATATATACATCGATCAACAGTATTTTCCTTAAATCCAAAGAAAACAATGGTATCATTAAATTTCAAATACCATTGGCAGGAAGCTTACTTAAGACCGTATATTGATTTCTTTAATTTGCACACCATGTGTTCCTTTCCTTCAATTGAGATCCCATTGGTTGGTCCATATAAACATTCTCCTCTAAATCTCCATTTAGAAAGGCAGTTTTCACATCCATCTGATGTAGCTCCAAGTCATAATGGGCTACTAATGCCATGATAATCCTGAAAGAATCCTTTCGTGAGACCAGTGAAAAATTCTCTTTATAATCAATGCCATCTTTTTGAGTAAATCTCTTAGCAACAAGTCTAGCTTTGTAACGTTCAAGGTTGCCATGAGAGTCACATTTAGTCTTGAAGACCCACTTACAACCAAATCTCTTACAACCCTTTGGTAATTCTAAAAGGTCCCAAATACCATTATGTTCCATGGAATTTATCTCTTCTTTCATGGCATTTAACCACTTAGAATTATCATAGCTTACAACTTGTGAAAATGAAATTGGATCATTATCATTAATACTTAAGTCTGTTTCTGTTTCATGTATGTATACCACATAGTCATTCGAAATAGCTGGTCTCCTTTCTCTTTGAGACCTCCTTAATGCTACTTCCTGCGGTTCTTCCACAATGGGCTCATTATGTATCATGGGCTCATTATTGTGTTGTGCTTCTTCATTATTGTTTGTAACAATAACTGAAGGAGCAATCACCTTACTGCTAGAGGCACAAGCTAAAGGGACTTGCACTCTAACTTCTTTAATTTCTACTTCTTGTGGAACTATACTCCCACTGATTTCACCATTTTCAATGAACCTTACATTTCCAGTTTCAACAATTCTCATACTATGATTAGGACAATAAAACATATACCCCTTTTGACTTTTTTGGATAAGCAATGAAATATCTACTGATTGTTCTTGCATCCAATTTTCTTTCTTACGGATTATAAATCCTTATTTCTGCCTAGCAACCCCAAACATGCAGGTGCCTTATACTAGGTGTCCTATTTGTCCATAGTTCAAAAGGTGTCTTTGGAACTGCCTTACTAGGAACCCTATTCAACAAATACATGGAAATTTTCAAAGCATACATCCACAAAGATACGGGTAAAGTTGAATTGGTTAACATACTCCTAACCATATCCATTAAAGTTCTGTTACGCCTTTCTGATACACCATTTTGTTGTGGTGTACCAGGCATTGTGTATTGCGCACAAATGTCTCGTTTCTGAAGAAGCTTAGCAAATGGACCTGGGTGTTGCCTAGTTTCATCATACATTTCACAATACTCACCACCTCTATCAGATCTAATAATTTTCACCTTTCTGTCTAATTGTCTTTCTACTTCATTCAAGTAAATTTCCAAAGCATTTATTGCCTGAGATTTCTCATGTAGTAAGTAGACATAACCATAACGTGAATAATCGTCAATAAAGGTGATAAAGTATCTTTCCCTTTCGAAAGAACTAACATCAAAAGGTCCACAAATATCAGTATGCACAATTTCAAGAAGCTGAGTGCTTCTTGTAGCTCCTTTCTTTGTATGTTTTGTTTATTTTCCCTTGATACAATCCACACAAATATTTAGATCCAAAAAATCTAGATCAGGAAGAATTTCATTCTTTATTAATCTTTCCATCCTTTCTCTAGAAATGTGACCTAAACATTTATGCTACAAGAAAGTAGATCATTCATTCACTAAACTACGTTTAGTGCCAACATTATGATACAGAGTTAAAACACTTTCAGCATACAAACCATCTAATTCCAATTTATATAAACCATCACAAAGAACATCAGTACCAATGAGATGATTATACTTAAATTAACTGAAGCATCCATTACCAAAATTAAAAGAGTATCCAGTAACATCAAGTTTAGATAATGAAACCAAATTCCTAGATAAACTAGGTACATAAAGAGTTTCCAGTAAATCTAAATGATGTCCAGTGTTGAGTTTTAAGCGATAAGTCTTGACCGCTTCCACTGGAGCTTTCACTCTATTCCCTATGAAGACAAACTTCTCATTTGGGCTTATGGTCTGGATTGTAAGAAATCCCTGCATAGTGTTAGAAACATGAGTCGTACATTCAGAATCAATCCACCATGTATTATGGGGAACTTCAGTTAAGTTTGATTGAAAACATACAAGAGTATTAAGCTCACCTTTCTTTTCGAACCAAGACTTATGCTTTGGGCAATCCTTCTGGAAGTGTCCAGATTTTCCACAAAAATGAAAATTATTGCTCTTTGATGCTTTCTTCTGGATTTGCATAGGATCGTCCTTGATCTTTAATGACCCTTTGCCTTTATCATGCTTCTTCACAAATCTTTTTCCAGCTCCTTGATTCCCTCAGTGGCTTACATAATGGATTGAGTGACTTCCTTGATTCTTAAGCCTCGTTTCTTCCTGAACTAACATACTGTGCAATTCATGCGCATTCCATTTATCTTTCATGGTATTATAGCTCATTTAGAATGGGCCATACTCAGACGGTAATGAGTTTAGAATAAACTGAACAAGAAAGTTCTCATTCACAGTCATTCCCATGGTCTTAAGTCTTGTTGCAATGTTTGTCATCTCAATGATATATTCATGCATAGTACGCGAACCATCAAACTTCATGGTGGTTAGTGTACTCATTAATGTCCCAGCAAGAGACTTATCAGCTGTTTGAGAGCGCTCTCCCACTAATTCCATAAACTCATTAGCACTATCAGTCTTAGGGAGAGTTGTCTTAATACACTCTACAACAATCATTCTCATGAACATTAGGCTGAGTCTATTAGATCTTTCCCAAGCTTTATAATGGGCTTTCTGTTCATTGCTACTAGCATCAGTAATAGTAGCAGACTTCTCTTCCAATATAGCAAGATCAAGATCCAAAACACCGACATGAAATTTGACTTGCTCATTCCAGTCAGAGAAGTTAAGCCCATTAAAAATTGGTACAGATGATACATGAGAATTCAATGAGTTGGGAACAAGTACTGCATAATAAAACTTCACATAAGCATTTTGGTACATAAAACACAAGTCATACATATAATTTACTCATATAACAATAAATGTATATTGATGTTCTCCTCTGGGTGATACACCAACACACAACATACAAACATGATGATGCTAATAAAATTCTTAACATTATTTGACAATTAAATATGCACCAATTAGTAGTATCTATTTCCTTTGGGTATATAAATAAAACTAATGATACACACAAATCGCCTACAATTATATTCATTAATTATAATAACAACTAATCAACCTTTGGGCGATCCATAAATGCCTTATAACAATGAATTTTAATTACCCATAAACCAATAATCATTTAATTTAGCATCTATTATTCTATGAGTAATTGAAATAATCATTAATTTGGAATTAAATAACCTTACAAATTTGGCCACTTCGGTGACTAACAAATTCAACATACATTTAATTCCAACCAAATATATATGGCCTGCACATACTTATTGCTATTGACAATTCATAGCCATTTTATCAATTTCATTCTAGGCCATAAAATAACATTCACATTTATTTGTGTTTTGCATTCAAACACGTTCAAAGAAATATGTAGCATATATATATTTACTGCTACCAATAATTTCAAATCATTCATGTTAATTTAATTCTAAAACATAAACTTTCAATCCTTCAATAACATTCACCAATGACATTCGAGAAAAAAAGCAAATGGGATTGGAAATAGCAAACAAAGGTTGCAAATAGAAATTTCCAAAATATTCATTCTCCCTGCAACGAACTTACTAGCCGGCGTAGCCTTTTCAAAACATCCTAATTAAAAGTAACCCTACGTACCTACGTATGCCACACTACTTTGCTTTTCAAAAACATTGAAATTAAAAAAAAAAAATAGGCCTACAGGCATACCGCTACAAGAATATGTGCTTTCTCGATTCTGTTCCAAGACGAAACACAATTTGTAATGCCGCACAACTTTCTTAAGTTTTCAAATAATCTTTCTCCAAAAAAATTGGTATTCAACAATAATAAAATATTGTCAATAAAACAATACATGTAGCAGAAAATAAAATTCCTAAATTTCATAATTAGGGTTCATGCATAATTAGAAAAATAAATCATTATCGGAGAATCATAAATTACATAACACATGTTTTGATACCACATGTAACAACTTTAAGGGGTTTCCTAGATTATCAATTATAGAAAACCAACCGGATCTTGAAACCTATGATTCTCACAAAGGATAAATAAACACAAATAATGCGTACCTTTCTCCATTGGAAGACTTCTCTCCGGTGTACTTTGATTTCCTTGAAAGTGGAAAGAAATAAGATTTCACTTCTTTAAACCTTTCTTTTTTGTCTCTCTCCGTTTGTGATGATAATGGGTGAGAGAGAACACTTTTTTGTTAGAAAGAGGACCTTATTTCACATTAGTGGGTATTAACCCCCTTTTATAACCACTACTCCCATCAAGTAGCAGTTAGCCCTAGAAACTACCCCTATTAAGCCCAATTACAATTTAACCCTTACTCATTAATTATTTACTTATTAGTCCCTTCATAAGTCACATGTCTCTCACATGAGACATTAATTCTAACTTGTATCAAAGGACAACTATTAGGTCTTTTGCTTATGCATTGAATTGGAGTGTGGGCTCATTACATGGACACCTAAAGTCAAGAGACTTACGAAAACACTCAAATGCTATAAAACCTTCTTTGACTAAAGAAAATAAAATAGCTAGATTACGATTTTGCATATCCATGCTTGATAGTGCTATCGTACTACAAGATCCAACTTTTTGGCTGATGCATAACATCATTCACATTGATGAGGAATGGTTCTATATGACAAAAAAAAGTCTAACAATTATTATTTGTTATAGGATGAAAAAGATCCGACACACTTTTGTAAAAGCAAAAATTTCATTGTAAAGGTCATGTTTTTATTTGCCATAGCTCATCCAAAATTTGATGCACAAGCAAATTATCTCTTCTCTGAAAAAATTGGTATATTCCCTCTCATTACTCAAGAGCCAGCTAAAAGGAGTAGTATTAATAGGACTGCATGCACACTTGAGACCAAACTAATACAATCAGTTAAAAAAGAAGTTATCCGGACATTTTTAATTGAGAAAGTCTTACTGGCATCAAGGAAAATGGCCAAGAGAAGAATTTGGTTCTCCAATATTCATTCAACAAGACAATGCTAGAAAACACATTGATTCTCAAGATGAAGAATGTTGTCGAGTGGCATCACAAGATGGATTCGATATTTGTTTGATGCGTCAACCACCAAATTCTCTAGATTTAAATGTTTTAGATCTTGGTTTTTTCAATGCAATCCAATCCTTACAATATTAGGAGGCACCTAAATCTATTGATGAGCTAATATGTGTGATTCAGAGATCCTTTGAAGAATTTTCAACTACAAAGTCAAATCGCATATTTTTAATATTGTAATCTTGTATGATTGAAATTATGAAAGTAAGAGGTTCTAATAACTACAAGATTCCACATTTGAAGAAAGCGAAGTTAGAAAGTGAGAATCAATTGCCTACACAATTGAAATATGATCCTACACTAGTGCAAGATATTTTTTTATGTTTAGATTAATTTTCATTTTTATCATAGACATTTATTATATAAATTTAAATTTTTTAGTGTTCGGTCAATTTTATTTCAACCTTGCAATGTTGTGATTTTGTTCCAATGAATATTATAATTATGCTGCAATTTTGGTTCCAATGAATATTATAATTAGTATTAACGCATATCACGTGGATACTAAATTAGTAAAGAAAAAAAAACAAAAACAACTTGTTTGACTCGTTGTATTCCCATCTATCAAGCTAGCAAAATCTATTGCATTAAAAAAAAATCACTACTAAGAAATACAAAATGATTAATCCTCTAAAAAGACAAATTCTTATCAAGAGACTCTATAACACAAGCCATTCTTAAGTTATCTCTTTATATTTAATAAAACTTTGGAAGATAAATCTTCATCACATCCCTTACTTCCGCTTTAAGGCCCTTTTCATCTAAACTTTCATCATCATCATTGGGAAATTTGTTCAAATCAAATCCACAATCTACAAGAAGGTTTAAATCTATATCAAGTACTGGTTTTTGTTTTGATGTGACATCAATGGAGTCTTCATCTTCTGCATCTATTGAGTCTTCATCTTCTACATCTATTGAGTCTTGAACCACCTCTAAATCCATGGAATCTTGAACTATCTTTGAAAATATAGAGTCTTCATCATATTTTGTATCTATAAAATCTTTAACAATCTCAACATCAATGGAGTCTTGAACTATTTTTGAAAATTTAGAGTCTTCATCATCTTGTATATCATCACCTTGAACTATCTTCAAATCCATGGAATCTTTTAATATTTCTAAAAATATAGTGTCTTTGACATTCTTCATTGCTTTTGAAAGAAAAAACCTTCTCAATTTTTTTATAAAAATATGTCATTGTTTTGTGAGTAATCCACATCGAGACAAATTCACTTGTGCAAGTATTATGTACTCCAGGCTAAATATTGGAAATGTTAGTGTTAGTTGGAATCCTGTAATTAACACGTACTTTGAAATGGTAAATAAATGTGCCTTTGGAAACTAAAGTTATGAAAGTCAAGAATGACACTCTTAATAATGGTTAAGGGTATTCTTGAAAAAAATGTATTTAATACTTCATTGGTTTTCTAAAACAACTTATATTTTGAAATAAATTTTTATCTCTAAAACGACTTATATCTTGAAGCGGAGGGAGAATATCATTACTCTCTAAAAAAAAAGTTATATATCACCTTCGCAGTGAATCAATTTTAGCTATCAAAAAGCAATTCCATTTCATTGGACTTGAAACTTGATACATATGTTACTTCCTCTTCTTTTATCTTTATTTGTTTTTTGTCTTTTAATCAGTAAAACAAGAATCTTTTGACAACAGATACGTTTCCAACAACAATTATTTACTGTTGATCTATGTAATACCAAGTTTTTACAGCAACGTTTAATCAAATGTATTAACATCTATGTACAAAAAAAAAAAATCTAATTTAATAATTTGATTACTGAATCAATAATTACATGAGATGTTAAACTTATAATCTACTCATGCAACTACATATATTCGACATATAGTTATAAATTTTCATACTTTGAATTAAAATTAGATTAATGAACAAATCTCGAATATATATAAGATTTTTTTCAGTTTTATTTGTCTCTTTTTCTTTTTATAAGACTATTTTTAAGTTTTTTTTTATATTAATTATTTTTTATTCAAATACTCTTTATTATTCGACAATAATAAATGTTATATATTACTTTACACATTAATTAATTATAGTTGTGAAAGTAATTAAGTAGAAAGAGATATTATGAGTCCCAATAAACTTATAAGTAATTAATTTTAGTAAAATAATACAGATTATTTATAAAAAATAATACTACTAATCATATTAATTAACTTTGTTAAAGGGTGTGATTTAATTAAAAGACCCTTATACTATTTAGGAATGGAGGAAGTATTTAGTAGCTTTTTAAATATTATAAAGGTTGTTATTTCGATATGACTTGGAAATAGGTGATGCCGGTATAATTTATAAGTATATTAACTTTTAATTTTAAAAACAATAAGACGCGCTTCTAAAACTAAAAGAATTTCTCGAGGTGACATGATATGGCATGAGTATCAGTTTGATACATAAGATATGTTTATAAATTAATGATCTAATTACTTATTTTATCTTTCTAGTTGTACAAACTTTATATTTTAGTTCTTATATTTAAAAAAAACCATTCATTTTAATCTTTAATTACATTATTTTAACTCCTTTTAATCTTAATTTATACATACATACTGTTTTTAATCCTTTTTAATTCTCACATCCTAAACTTATAGGAGCTACTAAAATAAATGATTTTTAAATAAAGGGACTAAAACGTCATGTTTGTACAACTATAGAAATCATATAAATAATTAAACTTGGTGCGTAACTACAAATAATAAAGTGCTGTCAAAAAATAAATACAAGTAATACGTTGAATCAAGTGTATTTATGGCACTATTTAGTCTTAAAGGCATAGATAACGACTAAAAGGTTTTTTTTTTTTTTTTAACAAAGATAACTAAATGTTTGGATAAAGATAAATTATACTTTACTCTCTTGTAATTTTTATACTTATTGATAATTTATTATACTTTTTGTATCATTTAACTCTCTTACAGTTTGGGTTAAAATAAAATAACATTAAATTTCTTATTTGCTTAATTTAACTACAATTTTATGTTTATATTAACCACTATCTTATTTGAGGCTGTAGCAATTTTACTTTAACTAAAATTTTAGAAGGATTTAGTGATAAGAAAAAGATAAAAAAATAAAATGAGAAAAAAATGTGAAACTAAAACTATGTTTGACAATTTTTAACTTTTTTTATTAGTTAAAAAACTCATTTGATTGTATGGTAAATAATTTTTTTTATTAGATTCTTAGTAGTTTTTAGCATTTTTTAACTTTTTGTGAAGTAATATTTTTTAAAATGTTGGCTTCTAGCTTTTTACAATTTCCTTCTTTTTTATACTTGATGTATTTATCAATTCTTTTAATTACCTTTATCAAATAAATCAGGGTTTTATTGTCATTTAATATGGAATAATAGGTCATAGGTTTACTCTAGTTTATTTTATTTTTTATATTATATTTTGGATATTTTTATATTACATTCTTAATTTAATGATTATACTATTTACTTTATTAATTTAGTATTATAAATCAAGACATTGATAATGATATATGATATGTTTTTTTATTATTATATTTTACATTTTTATGCTACATTATTTATTTTTATCATTTTACCACTTATAATATTTAATTTATTATTTAAACACTATATTTTGTCTATTATTTTTTGAATAAGTTTATATTAGATGATTTATTTTAACTATTACACTAATTAGCATAATAAAAAGATAATGTCTACTTAATTTTATTTTCTTATATTATTTTAAACTTGATTAAAAATATTTTAAGAAATAATATAAGATTAATAATAGAATACTTAACAAAAAAAATTGTATAAAATAGTAGAATGTAGATATGTCCATTTTTGTCATTTTATACTTTTAAATAATTTTAACAGTTAATTTTATCGAACATTTTTAATTTAATAAACTAATTTTTCATTTTTCAACTACCAACTAACTTTTAATTTTTCAATTAATTTTAGCAACCATAGCCTGAAAATAAAATGTTTATTGTTTAACCAATTTTTAGTATTAATTACACAATTTTTCTAGTTCACTTAACCTAAATACATTAATTTGTATTAATTACTATGTATTGTAATTTTTTATCCTGTGCACATAGAATAAATATCGGGGGTTTATAATAACTCAATCATGCATCATGTTTAGTCAATTGAGTTAGACCCTTTAATAAACATATTTAAATTTAAAATAATATAGTTAGACTGAAATTTTCAAATCAAACGAAGGAAAATAAAATTAGGTGCATGCAACATGCTTCCGACCAATGATATCTTCTTCACCGCCCCTGGTTGCAAGAGAGACAAGATATAAGGACAAGAGATATATATCTCTTTCATAATCCCAAAGTGGGCTTTAAAACATGCCTCCACTACCTTAATAACTTAAAAATAATTGTGATCCTACCATGAATTCATGTTAAGGCAACTTAAATTTCAACATGAGATAGTGATGTTTTGGTTGACAAATTAAATAGGTAAGGTCGATGCAAATTCCCTTTAACATGTGAATTTATTTTTTTGTTGATTTAATTTAATTATTTTGTGGTAGCTAATGGTGATTGGTGTGTCTTCAGTGTTGGTACTGTGTGGTAATATTCCGATACTGTTGGAGCTTCCTTCGAGTTCCTAACCAAACAGTTAAATTGACATAAAAATAACACGAATGTTTAAGATTAAGAAACAGTGTTCTAGAAGTATACATTTTATACCATATTTGAAAGTTAATAATAATTTGACCGTCAAATCACATATCCTACGTATCTTCGGTGGAAAAAGAAAGTCTTAGACAAGTATGCTAGTTTCAAAAATAGATTCGCAGGAAGTATATAACTTGAATTTTAATGATCTAGAACGTACATGATCATAAGATAACTACCTTTTCAGAATAAAATGAGTTATAATTGAATATTATATCCAGTTTTATGCATTAGTTCTAAGCCTGTGCCATATTTTGCAAAACAATTCGTGACTTTTTCTCTTAAAAAGAATAAGACTAAGGCATAGCAAAATTTCACTACCATTGTAGGTCCTCTTCGAAATTCATAGTTGTGATATTTTATGTCTTGCATGATGTAACATCTAAGTTGTTACTATAACCATGTGTTTGGATGGGGATTTAAAATTTTTTAGGAAATTCAAATTCACAACATTTTGATTACCTTGATTTAAATTTCTTTCATTTTATAAATATGTTGTTTAGATGAGACAATTCAATTTCTTGTATTTCAAGGATTTTCTGCAAGTTTGAAGAATATATTACTGACATGAAGCGACATGCACGAGGAGGAGTTCAAGGCCTACGACACTCCCATTGAGAAGAAAGGGCTACGAGGTTTTGAATTAAATAAAGTTTATCTCTCTAGTCTTTTTTTATAAGGTTGATTTCATGTTCCAACACGTGAAATTAATGAAGATGCTTACTAATTTGCGAGGGTTTTAATTTGGTTAGGAAATTGTTACGTGCAGCGGCTTGGTTACAGACTTCGAGGGTCAGCTCCTCCAGAATAATAAGAAAGAGGAAGAAGATAAGCTGGCTTCGAGGCACCAGAACCTCCAGAGGAAGAAGAAGAAACAGAGAAGAAGAGATAATCTGTATATTTCTCATTCATTTCCTTGCTTGTTATTTAGATATATATATATATATATATATATATAGGCTTCCTAATAATAGAAAAGTTTTTGGAATGATCTGCAATAACAGAATTTGTTAGTGCTTGTCCCCTAAAGCAGACAACATCAAGCAAGGATATTCCTCGTGGTGCCTTCCTTTACTGAATGATCTCACCATTCTTCCTTTCTTTTGGGCTTTGCTTCCTCCTATACCCCTAGTTTGCTATTTTGACCCCTGCCCATGCTATTATCTTTCCTTCCCTAACACTCCCTGCCCCATCAAAAACACCTTGTCCTCAAGGTGTTGGGGTTACAACCATGGCTCCAAAATTTGAACCGGGATCCCAAATTAAAATGGGTAAAGGAATGAGGAAGTGAAGCTGAGTGCTGCAAAAGCGGAGCCATTCGGCAGCGTCGAAAGTAATGGCAGAGGGAAGGAAATGGTGGTCGAGCTTTGTGTCTGTGGCTATGGCGATGAACATGACGAAAGGGAATAAGCTGGGGTCGGAGAGGAGGATGTCGTGGCTGGGGAAGGATGCCTGGGGCTTGCTGTCAACCGGGAGGTGGACAACACCAATGGTAAGTGGAGCCGATAAAGGTACGGGGTGTTGCGGCATGAGTGTAGGCCATGGCGGCAGAGTTGGTATGGTCGTGGATGCTGTGAGCATGGGAGATTGAGTTGGCTGGAGCGGCGGGGGTGGCAGAGGTGGTGCCGGAAATGGCGGAGGTAGCGGTGGAGTCCACGGTCGAGGCAACGGCGGAGGCGACAGTGGAGGCAACGGCAGAGGCAGTAATGGTGTGAAACTAGGTGTTATGGGTGCGAAGCATGGGGACTGAGGAGGGTAGCGGTGGCCGGGTCGCCGAGGCAGTTGTAGGAGAAAGGCGTCCAGTCGGGCGTCTAGGCGGCGTGTAGCGGCATCAAGTTTGGCCAAGGCGACCTCGAGGCGATCCTCGGTGGCGGACGAAAATTCAAGGTGGTGTGGTGGTTGTTGTGTGGGATAGTGGAGGGTTCCGTATGACGAGTAGTGTGGTTGGTGGTAGGCAGCCATGGAAGCTCCGTATGGCGAGTGACAGCCATGGAAGGCAGTCATGGAAGCTTCGTATGGTGAGTGGCAGTCATGGAAGGTGGCCATGGGAGGTTAATGAAAGCACCAAATTGTTATGTGTCGCGGCTTGGTTACTGACTTCGAGGGTCAGCTCCTCCAGAATAATAAGGAAGAAGAAGAAGATGGCTTCGAGGCACCAGAACCTCCAGAGGAAAAAGAGGTAATCTGTATATTTCTCATTCATTTTCTTGCTTGTTATTTACATATATATATAGGCTTCCAAATAACAGAAAAGCTTCTAAAATGATATGCAATAACATAATTTGTTAGTGCTTGTCCCCTAAAGCAGACAACATCAAGCAAGGATATTCCTCGTGGTGCCTTCCTTTGCTGAACGATATCACCATTCTTCCTTTCTTTTGGGCTTTCCTTCCTCCTGTACCTCTGGTTTGCTATTTCGACCCCTGCCCCTGCTGTTATCTTTCCTTCCCTAATAGAAATGACACAAGTTAGACATAGAGAAATTAATGATTCAAACAGGACAAATATTGGGATTAGATCATGTTGATTTTCATCAACTTTTAATCAAAAAATAAGAAAAGCAAGAGTTTAGGTCACATTAGATCAGTTTGGAATTTATCAATCCAATAATGATTAAGTTAAAAGATTTTCTACTTGATCTAATAATAATGATACGTGGCATTTTATTCCATATTTTGCATATTAATTCATATATGTTTGCATTCATTTTGTGTTAATTAGGACTAGTTATGTATTTATTTTCTTTAAGTTTAATAACCTAAGACGTTTTTAGGTTTATTTTGTGTTTTTGTCCTTAGAAAGATGGATTAGTTAAAGAGATTGTCATGGATAGTTGGGATTCTATGTTTGGAGTGACTTTAATCTAGAGAACATGATGTACGCATAGCGTTTAGAGGATATAATGAGTTATAGACATCAAAATTACATGAGACTAGTGTCTAAATTTTAAGGACAAAATTATTTATAACTTTTGTAAATACACCAAGTTGAGAATCTTGTGTTCTAAATGAGATTTTGGTTGTGCAAGTGATGCATGCTACAATATTTGTTTTGCATTTGTTTATTGTGTTTTAATTGCAATAGGCTCGGGCCCTTTTTAGGTTTTTAGGGTTAAATAAACCTTTTAAAAATTTTTTTTGGTAAGTTTCTCACTAAGGGAAACCTTAGGAAGAAGCGATGACACAATGATCTTGAATTGATAGATTAATTGAGCATGAGTCTTGGTGTGTGTTAAGTCAAAAAACATTAATGCCTGGAAGATGAATAAGGAATTCTAATTATTTTGATCACATGCAAATAAATACAAATAATCACTATTAGAAAATATGTTTTTTACATTGGTTATTTATGACTTTCTACATTGGTTTTTAATCGATGTTAAAAGTATTATCGTTAACATCGATTTTAACATAAAATTGACAATATCGGCTATCTAAATAACCAATATTATATAATAAGAATTACATAAAAAAATGTATGAACGTTGACAGTTCACATCGCTTTTTATACAAAACCGATGTTAACTTGTACATTAACATTGATTTTCTATAAAAACCGATGTTAACTTATATGTTAACATCGGTTTTGTATAAAAAGCGATGTTAACTTCCAAACGTTAATATCAGCTTTTGTAAAAACCGATGTTAACATTTTTTATGTTAACAAAAACCGATGTTAACGTTTTTGGATATTAACATCGATTTTTTTATTAAAAAAAAATGATGTTGTTATTATGATTTTTTTTAAATACACTTTTTGTTTTTACAAAAAAATCCAAAATTTAACCTGTAAATTTCAAATTAGACCATACAGTACAACATATATCGTTTGCATTCTGCTTTCAAACAATTTTTAGTAGAAAGCTAGCTAGTAAACTATCAATTGTAAAAAATCAATTGATAACTATGAATAAATAATTTATTAATAATTATCAATAAAGAATATTCAATGTTAAAATGAAACAACAATTGTAAAAAAATGTAAAGCAAGCTAGTAAACTAACTAAGTAACCTAAAATTACATAGTTCCATGACATCCTAAGTTTGATTTCTAACTTTGAGATAATACTGTGCCCACTGGATGCGAAGCGCCTTCAATCTCTCTGCTTCCAATGGTGTAACATCATTAAAATACTGCATGATCAAATAAAACATAAGTTAATAATGTAATACCAATGATAAGAAAATCAACTTTGTTTGAAATAAACAATTACCGTTTCCCAATTATTCCTGAAAGTTCCTAAGATTATAGTGGACATCCAGTGCATCACATAATAGCCACACTCAGTGCTTCCTTTTTGTCTATTACACTACATACATAATGAAATAACTACAATTAGTGTGCACACACACAAAATATATATAAGTAGAAATTTTCTTTAAATTACTTACTTTAACAACAATCAACCTAGCACCATCCTTGTATTTAGGTTATGGAGTATCATCAAGTCCTTTCAAAGCACTGTTGAATACAAGGAACATTAAAATATTGATGTTGTTGAGTAATAGTAATGCAAATGTATTGAAAAACAACACTAACATGTTAATTATTCCTTTAAGGTAGTTGTCTGGCCTGTTATGCAAGGAACAAAACCAGACAACAAGATTGTGTCGACGTAGTTTCGTGCTCTTGACTTCCATTAAATGCTTTCTTCAATCGCCTGTAAGGGTGATGAGGTTTTAGAAAACGTCGATGCCTAGTGTAGACTGGTTTTCTACCATGTTTCAGTTGTATGTAGCTTGTGTCTTCTTCACAGATGGGGCATGCATGATGACCCTTAACATTGTAACCGCTCAAATTCCCATATGCTGGAAAGTCATTAATGGTACAAAAAAGCATTGCATGCATTAGAAAAGTCTCATTCCGAAACCCATCAAACACTAAAACCCCTCATCCCACAGCTTTCTCATGTCTTCAATCAACGGACTTAGATAAACATCAATGTCATTTCCTGGCTGTCTTGGGCCTGATATCACCATCGACAACATCATGTATTTTTGCTTCATGCACAACCGAGGAGGCAAATTTTAAATTACTAGTAGAACTGGCCATGAACTGTGTTGAGTGCTTAAATTGCCATATGGATTCATTCCATCACTGGCTAGTGCAAGCCTAAGATTTCTTAACTATTTGTCAAAATCTGGAAACAGACGATCTATCTTCTTCCACTGGGAGCAATCATCCGGATGACGGATCATTCCATCGCAGTTTCTGTCATTTGCATGCCATGTAAGGTCTTTAGCATCGTCTCCATTAGCAAAAAGACGCTTAAACCTTGGAACAATCGACAGATACCACAACACCTTCGCTGGGGGGCCCTTCTTTGAGTTTTCATCACTACTACACTCCTCATCATCCTTAACTTTGTACCGTGATACCCCACTCCTAGGGCATTTTGAAATTTCTTCAAATTCATGTCTGTACAGTATGCAATCATTGGGGCAAGCATGAATCTTCTGATACTCCATACCCATTGGACACACTATCTTCTTGGCCTAATAGTAACTTTTAGGCAACATGTTTTCCTCTGGAAGCATATCGTGCACTACTTGAAGCAGTGAACTAAAGCTTGTCACTCCACCCATATCTGGCCTTCACATTAACCACACTTAACACCTTCGACAACAACATTAATGAATTGTTGCACCCTGGATGCAAAGGCTTCTTTGAATCACTTTGTAATTTATCATACATAAGGGCATGTGCTAGCTGAAAAGACTCTTGTCCAAGGTCACGAATCATATCTTCCAAGCGATCTCCCATTTCTACATCAAATGGTTCAGATTAGGCCCACTCTGCATGTTTGTCATTTCACCATGTCATATCCACGTCGTGTAATTCCTCTTAATTCCATCATACAACAGATGGTCCTGTATGTCATCGACTTTTTGCCGTCTCCCGTTCAAACAATTTATGCACGGACAAAAAAACTTCTTGTTTTCATCCGGTCGACTTCTTTCTAAAGCAAATTGTAGGAGCTGTTCCATGCCTTCCTCATACACAGGGCTCAAGTGACTTTCATTCATCCAACTTCGATTCATCTAAAAAATAACTCCTTCATATTCTGAAACTCATTCAATGCATGATATCTCACTTTTTCATTTAAGGTGTGGCCCTATCCCATTCAGGAAGACACATTTTTATGGTACATTCATGCGTCAAGGTTAATCTTATTTTGTTAAATTTGATGAAATTTCGGCAGCATTTGACATTGGTCTCCAAGTACACGACATGAAATCGGTGACATTAATTCGCCGACAATCAAGTATGCACTTAGAGAACAACTAGAAATGCATTGTACCGTAATTTTATCAAATTAAACAAAATAATGTTAACCTTAACAGATGAATGTACCATAAAAATGTGAGTCTCCCCAAACTGTCCAAACGGACAATTCAAGATTCAATACAATGATTAATGCAAACTTTCCGAAAGAATTATTGTATTCAATCTCAAATGGGAATTTAAGGTTCACTCATTATAAACAAAAGTTGAATCTAATGCAAAGCACATTAATGACATACAAATTGAATATAGCGAGATATAACACAACACAACAGATCGGGAAGAAGCCTAACCAAACAAGAAAGCAATGACTATCGAGTTAGGGCAACAAACGGTGGAGCTATCCACCCTCGTCACACGTGCCGCTAACGATAAGTCCTCCGATTTGTTAGCGTCGCTAACATATCAGTGGACTTATCGTTGGCAGTGCATGTGACGAGGGTGGATAGCTCCACCGTCTGTTGCCCTAACTCAACAGCCATTGCTTTCTTGTTTGGTTAAGGTTATTCCCGATCTACTGTGTTGTCTTATATCTCAAAAGAGAAACTAGTTAACTAATCGAAACCATCGATTGATAATATATATATATATATATATATATATATATATATATATATATATATATATATATATATATATATATATAAGTCCGTACGTACGTACCTGCAATTGCTATAATCAAAGACCTTCCACAGCAACGGGAATTAGCAGTAACAAATGATAACATGGAAAAATGTAAACTCAACAAAATTTAATGATTTATCTCACAAATTGCCAAGTAGTTAGTTACTTACCAACTGCATTTTGTCTTTTTTTAAAAAAATTTAAATAGTCTGTATTTAGTTATAAAGAGAAAGTAGTTAAATAATTGCTTAATGCATGTTTCTTAAGTTGCAGCCCCTAACATAAGTTTTGTTGTTTCATTGTCGGGGGCATGAATTGAGTGATTTGGGTGGTAGGGAGGTTGCAGCCCCAGGGACAGTACTGTTGATTCTTGTCAAACCATAAGGGGCATGATTATGCTTGCTTTTTGCTTGTTGGGTATATCTAAATATAATAATATATAACAAAATTCTCATCAAGCCATGTACTAATTGCTACTGAATTGCAGAATTGATATAACATTTTGTAAAGGTTACAATCTGTTTCTCCTGAAAGTTGTACTGGTAAATCAGGTGGTACAACTCAAATGAGTTTTGAGTGTATTAAAGGGATTAGGTTAGCTACTTCAACAACCAACGATGCTAACAACAATTGTAAAATTAAGTCATCTGATGCACTCCCAAGAAGTGGACTAAGAACTAAGGTAGCTGACATGCAGATTAGTGAAGCAGGCTTTGTTAACACTACACATGATATGTTGAAATCAAGGCGTGTTGAAGTTCCAAATGAGGTAAGCTGCTGAACTAGTGGAGGAACCTTTGGAAGTTGTTTGGTTCATGTGAAGTTCCTTAATTAGAAGTTGGTGATACATTTCAGAATGGAGTTGTCAATGGGGACAAAGCTCAGGATCTGGCTTTAGATTGCTTGGAAAATGCAGAAACTGAATGTACTAACAGCCTGCCAAACTATGAAGAGGGTGACATTGATATGGATCAGCGACTAGACAAAGCATGTAATTTCATCATAAGGGCTGGATGTTCAGATTATATACCAAATGCCAACATGTAATTTACATGCAGCACCTTTTATTTCCCAAATTATACTAGAGTTTGTTTACGCTACTTTCATATGTGATATGTCTAGTCTTGGCTCTTGTTTCCCATGCATAATCTCATTTAAAATAAACACAAACAAGAATCATAATAGGTAATCTTGGCTCTCTTAGTTGAAACCATATTCTCCTAATGTAAATTGAAGTTTTCATTTAATTTGTTAATTGCACTACATACCCTGAACATTTTATTAAGTTGTATTAACAAAATGTGTGATCTACATAGCTTGTAAAGGAGCTATACTCATTTTTATTATCAGTGATGGATATAAAACAACTGGCCATATTTAGCCATACAAGAAAAGGATAATTAAGCATAACCACGTCACTTCATTTGGTGGTATGAGCAAACGGTGTTACTGATTAATTAATGGTTGTAGTCATAAAACTCATCAAAATATTTATCACATTATGGAACAATTGAAATGCACAAAAAGATCAATAGCAAGAAAAAGAAGAAGCTACAACAAATATAGGAATGTTATTAAACAAAAATCAGTAATTGACTAATAAACTTTATTACTCAATATGTAATTTAATAGGAATTGCAGCAGAAGGCAATTCTAAGTTCCGAAGAGCTAAAGCAGGCACTATTTCTGTTTGCTAAATCAACTACCTATCATGTGGAACCCAAAACAATCAATTAATTAAAAGTCAAACATTCTGTCCCAGAGTCAATAATAACTACACTATCTATTAGTGGCAGAATTTGCTTCCACCACTTATATAAACTGTGATTATTTTATTTTCTTTCATTTTCTCTTCACATCCTAACAAGCATTAACATGGATATGAGGGAAATGAGGAGAACAATAGATATTATATTCCTATTCTTATATTTTTGTTTAAGCCAAAAAGCTCCGTAATTTGATTTTTCTTAAGCTCTTCCGATCATGCATAAAATTTAAATTATGCTTTTCTTTTATACATATTGAATAAAAGTTAAGCTTGGAACTTTATCAATAGAAGAACTCAGGTGTATTATGCAATTATGAGTTGGTTGAGATTTCTGATAATGTGGAATTCCCTTCCACACTTGTGATTCCCCCCGATTTCAAATGAGCTTCAAATTACAGAAAGAAATAACATAGCAGAGATATGCAGTGTATAAAAAATTGTTGGCTTGGCTAATTGACTTTCATCACAGCTCTAGGTCCTTTGTATAATTCAATTACCACCAAATTACCTTAAAATAAGAGTTGTGACACCTCCCCTCACAGAAAGAATTATTCTTATTATCCCATTTTGCAATTTGATGATCATATGCTGTTGTCAAGTACAGAGGGCCCGCGATCACAATCTGGCTGCCATATATGGCAAGAGACTATTCAACAAGTGAAAAAAGGATGCAATGAAATTCAAGAAATTATCTGATCAATTGCGGACTCAAGATTTGCTAGATGAAAATCACTCCAAAATATGTTATGGGATAGTTGTGTATTAAAGTTTTACACTTGTTATGAAATGGCTCAATGGATAAACGATATATAGAAGATTTGCTCGCATACTTACTGTTTTAAAGCCATGTACTAAACTATTTGTTTTGAAAGACTAAACTATTTGTTTTGTCCTTTTAATAAGAAAGAGTGAACTGTGGATTGGGTTTCAAATTCAATTTTAAAAAGTAACTCAGTCGAATCCAAATTAAATTTATATGTGCATATATACTTTTTCACACAAATTTTATCTCCATTTTCTCGATACTCTATATCTTTCTAATCAGTTTTCTGTGGAATCAAGTGAAAAACACTACTATTCTTTCTACTTTCTATGGTATCCATGTACAATACTTGACTGTATAGGGGTGCAAACATGTTTATATGTTGACAAAATAGCATAGTTTTGCCACTATAGGACATGCAGTTCAGGTTATCTAGATTCAACAAGGTTTAGCCAATATGGAATGTTGAACCAAATGCCTCACATAACACAAAGTTTAGCCAACTACATATCACAATAACAGAACAAACCCATGACCCATGCTATACTACCATAGGTTTAGTCAAATGTTACAGACTAAATAAATAATTTTACCTGCAATGTTCCTTCTGCGGATGAAAGAAATAGCAACTACAACTCCTAAACCTGCATTAGAGAATGATTTAGTTGAAATCAGTGGATAATTAAGAATATATCCAGAATTTCTAAAGGAGCATATAATTAAGACAATATGGGTATAATACCACTACAAGCTTAACTACCAGTTCTATTGTTGGATCAAGTGGCCTCGAAATAATTAAGAAGGGGGAGTTGAATTAATTATGAGCATGTCTTGACTAATTAAAAATTTATCCTTCTTAATGTTACTAGATTCAAGTAGGTTTTACTACTAAGTTATGTGAAAGTAAAGAACATAAGCAATAACTTAGACAAAAGTAAAGAGAAAATAAAAAGTACACAGCGAAAAGATAAAGAGTGTAGGGAAGAAGAAGACAAACACAAGATTTATACTGGTTCGGTAACAACCCGTGCCTACATCCAGTCCCCAAGAAACCACCGATTCTTGAGATTTCCAATAACCTTGTAAAATCCTTTACAAGCAAAGATCTACAAGGGATGTACCCTCCCTTGTTCTCTTTGAACAACCAAGTGGATGTACCCTCCACTTGAACTGATCCACAAGAGATGTACCCTCTCTTGTTCTCAGTATAACAACCCAAGTAGATGTACCATCTACTTGTACCACAAAGGATGTACCCTCCAATGTGTTAAGACAAAGAATTCTTAGGCGGTTAGTCCCTTGAATCTTTGTAAGGGGAAACAAAAGATATCTCAGGCGGTTAGTCCTTTGAAATCTTTTGTTTAAAGGGAAGAGGAAGAATCAAAAGAATTCTCAGGCGGTTAGTCCTTTGAATCTTTTGGCAAGAGGGAGAAGGAAGAATCAAAAGAATTCTCAAGTGGTTAGTCCTTTGAATCTTTTGGCAAGAGGGAGAAGGAAAAAAAAGATATCACACTTTTGTTTTCTGCAGAATTTCCACTTGTAGAAAAACAAAGTTTTGAAAACAAAGTTTAGAAAGCTTTTTGGCAAAGAAAAAGAAATGGGCAATGGTTAGGGAAATATTGTGAAAAAGGATTGTTGGGAAGGATATCATATATTTTGAACATGTGCCAAAGCCATGCTTTTATAGACTCTTCATGTCTGGTCAAAGAAACCATTGGAAGAGTTATGACTTTTGAGAAAACCATGTTAAGAGTTATAACTCTTAACTTTTTCTTTAAAACTATTCACTGGTAATCGATTACCACAAAGGTGTAATCGATTACACAATGTATTTTATGAAAAGTTGTGACTCTTCACAATTGGATTTGAATTCCAACGTTCAGATTCACTTGTAATCGATTACTAATATAGTGTAATCGATTACACTATTTGAAAATCATTTTGGAACGTTATAAATCATTTGAAAAACATTTTGAAAAGAAAACTGGTCACTGGTAATCGATTGCTGATAACTGGTAATTGATTACCAGAGAGTAATCACTCTGGTAACTTAGAAAATTTGAGAAAATTCTTTTGTAAAACAAAACTGTGTTATTTGGTTTTTGAAAAATTATTTTAATACGTATCCTATATGAAGTCTTGACTTGTTGCTTCATGATTTCTTCTCTTGAATCTTGGATTGGATTCTTGATGCTTGATCTTGAAGTCTTGAATCAATCTTGAATCAATCACTTGGGATTTTGGCATCATCAAAATTTCTTGGTTCATCATCATGAAGCTTGCTTCTACATCTACTGTTGTTGTAGTATATGGTTTCCCTCCCTCATAGTACAAGTTGTCTCACTGGAAACACTAGTAGACTTAGTAGCTAAGATGCTGGGTGAGGGATACATATCAGGCACTCAAGTATATCAACTACAACATATCATGGGCACCACAAACTATGACAAACAGTATTGATACTAATAGGAAGGAAGTCTAACTGAATGCAATATAATCATACCAATGTCCTAGGAAAGACTAACTAAATGCTTGATTGATTGTTTACTCTCAAAATGAGGTAGCTACTTAAAATGTTAGGGGTCTGATGGTTTAGTCCAAATTCCAAAATGTTTTCTGCATTTTGCTAAATTCTTTTCAAGATATGCTGGCAAATTGGGTAAGGACCCTGCATCATGTGATCAGTAGTACTGCTTTATGCAAATTTAAGTATTTGGATAGTGGTCAGCATGTAGCATAGAGAGAACTTCATCCATGTAATATAATTGCTTTTATCCACTAATAAAATCTTTGGTCTTGTAGTAAGGGAAGAATTATTAATAATTGGTCCTTGCACAACTTATTCTGGCATTGCAACAAAAAATTACTTCCTATCATATATTAGTACTACAAACATTTTTTTGGCAATTGAGTACACTAGCCTAGGTTTTAGTGCTTTGTACCCATGCCATGTCATTAATTTTAGTTCTAATTACGAGTATACAGTCCATGTCTAGTACAAAGACTTCTGTCCACTCTAATTAAGTGTAAATTCTCTTTAGATTGTAATATTGTTAAAGTTTCTCAAGAGATTCTAACTAAAGATTGAGGATGTGCTCAAGATAATATCTTATGCAAGTGTTATCTGCCTTGTGGTTTAAAAGAGTGAGATATTCTCTGTGATATGCCAATATGCATCTCATCTTGCTCTTGAAGTTTGGTTGTCCGATTTAATAGAAAATTGCATCATAAAATGTTTCTTTGATTTCCTCATGTATAAAATACTACACCTATGCGTGCTTCTTTATGTTGTTTAAGGAGGTTGCCAAATGGCTAAACTTGACTAGATAAAACCTGGCAAGTTCTACTTTGTTTGGTTTTGCAATAGATAGCAAAGCATTTGGCAGGTAATTTGGTTTGACTTCCAAAGTTTTTCTTGAGGTCGTTACTAGAGGTTGTTTAATGTCCGTATGGTTGACAATATTGATACAAAATTTAGTGCATTTGGTTGTTAAGATTACAGAGCATAAGATTCTCAAATATTTTTTTTATTCACTTTATAAGAGTTTTACTGTAGTGGTATGTATTACATTATGTAATTATTAAACTGTATTTGATATTTTGATGTAGATTCATCTATTACAATTCACAAGATTGGTTTGGTCAACACACTCATTTCTGGCATTTGATAGCTTTCTAGATATGTTGATTCTTTTCATATCCCTCTGTCTTTTTTTTTATCTTTGTTTCTGGGTTTTCTTTCTTTCTTTTTTCTTTCTTGTGGTCAAACCTATGGTCCCAGTCTTGAAATTCTGATACTGGGGACAGATGTCGTACAGGATGTCACGACATCGCGCTTCAGAACATGCAGATTGTGTTTGACTGTCTGAACAGATTAAACAGGTAAATAACACAAGAGAATTGTTAACCCAGTTCAGTGCAACCTCACCTACATCTGGGGGCTACCAAGCCAGGGAGGAAATCCACTAAAATAGTGTTAGTTCGAAGATCTAACAGCCACTGTTTACAACCTTCTCACCTAACCACTACCCGTGCGACCTCTACCTAAGAGCCACTCTTAGATATGAGAACCCCGCTCACTCCCTCTCAATCACACTCCCGTGTTTACAATCAAATCAAAAACACACCAGAGATTGCTCTCTGAACAATAGAGATCAACTCTACACACTAGAGATCAACTCTACACACAAGAGATCAACTCTACACACTCAGGTCCAACACTTGATGTTAGGGTACCATCAAGGTGGCTCACAAAAGACTCAAGTCCCAAAACTCACAAAATAACTCTTCAATCCCGGACTTGGTACAGAACTCGTGCAGCCTCCGTGTTTATATAGCAGTGAGCGTATCTGGGCTGCAACTTCTTGTGCTGGATGAGATCTATCATTCTTCTGAAAAATCTGCACTTAAAGATCTAAAAGATACAGTTTGATCTTTTAGTTTTTATCTTTAATCTTTAATCCCTGAACGAACTCTTCTAGTTTGTAATTCGAACTTTAATTATCTTTTAATTCGTTCCTAAAGATAGATCATCTAATCTCTTGCTAACTACACAATAATCTGTTAAAGATATAACAGATTTATATGTCCAGTATTTTCGGGCCTGATGTCCTGGACATCGTATCCGACATCGTGGATCCTGCAGCTTCAATGCTTTTAGCAACTCCAGTATTTTCGGGCAGGATGTCCTGGACATTGTATCCGACATCGTGGATCCTGCAGCTTCAATGCTTTTAGCAATTCCAGTATTTTCAGGCAGGATGTCCTGGACATTGTATCTGACATCGTGAATCCTGCAGCTTCAATTCTTCATTTGACATTTCATCTTGCCTTGTGCATTGTGCAGCCCGATCTTATTCTTTGACATAACGTTGGACATCATGTGCAGCAACTCCAGCTTTCCTTCATTGTCTAAGTGCTTATGTTTTAACAAAATCTTAGCCAATCTTTTCAAAACTCAGTAGAGCTAAGCACTAACAATCTCCCCCTTTGGCAAATTTTGTCTAAAACATACTTAGACACTTCCTGAGCAGGTACGAGCAGTTATGCAAGTGGGATCAGCAACTTTCATTATCAGAGTAATCAAGCACAGCGGAAATTCTGCAAGTTGCAAATCTACAAGTCTTCTCTAGGATGTCAAGACATCTCACGTGACATCAGCTTTCTGCTCCCCCTGTCTCAATGCTCTTTCACTGCAGCATCTTCTATCAGCTACTAGTCTTTTCAGGATGTCAAGACATCTCATGTGACATCACCATTCTGCTCCCCCTGTCTCCATGCTCTTACTGCAGCATCTTCTATCAGCTAGTAGCTTACACCAGTCATCATCAGCAGCAGTCTCCCCCTCAAAGTCATATACATACAACTCCCCCTCAAAATCATGAATCATGCATACATCGTATCCTACTGCCATACATCGTATCAATCATGCATGCATACATCGTATCCTACTTCAAAATCATGCATAATACATACATACTACTACTCCCCCTTTTTAGACATAAATTTGGCAAAAGTAGAATGCATGAAATTAATGTGCAAATATTACAGACCAATAACAATCTATTGTTCAAAGGGACATGCCCTTATAGCTAGTAAAAGTAAAAGGCAAAAGTAAATGTCTGATGGTCATGGGGTGGCTTCAGAATCATCATCTGATTCAGTATCCTCTGCTGCATCTTCCTCTTCCTCAGCAGCTTCTTCTTCTTCCTCGGCTGCTTCTACCTCTTCCTCAACTGCTTCATCTTCTTGCTCAGCTGCTTCTCCATCATCAATGCCACTTTCTGAGAGCCTTTTGGTCAGCCGTTCCAGCTCCATCTTCTTCTCTGTGGTGGCTTTGATGGTTGCTTCCAGCACCTTGCATGTGTCCTTGAGTTCAGCAATCAGAGCATCCTTGGACACAGCACCTGAAGCAGCAGCTTTCCCTGATGTCGAGACAATGTCTGGGACATGTGTCCCCTCAAACAATTTGTAATGCAGGGATAAAGGAGATTCTCTCTTCATCACAGAGTCAGTGTAGTTTAAAATATTGGGATGTTGACTTAACATAATGCCACACAATACAGTTGGGAAGGCAATGGGTAATTTGACAGCAAATGATTCTGAATGCTTAACAGTTTGATCAAAAATATAGTTTCCAAAATTAAATTTGGACTTGGTTCCAACAGCATACAGAAATTTACCCAAACCTGTGGCAACAGTGGAAGTATGATTGGTGGGTACCCAGTTTGCAGCTCCAATCCTGTGCAGGATTGCATATTTCACACTAAGCTTCCCTGCAGACAGCTTCCCTTTCTTTGGCCAATGCTGGACTTGTTTGGCAGTGATTTCCTTGGCAATTTGATGTTCAGAGACAGCAATATCGACCACTCCATCTGTTGGTCTGTCCAGGTATTTGTTGATCACAGCAGGGGAGAATCTAACACATTTTCCTCTGACAAACACTCTTTGATACTCATCACTCTTTCTGTTTGTTATGTTAGAGGGAATGTTGACAATGAATTCCTTGACTAGACTCTCATAGCAGTCTCCCAACTTGGTGACTGTTTTCAGCAGTCCAGCAGCCTTGATGAGGTCCATTATCTCCTTGCAATCCAAGGCATCTCTTCCCAGTTCTCTTTCAACCGCAAGTCTGCGTTGATACACATATTTCCACTTTTCAACATTGCCAATGGAGTGGAAAGAGATGTTGTCCAATGGTGCATCAGGAACATTTCCAGGCACCTTTCTCCCAGATTTCTTGGCCCTCTTTGATGTCGAGACATCTAGTTCGACATCATCATCAGAATCGGATGAGGAAATTTCTTTCCTCTTCTTGGAGGGGATTGCAACCTTGCTCCTTCTGGATTTGGTAGGAGTGATTGGAGTGCTCTTCTTCTGGGCCATAGTTTTGATTCGTCCAGACCTCTTAATGGGGGTTTTTCCCTTTCTGCTTTGAAGTCTTTCTGCAATGCCAGGTGCCAACTTGTTTGCAATGGGTTCCTCATCAGATTCTACTTCCTCTAGGTCAATGAGGTCACCTGGAGCAGGTTCTGGTGCCCGTGGTGCAGGGGTCTCCTCTGAGGCTTGATCCTCTTCTTCTGTTGATTCCTCTTCACTGGGTGAAGGGAGGGCTTCAGCATTTGGAGCGGAAGATGTTGGAACATCTTTATCAATATCAGGAACAGCAACATCTGGGGTGGAAGATGTTGGAACATCTTTCTCAGCATCAGGAACAGAGGCGTCTTTCAAAATGCTACTCACAATACTGCGGATCTTCTTATCCATCTCCGGGTCTACTTCCCTAGGACTTGTTGCAATGCTAGGGTTTTCAGAAATCTTCACTCCCTGTTGTCGTTTGGGAACCAGTTTTTCAGGAACAGGGGCTTGACCAGGAATCATCTGTATGGGCTGGATATTGAATTCAGGTCGTTCCTGGTTTGATGGTGCAGAGGGTGAACCAGGAGCTGAAGTTTCTTTTGGTGAGGTAGCCATGGAGAAGCAGAGCGTTTGGAATGATTTCGTAAATCTCAGAGAGCTGTTAGGGAATGCTGAAAACGAGATTACCACGAAAATATAAGTTTGAATGAGGAATGTAGAGGGGCGTGTGAAGCAACGGTCGAATTTGTTTTGGCTTTGTAGTGAACGTGCTATTAATGTTAAGTGAGACGTTTGAGCACTTCAGATAGCAGTAGCTGCTATAATTCCTCTAGCAGACAAATGCCCAGCTTGCCCCTCAGTTTTTCAAACTGATTTGCATCCAATGCCTTTGTGAAAATATCTGCTATTTGTTCCTCAGTGTCAACATGCTCCAGTGTGATAACTTTATCATCAACAAGCTCTCTGATATAGTGATGTCTAATGTCAATGTGCTTGGTTCTGCTGTGTTGCACAGGATTTTTAGAAATATTAATAGCACTCAAGTTGTCACAGTATAATGTCATGACATCTTGTTCGACATTGTACTCCTTGAGCATCTGCTTCATCCAAACTAGTTGTGAACAGCTGCTTCCTGCTGCAATATACTCGGCTTCTACAGTAGATAGGGACACACAGTTCTGCTTCTTGCTGAACCATGAAATAAGATTGTCGCCCAGATAGAAGCATCCACCAGAAGTGCTTTTTCTGTCATCTGCACTTCCAGCCCAATCAGCATCACAATACCCAACCAGCATTGAATCTGAACAATGACAGTACATAATCCCATAGTCACTGGTGCCATTTACATATTTCAGAATTCTCTTTACTTGAGTCAAGTGACTTATCTTAGGATTGGCTTGATATCTAGCACAAACACCTACTGCATAGGTGATGTCGGGTCTGCTAGCTGTTAAATATAGTAAGCTCCCAATCATGCTTCTGTACAGACTTTGATCAACACTGGTGCCAGCTTCATCTTTTGACAGCTTCAAGTGAGTAGGTGCAGGTGTTCTTTTATGGCTGGCATTCTCCATCCCAAACTTCTTGACAATGTTCTTTGCATACTTGCTTTGTGAGAGAAATATGGAGTCTTCCATCTGCTTCACTTGAAGTCCCAGAAAATAAGTCAGCTCTCCAACAAGACTCATCTCAAATTCAGATTGCATCTGTTGAACAAAATGTCGAAGCATCTCATTCGACATCCCTCCAAACACAATGTCATCAACATATATCTGTGCTATCATCAAGTTTTCAGCATCTTGCTTGACAAAGAGAGTCTTGTCAATTCCTCCCTTCCTATACCCTTGCTGAGTAAGGAACTCTGTTAGCCTTTCATACCAAGCTCTTGGAGCTTGCTTCAATCCATAGAGAGCCTTCTTGAGCCTGTATACATGATCTGGATGAGTTGGATCTACAAATCCCTTTGGCTGCTCCACGTAGGCTTCTTCATTCAGGTATCCATTCAGAAACGCGCTCTTCACATCCATCTGGTACAGCTTGAATTTGAGGATGCAAGCTACACCAAGTAACAATCTGATGGATTCAAGTCTAGCAACAGGAGCGAAAGTTTCATCAAAGTCTACACCTTCAATCTGAGTGTAGCCTTGAGCAACAAGTCTGGCCTTGTTTCTGGTTATAACACCTTCTTTATTGGTTTTGTTCTTGAAGATCCACTTGGTGCCAATCACATTAGTTCCCTCGGGTCTCGGAACTAGCTCCCAGACTTCATTCCTTTTGAATTGCTCCAATTCTTCTTGCATAGCATTGATCCAGAACTCATCAGTCAGTGCCTCTTTCACATTCTTGGGCTCAATTTTGGAGACAAAACATGAGTTGGAGACAATCTCAATCTCCCTTGATCTTGTAGTGACTCCTCTGTTTGGATCTCCTATAATCAGCTCCTTGGGGTGCATCTTCTGGATTCTAATGGAGGGTCTCTTGTCAGGTTGGTTGATGTTTGATTCATCTGTAGCAGAATCAGAGTTTTCTGCATTTTCTCCACTTTTAGCTGCATCTGCTACATTGTCTCCCGATGTTCTGACATCTTCTTCGACATCATTCTTTCTTGCTGGAGTTAGATCATCAACAACCACATTGATGGATTCCATCACAGTTCTGGTTCTGGAATTGAATACTCTATATGCTCTGCTGTTTGTAGAGTATCCCAGGAATATTCCTGCATCACTCTTGGGATCCATCTTTCTCCTTTGCTCTCTATCTGCCAAAATGTAACATGGACTTCCAAAGATGTGGAAGTGCTTGACAGTTGGCTTCCTCCCTTTCCAGATTTCATACAGTGTGGTTGGAGTCCCTCTTCTAAGTGTGACTCTGTTGTGGATGTAGCATGCTGTGTTCATGGCTTCAGCCCAGAGATTATAGGGAAGTTCTTTGGCATGAAGCATGACCCTAGCAGCCTCTTGCAAAGTCCTGTTTTTCCTTTCAACTATGCCATTCTGTTGTGGTGTAATGGCTGCAGAGAACTCATGAGTGATGCCTTCAGATGTGCAGAATTCAGTAAACTTGCTGTTTTCAAACTCTCTGCCATGGTCACTCCTGATTCTCTTGATCACACAGTCTTTTTCTCTTTGAAGTCTTAGACTCAACTCCTTGAATACTTCAAAGGTGTCTGATTTTTCTCTGATAAAGTTGACCCAGGTAAATCTAGAGAAATCATCCACAACAACATAGGCATACCTTTTTCCTCCAAGGCTTTCAACTTGCATAGGCCCCATCAAGTCCATGTGAAGTAGTTCCAGCACCCTGGAAGTGGTCTGATGTTGAAGCTTCTGGTGGGACATCTTGACTTGCTTTCCAATCTGACATTCACCACAGATTCTGCCTTCTTCTATTTTCAGATTGGGAATGCCTCTAACAGCACCTTTGTCAATGATTTTCTTCATGCCTCTTAAGTGCAGATGTCCAAATCTTTGATGCCATATTCTGACTTCATCTTCTTTGGAGGATAGACATGTGGAGGAGTAACTGGTTTCTTGAGGTGTCCATAGGTAACAGTTGTCCTTTGACCTGCTGCCCTTCATTAGGACTTCACTCTTCTCATTTGTCACCAAGCATTATGACTTTGTGAAGTTTACATTGAATCCTTCATCACACAACTGACTGATGCTGATCAGGTTTGCAGTCAGTCCCTTCACCAGCAGTACTTTTTTCAGACTAGGAAGTCCATCATGAACTAGCTTTCCCATTCCAATGATCTTTCCTTTAGAGCCATCTCCAAATGTCACATAGCTAGTGGAGCAGGGCTCAATGTTCACCAGGAATTCTTTAACTCCTGTCATGTGTCTGGAACAGCCGCTATCTAGGTACCAATCTTCCTTAGCTGATGCTCTAAGTGAAGTATGAACAACAAGACTGACAATCTTGTGTTTTGGAACCCACATCATCTTCTTTCTGCTGTTGCTACTTTGAGTTCCATGATGTGGATGGCCATGTAGATGATAGCAAAAGGGCTTTATGTGACCATACTTGCCACAGTAGTGACACCTCCACTTCTTTCTTTTACTTCTTTTACTCTTTTTCTGCTGCGTTCCATGATGTCGAGACTGATGTTGTGACATCGTGGCTCCAGTGCTGTTTTTGGCAGGAACAAATTCTGTCATGGTTATTCTGCCAGCAGATTTAAACCCAAGTCCTCCCTGGTTTCCAACATTCTTCCCAAGCTGTAGCACTTCATCAAGCATATCTGAGCCTTTATTCAGCATCTTTATTGATTTTGTCATGTTTTCCAGTTTAGAGTTCAGAAAACCAACTTCTCCTTTAAGCTCAGAGATCTCCTCTTCATGTGCCTCCTTCTCAGCCTCCAGATTTGCAATGACCTTCTTCAGTTGTGCTTCTTGCTGAAGAATCTTCTCACTTTTGATGCATAGTTCTCTATAGGATGTAGCAAGCTCATCAAAAGTGATTTCACTGTCTGTATCACTTGAATCTTCAGCAGATTCAAATCTCCCAGTGAGTGCATTCATATCTCTGTCAGAATCACTTTCTTGTTCACTCTCTGTATCATCAGATCGACATACAGAAAGTCCTTTCCTCTGCTTCTTGAGATGAGTGGGACATTCGGCTTTGATGTGCCCATAGCCTTCACATCCATGGCATTGAACTCCTTTGTTGAGGCTGGACTTTTCATCTGATCTTTTCTGGTATTCACTTCCTTTCCTGATGTCGAAAGAGATGTTCCGGACATGTGGTTTCTGCCTCCTGTCCATTCTGTTCAGCACTTTGTTGAACTGTTTTCCAAGGAACACAACTGCATCAGTCAGACCTTCATCAGTATCCAGGTCATACTCATCTTCTTCTCCTTCATCATTGGACACGAAAGCCAGATTTTTGCTCTTCTTTTCAGCCCTATCCGAGAGTCCTAGCTCAAAGGTTTGAAGGGAACCAATGAGTTCATCTACTCTCATGTTGCAAATGTCTTGGGCCTCCTCTATTGCAGTGACTTTCATGTCAAATCTCTTAGGCAAGGATCTGAGGATCTTTCTCACCAGCTTTTCATCTGTCATCTTCTCTCCCAAGGCAGTGCAAGCATTGGCAATTTCAAGAATGTTCATGTGGAAGTCATGAATACACTCTTCCTCCTTCATCTTCAGATTTTCGAATTTTGTAGCCAATAGTTGCAATCTGGACATCTTCACTTTGGAGGTTCCTTCATGAGTGGTTTTCAGGATCTCCCATGCATCCTTGGCCACTGTGCATGTGTTGATCAGTCTGAAGATATTCTTGTCAACTCCATTGAATAGAGCATTCAAAGCTTTGGAGTTTCCAAGTGCCAATTCGTCTTCTTCTTTTGTCCAGTCTTCTTCTGGCTTCAATTCATCAGTGGGCTTTCCTTCTGTGTCCAGCATCTTGGGATGTTCCCAGCCTTTGATGACAGCTTTCCAGGTTCTGCTATCCAGTGATTTGAGGAAGGCCACCATCCTTGCTTTCCAGTATTCATAGTTGGTTCCATCCAGAATTGGTGGTCTGTTCACTGGTCCTCCTTCTTTCTCCATGTTCATCAGAATTTATCTCCCTAGATCTCACTCAGTGATTTCGAGTGCCTGCTCTGATACCAATTGAAATTCTGATACTGGGGACAGATGTCGTACAGGATGTCACGACATCGTGCTTCAGAACATGCAGATTGTGTTTGACTGTCTGAACAGATTAAACAGGTAAATAACACAAGAGAATTGTTAACCCAGTTCAGTGCAACCTCACCTACATCTGGGGGCTACCAAGCCAGGGAGGAAATCCACTAAAATAGTGTTAGTTCGAAGATCTAACAGCCACTGTTTACAACCTTCTCACCTAACCACTACCCGTGCGACCTCTACCTAAGAGCCACTCTTAGATATGAGAACCCCGCTCACTCCCTCTCAATCACACTCCCGTGTTTACAATCAAATCAAAAACACACCAGAGATTGCTCTCTGAACAATAGAGATCAACTCTACACACTAGAGATCAACTCTACACACAAGAGATCAACTCTACACACTCAGGTCCAACACTTGATGTTAGGGTACCATCAAGGTGGCTCACAAAAGACTCAAGTCCCAAAACTCACAAAATAACTCTTCAATCCCGGACTTGGTACAGAACTCGTGCAGCCTCCGTGTTTATATAGCAGTGAGCGTATCTGGGCTGCAACTTCTTGTGCTGGATGAGATCTATCATTCTTCTGAAAAATCTGCACTTAAAGATCTAAAAGATACAGTTTGATCTTTTAGTTTTTATCTTTAATCTTTAATCTTTAATCCCTGAACGAACTCTTCTAGTTTGTAATTCGAACTTTAATTATCTTTTAATTCGTTCCTAAAGATAGATCATCTAATCTCTTGCTAACTGCACAATAATCTGTTAAAGATATAACAGATTTATATGTCCAGTATTTTCGGGCCTGATGTCCTGGACATCGTATCCGACATCGTGGATCCTGCAGCTTCAATGCTTTTAGCAACTCCAGTATTTTCGGGCAGGATGTCCTGGACATTGTATCCGACATCGTGGATCCTGCAGCTTCAATGCTTTTAGCAATTCCAGTATTTTCAGGCAGGATGTCCTGGACATTGTATCCGACATCGTGAATCCTGCAGCTTCAATTCTTCATTTGACATTTCATCTTGCCTTGTGCATTGTGCAGCCCGATCTTATTCTTTGACATAACGTTGGACATCATGTGCAGCAACTCCAGCTTTCCTTCATTGTCTAAGTGCTTATGTTTTAACAAAATCTTAGCCAATCTTTTCAAAACTCAGTAGAGCTAAGCACTAACAAGTCTCATTCACGACTATGAATAAAAATAGACATTGTTTGTTCATGCAAAGAACAATAGAAAGATTCTGATCGCTATCAGCTGGATTACACAATGAAAGAATAGCAGTAAATTTAATTAGGTAAAGTTTTGAATGTTGTTTATTGTTGTTGTGCTTACACATGGAAAGATGTTAGGGCTAGAACAATGGAGACATTGAGAGGAAAACTCACTTACAGTGTGCAGTGGCAAATGATGTTAGGTTGTGCTCTAGATAACAAATCTGAGCACAATGAAGGTGTTGGAGATAGGCAGGGTCTATGAGACTGATTGCCAACTTATAAACAAAGATGGAAGAGTCTACTTGGCACCGAACAATTAAATAGGAAAAACTCATATGGGACTGTGGAGTAGTAGTAGTAGTAGTAGGGGCATGTTTTCCTCACTCTTAAGTGCCATCTTTCTTGTGTCCCTTTTTGCCTTTTGAGTTTGTTTTTTGGGGAAAGACAAGTAGTAGGTCTTCGCAAAGAGATAAATATTGGGATAATAAAGAGAGAGGGTGCTTAATACCATGCAAGGTGGGGGAACATATTCATATAGACTTTGAAAATAAGTTATGTTCATAGGATAGTAGGCTGCATGAGGCCTAAGGGGTGTGTGCGTTTCCTTGCTTTAAATGGGATTTGAGATTACATTGCCCAAATTTTTCCAATATAAACAGTTCTAAGAGAGAGAGGTACTTGTACTTGTGGACCATCAAACTTTGAAAGAGGTGCTTGGTTTTTCTCTACATGGTGTTGTGTGATGTGCAGATATCATATAATGATATAACAACAATGTTTACCAATTTCTAGAATTGAAATTTCTTTGTGTGGAAAATTAGGGGGAAGGGGGTGTTAGGGAAGCTGGTCCCATTAGCAAATACATCTAAAAATAAAGCAAATAAAGAGTGGTGTGTCTTGTCCCCCTACAATTGAATTTGACCTCCATGAAGAGTGGAAATGGAGTTACATAATTATAATGTCATGTTTAGAACTTGTTAGATGGAAGAGTCTCCTTTATTTATACTAATGCTCTAAATATAATGTTATATACTCTTTCCCATTCCCCTCTTTATTTTCTTGTTGCCCAAAATGGAAATATGTTTGACTTGGTGATTTCTAGTCTACCAGGTTTCAGATTTGGGCACTCGTGCACTTGCCATTTCATTAGAGTGCTTCAGAGAATCAATGTGTCTAGCCTCTAAAAGCATTGAATCATATATTTTGGCCTTTTTTTTTAATGAAGTCATACTATCTTTAAACATTTGGATACCAAACTAATTTGGAGTATGTCAATAAAACTAGACGGAACAAGAAACAAGGAACAACCTATTTCACTTTACATTGAATAACCTACTAATGTGTGGGGTCAAATGCAATTAAAACATGCCATGATGCATGCTTGTTTACCCTGTACTAGTTGGTTGACATGTCTAAGTAAACCTTGGGCTAAGAATCCACAGATTGAATTTAAACATGCAGATAAATGTGGTTAGTTCAAAGAAATCAAATTGCCAATAGCTCTAATTCCTATCTTTATTTTAGAAATTTTTTTTTCTCAGAACATTAAGTCGTTGTTGGGCCTTGGCGGAAACACACAATGATAAAAGAAAATGCAGAACACCTACCTAGCTACCTATAAAACAATGCAAAGGACATAGTGAATTACCTTGCTGTGAGACCCTGTGAGTTGTCTAAACGGACTGCAAACTCAGCACCCCAAACGGACCTTGCAGTCACCACTACTTTCATAAACCAAACCCTTGCAGCAAAAATATTGAAAAATTATTGTAGTGAGCACCAGTTCCCCAAAATCACCTATGGTACTCAATACAACATGGTAAAGACAACAAAGAGTCGTGAAACGTACCTTTGATGGAGAAAAACAAAGTGCGAACAAGAACCTTTGATGGAGAAGAACAGAGCACGAAGAACAACCTTCGATGGAGAACAACAGTCGTGATTAGGTTGCAGAGACAAACATTTTAAAATAGCGTGATTAGGTTGCGATGTGACGTACCTTCGGTGGAGAAGAACAATTGCGAAGAAGAAGAAACTTCAATGGAGAAGAATACTACGCGAGCAAAATAGGGCTCGCAATCTAATATTTTAAAATGTAAGTACAACATCAGTTATCAATACAAAACATTAACATCGGTTTTCTACAAGAAACCGATGTTAACCTATCTTATGTTAACATTGGTTTTCTCAAAAACCGATGTTAACTAACTGACGTTAACATCAGTTATTCAAAAACCAATGTTAACAATTACACATTATTTACAATTATGCCACCCGTTAACCTTAACATTGGTTTTTCTCAAAACCGATGTTAAATGTATTTTTTCTAGTAGTGAATAAAAGTTGCATCTAATATGTTATCATCATGATTTGTTTCTGTGCATCTGAAGTTTTTCAGACGATGCACTCATAAGACAATCTGATATAGCATTTAAGTAATGTATTTAAGACCTTCATTTAATATTTTATGTTTGAGATTCTTTCATGTAAAAAAACATTCTTCTGAAACTTGTCAAAGTCTTATGAAGAATAAATGAAGTCCACAGTTTAGAAAACATTGATCATCATCAAAAGACACACTCTGTTGTTGCAAACCTGTTATGATAAAAGAAGTGACTTTCCTATTAAAATACAAGCATTAAATGCTAAGCATGAAGAAGGGACATATATTTAATGCAAGCATTAAATGCTTCAATGAACTCAAGACTTCAAACAAAAAATAAAGTAAAGAATTCAATCACATAGACTTGGAGATGAAGGCTATATATGAAAGAAGCTTTGAAGAAACAAGACATGAATCATCTGTGTGAAACTCCCATTTTTATTTTATTTTATTTTATCTAATTCTTGTAATTCTTTCTTTAATTTAATTTACTTTTCCTTTTTATTTTAATCTACATATTTTCTTTTTCCAATCAAATAAAATATCTTATTTTATGTTTTTAAATTACGATAAAGTGATAATCATAAAACATGGTCCCGTGGATTCAATTTATTACTTGTGGATACTTCAGCTTGGCCATTAGTTTGAGGGTGATAGGGTGACGCTACCTTATGATTCACATGATATTGACTCAACACCTTTTGAAGTTGAGCATTACAAAAATGCGAACTACCATCACTAATCAAAATCCGAGGCACCCCAAATCGAGAAAAAATATTTTTCTTTATAAACTTTAGCACAGCCTTAGCATCATTTCTTAGAGTGGCCACAACTTCCACCCATTTAGACACGTAATCAACAGCCACAAAAACGTACTCATTACCTACAGATGAAGGGAAAGGACCTATGAAATCAATACCCCAGTAATCAAAAACTTCAACTTCCATAATGTTTTAAAGAGGCATTTCATTCCTCTGGGAAATTCCTCCCCTTCTTTGGCATTGATCACACTTCAAGACATGGTGATGGGCATCTTTGAAGAGTGTTGGCCAGAAAAATCCCGACTGTAAGATGTTGAACCCGGCAAGTGCATCGGATTGTGCAAGTAGTATAAAATGGTAAGAACCGAGTATCGAACTCTCGGGGAACTTGTGTTACTTGGTAAAGCTATATTCAGTGAATAGGTGTCTAGTATGAAAAGAGATGTGTCAACTATGCACAGGTATGTAAACTAACTATTAAAAGGAAAATCATGTGAGTAATGATGTGTAAAGACAAGTAGACAACATGTTGGTCTTCCTATTAGGTGGCTGATGTTAAAAGGATATTCTCTACTTAACAATGCTCATGTGTTCTATGGTGTCTCCTGAAATGCTAAACCCCGATTCCTCATGATAGTCTAGCCTAATCATGATCAAGCATTGTCTTTAGATTCCTCTTGTTGGACTAAACTCAACTAGAACCGCATTAAGATAAACATACAAACAACTAGGTTATTGTACCCCAATCCCTCGTGATAATACGATAAACTAGCCCTGTCCTATCAAGTTATAAGAATCAAACCAGTTTTCACTGTTGAATGATCCTAACAAAGCATGAATCTACATGATCAAGGCAAAAGCACACTGAAATGACGTACTAATAGCACAGAGAACACATAAAACATCATTAAATAGATATACAAGTATTTACATCAAGTACCTACAAGGAAGAACCAACAAAGGATTTAGCTCTCCATATCTGGGAAGCTTCCTTTACAACAAAGAGAAGAGAAAAATGAAGGATTGAAGAAATACAAGTAGTCGGGATGTCTCCTCCACCTCCAGAACCTCACAATCACTCACAGACTCATCTCATGCTCTCAGATGGTTTCCTCTTCTCGCTCTGTTCTCTGCCAGTCTTCTCACAGCAAAAGCTCTCAAAACTCTCTGGAACTTGGACCTTTCTCTCTCTAGAAATCTCTAAACATGCAAAAGCTTTGAGAATTTCCCAAACTCCCTCTCCATTTTTGATTTCAGGCTTAAATAGGTGGCCTTGTTGGTGCTTGTGCACTTAGCGCAACTCTGGCTCGCTTAGCGCCCATTAGTGAATTTTGGCTTAACGCGATTCTTTTCGCTCAGTGGATGGACTCAAGCGGTGCGCTTAGCGAACATGCACAGCTCATCCTTCTTCTAGATTCTTCCTCACGCTCAGCCAAAGGAGTGTTGCGCTCAGCGGATGGCTCGCTAAGCCAGCAGATTGGCTTAGCGAGCAGATGAAAATCAGCACTTCATAAACTTGCCTAATTAACCTAAAATTGAGAGGAAATGATTATTAAACACACAAAATGGGAGTAGTAAGTATTTATTACCTATCTTTAACAAAAATTAATTACAACATTACAAAATAACTATAAATTGGAGGAGTTTGATACAATTTACATAGGTTTTATACTTATGTTGTTAAGAGAATAAGGAGTAGAAGAGAAACTTAACCAAAAGTAAAAGCGGAATTAAAATGCACAGCGGAAAGTAAAAGAGTAGGGAAGAAGGAGACAAACACACAAGAGTTTTTATACTGGTTTGGCAACAACCTGTGCCTACATCCAGTCCCCAAGCGACCTGCGATCCTTGAGATTTCTTTCAACCTTGTAAAAATCCTTTTACAAGCAAAGATCCACAAGGGATGTACCCTCCCTTGTTCTCTTTGAACCTAGTGGATGTACCCTCCACTAGAACTGATCCACAAGAGATGTACCCTCTCTTGTTCTCAGTCAACAACCCAAGTAGATTTACCCTCTACTTGTACCACAAAGGATGTACCCTCCAATGTGTTAAGACAAAGATCTCAGGCGGTTAAACCTTTGAAACTTTGTGAATGGGGATACAAAAGAATTCTCAGGCGATTAGTCCTTTAAAGACTTTTGTATAAGGGAAAGGGAAGAATCAAAAGAATTATCAGACTGTGTCATTTTGAATTCTTTGACAAGGGAGAAGGGAGACACAAAAGAATTCAGGAAGTTAGTCCTTCGTTCTTTTGGAAAAGGGAGAAGAGAGACACAAAAAGAATTCAGGCAGTTAGTTCTTGGCGAATTCTTTTTGGCAAAGGGAGAAGAGATGAAAAGAATGAATAGCACAAGTTTTCAAGGTTTAGAAAACCAGAAAACTTTGGAAAGCTTTTGGCACAAAGAAGAAGAAGAAGAAGTTCAAAGAGATTCAAGGCTTGTAAAGGATTGTATAAGATTGATTGGATTGTTATAAAATGCAAAACAAAGCCTTGCTTTTATAGACTCTTCATGTCTGGTCAAGATGACCATTTAGAAGAGTTATGACTTTTAGAAAAACTTAAAACCAATTTGAAAAAGTCAAAAACCATTTGAAGAGTTACATCTTTTGATTTATTCAGAAACAATCACTGGTAATCGATTACCAAATCAGTGTAATCGATTACACAAAGCTCTTATGTGAAAGGATGTGACTCTTCACATTTGAATTTGAATTTCAACGTTCAGAGGCACTAGTAATCGATTACCAAAACATTGTAATCGATTACAGCTTTTTTGAAATCAATTGGAACGTTGTAAATTCATTTGAAAACTTTTTCAAATTCATTTTGCTACGGGTAATCGATTACAACAATCTGGTAATTGATTACCAGAGAGTAAAAACTCTTTGGCAAACATGTTTTGAGAAAAATCCATGTGCTACTCAGTTTTTGAAAAAACCTTTTTATACTTATCTTGATTGAGTCTTCTCTTGATTCTTGAATCTTGAGTCTTGAATCTTGATCTTGATTCTTGGAAGCTTGATCCTTGAATCTTGATTCTTGAAATCAACTTTCCTCTTGAATCTTGAAGTGTTCTTGATTCTATCTTGAACATCTTGAACTCATTCTTTCTTGATTCTATCTTGAACATCTTGAACTCATTCTTTGATTAACCTTTGAGCTTTTTGTCATCACCTTTGTTATCATCAAAACATCTTTGAATCAATCTTGATTCATCATGAAGCTTTGCTTCTACAAATACTGACAACAATAGTGGTTACCCAATTCAAGAAGAAAACAATTATGAATCAAAAGCAAATATTCATAAATAATCAAAGAATAAAGAATAGACACTTAGAGAACTGAACTAAACTTTCCAAATAGAAAGAAGTTCCCTGGCAACGGCGCCAAAAACTTGTTTGACGGTCGAAAAGTGCACCGGATCGCGCAAGTAGTATAAAATGGTAAGAATCGAGTATCGAACTCTCGAGGAACTTGTTTTACTTGGTAAAGTTGTGGTTCAGTAAATAAACGTCTTGTTGTAAAAGGTTTGTGTGTAGAATGGACACGTGTGTAAACTAACTAATCAAAGGTAAATAAAAAGGTGAGCAGTAGTGGGTGTGAAGGCAGATGGTCAACGTGTTGGTCTTCCTACTGGGAAACTGATGCTACTAAATATGTTCTCTACCTAACAACGTTCCTGTGTTCTATGTTGTCTCCTGAACTGCTAAACCCCGATGTCTCATGCATGTTTAGCCTAATCCTAATCAAGCATCGTCCTCAGATCCCTCTTGTTGGACTAAACTTGACCAGAACTGCAATAAGACATACATACCAACAACTAGGTTACCGTACCCCGATCCCTCATGAAAATACGATAAATTAGCCCCGCCCTATCAAGTTCTAAGGATCAAACCATTTCCCAATGTTGAATGACCCTAACTAAGCATGCATCTACATGATCAAGGCAAAAGCATACTAAAATGAAGTATTGATAGCACAGAGAACACATGCAACTTCCTTAGATAGATATAAGAGTGATGTGTCATTATTTTCTCCTATTTCTTAATCCTTTTTGTCACCATTTTGATTATTGATTAGCCTTAATTGTCAAATTAATTATGCAGTTTTATCATTTGGGCCTAACTGACTAATTTTGTGTTTTTGATTTAATTTCTGGAGAATTATAAGCAATTGGACTTGAATCCAGAATTGGGCTTGGACTTGAAGAGAGCAGACAATTTTATTTTATCAAATCTTATCTTATCCAGATTTTATTTCATCTAGATTTTATTTCGTCCAGATTTTATTTCATCAAATCTTATCTTATCTTGTCCAGATTTTATTTTATTTTGTTTATGGGCTTGGACTGAAAATAGATTTGTAAGCTTTGGGGCTGAAGACCTATATAACAGCACCACGGTTTTAGTTTAGGGAGTTTTTTTAGAGAGGAGAATCATTCTAGGATTTTAGAATTCCAGTTTTTTCTGTTCATGCGCATTGTTCGCGTAGAATAAAATTCATTTTCTGCAATTTCGTTTCTGCTTCAATCTACAATTTCGATTTCTACTGATTAATGGAAGGCTAAGTCTCCAGCGTTGTTTTCTCTTAAGGATCAAACACAACTCTCTTTGAGGTTTTGTTATTACTATTGAATTCTGATCAGTTTTTCCATTTCACCAATTACTTTGTATTTGTTGCTATTAATCCATGCATGCTTAGTGCTTGATTAATTGTCTCTACGCTTAATTTACGTTCATGCTTAATGATCAGTTTCGTTTATGATTAATTGGTGTATGTGTTGCTTAATCACATAATGACAGTCTTATTTTAATTTTCACTTAGTAATTTAATTTAGGGTTGGATTAAGTGGTTGAACTGATTAAGGATAAATTCTCGTAGCCTAGGATAAGAGACTTGCTTGTGAATCAAGGGGAAACAACATGTTTTAATTTTGTTATTTTCTAATTCAAAATTGCTTGCTGTTTAATTTACAAAAACAAACAACCCCCCTCCCCAATTCGTTACTGCTTAATTACTATCTGTTATGAACGTTTGGTTGACCATTGCTCGTTGGGAGACAATCTAGGATCACTTCCTAGATACTGCATTTTTAATATTTATTTGATTCGAGTACGACCTCGATTAGGAAGAACCAACTGAGGATTTAGCTCTCCATAGCTGGGAAGCTTCTCTTACAAAGATGAAAAAGAGAAAATGAAAGATTAGGAAGTAAAAGTGGTGAGGATGTCTCTGTCACCTCTAGAAACCTCACAATCCCTCAAACTCTCATCCAATACACCGCAAAATAACTTCCTCTTCAATCTCTGTTGTCCCTTAGGATCTTCACACCAAAAGTTCTCTCTGCCACTCAGCCACTCAGATGAATGCTTCCAAGAACAGAGAAAACCCCAAAAATTGAGAACTCCCTTCTATTTCTGATTTCAGGATTTAAATAGTGTTGTTGATTTTTGGTCGTTAGCTCAGCCACATTTTGGTTTGCTCAGCCAAATTAAGTGACATTTGGCTTAACGCGCCTCTTCTTCGCTCAGCCTAGAGGTGCAAGCGGTGCGCTTAGTGAGTTTGACTCTCACTCAACGCACCTGTACAGGTCATCTTCTTCCAGGTTCTTCTATGCGCTCAGCCAATCATGCTATGCCCAGTGGATCATGCGCTCAGCCAGAGGAGGATGGCTCAGCGAACTGCAAAAATCAAACTTCACCAAACTTGCTTATTTTACCTGAAATTGAAATGGAAAGGTTTTTAAATACACAAAAGTGGGATACTAAGTACTTATTACCTAAGTTTACAAAAAAGTACTTACAATACTACAAAAAGAACTATAAATGGAAGGAGTCGAATACACTTTACACAGTTTTTTTACACAAAAGTTAGTCGTATTAACCGACTAATAATGAGTCTCACGGCCTACCTCCTTTAAAAGGCATAGAACATCAAATTGATCTCATTCCAAGAGCTTCATTGCCTAATAGGCCGACCTATAGGAGTAATCCCCAAGAAACCAAGGAGATTCAAAAGCATATTGAAGACTTGATGCAAAAGGGGTGGAAGAAAGCTTAAGTCCATGTGCAATTCCAGTCATTCTAGTGCCTAAGAAAGATGGAACTTGGAGGATGTGCATGGATTGTAAAGTCATCAATAACATCACGGTGAAGTATAGGCATCCCATTCCTAGATTGGATGATTTATTGGATGATATCCATGGTGCTTGTGTCTTCTCTAAAATTGATCTAAATTAGGATTAGAGAAGGGGATGAATGGAAATATGCCTTTAAGACAAAATATGGCTTGTATGAGTGGCTGGTTATGTTTTTTGGGCTAACAAGTGCACTTAGTACTTTCATGCGTCTTATGAACCATGTATTGAGGGAATTTCTAAGTTTGTTGTAGTTTATTTTAATGATATCTTGATTTATAGAAAATCCTATGATGATCATCTTGTGCAATTGAGGTGTGTTTTTTATGGAAGCTTGCTTGTGGAGCTTCTATGGAGGCTGGATCTTTGAGCTTCAATGAGGTCCTTTAATGGTGATTTTCCACCATGGAGATGCAGTGGAAGACAAAGGAGAAGAGGTAAGAGGCGGCGCCATCCACTAGGGAATAAGCCATGGAAGAAGAAGCTTCACCACCAAGATGAGCCTTGGATAAGAAGCTTGGAGAGGATGCTTCAATGGAGGAAAAGAAAGAAGGAGAGAAAGAGAGAGGGGGGAGCATGAAATTGAAGGAAGAAAAAGGGAGAGAAGTTGAACTTTGAGTTGTGTCTCACAAGACTTTCATTCATCAAAGTTACAAAAAGTGTTACACATGCTTCTATTTATAGACTAGGTAGCTTCCTTGAGAAGCTTTCTTTAAAAAACTTCCTTGAGAAGCTTCTTTGAGAAAACTTCCTTGAGAAGCTAGAGCTTAGCTACACACACCCTCTCATAACTAAGCTCACCTCCTTGCGAAGCTTCCTTGAGAAGATTCCTAAAGAAGCTAGAGCTTAGCTACACACACCCGCTATAATAGCTAAGCTCACCACCATGCCAAAATACATGAAAATATAAAAAAAGTCTCTATTACAAAGACTACTCAAAATGCCCTGAAATACAAGGCTAAAACCCTATACTACTAGAATGGCCAAAATACAAGGCCCAAAAGAAGGAAAAACCAATTCTAACATTTACAAAGAAGAATGGATCCAACCTTGACCCATGGGCTCAAAAATCTACCCTAAGGTTCATGAGAACCCTAGGGCCTTCTTTAGTAGCTCTAGCCCAAGCCTCTTGGAGTCTTCTATCCAATACCCTTGGGGGGGTAGGATTGCATCAGTTTTAGAAGCTCTTAAGCAAGAGAGATTGTATGTTAACATGGAAAATGTGTGTTTTGTATGGACCATGTAGTTTTTTCTTTGTTTTGTTGTTAGCTCACAAGGAGTGCAGGTTGATCAAGAAAAGGTGAAAGCCATTCAAAAGTGGCCAACCCCTAAAAATGTAACTGAGGTTAGAAGCTTTCATAGCTTGGTTAGTTTCTATAGGAGGTTTGTTAAGGATTTTAGCACCTAGGTTGCACCTCTTAATGAAATTGTTAAGAAAAATGTGGGCTTTAAATGGGGGCGGGCGGGGAGAGGGACAAGAACATGCATTTGCTCCACTCAAAGAAAAATTGACTCGTGCACCTATTCTTGCATTGCCTAATTTTGCAAAATCTTTTGAAATCGAATGTGATGCATCTAATGTGGGGATAAGGGTTGTTTTGATTCAAGATGGACATCCCATTGCTTATTTTAGTGAAAAATTAAATGGGGTTGTTCTTAGTTATTCCACATATGATAAGGAGTTGTATGCATTGGTAAGAGCCTTACAAACTTGGCAACATTATCTTTTGCCCAAAGAGTTTGTCATTCATAGTGATCATGAGTCCTTGAAGCACCTAAAGGGACAAGGCAAGCTGAATAAGAGACATACCAAATAGATTGAGTTTCTTAAGCAATTTCCATATGTGATCAAGTACAAGAAAGGTAAGTCAAATGTGGTAGCTGATGCAATCTCAAGAAGGTATGCTTTGTTCTCTACTCTTAAAACTAAGTTCATTGGCTTTGAGCATATTAGGAAATTCTATAAACATGATCCAAATTTATTTTCTAAACATTTTGCATGTGTGCATACTACTCAAAATGGATACTTTAGGCATAATGACTATTTGTTAAAAGAAAAAAAGTTATATGTGCCTAAAGGATCCATAAGAGAATTGCTTGTTAAAGAGGCATATTAAGAGGGTTTAATGGGACATTTTGGGAATCAAAATACTTTAGACATGTTGCAAGAACATTTTTATTGGCCACACATGAAACATGATGTACATAGGTTTTGTGAATGATGTATTATTTGTAAGAAGTCTAAGTCTAAGGTAATGCCTGGTGGACTTTATTCTCCTTTGCCTATTCCTAACTTTCCTTGGATTTACTTGTCTATGGACTTTTTTTAAGGGTTGCTTCGAACAAGGAATGGAAAGGATTCCATCTTTTTGGTGGTGGATAGGTTCTTTAAGATGACACATTTCATACCATGTAAGAAGTTGATGATGTTTGTCATGTTGTTGACTTGTTCTTAAAAGAAGTGGTGTGTCTCCATGGACTACCAAGAAGCATTGTTTTTTATCGCGACATGAAATTCCTAAGTCACTTTTGGAGAACCTTATAGGGTAAATTGGGATAGTGAATAGAACTTTTTATTCATAAGTCACTTCTTTTCTCCACTACATGTCATTCCTAAACTGATGGACAAACTGAGATAGTGAATAGAACTTTTTATTCTCTTCTTAGAGTAGTGATTAAAAAAAATATAAAGACTTGGAAAGAATGTTTACCTCATGTTGAGTTTGCATATAATAATGTTGTCCATAGCACTACACAACATTCTCCATTTGAAATAGTGCATGGATTCAATCCCTTAACTCCTCTTGACCTGTTGTCATTGCCTAACACTTATGTCTTAAAACATAAAGATGACAGAGCTAAGGTTGAATATGTGAGGAAGATACATTAACAAGTGAAAGCTCAAATTGAGAAGAAAATAGGAAGTTATGTTAAACATGCTAACAAAGGCAAAAAAAAAAGGTTATATTTGAACCCGGTGATTGGGTTTGGGTGCATATGAGAAAAGAAAGGTTTCCTTCATGAAGGAAATCCAAGCTTCAACCACGAGGAGATAGTCCTTTTCAAGTATTGTCCAAAATCAATGATAATGCTTACAAGATAGATCTACTTGGTGAACATGGTGTTAGCAATACTTTTAATGTGTCTGACTTATGTCCTTTTGATGTAGGAGATGAGGATTTCAATTCGAGGTCGAATTCACTCAAAGAAGGAGGGGATGATGATAATCAAGCAAAGAACAAGGGTATTGAATCAATACAAAGACTTGGTGGACCAATGACAAGGGCGTGTGCAAAGAAATCAAAGGAAGTCTTGAACCAAATGGTGGCAACTCTCATTGAAGCATATTCACATCTAGAAGGATTAAAGCCCAAGTTGGTCAACTACATAAAGCAACTTGAGGAAATAAGATAATGGACTGATTTGGATGATGGCCCATGAAGATATAATATCTAGTTTTATTTTATATTAAATGAGGGTGTAATTAGATGCTTGGATGTTGTTGTGTTGTGTCTCTTGAGTGATTTACATGTTAATTAATAAAGCCACTAACTTGACATAATTACCACCACTAGTAGTACATTATGATTAGAGATTTTTGGTATTCTATTGCCAATTATATGTATCTCAAATTTTATGAATGAAAGCAGAATCTTGGATATTGAAATTAGGATATTTTCCAATTGAGAGGCTATCTCTCTAGGGTTCTTCATTGAGTCACCTTTGATCTTATCAAGGACCCTAATCCTTGTGGCGATCTTAATCCTTGGCTTATCAATTCCTTTCCATTTGTGGCACATTTCCTAATTGCCTCCTTGATTTTCATCACATAGTATATGAGCTGTCAAGAAGTCGACAATCAGGACTGTTACAAAACACGTAAGTTTGGATTTGCCAAACCTATGTCCAAGCCAAAAAATCACAAATTTAGATTTTGTGAGGACGAAAAAAGACCAAAAAATTTGCAAGGACGAATTTTGAATATTTCAATACTTATAGGGACAAAAAATTATGGGTAACCTTCAAAATATGACCACTTTTATGGGCCTAAGTTTGAAAGTAATGTTATATCTCCACCTACATACCTCAATACTTGATCACGAACCAAAGAACTCCCATGGTTTACTTCAACCATAAAACTCATGCCAAGCAAACCCTAGAAAGAAAAAATCAACCCCCACCCCCCAACAAAAATTATTCATGCACAATCCCACCATGTGCTCCTCACCATATACAGACAACAAAGACAACACCATAACTAGAAAAAAAACATAAAAAGTCAATAAAGAATAGTTAAACTACACCAACCTGATCCACTTTCTTTAGTTATGGGACCACACCCTTAAAATCAATTGTGTCCAAAATGTAGTCCTTCATACTCACACTCACACAAAACCCTAACCCCACCGCAAATGTGTGAGACACAACCACACGACACCCACCTCACAATATATGTACACATGCTCATCTCAAACACCTTCCATGACAACAATGACAAATCTTAAGATTGGAAGAGTCTTAACCCTAATGTTCTTTTCCTATTTACTTTGAATGAAGAGACAGAGGGAGTATTTGGGACATGAATGAGATGCGTATGCCTCCAAACTTGTAGAGGGGCTTTTAATATAAGGCAAAATGCGACCATTTTGTATTGAGCAACAAATTAAAAACATTTTTATTTTTTAATTATTTTTATTTGAACCTTAATTTCAATTTTTATTTATTTAACCATCAGATATCAATAACACACGTGTGGATATGCACCTCACCATTCCAATACATCTAGAAATACATCTAAGGCTAACATGTCATATTAAAGGACACATAAGGCAATAACAATGGAATAACAACAATGATCCAAAAGAAAACTTTTTTTTTTATCAAGGATTCAATGTCAAAAAAAATAAATTTAAGATCCAAAATAAAATTTAAAAATTTATGAGAAACTTAAAATATATTTAAACCTACAAATTTACTTTTACTTTTTAACTAAATTATTTTACATCACCCTCACTTTGTTTAGATGTGGGTGTGAACCAATATTACATTGAACAAATTAATTAGTAATATGGATACCTCTTTATTTTCAACACTCTATTAATATTTATTATTCTCTGTATCTTTTTCTTTCTATTATACCACTGCTATATCACACTTGTATTCTTTCATGTCTTTCATTTTTTTCACTGATGCTATATTTGGTTGGGTTAGAATTAACGGACACGAAATTTTGAATTTTTATTTTTATATGTTGAATTTTTCTCTCTTTTTTTTTCTCTCGCTTCTCATCAACTAAATAAAAAAAATATTACTACTGTCTATTTTTTCTTTTCTTTTTATTTGCTTTTTAACCAATCAAAGTATCAAACACAGTCAACTAGTACCAATCACTTTTGCAAATTAATACAACCTCGTGGCCTTGTACGAAGAAATTAAAGCATAATAAAGAGGAAATCGAGATAAAATAGACCACCTAACATTTTCTGTTATCAATTAACACACTGGGCATTCCATCTGCACTTCGTCGTACTGTTCTGAATTTTGGTACAGAAAACAATGCACTTTAAATCATTTGGTGTCGTGACTGTCGTTAATATTAATGCATTGTTAGTAGATAAATATTATTCTTTTTTTTAATTATAAGATTATTTTCATAAACTTATTTACTTTTTTTATAAGATTTTTTTTAATTTTTAGATGTATTAATTATTTTTTAGATATTTTTATTTTTTTTCTTCAAATATTTATACAAAATAATTAAGTGAATAAAAAAATAAGAAAAAATAATTTTAAAATAATAATATAAACAATTGATAAATTTAACATGATTAACTAAATTAACTACTCTAGAATCTATTAACTATTTAGTATATTAGGTTAACCTATGTTAATATTTTTTTCTTCAAATTAAAAGCATAAAAATATGAGTTTATATTAATAATATGATGCATTGCGTTCACAGGGGAAAAAATTAATGAAATAGAAAGAATATTAAATGAGAATTTTATTTTATAAAAACTTAAATGAAAAATCTTTGGTAATTGTGACTTGAGAAATGAAAGTTTTTCTTACAAGCTTTCTGGGTCCTTGACTTAGTTCCTATTCTAGGCTAGTTCCTTGGTTCTAAGTATATGAAGATTATCCTATTCTACACCGGAGTTCCTACATATACTAAGAGGGGAAGGAGCTGCATCAACTTCTTGGGATTTTGGCAGATCTTGGAGCTTTAATCTCGCTGAGTTCATTAAGGATTGTGGCGGATTTATCTACACGTTTGTGTCATCCAGAACTTTCTTTTTAGTTTTTTTATTTTTTATTTTACAGCATTTTTTTTAATTATATTATTGATACGAAAGTAGTGGTTAATTTTTATTATGAACTGTGAGAACACACGATAAATATTTTTCTTCCTATATGATTTATTTTATATCTAAAATCAACATTCAAATTTTAAATTACTTGATCAATCAAGAAACACATAACATTATTAATTATCTCAACTAGTGTTGGTAACTCTTATAGTTGTCAAACAAATGAGAGGAAGTTTGTACCAGTGAATTGGGCAGACTGAGAGATAGATAATTATGATAAACGAGAATATTTCATTACTAAAAATTGATGGTTTTAAATTATAAATTTTATGTGATTTTCTTTATTTTTAAAAAATTTCAAAAGATTTTAAATTAAAGAAACAATTTAAATTGTTAATTTTTATCTACTAGTTATATTGGCCGAAAAATCTACTTGACAGGCCTTATACGCGTGGGAATGTAGCATGTGAGAAATTTTTTGTTATTATGGAAAATAAGAACATTTAATTATGATCATTAGATGAAAACTGACTATTTAAATTGCATATTTAATTACAAATCTCACGTGCTATAAGGCTACAAATCTGGGTAATTATGAGAAATAAAAATACTTAATTACAATCATACTTAATTATAGAGTAAATTACATAAACCTCATGAGATATGTATTATTTATACATGTATTCTCTCCTTATTTTTTATATTACATAAAATCCCCTAACTTTTGTGATATTGTTATACTTGCACCCCTTCATGGTTAATGGTATTAATTTAGTTTATTTTTTAGATCATATGTTAGACATGTAACATTTATTAAAATTTTAATTTCAAAATTATTCTCATCTCCTTCTTTTGTTTAAAATTATCTATGGCACACCATTGCTGAATCTTTATGAGCCTGTGTTGTTGTTGAGTGCAGGGAAATTGGTACTAGTTTGTTTTCATGGGTTAATATTCATGGTGTTGATTTTCTTTTTTACTTTTTTGATGATGTTCAATTGTTATGTTGCATTTTTTTTACATTCCAACGAGTGAGAGGGAAGAGAGATATCGGGTGTAAATTTAGTAAAACAAATGGGGAACATGTGTATTATTTGTAAAAGACAAGGGGGCATGTGTAATATTTTTTCAACCTCAGAGGGTACATGTGTAACATTTTTAAAATATCAAGGGATACACATGCTCCCTGCGAGATGCGAACATAAACGCAAAGGAGAATAAGAGGTGGAGGCACCTATCAGCACCACGAGATGCAAATAGAAACGCGAGGGATACAAGGCATGACGACAACGATGGAGAGGGGCTTACCTATTACCACTATGGAGGAGAACAAGCCTTGCACCATGACCGTGGAGGAGAAACGTGCCTAGCACCACCTAGAGGAGAAACGTGAAGGAGATAGACGGAGGATACATGCAGAGGATAAACGCGATGCTATGGCGACAAATGTAATAACCTTTGACTGCGTGAGAAGAACAAAGAAGACCTAGCACATTTCTACTTTTCTCTGTTTGGGTTACTTAAAAGTTAGGGATAATTATGGATTTTCCTAAAAGTGAATTAAAATTAATATAAATATCTTTTAATTTTCAAATGAAAACTTAACACCGTGTTATAATAGGGGTGCTAACGTAATGATTTTAAAAGGAGAAAAGACGTGTAAATAGAACAAACCTTAGGAAAGTTTCTTAATAATAATATCTTTTAACAATTTAATATGATTAATTTGATAAAAGAGTTTTTTTTTTTTATAAAAAAGTCAGTAGTTTAGTGATTAAGTAAAACATAAAATAATAGATAATTTAGAGAATATTTAAAGAGTAAAATAATTTAATAAAACATGGATATCAATACACATATTTTGTTCATTATAACTAAAGATATTAAATATTAGTACATTGTATCTTACTATAAGTGTAAATGTACAATATTTATATTAATTTTAATTTTAATTGAATAAAAAAATATGCTACCAACATATTTTTAATACTTAATATTTTCATCATTTAAGAGATATTTCATCGGTCATCAGTGTTTTTTTTTTCTTTTAATAAATGACTGTATCTGCCCTTATAAAAGGTGGGTCACTTCAAAGTCTAACATGTATATTAAATTCATCATCTACTAACTGGTGAGTTTTTACAGCATAAATGTGTGTTGGAGAAAAAATAGGTTAGCATTACTACTATATTGGATAACTAGCTACTAGCTAGTGTTACTTTATCTGGATATGTGAATTATTGTGTAAAATATGATTCTTTCACTAAAAAAAGTTATACGTACGTGATCCATCACTGAACCACCTGAGCCAAAATCACGACATTGCATGGGATAAAAAGTAAACAAATAAGCAGAGTGATATCCATATCAATGCAGCTGGAAAGAAAAAAGGTTTTTTTTTTAATGAATAAATAGTATATTCATCATTCGAAAAAAAAAACACAGTATATTCATCAATTTTATAAAGACTTTTCAGAAAATAATCTTGTAAATAGTCTATCCACGGTGATTTAATAACAAATATATATATATATATATATATATATATATATATATAATAAATTTATTGATTTTTATAATAGTTTTTAAAAAATTATATTAACATGATTTTTAACTAGTTAATAACATAAAAAATTTATATTGATAATATATAAAAATTAAATTATAGATTTTTTAATCTATTATCCAACTACAAGTTTATTATATAGAACAAAGGTTATGTTTCATAAGCACCTTCAACCAACATTTATGTTTTTTATCAACTTATTTGACCTTATCAATAGTGTGTAGTGTATAATTTTTTAATAATTTATAATAGTTTTTGAGATGCTACGAACATTTTTTTAAAAAGCTAGTTTTTATCTTTTTATAACTAACTTTTTAATTACTTTTGCTAAACGCATGGCACAATACATATTGACTTAAAATAAATATTGTAAAATTCGTAAGTGTAAAACTTTTTACACTAATAAAACATTATAGTTAAACTCTTTTTTAATACATATATTGAAGAATTAAAAATATTTAAAAAAATAATATTATTTGAGATATTTATTAATGATAAAATAGGAAGTATAAAATATCATTATTAACACATTTTTACTGCTGTTTTAAAAATACATTCACTATACTAATTAGAGTCAACTTTTTTAACGGCAAAGTAGAGTTGACTAACAGTAATTAGTAGGAAATTTTATAGTTTATATAATGTTTTGTTATTTAATCAGCGTGCATAATGTATTCATGAAGATCCACCATGAATGATGATGAATATTGGCTGAATGGCTGTTTAATTGCACGGTATAATTAGTAGTAATTTCACTGTAATAATTACCTTTCTTCGGGTCTACATACACCTCATTTGTCCCTGACACCAAACTGCATCGACATAAAAGCGACATTAAATTTTAGGATACTGAATATGTATTTTAAATTTTATGACACCCTGCAGGCTTTTTCCTAAAATAGTGTATTTTGTACAGTGTGAATTGACTTTGTAAAGATGGACTTTGTTTTATTTTTATACCTTCTTTATCATAAAAAAAGAAGATAAACATTAATTTTGTTAGCAAGTTACTAAAAAATGAAAAAATAAAATAAATTTAGTTCGTGAAGGTAAAAAGTAAAAAAAATTGGTTGTAACCTTAAATTTATGAGAAAATTTTATTATGAAGTTGTAATATTTAAGAATTAATTTAATAACAAGTTATATTTTTTTTATGAAAATTAAATTTAAATCGAATTGATTTTTTATAAAAAAATAATGCACTATTTTATAAAACAAATTCAGTTATCTGAATTTATTTCTATAAAACTCGTTTTATTAGTCAAAATTGGTTTTCATTTAAATATTTTTTTATTTTAAAAAATAACTCAAAAATTAGTTTAAAACTAATTTAACTTTTAGAGTCAATTAAAAGCTAATAAATTTATTCTTTAAAATCAGTTTGATTTTGAACCAATTTTTAAATTAATTTAAATATTTTAATATAAAGCCAAACTAGTTAAAATAATTTTTTTTACCAAGCTAATTTTTGTACACTCCTAGTCACAACTTACAATAAAGACCAATAAAGACCAATTTGTGTGAGTAAGTCTATTTTTCACAATGAATTGTCTTTCAATTTTTTTTTATTTTCAACTTATCCTTATCAACGACATCAATTAAAGTCAGGACATGTCAAACTATTGGATTACACGATCTTAATGGTTAAACTAAAACTGCCCAGGAAACCAAAATCAAACAATTAAAATTATGAAGACAAAAATTATCCACAATTATATTAGACCAAAACTACAATTAAATTTAATTTTTATTTGTTTCATTTGGTTCTAAACAATGTAAATTAATCAATTGAATCAACTTATGAGTTTGGGTTCGAGTAATAACGGACGCTAATCCTACAAGTAATTAGTTAAGGGTTTGAATCCTAACTTTTGTACATGAAGAAATTTTGTTTAAGAGGAAACAACCTAATTTTGAATGTCTTTAGACCTCTAAAAGGAGATTATTCTCGATAAACGATTAAAAATACTTCTTGCAATCATACATTACACCAAATTGATTCAAATATATGGAGACAGATAACCTTACACAAAGATAGTACAAGGACATAATTTCTTACCTCAGGAATCCACTGCACTTTATTTTTTTCATCTTGGATGTTACATACTATAGATACTTTAGTTTTCCCCCCTTTTTTATTTTAATTAAAAAACATTGATGTTTTACGAATCTAAAATATTATTAATTATTTTTCACCTATATCTCTATTTAATAATTGCTATTGTAGTAATTTATGATGAGTAATGACATATTAATTAAATAAGAGCATTTTAATCTTTGGCCAAACTAGCTTAGTATAAGGCTATAAGCTAGTCATACTAGATTATAAGCTCCTAAAGTGAATTCTCAAACACAATTTAAATTTTCTTTGACATGTCTGCATTAATCTTAAACATCGTTTTCTAGACTTAAATATAAGGAAAAAAATTAATTGAAGTTAATTAAGAATGTTGGTTAACTTTATTTATTTTTCTCAATCTTATTTTAAAAAATAAACTTTATTTCCTAAACTATCTCTCACGGTGCTTATTGATGGAAGGCTTTAATTTACTAAAATGATCTTTAAAAATGAAGATTGAATTAAATAAGGAGTATTTTGAGATGATTTCATTAAATAGAGCAAAAATAATTACATTCTGCTTTTATATATTATACTACCATACGAGTTTTTTTTTTCACTTGTATAATATTTGAGTTCGAAAAAAGTATAAATGGAAGAAGTATCTAGATGAAGTCTAATAATTCAAAAACAATAATATAATTTTTTTTAAATTTTTTTTAACAATTTGTTAAATATTGAATTTTTCTTGATAAAACATTATGGCGGAAGTTGATCCATGTAGCCGACCCCACCTAGTAGGATAAGGCGCTGTTGTTGTTGTTAAATATTGAATTTTTCACTTCACAATATCTGTTTCATTTAAAAAAATGATACTCTTTTAATTAAAAATTTGAATATGTGAATTTACCTAATACATTTTGCAGTCTAGAATATAAGAAAAAAAATCCTTATGTAGTGGTCTCAAATAATCAAATGTTGACTAGTTTTATTTTAGTTAATAAGATAATTTTTTCAAGATATTTTCCGTTTAATTGAAGTTTTATTTTCAATGGCTTTCTTTAATTTTTTTAAGTCAAATTCTAAATTAAAAAGGTAGTAGATGAAAAAATAATATTTTAAATTAGATTAGTATAATTAAATAATATTAACTAATTTTTTTAATTAGGTGATCTATTTTATATTTAAGACGGAAGGAGTATATGATTGTAATTTTTCATAAATTTTTATTTTTAAAACAATCATTAATTTCATGAAAAATATATGTTCCTAAAATCAACAAAAAAAAAAAAAGCATAGGATTGGCTGTTTTCTACATTGAAGTCTCAGTTTTTGGTGAAGCATTTATCATTGTTTTGCATCGTCCTTTCTAGATCTGCTTCACATTCATATCAAAGATCGACCACTCTGAAAGCTCGTGATCCAAGAAGTAATAAGAACAAAACAAATCATATAAAACAACAGTGCAGAGGATTTATTTCTCTTTGAACTTGAAAAAGATATACTCCTTGTAATGAATCTTGGCAATAAATGTTCTATATGTAACATTTTAATTAGAAAAAAAAAATTAAATTATTGTTTCAATCCTCGAATTTATTTTGAAATTTAATTTGGTGCTTTAATTTTTAAGTGATTGATTTGATTCTTTAATTTTAAAATTAATTCATTTAAGTTCTTTCATTTAAATTAAAGCTAACACGGTTAACATTGCAAGAACACGTGACTTTTACACTTCCTAGTGGTTTTAAAACCACTACTAAATATTTTTTTTTCTTAATACAAAAACCAACAAAATAAAAAAAGGATTATTTTTTGCTGCAAAAGTGTCGGGACCGATGGGTGATTTGCAAAATGGATCGAGTTGGAGAAGGAAGGATAAGGCATAGTGGTTCAGACTGGAAATAACCCCTAAAGGTGAAACATTTTCCATAATAGGAGAAAAAAAAGAAGAAAATACCACTACCAGAAACCCCAATAATCAAGAAAAAAAACCCAACACCACGTCAATCCAAATTGCTAAATATGAGCAAGACATACAAAAAAAAAAAAAATCAAAACAAGATAATCAAAATTGCAATGGATGTTCTACTCTTTGTCGTCGAGGCCCTCTTCGCGAAGGTAGAGTACGGTGTCCCACCCATCTCACCACACATGGCTAACTTCATGTCCAAAGATATTGTCATTCAGTACGCAACTCTGGGGTGGTTTTACTATCATATTTTTATTAAATTGTTAATTTGACAAGTCCTTAAATAAAATTAAAGATGTGTTACAGAGATTATGATAATGAGAAACAAGTACTCCTTTATAATTTTAATTTAAATTGTTCTTAATTGTATGATTATTGCGAATAGGACATCAATAATTCGGATAGATCAATATATATGTATTGATCTTGATTGGATAAAGATTAATAGATCTCATTTATTAAATTGCATATATAGATGGTGTACATGTGGATGTCATCATTGAATTCACTCAGTTGATAATAATTAATTCCTAATAGTTAATATTACCTTGATATGTCTATAAGAAGTTCTCTAGAAGAAATATAATAGTTTCCTTTGACATGATATTACCATGGTAATTAAAGTTATTTCGGACACCTAACGTCTTAGAGCACTTGTTGAATGAATATTTGATATAATTAAATACTTATAAAATTAATGATTAATCGAAAAAGAATTCATCAATTCTAAGTAATGAGTTTAAACTCTATGATAGAATTAAGACTTTGACGACAACAATTGAATGAAAAAGAAAAGAGTTTTAAGTCATTCATTAATTAAATGTGTTAGTTTATTAGAGTTTGACAATAATACTATAAATAATGGAAGAAAATATTACATTATTCTTCTACTGGTTCTTGAAGGTAAATTAATTATAAATAATGGAAGGAAATATTACATTATATTATTCGGACTTTAAGAAGTGTTGCTAGACGTCTACCTTGATTAGTAAATTAATTATGATTATTTTGCTATAGGTTTAGTATTGAACCTATGGGGTTATATACACAAACAAGTGTTCCAGTCTTTGCAAAAAAAATAATTTATTTGATAATTAAATTAGAGAATTTAATTTAATTAAATAAATATTTTAGTGAAATATTATTATATTTTTAACTAGTACTAAGAATATAATTAATATAAAAAGGGGAGTATTATCTTATAAATGTGGAAGTTGACCATAAAATAAGAATAATATTCTATTGCTACATACGAGGAATGTGATTAATTATCATAATTAGTCGTGTGATTAACTGTGAATTATCTCTGTTTTATATCAGGAAGCTTCTTGAAATAAAAATAAAAGATATGAGATAATTTTTATTTTTATAAAGATAAAGAGATATGAAATTATTTTAAATCTTTTTTTTCTTTTCTTTGAAGAAGGGTCCAAATCCATATCTCTATAACACTATAAATAGAAGCATCCACCCGAGGCAAAATGCACCAGACATAACCTAGAAAAGTTTAATTCTAGTTTTAGATCTGAAAAGTAGAATTTGCTCTTTAGAGTTTCACTCATCAACAGTTGATAGCAAAGATTGGTCTCGATGTGAATATACGTAGAGTCTTCACACTATTGAATAAAAAAATTGTTGCTTTAAGGACACACATCTTGATACACAAATCTATTTATTATTGTTGTATATTTTGAATGCAAAACTAGATTCTAATTTTTCCACCGCAAGTGTTAGGAACACTTCTATGTAACTATCATGAAGAACTTTATCGACTCTGACGATAACCATGAAAGTGACATGACCACTATGTCGCTCTGGAATCTTCCACAATGTCAATTTCATTTACTAGTACTGTCAAGATCTAGAATCTCAATTGCTATCCATTCCCAATTTTCATTTAGATCTTGTTGATTTTCATCTTCTTTTTTCTTATGCTGATGTAGATATGGGTTTGATTCAAATAAGGGGAGACGAAGATGGATCGAGACCCATGGGACTTCAATGAGGATTTTGCAAAAATGATTGTGACATCTAGTAAAACAAAAAACACTTACTAATGGTTCTTGAACTGCCACTAAGTGACATATATGCATTACATTAACGACATTAATATCAATTTGGACAAAAGAACTTAATTAAATTGATTTTAAAAATTAGAGGACCAAACTGAACTTCAAAAATAAATTAGAGGACCAAAAAAATTATTTAGCCTAGAAAAATGACATTCACATACACCTTTTTATTGAAGATAAATCTTATATGTCCCTTTTAATTCTCTTATTTTATTAATTTTATGGATACAATGTGTGTGATCCACACAAATAAAAAAATGACAGTTTTATGAAAAAATATGTAACTTTTTAATGTAACATTATTTTTAAAAGAGTTCATTGTAATTATACTTTTCAATTAGGGATGTTTTGTTAAGTTGGATTGCAAAACCAATCAATTTGAATCCAATAATAAAAGATTTGAATATTAGTTTAAACAATAAAATAAAATAATAGCATACACTAATAAAAGGTTTTTAGTAGTAGTTAAAACATTCTAACATTGTAAACAATAAAAAAAATACATGAGTATATTATTTTGATCCTATTTATAAGAAACATGGATCCACTTTAAGATGTATTACTTGTTAATTTTCTTTTATACCTCAATTTATTGTGAAAGATGTTTGCTCATTCTCCATTCTTCATGCAAGTGGATGCATTTATTAACCTATTAACCATACAAACACATTCATTGGTGGGAAAAATATCATCTCTTGAATTATGTGTAGTGTCACTAAGTATTATCACTACTTTCTATGAGTATTATCAGAATAAGATTTAAATTTATGATATTATTAATAAATTAATTAACTTATGTATTTTTATCCGTTTTGATGAATTAGTTTTTTTTTTCTTATATAAAGGACTAGAGAGTAGAGGGAGTATATATTTACATTCGCTTTGGTATTCATGTACTGGTTATAAAAGGTTTGAATATGTCTTTAATACATGTAAATAAAGTTTTATTGCCTCATGTTCTTATTATAAGGTTCAATTAACTAATTAACTAAATTAAGGAAATTGATTAATTTAGTTGATAACATTAAATTTAATGAATTAGTTATGTTTCTCCCATTGTCGCGTCATTCTAATATTAACATTAATTAAGGATATTTTTTTTGTAACATTCCCAATTTACGAACCATAGAAATAAATAATTAAGAGACATCTTTTATAAAATAGCTATTATATTTAATGAATTAAAGGATACTCTTAGGATTTATAAATAATAGTCACTTTATTGTAGGAATTGATGAGAATATGACCCAAATGGGAAGTCAAGGCTGAGTAAGCCACAAACACATACACCACAATTTTAATAAAAAGGAGAAGCGAGAGTTAGAGAGAGAAAGAGAAAAGAAAGAAGAAAAAAAGAAAAAAAAAGTTAGAGAGAATGAGGAGAAGAAGGAAGAAGAGGAAAAGGTGAAAAGTAGAGCAGAGACTTGTGATCCAGTGCCCTAGAGCTCAGACCAGAGACCCCCAAGGTGAGTATTTCCCCCTTGTCCTTCCCTACCTTTTTGTCTTTCCTTTTTCCCTCTTTTACCCTTTGAACCCTAAGATATAAGATGTAGGGATTCTCATAATTAAGCTTCATTGATGGGTTTATTGCGTAGATTAATCAATTAGAAAGGTAATAGAAGTGTTTAGGAGTGTTTTGATATGCTTGGGACTTATTGAAAGCCATAAATGACACTTGGGAGTGAGAAAATGTGATTCTCACAAGTTGCAGATCATAGGTCTTGCACTCAACGCACTGATGCATGCTCAATGCTGTAGATGATCGTAAGGTTCATGTTCAAAGCTCGTGCTAAATTTGATGCTTGCATGTTCAACATGCATTAGTTTCAAGTGCAAGTTTAATCACTTGGGCTCAACCCACGATGGGAATGCTAAGCATGAGGATGTTTGAAGAGTAAGTTCAAAACTCCTGTTCCAGGGTGTTAGAAATAATGGCACATGGAAACATAAACCAAGAGTGGGGTGATTTGGTTCCAAATTGATTTTAGACCCAAATGAAACTTTTCACAATTTGCTTCCTTTAATCCAGTTAATTCAAGAGATTTAGGTGTGTTGCAAATACTCTTTAATTTCTTAAACATAATTAAACACTTACCCAATGATACACAATAATTATCAATACACAAATGTTAAGAAACTTATGCAAGGAGCAATACAAACATTTAAAGGTTAGAGAAAAAGATGCACACATATTTTATACTAGTTTGATTTCTAGAAAATCTACATCTAGTTGATCCATAGTAACTCACTAGGGTCTTTCCATTATAATATTTGAGTTATAACCAAACTCACAAGAATATGCACACCACAAATGCCTAACTCTTGAAAATCTATCAAGAACTAAAACCTACATGTAGAAAACCCACTACATGAACACCATTGAGAAACCTACTCAATGAAAACAAAAACAAGAAACATAAATTAAGGAAAGATTTCACCTAATATGTGAAAGTTTGAAAACACCTCCTATTTAGTATCAATTTCTCTTCATGATCCTATGCAAAGATTCATTGACCCTAATGTAAAATTATGTTTCCAATCAAAGGATCAAAGTGGTGATGACACTTAGAGGTTCTAAAGCTCTCTTAATGAAAGTTGCAGTGTAAAATATAAGAGAAAAAATGAAACATTTGCAGTCCTTTGAAAACCTCATTTTTGTATCCTCATAACCAATAGTCAATTAAGTTATAGAGAGCTTTAGACAAGGACTTAACTTAGAACTTAGGGATTAATTGCTAAGGAAATAACATTAGTTGTTGTAGTTTGGATCTTGGTTGCATTGAACTGGGAGATTGATTAGGAATGAGTTTCATATAAAGAATGTTATGGATTTCATCTCAGTAACAATTTAATCTATTTGATTTTATTTTTGCTTTAAATATTATGTTTGAAAACCAAAATCTGTTAGGTTTTGCCATAGCGAATTGGTGCCTCACTATAATGAAACATTTCTTTTCTAAAAACATAAACTCCACACATTTGTCATAGCAAATTGACAACTCGTTGCAGTGAATGCATGCAAATATTTGTTGATTACTTTATGTTACACATAGTCTCTATGGATACAATAACTCTTTATACTTACTGTTTCTTTTCTACAAATTAGACTAGGTTCACTTGCCTATCATGTCTAAACCGCAACAACACCCTAGATAAATCACATTGGAATGAGAGTGATATGAAGGTTGTGTAGGCGTGGGAATATACAAATAAGGATGACTTAAAGGATTTAATTGGTACTACCTATACCAACAAAATGCATATACTTTTTGATAGCTCATCACTTAAGAACTTCATAATTAAGTGTGCTTGACTTGGACCAAATATGGGATGTGTGGATTTCTAGGAAGTTTCTTGAAAAATGTGTGAGTGACGGCAAAACACGTTGAAAATTTCCATGTTAATTTCTGGGGGCAATCATTGATCCTAGAAGTAGCATGAGATAATTGTCAAGGTCTCGGAAAGATCTATTTGCGAAGGATTCTAACCAACAAAGATGCTAAGTGAAGTATCATCATGTAAAGTGTCGTAATGTGTTAGCCTTCGAAAAGTCAACAATCTAGGATGTTACAAAGGTATCAGAGCGGATCTTTCTCCCGTTATGATGCGGTTTGAGGATGAACCATGCAAAAGTTAGTGGGTAGAGTTGTCAAAACAAGCTGGTCCGACCCACCTTGACCCACCCCACAAATGGACCAACCTAACCTTGCCTACCCATGGTTTAGTCTTGAAAAGGTTGTCTCGGCCTGGCCTACCACAGTTTGTGGGTTGAATGAGTTAGCCTACCAACCCACCTTGACCCGCCTCACAAACGGACCAACCTAACCTTGCCTACCTAAGGTTTAGTCTTGAAAAGGTTGTCCCGGCCTGGTCTATCACAGGTTGTGGGTTGAATGAGTTGACCCACCAACCCACCTAAAAATTTAAAAAAAAAACAATCTTTTTTAAATCAACAAAAAATCAATTTGAACTTTTGATAAAGTTACAACTCGGCTTAGTTGACATAAATCTTACAGATCAACTCTTCTAAGAATACATAATCCAAAAAGAACCAACTTCTATGCTAGTCACTTAAACATGAACATTATCCAAACCAAGGATCTAATGGCAGACCACAACACCTGAATTGCAGAAAAATGATACAACCATATTACAAAGAATAAATATTACATTAGCTTGCAATGGGCGCAACATGTATTGCAATTGTAACATAAAAACCCAAAATGGCAATGGCTGCCAATGTCAAATTCCACACCCTATAGAGCAATGACAATAAAACAAAATAGCATCCCACAAATTTCAATTCTAGGATCCTCTTGCATAATCAAAAATACACCCAATGTAATCCTAAATATAAAAAAATTATAGTCATATATAAACAATATTGTGTGTCTCTATTGAATTAGTGTTACGAAGTTTAGGCTTGTAAAATTTTTAGGTGGATTGGTGGGTTAACTCGGCCCACCACGGGTTCAACCCGAGTGGATTAGGTTCATTTTTTGAGCCAATTGTGAAATTTGTTTATTTTTATGGCCTGGTTCGGCATGAACCCATGGTGAGGGTTGGCCCACCAGGTTGAACCAATTTTGGCGACTAATGGTGGGCATGTAACACCCCAAATGAATCACACTGGAATGAGAGGAATCTAAAGGTTCTGCAGGCGTGGAATTGTACAAATAAGCATGGCTTAACATAATTAATTAGTACTATTTATACCAACAAGATGTATCTACTTTTCGATAACTCATTACTTAGAAACTTCATAGTTAAGCATGCTCGACTTGAAGCGATTACGGGATGGTGGCCTTTTGGGAATTTTTTTGGCAAGCATGTGAGTGAGGACAAATCACGTTGAAAAGTTGTGTTTGTTTGTGGGACACTCATTGATCTTGAAAGTAGCATGAGCTGATAATTGAGGTCTCAAAAAGGGCTACTTACAAAGGGTTCAAATTGGTGAAGGATTATGACCAACAAGGATATTAAGTGAAGTGTTACCGTGTGAAGTGTCGTAGTGTATGAGTCATCTAGAATTCGACAATCAAGGATGTTACAGTACACGTAAGTTCGGATTTACTGAACCTACATCTGAGTCAAAAATCATATATTTGGATTTTGTGAGGACGAAAGACCCGGAATTTTGCAAGGACAAATTTTGAACATTTCAATATATATAGGGATGAAAAACATATGGTAGCCTTCAAAATATGACCAGTTTTCTAGGCCTAAGTTTGAAACTAATGCTATATCTCTACCTATATACTTCAATACTTGGTCACAAACTGAAGAACTCCCATGGTTTACTTCAACAATATAACTCATATCAGTCAAACCCTATATAAAAAAACATCAAACCCCAAAAAACCAATACTTTATTCATGCACAATCCCACCTTATGCTCCTCGCCACATACAGGCAACAAAGAAAACACCATAAATAGAAAAAAATAAAAAAAAATTCGTTAAAGAATAGTCAAAACTACACCAATCAGATCCATCTTCTTCACTTATGGGACCACGCCATTAAAAGGAAATCCTATCCAAAACCTAACCCTTCATACTCATACTCACATGAAACCCTAACCACACGACAAACACGTGACAAGCACATGTCACCCACTGATCGAGGCCGTACCCGAATCAAATAAACATGAAAATGCAGTAACTAGGAAGTGATCCTAGGTCGTTTCCCAACGAGCAGTGACAAACCAAATGTTCATAATATACTTGCAGTAACAGTAACGATGGGGGGGGGGGGTTTGGTTGTTTGGTAATTAAAGAGCAGAACAAATAAAATGGAATACGAAACTACTAATATTAAAAACGGGTTGTTTCCTCTGATTCAGAAGCCACTCTCTTATCCTGGGTTATGGAGAGTTCGTCCCTAACAGTCAACCACTTAATCCAACCCTATTTCAATTTACTAAGCGAAAATCAACTTAGGGTTTTCAATACGTGATTAGGCACCACATACACCAGTTTAGCCCTTCGTCCATTAAGCATGAACGCAAGTTAGGCTCAGAGGCAATTAATCGAACATGAAGCGTGCACTGATTAATATTCACGAAATTGGGATAACTGGTGAAGGGAAAACTGCCAGGAAACCACATTACAAACGAAACCTCAAAGAGAGTTGGGCTTCGTCCTCAAAAGGAAACAACATCAGAAAATCTAGCCTTCCATGGATTCAAACAGAAAACGCAAATGAAACATGAAGCAGAAACGTAAATGAACAAGAACGTAAATGAACAGAAACGTAAATGAACAGAAACGTAAATGAAAGTAGAAGAAGAAGCAAGAATGAACTCGTAATTAGAAGCAGAAAATGGAAATTTGCATTGAGAACGAAAACTGTAACAAGGGAACAGAAAAACGTGAAAACCTAAAACCAAAGCTCTGAATAATGAAAATAGCATAGCAGAATAGAATGCCCTCACGAATCCCAAGGCAGCTATTTAAAAAGAGTCACTCAAAGTCACTGGGCCCTATTACAATACTCTAGCCCAAAACGAAATAAACACTGAACAACATAAAATAAAATTGCAAAATTTCCTAATCAGAAATTAACTAAGGTAAGCGCTGCTTTATTTGCCCTCTTCAAGTCCACAACCAAAATCCGGATTAAGCCCAATGTTTCATTAATTCCTGAAATTAGATTAAAAACATCAAATTAGCTAAATGAGCCCAAATAATAAAACTGCCTAATTAATTGACAATTAAGACCAATCAATAATTAAAATGGTGCAAAAAGGGTTTAGAAAATAGAAGAAAATGATGGCACATCACCCACCTCACAATATAAGCATCCTCGCTTTGGCTTCAAACACCTTCCATGATGGCAATGACAAACCTTGAGATTAAAAGAGCCATAACCCTGATGCAATCCTACTCTCCAAGGGCATTGGATAGAAGACTCCAAGAAGATTGGGCCAGAGATGCAAGAGAAGGCCCTAGGGTTCTCATGAGCCTTAGGGTAGATTTTGGGCCCATGGACTAAGTATGAGCCCACTTATCTTTGTACATATTAGATTAAGGTTTCATTATTTTTGGGCCTTGTATTTAGGGCTCCATAATGTAGGTAGGGTACCCTAGAAATGTAGGATTTTAGGGCACCTAGACTAGTTTTTGTATTAGGGGTAGTTTTGTAATTTCACATGCATTAAGTGAATATTTGATGTGTGTGTTGGGAAATAAATTTAATTGATCTGGGAGAAGTCCAATCCAATTAAATTTTAGAGGGGGAGGTGAGCATTTGCCTACTACACTCCATTGTCACTTCATATAGTCACACTTTGTGCATGTCCTTCATGCTTTAGATGCCTCATGACACCTAAGCACACTTAGTGGAGAATCTTGGACTTGAACTTGGATTACTGGGCTGAACCATAGCTAAACTTCACTAATCATAATTAGTTAAATTTTGGTTCCAAAATTTGGCTCCACAAATTCAATTTCAAATTCAAGTGAAATTTGAATAGAAATTCAAATTTCCCTCCAATTTTTTTGACACTTAGGCTATAAATAAAGGCCATGTGTGTGCATTTTTTCAACTTTGATCATTTGAGCATTACAGTTCAAAGTTTAGACCTCATTTGAGGCATAAAATTTCGTGCTCCTTCTCTCCTTCTCCCTCCACTCATCTTCTCCTACCTTCAAGCTCTTATCCATGACTTCCTATGGGGGTGAGCTTATTCTTGACTCATCTTCTCCTTGAAGCAGCGTCTCCAATCACCTTTCCTCCTTCTCCATTCCACTTCCATTGATTTTTAAGAAGCAAAGGACTCCATTGATGAAGAAGATCCAAGGCCTACAAGCTCCACATGGAGCTACATCATGTGGTATCAAGAGCATCTTCGTCTAGGTGATGTTCTTTTGCGTCCTCTATCTTTTTGTTTGGTCAATTCACTTTAATTCCTTGTTCTTCATCTTATTCTCCCTGTATATCCTCCATTCTCTTGTTGTTTGGTTCTGTTTAGAATAGATTCAAAAAATAAACCGATTAAATCTTAGATCTACACTTGTTCTTGTATTTCAATGGTTCAAATTTTATAGATCTACTCTTGAATCATGTTTTTGTGTTGATTTTAGGTTCTATCATTTTTCAGTCATAATCTTTTTGTTTTGAACCTTTAGATCTAAATTTTCTTCCAAAATATTGATTAGAAAAAAACACAAAAATCTAAGTGTAAATCACGTAATCCATGTTGTCTTAGAGTAATGTGTAGTCATAATAATTGTCACATTATGTTCTAAGTTTGTGTTGAATTTTTATTTTATTGATTGAATTCTAGATACATTTTTTCATGTATTCTTGTCATTCTTAGCCTATCTTTTGAATTTTGAGTGTAATTCATGCATGTTATTTAGTTCATAACATGTTCTAAATCAATTCCTAGAAGTAGTCATGCTGAACTTTTTTTTGTTTTCTAAGTTTCCTACATGATGCCTATGAAGAAGTTGAGTTGTGGTGCTGAGTTGTGGCTGGATTTGTGAATCAAAATAAGTCTTAAGCTCTCTTGAATTGTGTTATTCAAGACAATTGAGCATAAGCAAACACAAATTGTAACTATCCAAGCCTTAAACAACATAAACACTACTCTTGATTTCTAGGTTGAAATCGCTGGTGCTCGTAGCTTGAACATACGAACTTGTAAAAATTACCGAGAATTGGTAACTGCGAATTTTGAGCTGAAATTTTTAATGAATTTTCTAGACATCTGGAAAAAAATTAGAAAAAAAGAACCAAGTGATTTGGATAAATTAAAAAATAAGAAAAATCATACATTTTGGCAGGAAAATCAGTGCCCAGAAAAAAAAGTGAAAAGGAAGTGTGCTTGTTGTTTGGCTCAAAATTTGTTCTATAATTGGTGCCTATTTTATACCAATATTAGTTATGAAATTTCAATTGAAATGTAGTGTGAAAAAAAGTGCCACAAATAGAGGTTTCTTGAGTTATTTTTTTTTTAGTTTTTCTACTCTACTTTAGAGACATTCTAGGTTTTTCTTTGAGTCCTAGATTGCTTTTATGTGTTTTTCATTGCTTTAATTGTTGAATAATTATTGAAAATTTACCTTGTTAAAACTCTATTGGTTTAGCTTTCATTTCATTTTTTTGTCTTTGGTTATTGTTCGGTCGTGGCAAGTGCACTGGATCGCGCAAGTAGTATAAAACGGTAAGAACCGAGTATCGAACCCTCGGGGAACTTGTGTTACTTGGTAAAGCTACTTTAGTGAATAAGTGTCTAGTATAAAAAGTGATGTGTTTACTATGAACAGGTGTGTAACTAACTATGAAAAAGGAAAATCACGTGAGTAATGATGCGTAAAGACAAGTAGGTAACACGTTGGTCTTCCTAATATGTGCCTGGTGTTAAAAGGATATTCTCTACTTAACAATGCTTATGTGTTCTATGGTGTCTCCTGAAATGCTAAACCTCGATTCCTCATGATAGTCTAGCCTAATCCTGATCAACAGAGGATTTAGCTTTCCATACTAGTAAACTTCCTTTACAACAAAGAGAAGAGAAAGATGAAGGATTGAAGAAATACAAGTGGTGGGGATGTCTCCTCCACCTCTAGAACCTCATACTCACTCACAACTCATCTCAAGTTCTCAAGACGACTTCCTCTTTAAGCTCGGTTCTCTACAGGTCTTCACACAACAAAACCTCTCAAACTCTCTGGAACTTGGACCTTTCTCTCTCTAGAAAACCCTAGACATGTAGAAGCTTCAAGAAAAGGCCCAAACTCCCTTCCAAAATCTGATTTCAGGCTTAAATAGGTGGCTTTGTTCATGCTCGTGCGCTTAGCGCAATTCTGAACTGCTTAGCGCGAATTAGTGAATTTTGGCTTAGCGCAGGCTTTTCTCGCTCAGTGAATGGACTAAAGCAGTGCGCTTAGCGGGATGGCCCTTCGCTCAGCACACCTGCACAGCTCATCCTTATTCCAAATTCTTCCTCACGCTCAGCCGAGGAGTGTTGGCTTAGTGAGAGGGTGAAAATCAGCACTATACAAACTCGCCTAATTAACCTGAAATTGAGAGAAAATGATTATTATGTAGAAGCAAGCTTCATGATGATGAATCAAGTAGTTTTGATGATGAGAAAAAAAGCCCAAAAGAATGATTTCAAGATTGAGTCAACAAGTTCAAGATCAAGATTAATTTCAAGATTCATTAGAAGAAATCAAGAAGATTCAAGATTCAAGAAAAGTTGATTTCAAGATTCAAGAAAAGACATCAAGAAGAATGAAGATTCAAGAGAAGATGAATTCAAGATTCAAGAGAAGAAATCAAGAAGCAACAAGTCAAGATTTCACAAGGGAAATATTGAAAAGGATTTTTCAAAAACCAAACATAGCACAATTTTGTTTTACAAAAGAGTTTTCTCAAATTTTTCTAAGTTACCAGAGTATTTACTCTCTGGTAATCGATTACTAGTTTCCTGTAATTGATTACCAGTGATAAAATTTGATTTCAAAAAGTTTTTAACTGAATTTGCAACGTTCCAAATGATTTTTAAATGGTGTAATCGATTACAATATATTGGTAATTGATCACCAGTGTATCTGAACGTTGAAATTCAAATTCAATTGGGAAGAGTCACATCTTTTCATAAAATGCATTGTGTAATCGATTACATGATTACGGTAATCAATTACCAGTGACAAGTTTTGAATAAAAGGTCAAGAGATGTAACTCTTGACATGATTTTCCCAAGGTTATAACTCTTTCAATGGTTTTCTTGACCAGACATGAAGAGTCTATAAAAGCAAGACCTTGACTTGCATTCACAACAACTTCTTGAACAACTTTTGAGAAACCTTTAAACCTTTACAACCTTAAGGATTCTTTAAGAATTCTTTCCTACTCATCTTTCTTCTTCTTCCTTTGCCAAAAAGTTTTCCAAGTTTTCTGTTTTTCCAAACCTTGTTCTTCTGCAAATGAAAATTCTGCAGAAAACAAAAGTGTGCTATATCTTTTCATTCTCTTCTCCCTTTGCCAAAAAGAATTCAACAAGGACTAATCGCCTGAATTCTTTTTGTGTCTCTCTTCTCCCTTTTCCAAAAGAATAGAGGGACTAACCGCCTGAATTCTTTTGTGTCTCCCTTCTCCCTTTCCAAGAGAATTCAAAGGACTAATCGCCTGAGAATTATTTTGATTCTTCCCTTTCCCTTGAACAAAAGATTTCAAAGGACTAACCGCCTGAGATTTCTTTTGTTTCCCCTTACAAAGATTCAAAGGACTAACCACCTGAGAATTCTTTGCCTTAACACATTGGAGGGTACATCCTTTGTGGTACAAGTAGATGATACATCTACTTGGGTTGTTGTAACTGAGAACAAAAGAGGGTACATCTCTTGTGGATCAGTACAAGTGGAGGGTACATCCACTTGGTTGTTCAAAGAGAACAAGGGAGGGTACATCCCTTGTGGATCTTTGCTTGTAAAGGATTTTTCATGGTTGAAAGAAATCTCAAGAACCGGTGGTTGCTTGGGGACTGGATGTAGGCACGGGTTGTTGCCAAACCAGTATAAAATTCTTGTGTTTGTCTTCTTCTTCCCTACACTTTTTAATTTCCGTTGTGTACTTTACTTTTACGCTTTACTTTTGTTTAAGTTACATAACTTAGTAGTAAAGCCTAATTGAATCTAGTAACATTAAGAAGGATAAGTTTTAATTAGTCAAGATACATTAATAATTAATTCAACCCCCCTTCTTAATTATTCCGAGGCCACTTGATCCAACATATTAAACACACAAAATGGAAGTACTAAGCATTTATTACCTATCTTTACCCAAAAGTAATTACAACACTACAAAATAACCATAAATTAGAGGAGTTTGATACAATTTACACTGGTTTTATACACAAAGTTAGTCGTATTCATCGACTAACAACTCCCCCAAATTTACAATTTTGCTTGTCCTCAAGCAAATAAAGAATAGTTCACTGGTCCCCAAGTGACAATAACATGCAGTGATTATGTACAAAGGTGTATGCAGCAAAAGTCACTGATTGCATGACAAAAGAATGAAGCAAAATGCTCTCATCAGTTGTCTTTCACAAAAAATGCAGTTGTTCAAAGAGAAGAATAAAATATAACATGTACAATTAGATGAAGTTAGGCATAAGACAAATATTAAGGAAAGTAGCTTAAACCACATTCTCATGGCTACTGATTGAGGAGCTGGGATGGATGATGAAGGGATGTCATCGGTTCTAGCCCTCTTTCTTGATGCCATCTGCAACTAAAAAGAACTCAAAACTTCTTAGACCAAATTTATTCAAGTTCAAAGACTGAAAAAGTAAACTGAATAAGACACTATGCGCTTAGCAAGACACAATTTGCTTAGCTAGCCTTCACAAAAAACACACTACTGCTTAGCGACATGTGAGGCCGCTTAGCGGAAGATGCAGAAATTCAGCTTCTGCATAATTGGCTTAGCTGGAAAGTGCCCCCGCTAAGCCTAACATATGTCGCAAGGATATGCGCTCAGCTCCTCATAGGTTGAGCTTAGCGGCACCATACAGTTCACGAAATACACTAAGTATGGGAGCTTAGCGAGCGGGGCTCGCTTAGCCCAATAGATGCCGCGACGAATTACACTTGGCTCAGGAAAGCTTGACTTAGACTGTGACTATCAACAAAAAAATTGACTAACTTACCTGGGCTTAGCGATTCAACCTCGCTTAGCCACAGGTATCTCAGCAAGAGAATGAGTGCTCATCCTCAAAAGATGAACTTGCTTAGCGCGGTAGGCACACTTAGCGAGTTCTTCCAAGAATGCGTATATTCAATGAATACTGATGAACTCGCTTAGCGCAACATGCCAGCTTAGCGAGTTCATCGTGTTTTCCAGAAAAATGCAGAAAATGCAGTTCGTTTTCTTGCACTTTTCAAGCCTCTAAAAGGCATATCAAACATGCAATGTTCCCAAAATAATCTATACAGTCCATTCATATATAAAGTCCTAATCTTTAACTACTTCTAAAAAAACATTAAAACCCTAAAAATCTAAAGCTAAATCTAAGGTTTTCTACCCTAAAGTTCAACAAAGTAAAAGAGAAAAGGAAGTCTAGAACTTACTTGTATCATTGATGCTTTGTGATTGGAAGTAGACAATGCAAAAAGAAAGCACAGATGCAAGGTGCACAAATTTTTGGAGAGAGAGAATGCAGAGAAAGAGTTTCTGAAATCTGGAAATTGTGAGTGTAATTGCCGTTACACTCACTTAAGCAGTTTTCGACCTTCTCGCTTAGCGGACCGCGTTGCTAAGCAAGCCAGAGAGACGTTTGGTTTCTCAATGCGGCTCGTTAAGTGAATTTGCGCGCTTAGCTGACATTTGAAATTCAAAATCAAATATTTTTTTTAAGACAACGGGCTTGGCTTAGCGCACGGATAAGCCCGCTTAGCGAGTTCTGCAGAGCAAAAAACCTCTAACTCTTGCTAAGCTGGACTCTAGGTCGGCTTAGCTAAAATGATGCATCTTGAGTACATAGGAGAGAGCGCTTAGCGAAAAGGGAATCGCTTAGCGCTTATATTGCCGCGAGCATTTGAGCTTAGCTGCCATGAGTGGCACTTAGCTCGATGAAACCCAGTTTTGGCCGCAACGAAATGAGCTTGTGGCAACGAGTCGCGCTTAGCCAAAGAATACAATACGCTTAGAGGTCAGACCGTCGCATAGTCGAATTCAAATCGAATTGAAATTGGCTTAGCTCAGCCGCGGCCAGCTCAGTAGACCAAATCAGCCTAAGATGCAAGGGTTGAGCGCTAAGCGCTTGAGACTTGCGGCTTAGTGCATGACCAAAGATGCGCTTAGCGTGAGGCTTGCGCTTAGCGAAAGGACTCTTTTTTAGATAATATTTTCTAAAGTTATTTTTCAGTCCCTTTCTCAAGAAATTGAAACCCTTATATCTAACATTCAAGGATAAGCTAATATACTCCAATGTACAGATTATAAAGCAAGTTCCACATGATATAATGCATGAAAAACAAAGATAACAGAAATTAAAACTGGGTTGCCTACTAGGAAGCACTTCTTTAACGTCATTAGCTTGACGCTTTTACCTCAATGGGTGATTTCATGTTTTGGTTCTTACCTCTAGAACCTCTTAAACCACTTCCATTACCTGTAAGCATACATTTTGTTCTGGAGTAGGCTTGTTTTCAACAAACAAATCAAAATCAAATTTCTGATCTTCAAAACCAATCTCCAGCTTCTTTCTACCCATATCAACTATGCAGCTTGCAGTTAACATGAATGGCCTTCCCAGTATTATAGGAATGTCAGTATCTTAACATATATCCATTACCACAAAGTCTGCCGGGAAGATAAAATGTTTCACTCTGACTAGCACATCTTCATTTACTCCATATGGTCTGGTAATGGAGCGGTGGCAAGTTGTAAAGTCATCTTAGTGGGCATGATCTCCAAGTCTCCCAACCTTTTGCACATGGAGAGTGGCATCAAATTAATACTGGCTCCCAGGTCATTAAGAGCCTTTCCCACAGTGACTTCTCCAATTGAACAAGGAATAGTTACACTCCCAGGGTCTTTATGCTTGGGTGGAATGATCTTTTGAATCACAACACTACAATTTCCTTCCACTACGATGTTTTCCTGGTGAATATACTTATGTTTCCTTGTTAACATATCCTTCAAGAACTTGGAGTAGAGATGCATCTGCTGTAAAGCTTCTACGAAGGGCATGGTTATTTCCAGTTTCCTGGAAATATCTAAAAATCTCGCTAAATAACGGTCTTTCTCCTTCTTTGAAGGTACCACAGGATATGGTACTTCCATACCTTCATTCATAGCTTTATCACTTCTACTCTTCTCTTCATTCTCATTTTTTCATCTTTTTCAATTTTTTTATTTTCTTTATCTTTTTCTACTTCTTTTTCTTTTTCTTGGTCATTAAATTCTTTTTTCTTGAACATTATTTGTTTCTCTTTTTCCTGATTGCTTTCACCTTTCACATCATTTTTCTTGCCATCAGTACCTTTCTTCTTGTGCACAACACTCTCCTCATCCTCAGCCTCCACAAACCTCTTACTCCTGGTCATCATAGTTTTTCATTCCTCCTTGGGATTCTTTTCTATATTTGCCACAAAACTGTTGGATAACTTGTTAGCTATCTGCTTGGCCAGTTGTCCCACCTGGACCTCAAGGTTCTTCAGTGCTGACTCAGTGCTTTTATGATTTGACATTGTTACCTACATAAACTGAGTCAAAGTCTCCTCCTGCTTAGTAGTCATCTAAAAGATGTTAGGCCCTTGTTGGATTGGCCTGTTCGAAGGTCCACCCTGGTCTTTGTTGAACTGATTGCCAGGGTGTGACCTCCACTATCCTTGTTGATTATAAGTGTTAGACAAGTGGCCTCAGATATCTTAAGAAGGGGGGGTTGAATTAAGATATTCCAAACTGTTTCCCCTAATTAAAAATCTATTTCACTTTTTACTCAAGTTATGAATTCCCTTAATGACAATCTTCTTAAATATTAATTCAAACAAAGCAACTTGAATATGAATATAAAGCAATAATAAATAAAGGAGATTAAGGGAAGAGAAAATGCAAACTCAGTTTTATACTGGTTCGGCCACACCCTTGTGCCTACGTCCAGTCCCCAAGCAACCCGCTTGAGAGTTCCACTATCTTGTAAATTCCTTTTACAAGTTCTAAACACACAAGGACAATCCTTCCTTTGTGTTTAGAGATCCTTTACAACAAGAGACTCACAGTCTCTTAATCCCTTAGAGAATGAGAAGAAAAAAAGGAACAAATCTCTCTAGAAAGAGATGGATTTTACAGATTGAGCACTCAATTAATTCCTTAATGAATTGCAATTGAATTGGCCAAGGAATTCTTAAGAGGATAAAATGAATTTGCTCTTTGAGAGGATAAACACTTTGTTGTACTGAAAATCTCTGAGCAATTTCGTGTTTAAGTCACATATATATAGACCATTGGTGGTCATGAGTAAAGCCTTTGAAAAGTTGTGACTCTTGAAATTATTTTTCTGAAATTCCTGTCTGGTAATCGATTACAGTAATTGTGTAATCGATTACAGCTTTTAAAATTTGAATTAAAACGTTTACTAACTGCTGGTAATCGATTACCAAAATTGTGTAATCGATTACACAGTCTAAAATTTCGAATTCAAATTTTTATAGCTGTTATAAAACGTATTTGGCCACTGGTAATCGATTACATCCTCTGGTAATCGATTACCAGAGAGTAAAACCTTTGAAAAACACTTTTTATTTTAAATCACTTGGCCAAACCTTTGCTAATTCAATTAGGAATTCCCTTCCTAATATTCTAGTGATCATCTTGATGTTGTGACCTGTAATCTTGAAGTATTGTCTTGAATTTTAATCTTGAAAAGCCCATTTGCATCAATTGCAACACATCATCATGATCATCATCAAAACATCAAAGCCAATTGCATCTACAATCTCCCCCTTTTTGATGATGACAATACAATACCTGAAATCAAGATTCAAGCAAGCAACAAACAATTGTATATAGATAAAATGTGCATCCGTTTTCTCCCCCTATATTTCGGAATACATGATCACTTGATTTCTAAGTTTGTTAAGCTTTTTCTTAAGCTTTTGCTACAACCTTTTTCTCCCCCTTTGGCAACATCAAAAAGCCAAAGAACTCGGAAATCAACACAGTTATAACAATGGAGTAGCAAGATATAAGTATCAGAGTATTAAATACAATAAGCCAAACTCATAATCAAAAATAATCAAACCAGAATTCAAATAACATAAAATGTCAACAACCACAAAATATCCAAGACTGAAATTTAAAAACACAAGATAAATAAGCAAAGTACTTAGCATAATAATGTAAATTCTAAGAAACTAAAAGCCAAAATACACGGCTTATAAAAGATAAATAATCAGAATCTAAAAGCTAAGAAGACGGAGGAGGTGGTGGAAGATCGAAACTCTGACGAATGTATCCGACATCCTCTTCAAGCTGTGTAAGACGAATGTCCATACCGGCAAAGCGTGAATCTAACGAGTCAAAGCGGTCACCAACATACGAACGAAGACCCCGTAATTCGGAGAGGACTTCATTCATGAGTGCGGAATCTTCACGTTGAGGAGGAGGTGAAGGAGTACATTCATCTTGAGAAGGGAGTGCATCCTTCTTCAGCCATTGTCCATTCCGATCTTTACGATACCCAAAGGAGGTCACTGCTCCAGCACCAATTGCAAAGGAACGCTTGACTTGAACAAAGGGTTCATCATCAAGCGGAATTTGAAAATGACGCAAAAACAGAGTAATCAAATGTGGATAAGGAAGAGGTGCATTGGCCCGTAATGCCTTATGCATTCGGTACCGAACCAAATGGGCCCAGTCGATCTGACGACCGGTTAGAAAAGCCCACATAAGAATCAAATCCTCCTCAGAGGCTTGTGCTAAATTTGAAGACCGAGGAAGCAAAATTCTAACAATGATATAATGCATGATGCGATTATCAAAAGTTAATGACCCGGCCAACAATCTACCGGTCATGTCAGCTTGATCATTGCAGACCATGCGACGAGCATCATGACTCGAATAATCGAATTTCCAGTCATCAACAATGGTGCCCTCAAAAGGTGCACCTTGACTGGGTAAATGAGTCAAAGAAAAGAAAAGTGACTGATCAATGACCATAGAAGTACCATGCACCTCAGACATAATAATACCATCCTGAATTTTTAAATTGCAGTAGAAGACCTTTACAAGTTCAGGATAATATGGCAATTTAAATGACATGAAATCAACAAGACCAGAATTTTGAAACACTTGATAGCAATCAAACGTTTCATCATTAAAGAACTCTACGTCTAGGTACTTAGGGTCTAAGATTATTCTAGAAGAAAACTGAGAAAGGTACCGTAGACGTTGATCATCGGATGAAAACAGTGTTGATGATCTTGGAGATGACAAAGAAGGAGGAATAGGTGCTGTGGGTGCTCCGGATGGGCCGTGACGGCGATGGGCAGCAGCGGTAGCGGTGGAGGATGATCCCTTTCTCTTCTTTGATGGCTCTGCCATTTGATGAAGTTTTTCTGGATTTTGATCGGTGGAAGTGAAAGAGGAGTGAAAAAGAGGAAGATTGGGCTTTACGGGACGTGATTTGGTGAAGAATTGAGTGAGAATCGAAGGTTTGAAGTTCTAGGTATGGAGGAAAACGTGGAGGAAGCTTTGGCTGCGCAGCAGCTCTGATTTCGTGAGTATTTATAGAAGATGACGCATTGTAATCGATTACAGGTATTGGTAATCGATTACAGGCCCAATAAGCCTTCTGGTAATCGATTACAGGATGTTGTAATCGATTACAGGCTGCCTGTTCATGTGTAATCGATTACACTGGATGGTAATCGATTACCAGAGCCTATCCTAGGCTAGTTTCTAAGAGAATATCTATATTTATGCTCAAATACATCCTATATGACTAATTTTTACTACTAATACACTAAATTCAATCATTCAATTACTATATACACAAGAAATCATAAGTTCTATCATAAAAACAAGAATTCAAACAAGATCAAACAAAATAATCTACAATCAAAAAGGTAAAAAGTAAATCAACCAATCAATCAACCAATCAATCAACCAATCAATTCCTATTTTTCTAAATCTCTTACATCTAAGAGACCTAATTCTCTTCTAATAGAGAAAAACACTTCCTTGGGGAGAGGTTTAGTGAAAATATCAGCAAGTTGATTCTTAGTATCAACAAATTCTAATACACAATCTCCCTTTAAGACATGATCTCTAAGAAAGTGGTGTCTAATCTCTATATGTTTAGTTCTTGAATGTTGAACTGGGTTTTTGGATAGATTTATGGCACTAGTATTATCACACTTAATAGGTATGCGATCAAGAATGATGCCATAGTCAGATAATTGTTGCTTCATCCATAAAATTTGTGCACAACAACTACCGGCAGAGATATACTCCGCTTCAGCAGTAGATAAAGCAACACTGTTTTGTTTCTTACTATGCCATGAGACAAGAGCCGATCCAATAAATTGACAAGTTCCACTTGTACTTTTTCTATCAGTTTTAGATCCGACAAAATCAGAATCAGAATATCCTATTAAGTTACATGTTGAATTCTTAGGATACCATAATCCTAAATTGATTGTTCCTAATAGATATCTCATGATTCTCTTTACTGCACTTAGATGTGATTGTTTGGGGTTGGATTGAAATCTAGCACACATGCATATACTAAACATAATATCAGGTCTACTAGCAGATAAATAAAGAAGAGATCCGATCATACCTCGATATTGTTTTATGTCTATAGACTGACCAGATTCATCTTTATCTAAGTAACAATTAGTGCTCATCGGTGTAGACATGTGTTTTGCACTATCCATCCCAAATCTTTTGATCAATTCCTTGCAGTATTTGGATTGATTGATGAATATACCTTCTTGAGTTTGCTTGATTTGTAATCCCAGAAAGTACTTTAGTTCTCCCATCATTGACATTTCAAATTCACTTTGCATATCAAGGGAAAACTCCTTGCACAATGAATCATTAGTGGATCCAAAAATTATATCATCAACATATATTTGAACCAACAAAATATCATTATGCTTTCTCTTTATGAATAATGTGGTATCCACTTTACCTCTGGAGAATTCTTTTTCAAGAAGAAAATTACTTAATCGTTCATACCATGCCCTAGGGGCTTGTTTCAAACCATAAAGAGCCTTTTGTAATTTATAAACATGGTTTGGTTTATCAGAAATTTCAAAACCAGGGGGTTGTTCAACATATACCTCTTCTTGAATTAAGCCATTTAGAAAGGCACTCTTAACATCCATTTGATAAAGTTTAAAGTTCATTATGGATGCATATGCCAAAAGCATTCTAATGGCTTCTAATCTTGCAACAGGAGCATATGTTTCTTCATAGTCTATCCCCTCTTCTTGATTATACCCTTTTGCTACTAACCTGGCTTTATTTCTAATAATTATACCATGTTCATCTAATTTATTTCTAAAAACCCATTTTGTTCCAATGACAGGATAATTTTCAGGTTTTTCTACTAATTTCCATACATTGTTTCTTTCAAATTGGTTTAGTTCTTCTTGCATGGCAATGATCCAATTATCATCTACTATGGCTTCTTTTATATTTTTAGGTTCAATCATAGATACAAAAGCCATATTATTGCATAAATCTTTAAGAGAATGTCTAGTTGTTACCCCTTTTGAGATATCACCAATAATGTTATCAAGGGGATGATCTCTTGAAGTTTTCCATTCTCTTGGGAGTACATCATTGGATTTGCCTTCTTCTGGAGGATCTTCATTGTTTCCTTTGTCATTTCCTTTGGAATCTTGTTCATGAATGTTCATATGTTCTAAAGAATCTGCAATGTCATCTAGCATATTCTTTGTTGACAATATAGCATTAGATTCATCAAAGGTAACATGAATGGATTCCTCTATATTCATAGTTCTCTTATTATATATTCTATATGCTTTGCTTTGTAAAGAATATCCAAGAAAAATGCCTTCATCAGATTTTGCATCGAATTTTCCTAGATTATCTTTACCATTATTAAGTACAAAGCACTTGCAACCAAAAACATGTAGATGAGAAATATTAGGTTTTCTACCGTTAAATAACTCATATGGGGTTTTCTTTAAAATAGGTCTTATCAAGGCTCTATTCATGATGTAACATGCAGTATTGACAGCTTCAGCCCAAAAATACTTTGGAAGAGAAGTATCATTTAATAAAGTTCTTGCAATTTCTTCCAATGACCTATTTTTCCTCTCAACAACTCCATTTTGTTGAGGAGTTCTTGGTGCAGAAAAATTATGTTCAATACCATGTTCATCACAAAATAATTCAAAATCTTTATTTTCAAATTCACCCCCATGATCACTTCTAATGGATGCAATCTTGAGATTTTTCTTGTTTTGTATGACTTTAGCAAGTTTCCTAAATGCATGGAATGAATCACTTTTATGTGTAATAAATAATGTCCAAGTATATCTAGAGAAATCATCAACTATAACTAAAGCATAGTAATTTCCTCCAAAACTCATGGTTCTAGATGGACCAAATAGATCCATATGCAATAACTGTAATGGTCGAGTGGTTGAAACAACATTTTTAGATTTGAATGAGACTCTTGTTTGTTTGCCCTTTTGACATGCATCGCATAATTTATCTTTTTCAAATTTCAATTTAGGCAAACCAACTACTAAATCTTTTGAAATTAATTTATTTAAGTGATCCATGTTTATGTGAGCAATTCTTTTATGCCATAACCATGGATCATCATCTTTACTAAGAAAGCAATGATTGTTTTCTTGTTTTATGCTTAAGTCTATCATGTAAACATTATTGACTCTATGTCCTACATGCTTTATATTAATTTCATGCTTATGTTCTATAAGACATTTCTGAGAATCAAATGATACTAGATAGCCTTTGTCACATAGTTGACTAACGCTAAGCAGGCTATGCTTAAGGCCTTCAACAAGTAGAACATTTTCAATGGAGTTTGAAGAATTTGTACCTATTTTACCCACTCCAAGAATTCTACCTTTGTTGTTGTCACCATATGTTACATGCCCGCTTTTCTTTGGAGATATGTGTGTAAAATTTGATGCATCTCCAGTCATATGTTTTGAACATCCGCTATCTATGTACCACTTCTTTCTCAAAGATACCTGCATAATCAAGTTTTTGACTTAGGTACCCAAATTTTATTGGGTCCTTGCATGTTAGTATAAACTGAGGATCCTTTTGGGACCCATATCATTTTAATATTACTGTAATTTTTCTTGAAGTAGCAAGTTGATATGCCATGTCCTCTTCTTCCACAGTAAAAACAAGTGATAGAATTAGAATTACATTTTTGTGTGGAAGTGGAAAAGTTTTTATGAACCTTTTGTAGTTTTTCAGATTTATACCCTAGTCCATTTTTATTTGACACATATCTTTGTTTACTTAATATAACATCTAAATTATTTCTACTATATGAAAATTTTGCAAGTGAATTTTTTAACTCTTTAATTTCTTTTACATATTTATCACAACAACTACAAGAATCTGTTATTTTCTTGTCATTTTCTTCATTTTGGTGCAATCTCAATAGTTCCATCTCGTGTTCCTGCAACTTACCAAATAAAGTGGCAAGAGACATGTTAGACAAATCTCTTGATTCAGAAATAGCCGTTACTTTGGGTTGCCATTCTCTACTTAAACATCTTAGCACCTTGTTTATAAGATCTTCATTTTTAAATTCTTTGCCTAAGGCTGCTAGATGATTTACTATATGTGTAAATCTCTTTTGCATACTCTGAATATTTTCATTTGTATTCATTCTAAATAATTCATACTCATGAGTTAGTGCATTTATCCTAGATCTTTTAACATCTGTAGTTCCTTCATGTGTTAATCGAAGAGTGTCCCACATTTCCTTAGCACTCTTGCAATTTGAAACTCTGAAATATTCATCCATTCCTAGGGCAGATGTTATTATGTTTTTGGCTTTTAGGTTGTATTGTACTCGTTTTCTATCCTCTTCAGACCATCTATCTCTAGGTTTTTCTATGGTTATGCTTTCACTTGATGAACTACCATCTATTGAAACTCTTTCTACTGTGGTGGGTATATAAGGCCCTATTTCAATGGCTTCCCAGATATTTAGATCTATTGCCTCGATAAAAATTTGCATTCGGGTTTTCCAGTAGTGGTAACCCTCTCCATTAAAGATTGGAGGTCTATTGATAGAATTCCCTTCTGGAAATAAGGAATTTGCTGAGGCCATCTTTTTCTTGAAGCTTCTAAACTTTGTACAAGAATGAAGCTCTGATACCACTTGTTAGACAAGTGGCCTCAGATATCTTAAGAAGGGGGGGGTTGAATTAAGATATTCCAAACTGTTTCCCCTAATTAAAAATCTATTTCACTTTTTACTCAAGTTATGAATTCCCTTAATGACAATCTTCTTAAATATTAATTCAAACAAAGCAACTTGAATATGAATATAAAGCAATAATAAATAAAGGAGATTAAGGGAAGAGAAAATGCAAACTCAGTTTTATACTGGTTCGGCCACACCCTTGTGCCTACGTCCAGTCCCCAAGCAACCCGCTTGAGAGTTCCACTATCTTGTAAATTCCTTTTACAAGTTCTAAACACACAAGGACAATCCTTCCTTTGTGTTTAGAGATCCTTTACAACAAGAGACTCACAGTCTCTTAATCCCTTAGAGAATGAGAAGAAAAAGAGGAACAAATCTCTCTAGAAAGAGATGGATTTTACAGATTGAGCACTCAATTAATTCCTTAATGAATTGCAATTGAATTGGCCAAGGAATTCTTAAGAGGATAAAATGAATTTGCTCTTTGAGAGGATAAACACTTTGTTGTACTGAAAATCTCTGAGCAATTTCGTGTTTAAGTCACATATATATAGACCATTGGTGGTCATGAGTAAAGCCTTTGAAAAGTTGTGACTCTTGAAATTATTTTTCTGAAATTCCTGTCTGGTAATCGATTACAGTAATTGTGTAATCGATTACAGCTTTTAAAATTTGAATTAAAACGTTTACTAACTGCTGGTAATCGATTACCAAAATTGTGTAATCGATTACACAGTCTAAAATTTCGAATTCAAATTTTTATAGCTGTTATAAAACGTATTTGGCCACTGGTAATCGATTACATCCTCTGGTAATCGATTACCAGAGAGTAAAACCTTTGAAAAACACTTTTTATTTTAAATCACTTGGCCAAACCTTTGCTAATTCAATTAGGAATTCCCTTCCTAATATTCTAGTGATCATCTTGATGTTGTGACCTGTAATCTTGAAGTATTGTCTTGAATTTTAATCTTGAAAAGCCCATTTGCATCAATTGCAACACATCATCATGATCATCATCAAAACATCAAAGCCAATTGCATCTACAATAAGGACCCTATTGGAAGCCTGAAAATCCTCCTTGAGTATACCCTTGTCGCAGTTGATTTCCCATATAATGAATTTCTTGAGTATTTTCTTCAATGGGAACACATTGGCCTGTTTCATTAGCCTCACCACAGGTGTTACAACCTGTAACCTACAAAATAGAAGAATGTGTAGGTTGACCAATAGACAATTTAGTTGGCAACTTACCAAGTGTTTCTGTTAAAATCTCAAGTTGCTTAGAAAGCAACTTATTCTGTGCCAATAAAGTGTCATGTGATGATAGTTATAACAAGCTTTTCTTTATGGGTTGATGGGTTCTGTCGCACAAAATGACATGATCACTGGCTGACAGATTCTCAATTAGCTCAGTTGCTTCTTCTGGGGTCTTCAACTTTATTTTCCCCCCTACAGAAGCATCTAGTAGTTGCATGGTTTGTGGTCTCAGCTCATCTATAAACATATTCAATTGAATTGGCTCGGAAAACCCATGGGTGGGAGTTCTTCTCAATAAACCTCTGAACCTCTCCAATGCTTCACTCAGAGATTCATCAGGGAATTGATGAAATGAAGAGATTGCAGCTTTCCCTTTCGATGTCTTGAACTCTGGGAAGTATTTCTTTAGAAACTTTTCAATGACTTCTTCCTAGGTTTTCAGATTGTTACCCTTAAATGAGTGAAGCCACCTTCTGGCCTCTCCTGCCAATGAGAATGAGAATAGGCTGAGTCTAATAGCTTCATCTGGCACACCGACAATCTTAACAGTGTTGCATATTTCAATGAACGTTGCTAAATGTGCATATGGGTCTTCATTAGGTAATCTTACACTCTTTAATTTTCGTTGTGCATAGGGGTCTTTAATTTTTGAAATTAAGAAGAATCAAGATTCAAGAGAAGAAATCAAGAAGCAACAAATTAAGACTTCACAAGGGACGTATTGAAAAGGATCTTTCAAAAACCAAACATAGCACAATTTTGTTTTACAAAAAAAACGTTTTCTCAAATTTTTTCTGATACCAGAGTATTTACTCTCTGGTAATCGATTACCAGTTTCCTGTAATCGATTACCAGTGATAAAATTTGATTTTGAAAAGTTTTTAACTGAATTTGCAATGTTCCAAATGATTTTTAAATGGTGTAATCGATTACAATATATTGGTAATCGATTACCAGTGTATCTGAACGTTGAAATTCAAATTCAATTGTGAAGAGTCACATCTTTTCATAAAATGCATTGTGTAATCGATTACATGATTATGGTAATCAATTACCAGTGACAAGTTTTGAATAAAAGGTCAAGAGATGTAACTCTTGACATGATTTTCTCAAGGTTATAACTCTTCCAATGGTTTTCTTGACCAGACATGAAAAGTCTATAAAAGCAAGACCTTGATTTGCATTCAAAAAACTTTTTGATCTTCTTAAACAACTTTTGTGAAATCTTGAAACCTTTGCTACTCATCTTTCTTGTTCTTCCTTTGCCAAAAAGCTTTCTAAGTTTTCTGTTTTCCAAACCTTGTTCTTCTGCAAGTGAAAATTCTGCAGAAAACAAAAGTGTGCTATATCTTTTCATTCTCTTCTCTCTTTGCCAAAAAGAATTCAACAATGACTAATCGCCTAAATTCTTTTTGTGTCTCTCTTCTCCCTTTTCCAAAAGAACGAAGGACTAACTGCATGAATTCTTTTGTGTCTCCCTTCTCCCTTTTCATGAGAATTCAAAAGGACTCAGTCTGAGAATTCTTTTGATTCTTCCCTTTCCCTTAAACAAAAGATTTCAAAGGACTAACCGCTTGAGATATCTTTTGTTTCCCCTTACAAGGATTCAAAGGACTAACCGCCTAAGAATTCTTTGTCTTAACACATTGGAGGGTACATCCTTTGTAGTACAAGTAGAGGGTACATCTACTTGTGTTGTTGTTACTGAGAACAAGTGAGGGTACATCTCTTGTGGATCAGTTCAAGTGGAGGGTACATCCCTTGTGGATCTTTGTCTTATAAAGGATTTTACAAGGTTGAAAGAAATCTCAAGAACCGCAGGTTGCTTGGGGACTGGATGTAGGCATGGGTTGTTGCTGAACCAGTATAAAATTCTTATGTTTGTCTTCTTCTTTCCTACACTCTTTAATTTCCACTGTGCACTTTAATTATCTCTTTTACTTTTGATTAAGTTTCTATTTCTGTTCTTTACTTTCTTAACTTAATAGTAAAAGCCTAATTGAATCTAGTAACATTAAGAATGATAAGTTTTAATTAGTCCAGGAACATTAATAATTAATTCAACCCTCCTTCTTAATTATTCCAATGCCACTTGATCCAACAGTCTTGGACTCTGGGAAGTATTTCCTTAGAAACTTTTCAATGACTTCTTCCCAGGTTTTCAGACTGTTACCTTTAAATGAGTGAAGCCACCTTTTGGCCTCTCCTGCCAATGAAAATGAGAATAGGCTGAGTCTAATAGCTTCATATGGCACACCGGCAATCTTAACAGTGTTGCATATTTCAATGAACGTTGCCAAATGTGCATAGGGGTCTTCATTTGGTAATCCTTGGAATAAATTCCCTTGTATTAAATGAATTAAAGAATGCAGGTAGTTAATGTTATGAGCTTGCACTTCAGGATGTGCAATGCTAGTAAAGAATTGCGGTACTGAGCTACTTGAATAATCCTTAAGGGTGATCCTCTGGTGCTGCTCGTCTGCCATAATAATGGTTTCAGGCAATTGAGTAATGGATTCCCTTGATGATGGTGAATCAGGTGATAATGAATCAGAAAAATGAGTTTCTTCCTCAAGAATGGATGCAACTGTTATGTCTTGCAGAAGTTTCCTTCTCCTCTCGGCTCTGTTCCTTCTCAATATAGCTTCAATTTCTAAGTCCAGAGGAACTAAATTTCCTGTGGGAGATCTATGCATATAAAATACTAACAGAACATCGGTTATCCAATTCAATAAGAGAAGACAATTATGGATTGAGAACAAATATTCACAGATAATCAAAGAATAACGAATAAAGAATAGGCACCTAAAAACGAACAAACTTTCCAAATAAGAAGAAGTTCCCCGACAACGGCGCCAAAAACTTGTTTGGTCGCGGCAAGTTCACCGGATCGCGTAAGTAGTATAAAACGGTAAGAATCGAGTATCTAACTCTTGAGGAACTTGTGTTACTTGGTAAAGCTACTTTAGTGAATAGGTGTCTAGTATAAAAAGTGATGTGTTTACTATGAACAGGTGTGTAACTAACTATGAAAAAGGAAAATCACGTGAGTAATGATGCGTAAAGACAAGTAGGTAACACGTTGGTCTTCCTAATAGGTGCCTGGTGTTAAAAGGATATTCTCTACTTAACAATGCTTATGTGTTCTATGGTGTCTCCTGAAATGCTAAACCCCGATTCCTTATGATAGTCTAGCCTAATCCTGATCAGGCATCATCTGCCGATTCCTCTTGTTGGACTAAACTCGACCAGAACCACATTAAGACAAACATACAACAACTAGATTACCGTACGCCGATCCCTTGTGATAATACGATAAACTAGCCCCGTCCTACCAAGTTCTAAGAATCAAACTAGTTTCCACTGTTGAATGATCCTAAAAACACATGCATCTATGTGATCAAGGCAAAAATATGGTAGAATGAAGTTCTGATAGCACAGTGAACACACAAAACATCATTAAATAAATATACAGGTATTTACATCAAGTACCTACAAGGAAGAACCAACAGAGGATTTAGCTTTCCATACTGGGAAACTTCCTTTATAACAAAGAGAAGAGAAATATGAAGGATTGAAGAAATACAAGTGGTGGGGATGTCTCCTCCACCTCTAGAACCTCACAATCACTCACAAATCATCTCAAGTTCTCAGGACGACTTCCTCTTCAAGCTCGGTTCTCTGCGAACTTGCACAGCTCATCCTTATTCTAGATTCTTCCATGCGCTCAGCCAAAGAGTGTTGGCTTAGCGAGAAGGTGAAAATCAACACTATACAAACTCGCCTAATTAACCTGAAATTGAGAGAAAATGATTATTAAACACACAAAATGGAAGTACTAAGCATTTATTACCTATCTTTACCCAAAAGTAATTACAACACTACAAAATAACCATAAATTGGAGGAGTTTGATACAATTTACATAGCTTTTATACATAAAAGTTAGTCTATTCATCGACTAATAGTTATTGCTTGCCTCTTTGTTTCCTTGTTTGTGAGTTGCCATATAGGGAATTGGAAAGGAGGATTGGTGCCATTCCTTGAAGAATTTGAGTCAAGAAGAAAGGGGCCAACCACCTTAAGAGCTATTGGACTAAGAAGCGCTCCAAATTGAGTGAATCACCAAATAGAGAACAACCACCAAAATTGAGGACCATTTTGTTATTTTGTAATTGGCAATTTACTTACCTTCATTGCTTTCAAGTTTTGTAACAAAAAGGCCTTTCATTGGAAGTTTTGTAACAAATAGGTTACCAAACTTCCAGTTGTGTGTAATAATTTTAGGCAATTTTCCCTTAGGATAGTGAGTGTTTTGTCGGGAACCTTAAATGTGGTCATCCAAACACTCCTAGGATCCGTCTAGTTTACATTTCTTGCACTTTATTTGCTTGCTTATTTTCATAGCTTATTTTCTTTACTAGTCATGCTTAATTTATCTTGTAAATACATAATACTTTCTTCTTGCTTATCACGCTTATCTTGATTTCTTTTAAACCCTAGATTTTACCTTTTACAAACCCCCAAGAAGAAAGAACCACAACTTAGGAACCAACATGAGCAATCATTCATCTAGTGTTAATGGTGAGGGTACTAGTCATAAGGATCCTCTATCTAGAATCTTTGATGAGTTGAGTTCCCTCAATTTTTGGAAAGAAAAGCTTGAAAGAAAAGAAAAAGGAAAAGAGAGGGTACAAATAAATCAAGATGAGAGAGAACAAATCAGAAAGGAAGAAAGAAGAAAAATAATGAAATAAATGAAAAGAGAAAAACATGTCTCCTATAGTAGTCATGACTCTTGCAAGAGTTTAAGTGAAGAATTTAGCGACTATTATAGAGGGCGCCATAGTTCACATACTAAACATCATTCCCAAAGAAGAGAAAAAGATAGAAGGCCTCAAGAGGTTAACATTAGCCTTCCATATTTCCATGGAAAAGATAATGTTGAGGCCTACTTAGATTGGGAAATGAAGGTTGAACAACTTTTTGCTTGTTATCATATTAGCGAAGAGAGAAAAGTTCCATTGGCTACCCTTAGCTTTCAAGGGTATGCCCTCTATTGGTGGACTTCCCTTGTTAGGGAATGAAAGATTCATAGGGATCCTCCAGTAGAGTGCTGGAATGATCTTAAGAATGCCCTTAGGAAGAGGCACATTCCCTCCTACTATGAAAGAAAGCTTATCGACAAGCTCCAAAGGCTTAGACAAGGAGTATGAGTGTTGAATAATATAGACAACAAATGGAACTACTCCTTTTAAGAGCTGGACTTAGGGAGGAGGAAAGAACAAGCATAGCTAGGTTCCTTAGTGGGCTTAATATGAAAGTGAGGGACAAGGTTGAACTTCTTCCATATAGGGACCTAGATGAGCTAGTCCAACTTTTTATAAGAGTGGAGCAACAACTTAAAAGAAAGCCTTCTTCAAAATGTTATGGCTTTCACTCTTATCCAAGGAAGGACCAAGCCCAAGGAATTTTGGGGGCTGCACCTTCAAAACCCAAGGAAAATAAGGGTAAGACCATAGAGAAATCCACCCCTGAGACTAGTTCCCAAGAAAGGACTAGCAACATTAAATGCTTCAAATGTCTTGGGAGAGGTCACATTGCCTTTCAATGCCCCACAAAGAAAACCATGATTATGAGGGGTCAAGACATTTATAGTAGTCAAGAAGAGACTACTTCTTCCCCTTCCTCTAGTAGAAGTGAAGATGAAGTAAGGGGTGAAGAGTCTCGTGAGGAAGTCTACCCCCATGAAGAAGGTGACCTCCTAATGGTTAGAAGGCTCCTTGGAGGTCAATCTTGTGATCTATCTCAATCCCAAAGAGAGAACATCTTTCATACAAGATGCAAAATTTTAGATAAAACTTGTTCTCTCATTGTGGATAGTGGATCTTGTTGCAATTGTTGTAGCACAAAATTAGTTTCTGTCGCAATCTGCCCTACAATGGGCGTGTAGGCGAAAAGCAAAAACGTGTCTTCTAAAAGAAAACGCGTGGGAGTCGCCACCAATGTTTATTTAAGGAAAACGTTAGAAAAACCAAAAAAGGTTTATGAATTTTGAAAATAAGGGTTTGGGAGTTGTTTATGCATAGGGAAGGTATTAGCACCCCATGCGCCCATCACAAGGGGAGGCAACCTTTAATCGAGTGTGCACAACGGGACTTCAAAATTATTTATTTTTCCCTTTTTATATTTCTTTATTTTTTTGGGGTCGACAAGGGGGCTGCCCTTGTTCCTACGTATCCTCATGTCCGATGAGGAATTTAGACCTATGCAGTTCCTTAAGTATGAATGTTTTTGTATCAAATTGATCTTATGTTTTTTGAAAGATTTATTTTAATTGCGAACAAAGATTTGTTAAGGTGTTGAACCTTGAAACGATGTTTTAAATTTTGAAAAGCGGATGGAGACATTAAGGGATTAGGCCTTGAAACGATCTCAAGTGATATTTGATAAAAGGAAGTTTGGTTGTGAATTGATTTCCTTTATTTGTTTTTTGTTTATTGGTCTCTAGTCTTACAAAAGGAAAGAAAATGATTTCACGACACTGGTGGTCGACTATAATTAAACCTTACAAATAAAAACAAGATCACTGATGATAAATGGAGAAGATGAATATGCATATAATAACAGAGGAGACTCTTAAGGGTACGTAGATTATATTCAACTCTTAAAACAAAACTAATTGACTGTTGCATGAGGAACATGGAACAAGAGAACGATGTAGGGAGTGATCACGGTCATGATTCGGTAGTGCCTCAGCTTCGTTTCTTCTTCTTTCTCTCTTTCTCCTTCTTTTCTCTCAATTCTCTCAACTTCTAAACCTTCCAACCCTTTAAACCCCCCAACATGACTATTTAGAGGGAAAATCCATTTTGGGGCGGTTGAAGCTCGCCCAAGCGAGCTGGTTGCATAGGCATGAAGCTATTTCATGGCCCAGGCGAGCCTAATGCTAGCCTGGGCGAGCTAGGGTCTAGAAAAATCCAAAAAAAGACCCTTTTTCCCCCTTCCTTGGTATCTTTTTGTTTTTTCGATCAAAACACATAGTGATTCCTTGCTTTGAGCCGTAACTGGTGTCAAACACCGTAGTTCAACTATTAAGAATCAAAATATCAGCGAACAATAGTCCCAGACGAAATTAGGGTCTGACAGTTTCCAAGTTGAACCTCAATATCATTCCCCACCCAAATCTTTATAAACTTCAATGGCTCAATGAGCAAGGGGAAATGATAGTTAACCAACAAGTGAAGGTACCTTTCTCGATTGGGACATATAAGGATGAAATTAATTGTGATATAGTTCCTGTGGAGGTAGGGCATATTCTTTTAGGAAGGCCATGACAATTTGATAGGAAGATCATTTACAATGGCCTAATTAATGAGATTACCCTCACCCATCTTGGCACTAAATTTGTGTTGCATCCTCAAACACCTTCACAGGTGGCCAAAGTTCAACTAACTATGAAAGATAAGAGGGATGAGGAAGAAAAACTAGAAAAACAAAAGAAAAAGAAGGATAGTAAGGCCTTGTCTTCAAAGGCCAATGGGAAGGAAAAAGAGGAAAATGATTCCTCTATGAAGATTTTTAAGAAGGAAAATCATTGATCGAGGCCGTACCCGAATCAAATTTGCATGAAAATGCAGTAACTAGGAAGTGATCCTAGGTCGTTTCCCAATGAGCAGTGACAAACCAAATATTCATAATATACTTGCAGTAACAGTAACGATTGGGGGGGGGGTTGTTTGTTTTGTGATTAAAGAGCAGAACAAGTAAACTGGAATACGAAACTACTAATATTAAAAACGGGTTGTTTCCTCTGATTCAGAAGCCATTCTCTTATCCTGGGTTATGGAGAATTCGTCCCTAACAATCAACCACTTAATCCAACCCTATTTCAATTTACTAAGCGAAAATCAACTTAGGGTTTTCAATACGTGATTAGGCACCACATACACCAGTTAGCCCTTCATCCATTAAGCATGAATGCAAGTTAGGCTCAGAGGCAATTAATCGAACACGAAGCGTGCACTGATTAATATTCACGAATTTGGGATACTGGTGAAGGGAGAACTGCCAGGAAACCACATTACAAGCGAAACCTCAAAGAGAGTTGGGCTTCGCCCTCAAAAGGAAACAACACCAGAAAATCTAGCCTTCCATGGATTCAAACAGAAAACGCAATTGAAACATGAAGCAGAAACGTAAATGAACGGAAACATAAATGAACAGAAACGTAAACGAACAAAAATGTAAAATGGAACAGAAACGTAAATGAGAGTAGAAGAAGAAGCAAGAACGAAATTGTAATTAGAAGCAGAAAACGTAAAATTGCATTACGAACTCAGAAGCATCAAAACAGAAAAACGAAAACCCTAAAACAAAGCTATGAATAATGAATAACATAACAGAATAGAATGCCTTGCATGAATCCCAAGGCAGCTATTTAAAAAGAGTCACTCAAAGTCACTGGGCCCTATTACAATACTCTGGCCCAAAACGAAATAAACACTGAACAACATAAAATAAAATTGCGAAATTTCCTAATTAGATATTAACTAAGGTAAGCGCTGCTTTATTTGCCCTCTTTAAGTCCACAACTAAAATCCGGATTAAGCCCAATGTTTCATTAATTCCTGAAATTAGATTAAAAACATCAAATTAGCTAAATGAGCCCAAATAATAAAACTTCCTAATTAATTGACAATTAAGACCAATCAATAACTAAAATGGTGCAAAAAGGGTTTAGAAAATAGAAGAAAATGATGGCACATCAATCATTTTGGAACAAAAGATGATATCAAAGAGCACTCATTCTTAAAAAATATTTCTACCTTCTCCTATCAAGGGAACCATCCCTTAGCACTGCCATACCTCTTGAGCTTGGGGTTATTCCTCAAGTAAATGAGTTGTTGGATGAGGGTTTGGTTCGTAAGAGCTTAACTCCTTGTGCTTTGTTGGTGCCCAAAATAGGTATTATGAGGCACCGAATCCCTATGATAGGTGGTATGATGAATGTGTTGAGTGGTGCAACCCTCTATTGTAAAATCACTCATGTATCCAACATATTCATGATTCATATACATAGGGACTCATTAGATAGGTTTGTTCTTATTTTTAGTTTCAATACAAACTTAGGTGCTCATATGGGACACCTTAGGTTTGTTGTACTTTTTGGTAGGAATAATCAACATGAAAATACAAAAAAAGGTATGTTTTATTGAATTACTTTCCTTAATCTTTTAAATAGTGATCAAGGGGTTCCCACGAATCCTAAGAAAATAAAGGCCATTCTTGAGTGGCCCACACCACCAAGTATAAGGAAAATTTGGGGCTTCCATGACTTAACAAACTTTTACAAAAGGTTTGTCCCATATTTTTCTATACTTGTAGCACCACTCATTGAGTTGGTGAGGAACCATATTCCTTCTTGGGAAGATGCCCAGGAAATGGGTCTTCAGACCTTACCTTACTTCAACATACCAAACATCACTAATATATATGTTTTTATTCTTTTTACAAGTGTTGAGGGAAGAAGCCCAGAGTTTCAAGAACCTCTGAATTTGAGGTCAAATCCTTTTCAAGGGAGAGGGAATGATGCAATCCTACCCTCCAAGGGCATTGGATGGAAGACTCCAAGAAGATTGGGCCAGAGATGCAAGAGAAGGCCCTAGGGTTCTCATAAGCCTTAGGGTAGATTTTGGGCCCATAGGCTAAGTATGAGCCCACTTATCTTTGTACATATTTGATTAAAGTTTCATTATTTTTGGGCCTTGTATTTAGGGCTTCATAATATAGGTAGGGTAACCTAGAAATGTAGGATTTTTTAATCCTTGTATTTTAGGGCACCTAGACTAGTTTTTGTATTAGGGGTAGTTTTGTAATTTCACATGTATTAAGTGAATATTTGATGTGTGTGTTGGGAAATAAATTTAATTGATTTGGGAGAAGCCCAATCCAATTAAATTTTAGAGGGGGAGGTGAGCATTTGCTTGCTACACTCTCATTGCCACATCATATAGTCACACTTTGTGCATGTCCTTCATGCTTTAGATGCCTCATGACACCTAAGCACACTTAGTGGAGAATATTGGACTTGATCTTGGATTACTGGGCTGAACCATAGCTAAACTTCACTAATCATAATTAGTTAAATTTTGGCTCCATAAATTCAATTTCAAATTCAAGTTAAATTTGAATAGAAATTCAAATTTCCATCCAATTTTGTGTGACACTTAGGCTATAAAAAGAGACTATGTGTGTGCATTTTTTCAACTTTGGTCATTTGAGAATTACACTTCAAAGTTCAGACCTCATTTGAGGCATAAAATTTCATGCTCCTTCTCTCCTTCTCCCTCCCTTCATCTTCTGCTACCTTCAAGCTCTTATCCATGACTTTCTGTGGTGGTGAGCTTATTCTTGACTCATCTTCTCCTTGAAATGGCGTCTCCAATCATCTTCCTTCCTTCTCCATTCCACTGTGTCATACCCTAATTTCGTCCGGGGACCTTTGCTTGATGACATGCGACCATTCTTTGGTCCTTGTGAGGTGCTTGGCATCCATCATTGGGCAATTTGTGAAATTCCAGGACATGCCGAAAAACCAAAAAAAATATATTGATGCACAATCCGTAAGTTTCCGTGACACACCGGAAATCAAATGGAAGCATCGCTGCATAATTAAGTGAGGTTCCGTAACATTCCGTAAGTCAAAAGGGGGATGATTATGTAATCCGCAAGGTTCCGTAACATTACGGAAAGAAAACAAGTATCGTTACGAGATTCGTAAGTTTCCGTAACTTTACGAAAAAAGAATCACCAAAAAAGGTAAGGGGGGTGAACTTATCAAGATAGGGGTGTAAATAGAAATTCAAATCTAGGACCTTCCAGAACATTTTGGAAGTTGGGTTGCTTAAGGAGGAAGCAACTGGGCGGCAAGCTCCTCCACGTTTTTGAAAAATGGTTTTCGGGGCTTCCGCGGCTTCCGTAATACTTCCGTAAAATTTCCGAAAACCTTGGGTAAGCATATTCCACTTAACATTGGTGAAAGGGAAGAGAAAAAAGATGAAAATCAAATTCAAAAACAGTTCCGTAAGGCTTCCGTAACTTTTCCGTAAAATACGAAAAGGGGGGTGAACTTAGTAATTCGGGTGCGCTTAGAAATCTTCTTCATTAAGTCTTTGGGCGGCAAGCACCTCCCTTTTTTCTATAAATAGGGGAGGGGGGAGCTGTTTCAAAATGTTCAGCCCCTTTGGCACTTCTCTCTCTTTCGAATTTGCTTGGAAAAATCGTTTCCGTGAAGAAAATCTAAGCCGAGGCGCTTCCGAAACGCTTCCGTAAGCGATTCTGTGGAAATTCTTCATCGTTCTTCACCGTTCTTCATCCGTTCTTCGTTCGTTCTTCGTTCTTCAACGGGTAAGTTTTCGAATCCGAGACTTTCAATTCATTTCTTGTTTTGTGTACTTTCACTTTAATTTCGTTTACTTTCAGTTTTCTTTTCTTCAGTTTTTAACGTGCTTTAACCATTTATTTAAGCCGTTTTCTCGTCTAATAAATGATAAAATGAATTTCAACCGATCATTTGTGTTGTAATCTCGTTTAATCACTGTTAAAACGAAATCTAACCGATCGTTCACGCTATAACCTCGGTTAAACCAAAAAAAGTAAAATAATAATAAAATAATCAAAATATCTTGAAAAATAATAATAAAATAATCAAAATATCTTTGAATAAAATAATAAAAAAAATCAATCGGACGTTTTTCTTTGGAAGTTTCCTTGAATGAATTGATTAATAAACCAAAGTGAAACTAAGACTAAAATCAACTCACAAATCAAGTTTTTTTCCGAAAAATCACTAAAAACCGTTTTAAGGTCCAGCGCCTTAAATGGTCCTCTTTGCTTTTATCGGTTAACATGGACCGTTCAAAAGCATAAAATCAACATGTGACTTTACTGCTTTTGCAAGAACTACGTAGGTCTGATTTCCTCATCGCAATTGAGGATACGTAGGAGCAAAAGCCCCGCTTTTTGTCGACCACCCCAAGAGATCGTTAATGGTCCAAATGCCTTAACGTTTCTCTCCTTTCAAAAACAAGAGATCGTTAATGGTCCAACGCCTTAACGTTTCTCATCTTTCAAAATCAAAAGACCGTTTAATGGTCCAACACCTTAAATGACCTTTTGTTCAATAAAAACATATTTTACAAAAAAGAAAAAAAACAACTTAACCAAACACTTTGTTCCGAAAGAACTACGTAGGTCTGATTTCCTCATCGCAAATTGAGGAATACGTAGGAGCAAAGGGAAACACCCTTGTCGACCACTAAAAGAGAAAAAATATAAAAAGGGTATAAAGGATATAAGGACATAAAAGGGAACGTAAAAATCAAAGTCATGTTTGCACATTCGATTAAAGGCTGCCGTCCCTCGGGACGGGCGTGTGGGGTGCTAATACCTTCCCCGTGCGTAAATACAACTCCCGAACCTTTCACTAAAAAGTTCGTAGATCGCGTCTTTTCCGGTTTTTCCGACGTTTTCCTCAAATAAACGTTGGTGGCGACTCCGCGCGTATTCCTTTCGTGGAACACGCATCCCGCGAGTCACGCGTCGCCCTCCCGCCGAAGGGTAGGTTGCGACACACTGCCATTGATCTTCAAGAAGGAAAGGACTCAATTGATGAAGAAGATCCAAGGCCTACAAGCTCCACATGGAGCTACATCAAACCCTAATGCTTTTTTCCCTTTTACTTTGAAGAAAGAGAGAGAGAGAGAGAGAGAGAGAGAGAGAGAGAAAGTATTTAGGACATGACACTACTGTTTTTTTTATGACACCCCTTCAACAAAGGTTGCGAGAAAATTTTCTTAGTTAATAAGGCGGTGACATTATCGTAAATGTAATGCTTTTGGAACAAAGACAGTTTTGAAAAACCATCTTGAAATGAACTCTATGACGTCAGTTACTTTTAAGACCATCTTAGAAGCCACTGTATAAAAAGTCAGTTGCATTTTTGAAATTAAGTGGAAGTTTATTTAAGACGGTTTTGTGCTAAAATTATCTTAGAAACAATGTAGACAAAGAAGGTTTTTGAAATCCATCTTTAATTTTTAATATATATATCTAATATCGACATTGTCCTCTCACGCTCACTCTCGTTCACAAATCCCTCGCATCCACTGTGTTCTGCAACAATACCTTGGTTATCCATCACTCTTGCAGCACCCTGGCCTTAGTCTTGCATCGTGGCCTCACTCTCGCCCCTTGGCCTTACACTCGTGCCCTTGACTTTGCTGTGACCTACAACTTTGTGTTGGATCAAGTGGCCTCAGAATAATTAAGAAGGGGGGTTGAATTAATTATGAATGTACCTTGACTAATTAAAACTTATCCTTCTTAATGTTACTAGATTCAATTAGGCCTTTACTACTAAGTTAAGAAAGAAAAGAATAGAAAAAGAAACTTAACCAAAAGTAAAAGCGATAATTAAAGTGCACAGTGGAAATTAAAGAGTGTATGGAAGAAGAAGACAAACACAAGAATTTTATACTGGTTCGGCAACAACCCATGCCTACATCCAGTCCCCAAGCAACTTGCGGTCCTTGATATTTGTTTTGACCTTGTAAAAACCTTTACAAGCAAAGATCCACAAGGGATGTACCCTCCCTTGTTCTCTTTGAACAACCAAGTGGATGTACTCTTCACTTGAACTGATCCACAAGAGATGTACCCTCTCTTGTTCTCAGTTACAACAACCCAAGTAGATGTACCCTCTACTTGTACCACAAAGGATGTACCCTCCAATGTGTTAAGACAAAGTTCTCAGGCGGTTAGTCCTTTGAAACATTGTAAAGGGGAAACAAAAGATATCTAAGGCGGTTAGTCATTTGAAATCTTTTGTTTAAGGGAAAGGGAAGAATCAAAAGAATTCTCAGACTGTGTCCTTTTGAATTCTTTGAAAAGGGAGAAGGAAGACACAAAAGAATTCAGGCGGTTAGTCCTTCGTTATTTTGGAAAAGGGAGAAGAGAGACACAAAAAGAATTCAGGCGATTAGTCCTTGTTGAATTCTTTTTGGCAAAGGGAGAAGAGAATGAAAAGATATAGCACACTTTTGTTTTCTATAGAAGAACAAGGTTTGGAAAATAGAAAACTTAGAAAGCTTTTTGGCAAAGGAAGAAGAAGAAAGATGAAAAGCAAAGGTTTCAAGATTTCTCAAAAATTTCAAGAAATTCTTAAAAGTTGTAAGTGTTTAAATGCAAGTCAAGGTCTTGCTTTTATAGACTCTTGATGTCTGGTCAAGAAAACCATTGGAAGAGTTATAACCTTGAGAAAATCTTTGAGAAATCATTGGAAGAGTTACATCTCTTGACTTTTTATTCGGAACTTGTCACTGGTAATCGATTACCATAACCATGTAATCGATTAGACAAAACATTTTATGAAAATATGTGACTCTTCACAATTGAATTTGAATTTCAATGTTCAGATACACTGGTAATCGATTACCAATATATTGTAATCGATTACACCATTTAAAAAACATTTGGAACGTTGCAAATTCAGTTAAAAGCTTTTGAAATCAATCTTTACCACTGGTAATCGATTACAGGTAATTGGTAATCAATTACCTGAGAGTAAATACTCTGGTAACTTAGAAAAATTTGGAAAAAAATTTCTTGTAAAAAAATCTGTGCTATGTTTGGTTTTTGAAAAATCTTTTTCAATACTTCCCTTGTGAAGTCTTGACTTGTTGCTTTTTGGTTTCTTCTCATGAATCTTGAATTAATCTTCTCTTGAATCTTGATTCTTCTTGATATCTTTTCTTTAATCTTGATCTTGAACTTGTTGACTCAATCTTGACATCATTCTTTTGAGCTTTTTGTCATCATCAAAACTACTTGAATCATACTTGATTCATCATCATGAAGCTTGCTTCTACACTTTGTGTCATAGTCTTCATTCGGTGAGCTTCTCTTTTTGTTTGCTTATGTGCTCATGAAAAGTACGTTTTGAAATCTCATGTAGCATGTTTTTCGGTATATTTTAATCCATGTGTATCATATTTTTATCAATGTGAGTAACAACCTTAAAAAAAGCCTTCGAATTTGTTGCATTCAAAGTAGAGGTATGGTCAACCTTATAAAAGCACTACTAGTCACTAGTGTTTCGGAAAATAAAGAATGTATCAGAAATAAAATAAATGGGATATGAAGTTACTACTTTTTCAGACTAGCTAAAGAGGTAAAAGTATTCCAAAATTAGTTTTCAAGGATTCTAATACAAATGCTAAGACCCAAGGTAAAGGTCTTGGTTGTTATAGGCATAGGAACTGGCCTAATTCCAGTAATGTTTAACCAATTGTTATTGTTGGACAAGTGGCATCAATAACTTAAGGGGGGGGGGGGGTGAATTAAGTTTCAAAATTTTCCCACTAACAAATTTTAATCCCCTTTTAAATGACATATGATAGGTTCAGAATATAGAAGAAGAAGAAGCATCAATTAAGCTAATCAATGTTCTTTAAACGTGCAGGACAAAATCAGTTGCAATAAAATAAATGAGATAAGGGAAGAAAGAATAGCAAACTCGATTTATACTGGTTCGGTCATTTCCCGTGCCTACGCCCAGTTCTTAAGCAACCCACTTGATATTTTCCACTATCTCTATAAATTCTTTACAGCCTTTGATCACACCTTGGGATTCCTCACCCTTTTGTTCAACATTCTCACAATCCAATAGACAAACAGTTTGTCGATTACAACTGAGTTTATGAGATGAAGAGGAAGATTTCTCTCCTCTAGAGTAGATGATACAAATTGAAGTTCCTAGAAGAATTCTCAATAGATTTGCAAGTGTTTGGCCAATAGTTGTTTAGAGAGAATTTGGAAATTAAGTTCTCTGAATCATCTCTCACTTACTTTTCAAAGTCAGACACACACACACACACACACACACACACACACACATTTATATATAGGCCCGTTGTGCCTTTTCAAAATAGTTTGAAGAGATGTGTCTTTTCAAAATGTTTTTCTGAAATTTTCACACTGATAATTGATTACAGGATTCTGGTAATCGATTACATAGTTATATTTTGAAGGGTCATGACTTTTCAAAGTATTTTCTGAAGTGTCGTTACTGGTAATTGATTACAGTCATTTGGTAATCGATTACAAGATTTAAAATTCAAATTTTAAAACCCTTTTTGAAAAGCCTCTTTGCAATCTGTCTCTGGTAGTCGATTACTAGTGCCTTGAGCTATTGAAAATAATTGTTTGAGGCCAAAACTGATCAACCAGTGTGAAATTCTTTTAACAAATAAGCTAAGGCCTTATCTTTTTCTTGATCTTGTTTGCTTGACCTTGAATTAATCTTGAAGCAATCTCTATTTGCTTAACCTTGAATGTTTCTTGAAGCAATCTTGTTTGCTTATAGTTTGGCATCATCAAAAACCTGTATACATACATTCACATACTCCCCCTTTTTTGATGAGGAAAACCATTATCAAGTAAATTCTTTTGGCATTATCAAAACCTACATGATTCATAGTTATCTTCTACACTATTTTAGCTTTTTAGTGACTTAGTGGTCGTAAAAGCTTTTAGACTATATTCTAACTGGTTTAGCTTGTAGCAGTATATATCCTATCTTGTAGCAGCTTGTGATTTAAGTTTGTTTTATGTAACGGTTGATTGAGGTGGGTAAGAAGTAGGATTATATTGCATTAAGCTGTATTTCACTTTGAGATGTTTGTTCATGATTGTGATGAGTGAATTAGTTAGAAGATCATAAATCCATGAGGGTGTGCGGTAGTTTCTTAGGGATGATTGGTTTAATGATCTGAAGGGTTTGCAATACAATATTTGTTTTTGAGGATGAGAGTGGGGAGCCAGTGAGATCATAAGTTAAAAAGCATTGGATCTGACCATGATTAACCAAATAAATTTATATATAAAATAAGAAATCACATTATTAGAATGGAAACCTTTGACTTTATGTCTAAGGATGGTTGTTTTTATGATTGGGCAAAAAAAGGGCTACCTTGTGCCTTTATTGCTATGTTGCATGCTTGGTTGTTATTTTCTTAATATATTATGCTTGAGGTTGTTGGATGGATCCTTTCTAAGATCAATGTGCTTGTTTCCTATCATTGTAACTTTTAGGTTTCATTTAGAACACAAGGTTTGTGGTTTTTACAATTATTATCATTTTCTTTATGATGATAATTGTAAAATTGTTTGACAATAAAAAATAATGAGTCTTGATACGTTAATCATTTTTAGGACTGTATATTGGACTACCACATGCTAGTCTGTTGATAAAAAATAAAAAGAAATGAATGGCTAGTTGTCGAGTTCATAGAAAAGCATTTGATTGTTAGGGAAATCACAATTTAGCAAAAATAAAGATAAGAGTTCAAGTAGATACTGGTTTCATAATTTCCAATTTCAAGTTTAAGTCAAAGAAAAGGTCAAACAATGTTTCAAATTCAAACACAAGACCACTTCAATCAAACGAGGGTAGGGAGAGAAGAGAGTGCTAACTTCATTGCTACTATAACAAACCAAATTCTGAAAGTGTTCAAGGAAGAAAAAAAGGGTGTATGTATAAATTGTAATGCAGATACATTAGATTGATTGGCAAAAGAAAACCAAAAGCATATGGCATGCGGTTTGAAGAAAATCTTGCCACAGTTCATATCAGACAAGTTAGCCATAATGGAATGTTTTAACTACTATCAACTCAGTAATTCAATTTGAAGAGATTGGATGTTAAATCTATCACACTCCTATAAAAGCAAAAATAATCGTATAGTTGAAAAGGAAAAAAAAAACATAAATGAGTACTTTCTTTTTACCATGTTTTCATTGTCTACAAGACTTACTAGAGTAGAAGGTTATCAATGATTCAACAAAAGTTCTTCCTTACTTTTTTATAAACGCTTATTCAATATTGTCTCAGAAATACAAATGTTCACAGTATTTAGTTCTGTCAAACAGGAGCAAAGTTTCAACTAGTTGATCGGAGCTAACACTGGCTTGATTTTATTGCAGTTCTAAGATGATCCGAATTCGAAAATGGATATCAGTAAGTACAAGCTATTTTGATTTGGATACATGTCAATGATGCTCCAAAAGCCACACACATATAGTTTCTGGATCTATTTGTTGATTTTAATACTACTTTATACTTTTTAAATTTCACCAAAATAATGTGTTCAAACATACCTACAAATTTGCCCTTGATTTTATGGAAGATGATTGATTGTCGTGTGTTTGTTTCTAATCTAAGCTCAGTGAGAAACATGATGTTCAAGCACTTTATCCTATACATGATTTACTTAATAAGATAGAGTGGACAAGGTCTAAATATCTAAGGTGCAAAACACAACATTTCTGCTATATTTGTTTTTAATCTATATACTACCTTCACTGGTATTCTTTTATAAATATGGAATTGGAATTTAGGGTGTGGAAATTGCTTAATCAGTTTACACTTCATTTGCCCTCATTTTCCCTCATTAGCCAAAAAAGAGACTAGGTTAGATTAATCAATACTACTACTTTGCAAAGTGAATCATCCCCCAAGAGGCTAGGTTAGGGTGTGGAAATTGCTCAATCGGTTTACCAATGAAAATCACTAACTCTTTTTATTATACCCTCAATTCCTTGACATTACCTAGTCCTATACCAATTCATGACAAAACACTCAGAAAAAAAAAACTTAAAATTTATCATAGTACCATTTGGTTAGTATGAAGGAACAAAGAAATGGAGAAAGATTTTGTGGAAAAGATCTTAAAATACACGATTGGCTCAAATAAATGAAACTAATCAGATAACAATAGAAATTACTGAACAATATTTCTCTCACTATGAAAGAAACCTACTCTTTAATACAACCAATGGAAAGGAAGACAACACATGCTAGCACATTACACTCAATACTGTAAATTTATGAAGACAACTAAGAAGTTAACAATCAATTAGATTCTTTTCTAACTGTGCAACTGCTATTTACATGGTCAGGCTAACATAGGATGTGGAAGCAATGACTTCCAAGATTATTTTGATGATGCCAAAGAATCAAGAGTTAAGCAAGTTCCAAAGAATCAGGCTTCAAGAATTAAGTCTCAAAGAATCAAGATTCAAGAACAATTAAGTTTCAAGATTCAAGATTCAAGAACAAACAAGATCAAGATTCAAGACTCAAGATTCAAGATTTAAGAGAAGTTGATTTCAAGATTTAAGAGAAGAAATCGAGAAGCAACAGTTAAGACTTCACAAGGGAAGTATTTTTCAAAAATCCAAACATAGCACAATTTTGTTTTACAAAAAAAAAGTTTTCTCAAATTTTTTCTAAGTTACCAGAGTATTTACTCTCTGGTAATCGATTACCAGTGTTAGAATTTCATTTCAAAAATTTTTAACTGAATTTGCAATGTTCCAAATGATTTTTAAATGGTGTAATCGATTACAATATATTGGTAATCAATTACTAGTGTATCTGAACGTTGGAATTCAAATCCAATTGTGAAGAGTCACAACTTTTCATAAAATGCATTGTGTAATCGATTACATGATTATGGTAATCGATTACCAGTACTTTTGAATAAAAGGTCAAAAGTTGTAACTCTTGACATGATTTTCTCAAGGTTATAACTCTTCCAATGGTTTTCTTGACCAGGCATGAAGAGTCTATAAAAGTAAGACCTTGACTTGCATTCAATAGAACTTTTACAACTCTTTAACAATTTTTGAGAACTTCTAAGAATTCCTTTCTACTCATCTCTCTTCTTGTTCTTCCTTTACCAAAAAGCTTTCTAAGTTTTGTTTTTCCAAACCTTGTTTTTGTGCAAGTGAAAATTCTGCAGAAAAAAAAAGTGTGCTATCTTTTCTTCTCTTCTCCCTTTGCCAAAAGAATAGAAGGACTAACTGCCTGAATTCTTTTGTGTCTCCCTTCTCTTTTTCCAAGAGAATTCAAAGGACTAACTGACTGAGAATTTTTTTGATTCTTCCCTTCCCTTTAAACAAAAGATTTCAAAGGATTAACCGCCTGAGATATCTTTTGTTTCCCTTTACAAAGATTCAAAGGACTAACCGCCTGAGAATCCTTTGTCTTAACACATTGGAGGGTACATCCTTTGTGGTACAAGTAGAGGGTACATCTACTTGGGTTGTTATACTGAGAACAAGAGAGGGTACATCTCTTGTGGAATAGTTCAAGTGGAGGGTACATCCACTTGGTTGTTCAAAGAGAACAAGGGAGGGTACATCCCTTGTGGATCTTTGGCTTGTAAAGGATTTTACAAGGTTGAAAGAAATCTCAAGAACCGTTGGTTGCTTGGGGACTAGATGTAGGCACGGATTATGGCCGAACCAGTATAAATCTTGTGTTTGTCTTCTTCTTCCCTAAACTCTTTAATTTCCACTGTGTACTTTTAATTGCTGCTTTTACTTTTGGTTAAGTTATTGGTTCTGTTCTTTACTTTCTTAACTTAGTAGTAAAAGCCTAATTGAATATAGTAATATTAAGAAGGATAATTTTTAATTAGTCAAGACACATTAATAATTAATTCAACCCCCCCTTCTTAATTATTCTGAGGCCACTTGATCCAACATAGGACACATATTACAGCACAATAAGAGATCATGGCAAAGCTTTACAATAAGAACTACCATAACTATATGCATGACTTCTTAAAAATTATTTTTACCAGCCAAACTGTGCAACAACTGCAACATTTTCCTTGTCTATCTCAGAAAGCTCCATCAAAATCTTTTTTGATACCCCAGTTGAATCGCTTATAGGACCCTTTATAAGAGTAACAAGGTAAGAAACTGCATTGGGATGATCAGAGAGTTTTTTTGCAGAACCTTTTATTCCAACCAGATTGGTGTTAAAGTAACTGATATAGCAAATCAATGGCTTCCTCTGAAATTCTAGAGTCACTCCCTAAGCAAGAAATAATGTGATACCAACCTTGAGAATCAACCGCTTTTTCCTATATCAGATCATCAAAAAAGCTTAGTTGTGCACCATGGCACCACCTCTGTGCCATCTGATAAACATAAAAACTTACCTAAAAAGCTTTCAACAGAGAATAGCATCGCTTCTGCTCACCGGTTGCTTCAGCATACCTATCCTTTACATCATTACAATTTTTTTCTTCTTCTTGAAGTCCTACATGAACCCTTTCTAGCTTATGCACATTAGTGAAGCAGTTAAAAATCTTTCTTAGAAAGCACGTTCAACGAACAAAGATATACAAAAACAAGAATAAAAGAAAACTCACATTTATATCTACTAAAATGCTAAAGTCCTCACCAAACAAAAAATATATAAGTATTTTTTTTAATAAAATGTACAAGGATTTGTCTCCACAAAACTATCATGAAACTGAACATTGATTCAACAAATTTATTATCTAAATCATAGTTATAGTAAGGACGTCACTATAACCAATGGCGATTAGTCAATGCAGAAAGGAATGAATGTGGCTTAACTTTGCACTGTATGCAGTTTTAAAAAGTTTCTTATGGAAGTTATAGTTAAATACATCAATAGTGTTTTATTGTAATTTTGGTAAAAGTATTTATATTCCTTCTATGTTAGGAAAATATAGGCCTCTAAGTTGTTTGTAAAATTTTCAATTGACATTTTTTAAAAGCTACTTGCCTCTTGTGTTCTTTAAATACAATGCAATGATAAAAAAATTCAAATAGGACAAAAAAACATGTGTGATGGTTCAAAAAAACAATTAATCCCCAATCAGATGTTTAGTGTTCTTAGATTTCTTCAGTTAAAATCAACATAACACATGGAAGAGCTGAAGTTAGCTTTTCAAAATTTCTCATTTATGCAAGCTAGAAAAAGCTTTACCTGTTGACTTCCCTTGACAATACCTTCCATGGAATGAACAAGTTTTATACGTCCATTAGTGCTACTAAATGCTTGTTGAAACTGCAAATAAGTGAAAAGAAACATAACAACTGAAACTGTTTAGATAACATTAAAGAAAACACAGATTTCCCCTATAAACAATGAAACGTTAGGTCAAAAAGTTTTTTCTCTCCACTGGATGGCAACAGACCCTTACTACCTTCAATAAACCTGCCCCTGGCATTTATAAAAAATACTCCAAATTAGAGACATTCATATCCTGGTAATAGAGAATAGAGATGAAATCATTAAAGACCTGTGAGAGAGTATTTACTACAACAAAATGAAAGGGCAGAACAATGTTTAGACTCAAGTTTCAACATACAAGGTTTGATTTAAAAGAAATAGGAAGTTGCAATAATACAAAATGCAAATGGTCTACAATGAATCTGCAGGGAACAAGAAATACTATCTAGCTAAAAATTAATTACCAAAGAGAATTTCAATTTAAGAAAATCCGGAAGATAAATTAAAAACCAAGACATAACATTTGATCAGCATGAGTGCCAAGCATATATACAAGCGAAAGAATCATATCAAATAGGTCCAAAGATTACATAGTTTACTTTAAAAAGAAAATACAAAATAAAAGAAAACCAAACAAAATGCTAAGGGAAAATTTATAGCATGTTTCCAATTCTGTAAAGATTACCTAGGAAATGATCGAATTCAATAAAGATGTTTCGTTTAGCATTAACTCTTTTAATTCCAAGAGAGCATTGTAGGTAGCATAGTATTTATGAGTTTGTCGATGTTTTCCCTGTACATAGGCAAAACCAAAGTCATGCATAACAATTAGAAGTTAAGTGAGAACTGGCATGACTATGATTTGATAAACAATTCATGAACCTGGATTTGTGCATACAGTTCTGAGAGCTAGCATTCATACCTTCCCACAAATTAAGAAAAATCTAGCAAATAATATATTTAAGACTGACAACTAGGTCCTACATTCTTATCGAACTAAACCTATCATGCATGCATGACATTCTTTTCCTCTCATCTATGCACCAAATGGTCCAAATCTACTTCATCTCATAAAAAGATACATTTGTAGCAGGGAGATAATTACCACATGAATTAGTATATTTTAGAGACTGATAGGCTTATGTAAAAGTGATTGATAAGAAAACTTCCTACCCAATAAGAATGGAATAGAAGATTTCTATCAAACTTCCTATCCAATTTAAGCCTTATATATCAATCTCTCCTTGTGCTGTAATCAAACCCTCCCCAACCCCTAACTTCTTTTAAAGTCTTATGCCCAAGAAGATATAACAAATATCATATTCAAGGAAACACACCACACATTTTAAACCACAAACTATAAGAACCTTGGTGGCAGTGGGTGATATAAATGAAGCAAGGAAAAAGATGTGAACAAAGTTAGGAGAATGCTGCCTACACCTCAGTGCAACACATTTATTGCCGAACCTTGTTTCTTGCATGCCCCTCTACAACATCCTTCAAAGTGATAAAGATCTTCATCTTTACATCTTTGGAATTAGCTTCCCCAAGGATAGAGATAACTATAGAAATCCAATCCTTGTTAATGGAATTCTCTCTTACTAGATCTTGAATTTGGTTAAGAGATTCTCGTACTAGTAAGTTAGAATTTGATAATAGGCTTTCTCTGTTAGACCTTATTTGAAACCAGTAATTAACTTCTCTCCACTCTTATATGGACTCTCCTAATCAAACATTTTATCTCAAGTCAATATCTTCAACAACCTTTTTTGTTTCTGGGTCAGTCTCGTTTCCATCATCAAACCAAGCTTCAATGGTGGATCTCTCACATGTAGTACTAGTGCAAAGTCTGACAGGATCTACCATAATAGCTCCAGTTATGGGACAAAGGAAAAAATTAAGTGGTTGGATATATTTTTCCCTTCAATCGTATCTCTCTATCACCTGAACCCTTTTAAAGTATTGTTTTTTTTAACTTCATAATCCCTTGCAATATCAGCTCGAGATAGTAGCTCAATGATCTACTCTAAAAAAATTAACTCGGCTCTTTCTTTCCTAGTGGCTGCTTCTTCCCTTTCCTGTCTAATGCTAGCTAGTGCTTTGCTTATCTCTGAAGGCTCGATCGGTACCCCAACTGCCCTTGCTATTTCCTCAAGCATGTCATTTGCAAAAGCCTGATCGAGTTTTTTCTCCCTAATTCCATGGTTCAACTTGTCAATAATAACAAGCTGAGATTGTGAAGCCCCAAACTCTATCATTTGCATTTCATTCTGTAACCTGCTATACTGATAAGAAATTATTGATAGGACTTCAGTTTTGTGATAGATAACATAGCTAGAGACCTTCCAATGTCCCTTATGACCTGTTCAACTTCCTTGATGGTGTATGTGCACCTCATTAGTAGGTTGAAGCGGCCACGATTGGTGAACATCTAAACCAAATTATTTGCCTTTTTGACATCTGATTCAAGAGACTCCAGAGTAACCCTTGCAGCTTCAGACTCATTCAAGTCCTGAAGCTGCAATTCCTTTAGGACTTGTGCAATATCAAGCAGGTGTTTTTATAGGACCTTGAAGCTTTCTTTATCAATAAAAACATTGATTGTTGTATTAGCTATTTTCACAACCTGGTAGCTTGCAACATTCAATATTGTGCAAAATGGGTATGAGTTCCAATCCAACCATTGTACAATATATGTACTAAAAGTCTGAAATTTCTAATTTAACTGGGTGTGTATTGCCCAAAGGTTGGAAGTTGAAAGATGAAACAAACATCAGAAAATTGCTTCTCTTTGGGGCTGCAACCAAATCCCACTCAATCAATCTTCTTATACAGCATAAAAAACATTTTGTATTAGCCCACTAACTATACCAGTCAAACTAAAGGATACCAATACCAAGCCACATATTTGGAATATTTGTGAAATTTGAATAGTGATGTTTTGATAGTAATACTTATTGCGACAAACGACAATCATCTTGAAAACTACAAAATCAACTATAATGTTGAATTTAAACTTTCACGTGTAGATTGAAAATTGCAATACACGAATTTTTATTTTATGTAATGGAAAATGTTTTATGAAAAATGTAAATCACAATTCACAAGTATAGCTTGAGTATCTAATTCATAACAGTGGGCATCAATTTTCTATCAATGTTTCTACCTTTTCAAACACTATTGACCTTTATTTTCTTTTTGTGGTGCTAACACTGTAATGTATATAATAGAAATCAATAGAAGCCGAGATTCAATCCCAAATTGAAACAAACAAAAATTTGTACATAAGCTACAACCATTATAATTATAATATGCAGAGGACAATGGTGTTCACACGGCAAAGTAGTACATAATAAATTGGAGACAAAAAAAAACAGAGGAAAATAACAATTAAATAGACCTGAAAATCATGATACAAATCAACTAAATAAAGAAGAACACTATTTGTGTAAGACCTTTCAAGACAGATCCAAATATTTTCAACCATAAACAATGAACTGCAACAAATTGGTCTTTTCCTAGCAATCAAAGTCCCTTGAAAGACTATAATAACACAAACAACTTCAATCTTCTGCATGGAATGTCTTGGAAAGAACCTATAAGTTAAATTAAAAGAACAATGAATAAGCTAAAAAGTACACAAAAACTCAAATTCCAAGGATAGATAAAGCATTATACTCAGTAATCCTACTGCTCCAAAACTCTAATTTATTGCCAAGTACAAACCACAAATTTGTGAACAACAATGAACAATGGCCATACACAATTAAATGCTCGTTGTTTTGTTATCTTTTTCGTTTTATTTTTCTCATTATTTTGGCTTGGCCTTACACAATTAAAGGCAAACATAAGTGTTTCAATTTGTCTTCAATCTTTAACAATTTATTTTGGTTGTAGGTACAAGTTTTTGACTCAAACTTAGAAAGTTAAGTCTTCTTTTACAACCAGTGCACTTGAGCCAACAATTTTGTATAATATAGCACTGCCATCATCGTATTCCTTGCTGTTGTTATTGACCATCTTTTGAGGTATGTATTTGTTTGTCCCGCTCCTATGCTTATTAGATGCTTGTTGATATATGAGTATTGTTTTATATAACAATTATTTAATACAACGATTAATACAGACAGTTTGCATTATTCGATGTATTGAATCTTGAATTGTCTATTTGGATAGTCTGAGAAGACTCATTTTTTATAGTAGATTCATATGCATAGGTTAATTGTTTTTTCTTAAATTTGATGAAATTTTGGTATAGTGGATTTCTCTTTGTTCTCCGGGTGCATACTTGAATGTGGTGGATGATGACATGCCATCGCTTTTATGTTGTGTGCTTGGAGACAAATGAGAAATGCTACTGAAATTTTGCCAAGTCTAAGAAAAAATAGTTAACCTTTACATATGAGTCTACTATAAAAAATGTCTTCCTGAATGGGATAGGGCCACACCTTTAATGAAAAAAGTGAGGTTTTTCATACATGTCGGATAAATTAATAAAGTGTCACAACAAAGGGGAAACATGGATCAAAGTTGGATGCAAGCATCACGCATTAGTGACGAGTATGAGAATGGGGTTGAAAAATTCCTGCAATTTACTAAATGTAATGCACACCATCTTTGTGTGGAAATTTTTTCTGTCCAAGTGTTAAATGTGGAAATGGGAGACGCCAATCAATAAATGACGTAAGATCACATATAATATGTGATGGGATCATTTTGAATTACACAAAATGGACATGGCATGGGGAATTGCCTAACATGCCAACAGTCTCTCACACTAAGCTAGTTGATGTAGACATTAGACATCATATAGAAGACATGATTTGCGATCTTGGGCAAGACGGTTTTCAGCAAGCACATGCACCTTTGTATGAGAAAATAGAAAATGATTCAAAGAAGCCTTTGTATTCGGGGTGCACTGCTTTCACAAGGTTGTTAGTGGTGCTAGCTTTGGTCAACTTGAAGGCATGATTTGGGTGGAGTGACAAAAGCTTCACTGAATTGCTTGTGTTATTGAAAAGATGCTTCCTGAAGATAACAAGTTGCCAAAAAATTATTATGAGGCGAAGATGATTTTATGTCCAGTGGAAATGGAGTACCACAAAATCCATCATGCCTTAATGATTTCATATTGTACGAAAATCAGTTTGCAGAAATGCATAAGTGCCCCACATGTGGGGTACCATGTTAGAAAGTGTAGGATGACGAATGTAGTGATAAAGCAACCACAAACAACAGTCGTCGAACAAAGGTGTGCTGATATCTTCCAATGATATTAAGGTTTAAGCAATTGTTTACTAATGGACATGATGCAAAAAACCTTACATGACATGCAGATGGCAGAAAAGTGATGGATTGCTCTGACATCCGGCCGATTCCCTGCTATGGAAGTGTTAGTCGGTGAATATGACTAACTTTTGTGAATAAAACTTGTGTAAATTGTATCAAACTCTTCCAATTTATGGTTATTTTGTAGTGTTATAAGTATTTTCTATAAGTATAGGTAATAAATACTTAGTACTTCCATTTTGTGTGTTTAATAATCATTTTCTCTCAATTTCAGGTTAATTAGGCAAGCTTTGAAAAGTGTTGTTTTTCACCTTCTCGCTATGCCAATCTGCTGGCTTAGTGAGCTTTCACTAAGTGCAACACTCATGGGCTAAGCGCGAGGAAGACTCTGGAAGAAGATGAGCTGTACAGGTTCGCTAAGCGCACCGCTTCATCTCACTAAGTGCACCGCTTCAGTTTATCTGCTAAACGAGAAAGGCACGCGCTAAGCCAAAATTCACTAATGTGTGCTAAGCGGTCCATCATTGCGCTAAGCGCACGAGAACGAACAAGGCCACCTATTTAAGCCTGAAATCAGATTTTAGAGAGGGAGTTTGGACTGGGATTCAGAGCTTCGCATGTCTAGAGATTCTAGAGAGAGAAAGGTCCAAGTTCCGGAGAGTTTTGAGAGATTTTGCTGTGTGAAGATCTGTAGAGACTAGAGCTTGAAGTAGGAGCCGATTTGAGAGTTTGAGAGGAGTTTGTGAGTGATTGTGAGATCCTAGAGGTGAAGGAGACATCCTCACCACTTGTATTTTTGCAATCTTTCATCTTGTTCTTCTCTTTGTTGTAAATAAGGCTTCCTGGTTATGGAAAGCTAAATCCTCTGTTGGATCTTCCCTATAGGTACCTGATGTAAATATATTTCTATCTATTTAATGATGTTTTGTGTGTTCTCTGTGCTATCTGTTTTTCACTCCAGTATGCCTTTACCTTGATCACGTAGATGCATGCTTTGTTAGGGTCATTCAACAGTGGAAACTGGTCTGACTCTAAAGTCCTTGATAGTACAGGGCTAAGTTGTCATACTATCACGAGGAATCGGGGTGTGATAATTTAGTTGTGTATGTATGTCTTAATGCGGTCCTGGTTGAGTTTAGTCTTATAAGAGGAATCTACGGACGATACTTGATCAGGATTAGGTTAAACTATCATGAGGAATCGGGGTTTAGTATCTCAGGAGACACCATAAGAACACATGAGCATTGTTAGATAGAGAATATCTTTTAAGCATCAGGCACCTATTAGGAAGGCCAATGTGTTCTCTACTTGTTTTTACACATCATTTCTCTCACATGATTTTCTTTCTTTTTGCACAGATAGTTTATACACCTGTTCATATTCACACTTATCTTTACACACCAGACACCTATTTGCTGAAATAGCTTACCAAATAACACAAGTTCCCTGAGAGTTTGATACTGTTCTTACCATTTTATACTACTTGTGCGATCCGGTGCACTTGTCGGAAGCCGAACAAGTTTTTGGCGCCGTTGCCGGGGAACTTCTTTTTATTTGGGAAGTTAGTTCGTCTTTAGGTGTCGATTCTTTATTTGTTATTCTTTGATTGTTTTTGTGAATATTTGTTCTTAATTCCTATTTGTCTTTTCTTGTTAAATTGGATAACCGATGTTCTGTTAGTATTCTGCATGTATAGACTCTCTTGCAAGTGATCTAGTTATTCCTAAATAAGGCAACTCTTTCACCGCTATATCATGAAGATTATTATCTCAATTCCATTAATGAATTGTGATTTAGTCGGAGGAGAGCATCACAAGGACAGTTGTTATTTTTATTCTATAAATAACTTTGACCGGAAACAGGAACCAGTCATGTACGATTACCATGAGAAAGAAAGAGCCCCTGATCTTGAAAGTATTTTGGCAGACTTCATGACATACCAAGCTAGCTCTAAAGGTTACTGTTATTTTATGCAACAGCAGGGAACTCAATTTGAAAGGAACCTATCTTCTGCAGGTTATCAATGGGAGTCATGCCGGCAATCTGATTATCACAATAAAGCAGGAGGAGTTCTTAATTTGGATGATCTGTTAATGCAATTCAAAGATATTGTAGAGTCAATACAACAGGCCTTTAGAAGAACTGAAACTCATATTAGTAAGTTGGTGGATGACATGACTAACGCTATGGCCAGAAAAGAGGAAGAGCGTGCAGAGATTGAAATACATCAAGAAAGCATTCGTCAAGTTACCTCCATCCATCATCAATTGACCAATGAAGAGGAAAAGCCTGAAGTCTCCAGTACTCCAAAATATCCCTACTTGGCCACTGTTGGCTATGTTGGAGGGAAAGATAAAGGTAGATTGGAACTCAGCATGGAGGATCAAAAGATCTCTTTTGACCTCTTTGAGGCCATGAAACACTCAGATATAGGTGATGCCTGTTTCGATGAAGAAGAGGTGGAGCAGGAAATAGCATTATTAGCCTCAACCATGGTACTACAGTCTCCTTGGGAAAAAGAACCTGGCTGTGGGAGAGATTGCTTAGCTTGTGATGAAGAGATTGATGATTCAAAAGACAATTGTGTTGACTAGGTGATTTTTGAAGAATTGGAAAAATTGAGACCAGCAGAAAAGCCCAAAGCAGAATTAAAGACCCTTCCGGCACATTTAAAGTATGTATTCTTGGAAGAAGATGAGACCAAACCTGTTATAATTAGCAACTCTTTGAAGGAAGAAGAAGAAGATCAACTGGTGCAGATTCTAAATCGACGTAGAGCGGCTATTGGTTGGCACATTTCTGATCTAAAAGGAATCAGTCCATCATATTGTATGCACAAAATCAATTTGGAAGCCAATTATAAGCCTGTGAAACAACCCCAGAGAAGATTGAATCCTATAATGAAGGAGGAAGTAAGAAAAGAAGTGCTCAAGTTATTAGAGGCAGGCCTTATCTATCTAATTTCTGACAGCTCATGGGTTAGTCCTGTTCAAGTTGTTCCAAAAAAAGGAGGGATGACAGTAATAAGAAATGATCGAAATGAACTAATTCCTACCAGAATAGTCACATGATGGAGAATGTGCGTTGATTATAGAAAGCTTAATGAAGCCACAAGAAAAGATCACTACCCGCTTCCCTTCATGGATCAAATGCTTGAGAGACTTGCAGGGCAATCTTTCTACTATTTTTTGGATGGATACTCGGGTTACAATCAGATTGCAGTAGATCCTCAGGACCAAGAAAAGACATCTTTCACATGTCCCTTCGGTGTTTTTGCTTATCGTCGCATGCCATTCGGGTTATGTAATGCCCTCGCTACTTTCTAGAGATGTATGATGGCTATTTTTGCTAACATGGTAGAGAAATGTATTGAAGTCTTTATGGATGATTTTTCAGTTTTTGGTGCATGTTTTGAGAACTGTTTAGCAAATCTAGAGAAAGTGTTACAACGCTGTGAAGAATCCAATCTGGTGCTTAACTAGGAAAAATGTCACTTTATGGTTCAAGAAGGCATTGTGTTGGGACACAAGATTTCTAAAAAAGGAATTGAGGTGGATAAAGCTAAATTAGATGTTATTGATAAGCTCCCACCCCTAGTCAATGTGAAAGGCATATGCAGTTTTTTGGGTCATGCAGGATTTTATCGGCGATTCATTAAAGACTTCTCCAAAATTGCTAAACCCTTAAGCAATCTGTTGAACAAGGAAGCTGTGTTTGTATTTAATGAAGAGTGTGTAGAAGCCTTTAACACTCCCAAAGCTAAACTGGTTTCTGCTCCTGTGATTACGTCACCAGACTTGGGGCAAGAGTTTGAATTGATGTGTGATGCAAGCGATTATGTAGTAGGTGTTGTACTTAGGCAGCGGAAAGTCAGAATGTTCCATACCATCTATTATGCTAGCAAAGTTTTGAATGATGCTCAGATTAACTATGCTACAACTGAAAAATAATTACTGGCAATTGTGTTTGCACTTGAGAAATTTCGATCTTATCTAGTAGGATCAAAGATAGTAATTTACACTGATCATGCAACAATTAAATATTTGTTGCGTAAAGATGATTCCAAGCCACGATTGATCAGATGGATATTGCTGGTTCAAGAATTTGATTTGGTCATCAAGGACAAGAAAGGGTCCGAAAATGTGGTAGTAGATCACCTATCCAGATTGGTGAATGAGGATGTCACTTCAAAGGAAGCTAAAATAAGAGATAAGTTCCCTGATGAATCTTTGTTTTTGATTGTAGAGAGATCCTAGTTTACTGATATGGCTAATTTTAAAGCAGCAGGGGTCATACCTAAAGATCTCAGTTGGCAGCAGAGAAAGAGGTTCTTCTATGATGCTCGACATTATGTTTGGGATGACCCACACTTGTTCAAAATAGGTGCAGATAATCTTCTTCGGAGATGTGTGACAAGTGAAGAGGCTAAGGGCATATTGTGGCATTGTCACAATTCACCATGTGGCGGACATTATGGCGGAAGCAAAACAACAACCAAGGTCTTACAGTCAGGATTCTTTTGGCCAACACTTTTTAAAGATGCCTATCATCATGTCTTGAAGTGTGACCAATGTTAGAGAATGGGGGGAATTTCCCAAAGAAATGAGATGCCTCTGCAAAACATCATGGAAGTTGAAGTTTTTGATTGTTGGGGTATTGATTTCATGGGTTCATTTCCTTCATCCGTAGGGAATGAATATATTCTGGTGGCTGTTGATTATGTGTCTAAATGGGTGGAAGCTATGGCCACTTCAAGGAATGATGCTAAGACAGTGGTGAAATTTATCAAGAAGAACATTTTTTCTCAATTTGGGGTACCTCGAATATTGATCAGTGATGGTGGTTTGCACTTCTGTAATACTCAACTTCAAAAGGTATTGGGTCAATACCATGTGAATCATAGAGTGGCGTCCCCCTACCATCCGCAAACTAATGGGCAAGTCGAAGTATCCAACAGAGAATTAAAGAAAATACTAGAAAAAATAGTGGCATCAAGCAGGAAAGATTGGTCAGCCAAATTGGAAGATGCATTGTGGGCTTACAGAACTGCATACAAAACTCCAATTGGTCTGTCTCCTTTTCAACTAGTTTATGGAAAATCATGTCATTTACCAGTTGAAATTGAACACAAGGAATATTGGGCTCAGAAATTTCTGAACTTTGTTGGAGCTAGAAGAAATGCAATTAACAATTATGAATTCTCACGACTTTACAAAGAAAAAGTCAAGACGTATCATGATAAGAAATTGTTAAAGAGAGAATTCAAACCGGGACAAGAGGTGCTACTTTTTAATTCAAGATTGAAATTATTTCCTGGTAAGCTGAAATCCAAATGGTTTGGACCTTTTATTATTAAGAAAGTTCAATCTTATAGTGCAATAGAGCTATATGACCCACAATCTCATAATCCGGATAGAACATGGGTTGTAAATGGCTAGAGGTTAAAATTGTATCATGGTGAAGAATTTACAAGGACATAGGGCACTGTTCATTTGATCAACCAGTGAGATAAAAGCGTCAAGCTAATGACGTTAAAGAAGTGCTTCCTGGGAGGCAACCCAGTTTTAATCTCTATTATCTTTGTTTTTCATGCATTTAATCATTTGGAATTTGCTATATAATTTGTACATAGGAGTATATCAGCCTATCTTTGAATGTTAAACATAAGGGTTTCAATTTCTTGGAAAAAGGACTGAAAAAATAACTCATAATTTTTTTTATATAAAAAACAGTCCTTTCGCTAAGCGCAAGCCTCACGCTAAACACATCATTATTTAGGCGCTAAGCCATGAGTCTCAAGCGCTTAGCGCCTAACCCTTCATCTTGGGCTAATTCATTCCGCTAAGCTAGCCAAAGCCAAGCTGAGCCTAATCGAATTCTATCTAAATTCGGCTAAGCGACAGCCAACCTGCTAAGCGACACCTTATCCTTGGCTAAGCGCGACTCAATGTTGCTAAGTGCAATTCCTTACAGCCATAACTGAGGTTCATGAAGCTAAGCGCTAGTCATGGCGGCTAAGCTGAACTTCTTGTGCCCAAACCTCATTTTGATTAAGTTAAGCGCCATTCCTGGGCGCTAAGCTTAGATGCTTGCGGCAATTTGCACGCTGAGCGATTTTAATATCCGCTCAGCACCCACTCCTCTGTACTCAAGATACATGATTTCAGCTAAGCGAGCCTAGAGGCCCGCTTAGGGCGAGTTGCAGGTTTTCTAATCTGCAGATCTTGCTAAGCGGTAGAATCCACGCGCTAAGCTAAGCCCTTCTTGTGCTAAATATATATATATATATATATATATATTTCGAATGTGATGCTTGGTTAAGCGCGGTGTTCGCTAAGCGACAGGTCTTGAAAAACCAAATGTCTTTCTCGCTTAGCGAGGCATTTCGCTAAGTGAGAGCGTAAAAAATAGCTTGGTTAAGTGTAACATTAGTACATTGACAAATGCCCAAGGAAGAGGAAAACTGTGGGATTATGCACAAACACTCTCTTTTCCTTCTTCCTTTCTCATCCAAAAATCTCCCAATTTTGCATCTGCATTTGTGCTTGCTGCATTGTTTCTAGCTTCAACGATACAAGTAAGTTCCATATGATCCTTTTCTCTGCTATTTTGCTCAACCTTAGGATAGACAACCTTTAAATCTAGCTTCAAGAATTGTAGGATTATAGTATGTTTAACTGTAGTTAGAGTTTAGATTTTTGTATAGGTTGTCTAGTGTAAATTGTGTTGGGAACTATGCATGTGTAATCTGCCTGATAGAGGCTCCAATTTTGGAAGAAAACGCACTGTGTTTTCTGTGTTTTATTTTTCTGGAAAGCGCGATGAACTCACTCTGTGAGCCTGCTGCGCTCAGTGAGTTCATCAATATTTGTTGCTTTTATGGGTTTTTCGGAAGAACTCGCTGAGCGCTTCTGTTGCGCTAAGCGAGTCGACCTTTAGAGGATGAATACTCATCCTCTTAACAAAGTACCAGTGGCTAAGCGAGGCTAATTCGCTAAGCCCAGGTAACTTAGTTAGAAATTTTGTTACTAGTCGCGCGCTAAGCCGAAATTCTCTAGGCCAATCGATACTCCTTGCGGTAGTTGTTGAGTTGAGCGATCCAGTTCGCTAAGCTCCCATAACTTAGTAAAATTTTTTAAATTTTTACTCTGTTTAATGCCGCTAAGTGCATATTTGTGTGGCTGGTTTTAGGCTTAGCGGGCTCTATAGGTGGCTAAGCAGGTATATCTTTCTCTTTTAAGACCCGCTAAGCGAACCATGTTTCGCTAAGCGGTATGTGTTGTTTTGTGAAGGTCCGCTAAGCGAATTCGATCTCGCTAAGCGGCCTTTATGTTGCTTTCAACTAAACTCTTGTAATTGTCTACATTCTTTTCTTGCAGATGGCATCAAGAAAAAGAGTGAGAACTAAGGACATCCCTTCATCATCCAACCCATTTCCTTCGACAACAGCCATGGAACCAGATGCACAACAAGCACATTCTTTAATTCCTATTGTCATACCCTAATTTCATCCGGGGACCATTGTTTGTCGGCATGCGACCTTCCTTTGACCACCTCAAAATGTTTAACACCCATCATTGTGGAATCCGTAAAGTTCCGAGATGTTTCGGGAAGAAATCGATCAAAAACACGAAAACGGGAGTGTATTTAGCAAAGTGGGGTGTGTGTAAATAAACTGTTACACTCTAACTTTATCTGAGGACCATTGTTGATCGCTTCAGAAGGTTTAACACTCATCACGGTGGAATCTATAAAGTTTCGTGAGATTTTGGAAAGACAACAGCCAAAAACACAAAAATGGGGGTGAACTTATAAAGATAGGGGTGTAAATAGCAATTCGAATCTAGGCCCTTCCGAAACATTTTGGAAGTTGGGTTCTTAAGGAGGAAGCAACTGGGTGGCAAGCTCCTCCACGTTGTTGAAAAATGGTTTTCGGGGCTTCCGTGGCTTCCGTAATGCTTCTGTAAAATTTTCGAAAACCTTGGGTAAGCATATTTCACTTAACATTGGTGAAAAGGAAGAGAAAAAAAAGATGAAGATCAAATTTGAAACACTTTCGTAAGGCTTCCGTAACTTTTCCGTAAAGTACAAAAAGGGGGTGAACTTAGTAATTGGGGTGCACTCAGAAATCTTCCTCAAGAAGCAACTGGGTGGCAAGCTCCTCCACGTTGTTGAAAAATGGTTTTCGGGGCTTCCGTGGCTTCCGTAATGCTTCTGTAAAATTTTCGAAAATCTTGGGTAAGCATATTTCACTTAACATTGGTGAAAAGGAAGAGAAAAAAAAGATGAAAATCAAATTTGAAACACTTTCGTAAGGCTTCCGTAACTTTTCCGTAAAGTACGAAAAGGGGGTGAACTTAGTAATTGGGGTGCGCTCAGAAATCTTCCTCAAGAAGCCTCTGGGAAGCAAGCACCTCCCTTTTTCCCTATAAATAGGAGAGGGGGGCTGTTTCAAAAAATTTTCATGACCCCTAGGCTATGGATTTTGGATATTTTGGGTAAAAAACACGTTTCCGTGAAGAAGAATCTAGTCGAAGTGCTTCCGTAACGCTTCCGAGACGTTTCCGTGAGCAAATCTGTGAAGATTTTCCTTCGTTCTTCACCGTTCTTTGTCCTTACTTCGTTCGTTCTTCGTTCTTCAACCGGTAAGTGTTCGAATCCGAAACTTTCAATTCATTTCTTGTTTTGTTTGCTTTCATCTTCATCTCATTCACTTTCGATTTTCTTTTCTTCCATTTTTAACGTGCTTTAACCGTTAATTTAAGCCATTATCTCGCCTAATAAATGATAAAATGAATTTCAACCGATCATTTGTGTTGTAATGTCGTTTAATCAATGTTAAAGCAAAATCTAACCGATCGTTCACGCTGTAACCTCGATTAAACCAAAAAAAGCAAAATAATAATAAAATAATCAAAATATCATGAAAAAAAAATAATCAAGAAAAATTAATCGGACGTTTTTCTTTGAAAGTTTCCTTGAATTAATTGACTAATAACCAAATTGAAACCAAGGCTAAAATCAACTCACAAATCAAGCTTTGTCCGCAAAAATCACTTGAAACTATTTTAAGGTCCAACGCCTTAAACGATCCTCTTTGCTTTTATCGGTTAACATGGATCGTTCAAAAGCATAAAATCAACACGTAACTTTACTGCTTTTGCAAGAACTACGTAGGTCTGATTTCCTCATTGCAATTGAGGATACGTATGAGCAAAAGCCCCTCTTTTGTCGACCACCCCAAGAGATCGTTAATGGTCCAATGCCTTAACGTTTCTCTCCTTTATAAAACCAAGAGATCGTTAATGATCCAACGCCTTAATGTTTCTCTCCTTTCAAAAACCAAGAGATCGTTAATGGTCCAATGCCTTAACGTTTCTCTCCTTTCAAAAACCAAGAGATCGTTAATGGTCCAACGCCTTAACGTTTCTCTCCTTTCCAAAAATCAAAAGATCATTTAGTGGTCCAATGCCTTAAACGACTTTTATTCGGTCAAAATATATCTTGCAAAAAAAAAAGATAAAAACAACTTAACCAACGTTTAGTTCTAAAAGAACTACGTAGGTTTGATTTTCTCATCGCAATTGAGGAATACGTAGGAGCGAGGGAAACACCCTTGTCGACCACAAAAAGATAAAAAATACAAAAAGACCCATAAAAAGCAAAAAAATAGAAAAAGGGGAAAATACGTAGTTTTGAAGTCATATTTGCACACTTGATTGAAGGTTGTCATCTCTTGTGACGGACGTGTGGGGTGCTAATACCTTCCCCGTGCGTAAAAACAACTCCCGAACCTTTCACGATTAAAGTTCGTAGATCACACTTTTCGGTTTTTCTGACGTTTTCCTCGAATAAACGTTGGTGGCAACTCGGCGCATTTTTCTTTCTTGGAAGATGCACCCATGAGCCCTCGCGTCGCCCTCCCGCCGAAGGGTAGGTTGCGACACCTATGTTGCAAAGCTTATTCAGGGGACAGTTAATGATCATATACAACCAGCAGGAGTTGGCTCACAACAGGCCAATCATATCTATGGAGCAGTTTCTGGAAAAAATGGCATGGCTTGAAGCTCAGCTCCCTGTGGAAAGATCCCATAAGGTTGTTCCTCTCGAGCATGTACCAGCTAGAACTATTGTTCCTCCCGGACCTGTTGATCGAAGTCGTACCTGAATCAAATAAATATTAAAAATGCAGTATCTAGGAAGTGATCCTAGGTCGTCTCCCAACGAGCAATGGTCAACCAAACGTTCATAACAAATAGTAATAAAACAATAACGAATTGGGGAGGGGGGTTGTTTGTTTTTGTAAATTAAACAGCAAGCAAATTGGAATTAGAAAATAACAGAATTAAAACATGTTGTTTCCCCTTGATTCACAAGCAAGTCTCTTATCCTAGGTTACGAGAATTTATCCTTAATCAGTTCAACTACTTAATCCAACCCTAAATTAAATTACTAAGCGAAAATTAACATACGGCTGTCATTATGTGATTAAGCAACACATACACCAATTAATCATGAACGAAACTGATCATTAAGCATGAACGTAAATTAAGCGCAGAGACAATTAATCAAGCACTAAGCATGCATGGATTAATAGCAACAAATATAGAATAATTGGTGAAGAGGAAAAACTGATCAGAATTTAATAGTAATAACAAAACCTCAAAGAGAGCTGTGCTTGATCCTCAAGAGAAAGCAATGTTGAAGACTTAGCCTTCCATTAATCAGTAGAAAATGAAATTGTAGATTGAAGTAGAAACGAAATTGCAGAACACGAATTTTATTCTACGTGAACAATGCATATGAACAGTAAAAACTGGAATTCTAAAATCCTAGAATTATTCTCCTCTTCGAAAAAACTCCTAAAACTAAAACCCTGGTGCTGTTATATATGTCCTCAGCCCCAAAGCTTACAAATCAGTTTTAAGTCGCCCATAAATAAAATAAAATTTGGACAAGATTGGATGACATAAAATCTAGATGAAATAAAATCTGGATAAGATAAGATTAGATTGGATGAAATAAAATTTAGATGAAATAAAATCTGGATAAGATAAGATTTGATAAAATAGAATTGTCTGCTCTCTTCAAGTCCAAGCCCAATTTCGGATTCAAGCCCAGTTGCTTATAATTCTCCTGAAATTAAATTAAAAATACAAAATTAGTCAAGTAGGCCCAAATGATAAAACTACATAATTAATTAAAATGGTGACAAAAAGGGTTAAGAAATAGGAGAAAATAATGACACATCAAATCCCTCCACACTTAGCCTTTTGCACTCCTGGGTAAAATCAAAAAGCAAAGCAAGGAACAAATCCAGAGACATTAAAGAGAAACAAACAAACACAAAAACAATTACATATTTCTCAATGAATGAAAGGAATGAGCAGCATCCAACACGTAGAGAGTTAAAGAATCAAGACAGTCATGAAAATCATCCAAGCATCTCAAACATGGCAAGATAGTCAATCAGCTCAAGAATGAAATGTGATAAAGCCTCATAAGATATGCACTCTATCCCTCAAGTGTCTAGGCTACTATTTACTCTCAGAGCACCCATGAAAAAAAACACCACATAGACTTGGCAAGACTCTAAAATTGACAACCACACCACAAACACATGCATAGGAGGATCAAAAGGTCTTTTAAGGTTGTAATGGGGCCAAGAACAAGGTAGAGGAAAGTATGAGATAAGTAGCTAAAACCCAAAGGAATAGCGGAGCAATGGGAAATAAGTGAGAACTAAGAAAAAGTAGTAAACCCCAAAACCAAAATTAAAAATTTAGCATAAAAAGTAAACCCAAAATAAAATCAACCAAGTCTTCTAACCAATCCAAGTCTTCAAACCAAGTATATATATGTTTTCCCATCTTAGTTTAGGGTCCTTATTAATGAATCTTTAAATTAATTTCCTGGTCTATCATTCTTTAGCAAGTCTATCATTTTTCTACTCCCTAAATGCTTCCATAGTATGACACGTTTATATATATGCCTTCAGTTAAGACTATATATGTAGCTTGTGTTACAGTGTTCTCCATTATGACCATCGAAATCTAGAGATAACAACAATTGCTACTCTAGGGTCACTTGTTAATTCCACGATCGACATAGTTATAAGTTTTACTTTTTAACTAACATTTTAGTGGTCCATGTTCTATGGAATCTTCACATTGGAGCATAGTTGACAAATAACTGAAGTGTAAATAGGAACTTTAACTTGGATATGGGAAAAAATAAATAAGTTGTTTAAGTTTAACTCATTTATTTAAATAAGTTTAACTCAATTACTTTGATACTTGTATTGTACAATTTTTCTCCTCTTTTGTTATGTGCAGATGCCCAAGCTATTGATTCGCTTTATTGTCTTGTGGTAATTTCCTTCGTCAAATGAAACTGGTACATCTACAAGGAAGCTGGATACATGCAATAACATAGCAGTCGCAACTGACTCTTTATAGCACTTCATAGAATTCATATATCCTCCAATATAGAACTCTTGTTTGCACTTTAATTTTACTGTGATTGTAATAGACTTGAACAGAAGTTTCTTTCTGATGATCATCAGGGTGCTGGTGCATTTGAAGTTGCTGCTAGACAATATCTGATGAACGAAGTTAAGCCCAAAGTTTTCCATGTTTTTTTTGTTCTTTAATTGTGACATTTCAATTATTAATTCCGAATGTTTATATCCTTAAATAGTGTGCACAAGTTGGTCTTGAGGCTTTTGCTGATGCACTTCTTGTGGTGCCTAAGACACTTGTTGAAAACTCTGGGCTTGACACTCAAGATGTGATTATTGCCCTTACGGTATACTTCCCTTAAATTTATTCCACTTGTCTTCTTTCCCCTAATCATACGTATAGAGAGTCTAATAAATGTCATGGCCAAGTGAATGGAAGCCCTGTTGTTCTTGATACACTTGGTTACAACTCTGAATCATGTAATGACTCGATTGATGCCTAAGAATTTAGTTGAATGCTTGAACACTTAATTGTGTTGGTGCTAAACTAATGATATGGTTATGAATAATTCTGTGGTCTTTTATCTTGTTAGATTCAATGTTATTGAAGTCTTTATGTATGACCTATAAGATCCTAAGTGATATTGTTTAAGAAGTTTGAGATATGAAAAAAATTCAAATAATTTGTACATTCTGTGGCGATTTACTTCCTATTTTTTGGCACAAGTATAAACCTGTAAATGCCACAATTGTTGTTGATCTTGACAGAACTGATATTTTACATGAGAGGTAGCTTGTCTTTAACTAATTTGTTATTTGGGCAACTGATTTTTGCTAGACTTGAATAATTAAGTATGCCTCTATTTTGCTCTCTTTGTTAGAATGGTGGGTCCATATCTTGTGGTAATTTGTAGAAGTTCAGGCAGTGGGTATGCCCAGGCTTTGACAAAAAATGCAGGGCTTGGCTGGAAAAAAAGCCAGTGAACATTGATTATTAGTAGGTTTGAGTTGAAAGGGTTGAGAGAGAATTGCATGTTACGTGAATAGGGACCTCACTGGTTAGCAATTGAATGATAACGTACATGTATCTGTTGAAAGAAAATGTACATGTATAACACATATAGGATGCATTCCTCTCACAGTTGCTGCAAACATGCCAACCTAGGATGACAAAGAAAAAAAGATATGGAAAGTCAGATACGATAAGGAAATGTATTGTAAAGATTATTAGGCTTTTGCAAGTTTGATACCTTGGCATTCAATATAAATTCAATTATGCTCAGAACACAAGAAATAAAATCTAATACAAATATTTGTTCCTGCTAAATTCAAACAAGAGATGACAGAAAATGTGGGGGGAGGGGGGGGGGGGGGGGGAACATAAACCTTCATTTTAGTGTTTTAAAATCTTTCTAACTTGTCCAGTAAATATATATAAAAAAGGATAGCTTTAACATAGCCCTTATAGCAACACTCTTGTTAAAAAATTGGCAACGAAAATAGTAAATATGAATCACCTCCTATCCAACAATCATTCACCAATATATGAGAATACATGCCAGGGTGTTGTCATGCCACTATAAAAATAATGCACACAATAAAACACAATTGTAAATAACAACCATCAGGAAGTTTAAGCATTTTGATTTACTAGTAATAAATTTTAATACATAGGTCAGTTCAGGACATTCACAATTCAAATATCCAGGGTGCGTGAGATGTAAAGAATAGAATTCTGTCAATGCCTCCCATGCAAAGGTACCATCTCAAATGAATAAATCAAGTCACAAACTAGCACGAAGACTGTAAAGATATGCAGAACAGACAAAGCGAAGAATCTAAACAGCCATAAAACTGGACAGGTTGATTATTTTTACATTTTCATGTTACTTTGTGCCTATTCTCTTTACCTAAGGTTGATTGATTTTACATTTTCATGTTAAGTTTGCAAGAACTTATCATTTTCATGGCCTTCTGTTCCATGCAATGGGTGAACACAGGTATTTGTCTAGCCATACTTGCTAATCCATTGAAGAAGTTGAATATTTATTTGCTGTGACTTTTTTTCATGAGTCCTGACTCTTGAGGATTTAGTCCATGACACTAGTATAAGTTATAGTGGAAATCTCAATTAACAGTTAAGGAAACATATATGGAGGGTAGAACATGCAATAAATTGAAGCCTTTTAGGAACAAAAGATTAGTTCGTAATACTGGTTTTAGGAACTACAGAGAGATTATGACTGGAACTTAGATTACTTGTTGTTTTTCATAACAATTATAATTGTTGAAATAGAATCTTATAAGGAGGTTCATTTTGTATTTTCGTAAATTTAGGTTTGTGTTAGACAACAAGCACTTTGAGGAAGATTTATGTTGTGATTTTTGCTATTCCTAAAGTCGTGAACTCAAATCATATATTTGTATTATAGCTATTATTCAAGTCCAATTCCTTAAATTTGGGGACTTAAAATGGTCTGCTATTGGTATTTTGGTTTGTAATCCAGGATTCTAGAGTGATAAATTGTATATGAATTATTGCACAATGGGTTTACTGGTAGAAGTGCAACAATTCCTTGAGTTTGAATTCATAATGGCAGTTGCATCCATGTAAATTACTTTTAAATATTTCATACCAATCATCAGCGCTAAAATTTGTAGTTTGCTACTCTATTATGTTGTTATTGGATTTTATCTTTAAGTTGGGTTTCGATGTAACTAGAAGGCTATGAAGGATTTGACAATGGGGTTGAGCATTAATGGCAACAACATTGAATGTTTGTATTTACGTGCTTCCTGCTACCATGCTGTTGGACAATTCAAAGAAGTGGTATGTATTTTTTTAATTTAATTTTTGGTGCAATGTTGGTTTACATTTGGCATGCTATAACTTTTTTTAATGATCTCAGGTCAAAGATTATGATGCTGCATTGGATTTGGAACTGGATTCAATGGACAAGTTCGTGCTTCAGTGCCTTGCCTTTTATTAGGTTTGTTTTATAGAATATTATACTTCTTGCTCATCAGTATTTATTCTGCCTCTTGGTAAATCATGCAGGTTTTGATGATGTCAAAAAGAATTTGCTTGACAAAGGGGGAGAATGTGAATCATGCATATCTTGATGATGTCGAAAAGAAATCACTTGATTGTCATCATCAAAAAGGGGGAGAATGTGAATGTATGAATACATGAATTTTGATGATGCCAAAGAAGAATCAAACAAGGCCGCTTCAACGGATAAGCATTTGCTTCAAGATTAATTCAAGATTGCTTCAACAAACAAAGCCTTGTTTCAAGATTCACTAAAGATCGAGCTTTGCCTCAAAACAAAGGATTTCAAAGTCATGCAAGGCTATGGTAATCGATTACCAGGAAGTGTAATCGATTACCAGAAGGGAAGAATGAAAAAGAGCTGTTGAAAAGGGTTTTCAATTTGAATTTTAAACATGTAATCGATTATCATATGTCTGTAATCGATTACCAGCAACGAAACTCCTGAAATTCAAATTCAAAAGTCATGACCCTTCAAATTATAACTGTGTAATCGATTACACAAACATTGTAATTGATTACCAGTGGAGAGTTTTCAGAAAATTTGCCAACAGTCACATCTTTTGATTGAATTTGTGAATGGCCGTCAAAGGCCTATAAATAGGTGACTTGGGCACGAATTTTAAAGAGAGAGTTTTGCTTATTCAAAATGTGTTATCCTCTCAAAAGGAAATGAGAGAGATTCCAAGAGAACTTCATTGCCAAATGCTCTCTCAAAAGAAACTCTTGGGCAAACACTTGCAAATCCATTAAGAGTTTCTCCTTGGACTTCAATTGTAATATCCTTCTCTTCAAGAGAGAATTCTGCTTTCTTTCTTCTCATTCAAAGAGATTGATTAAGGGACTGAGGGTCTCTTAAATTGTAAGAATTCCTAAACATAAGGGATGGGTTGTCCCTATGTGGTTCAGACTTTGTAAATGGATTTTTACAAAGGGAGTAGAAAATCTCAAATGGGTTGCTTGAGTACTAGACGTAGGCACGGACTTTGCCGAACCAGTATAAAAACTGTGTTTGCATTTTCTCTTCCCTTATCTCATTTATTTTGTTGCAATCAATTTTGTCTTTCATGTTTAAAGAACATTATTAAATTGATTGTTGCTTCTTCCGCATTCTAAGCCTATCCCTCTTAAGTTATTGAGGTCGTAGGTCCAACACTCTTAATCTTATTATACTGATAAAAAAGAACATAAATAAATTTCCTTCTACGCTAAAAGATCTACTAACTGGGACACAATGTTGTCAGTATTGAGTAGTGAGATGTCATAGCCAAAATTCTTTTAGAGCAGGAGAGATTATTGCTACTCTGTTAATTTGAAGATTTGAATTTCTGTTGGCATGTTTTGAATTAGGTCTATTCCCTTCGGCTTTAGTTCCTCATGTTAGTTAGTTATGTCAACATTGAGACATACTTGTGGAACTTGCCCTACCTTCATTCAGCTACATATAACTAAATTATTATTTTTGAGAAATAAAATGCTGCTTATGGATTGATGTGCCATTGGTGGTCTGCAAATTAACATGGTACATATTAAGTATCATTCATTAATTGACTAGAAACCATGACTGGTTTAGTGTTCATATGTCTGGGTTTTATTTAAGCCTAGTAGTGGAGTTACTTTTATCCCACCTGCATAAGCATGTTGTATGACAGGTACCATGTTGGAAAATATCTATAAATTTGTAGTGCTTTTGTATTTCAGCATTTTCATTGGTAGAAAGTATTAACAGGTAATGCATTAACCCTTTTATATGCTGTTATTTAATTTTGCCACATTTTGTTTCTAGACAACTGCTCATGTGTATTCAGAAGGCAAGAGGATACATGCTTTCAAGGATGTTGCATCCTCAACTCTAAGTTGAGTCTTTTAGATCTATCTTATGTAGCTCTGCATGTGTCCTATTTGTTTTCAACCTCCTCCAATCTGATTCACGAAATGGGTAAGAAGAAACAAAATGACTCACAACAATCCTCCAAAACTGACACCGTTTCAACCTCTTCCAATATTTTCAGCAAGCTCTTCAACAAAAGCCAAAACAGACTACCGCAATGGCCGCCACCTCTCTATTTTCTGATGACAACCCCTTTTGAAGAAAACCTACTCCACTTTCTGACTCAACGAATTGCACTTAGAACCCTAATGATGGTGACCACCTCGTGAACACTGATTCTTGCAAGGAAAAGAAGCAGAAGAGGAATAAGGACAAAATCCCAGCCCCAACCATCGATACCGTTGTTTCCATAATTGAAGCTTCAGAGGAACAAAAGAAGAAGATGAAATGTGATTCCAACAAAGGAAAGACCTTAATGTAGGTGCAGAAGCGATTGGGAAGAGGAAAAGAAAAAGGGACAAAGTTGAGAAAGATTGGGAACAAGAATGTTTTCCGAAATTGGAATCTGTTTTGGAAGATGAAGGTTGAAGGGAGAAGAAGGTAGGTGAGTGATGGTGGATGACTCGAAAGAGGGTTCTCAATATTTGATTGATTTATTTATTTTACTTTAATTGATTCTGGCAGTTAAAAACTGTCAGAAAATTTAAATTTGATTTTGAAACAAATACTGACGGTTTTTGAGCTATTATAAATCATGTTATCAAATATTTACTGGACACATCATCGCTTAACTGATGATAGGGATCTAAAACAAAACTTTTTCATATATCAAGGAGCAGATGTGAAGAAAAATTTATCAGGGATCAAACATAAAATTTAGGTATATATCAAAGATCAAAAACATATTTAACCCTATTTAATAAGATAATTTTATTAGGATATTTTCCATTTAATTGAAGTGTTATTTTCAATGGCTTTCTTTTATTTTTTTACATCAAATTCTAAATTACAAAGGTAGTTGATGAAAATAGTAATTTCAATGAGATTAGTATAATTAAATAATGTTAATAATTTTTTTAATTAGGGTGATTTCTTTTATATTTAAGACGAATGAGGTATATTATTGTAATTTTTAATAAATTTTTATTTTTGAAACAATCATTAATTTCATGGAAAAAACATGTTCCTAAAATCGAAAAAAAAGAGCATAGGATTGGTTGTCTTCTATGTTGAAGTCTCAGCTTTTTGGTGAAACATTTATTAGTTTAACATAGTCACACAAATATAGACAAAAATTGATGATTGACAAAGACAACAATGAAACATTATGCAAGGTAATTGCATCATCCTTTCTGCTTCACATTCATATCAAACAAAAATCGGATCCTCTGCAAGCTCGTGATCCAAGAAGATGATAAGAACAAAACAAGTCATATCAACCAACAATGCAGATGATTTATTTCTCTTTGAACTGGAAAAAGACATTCTCCATGTAATGAATCTTGGCAATGAATGTTCTATATGTAACATTTTAATTAGAAAAACAATTATTGTTTTGATGTTCTAATTTATTTTTGAAATTTGATTTGGCACTCTAGTTTTTAAATGATTCAATTTGATTTTTTAATTATTAAATCGATTCATTTAAGTTCTTCCATTTAAATTAAAGCTAATAGTGTTAACATTGCAGGAACACATGTGACCTGTAGACTTTTAGGTAGTTTAACAACTGCCACTAAATGATTTTTTTTTTCTTAATACAAAAATCAACAAAATCAAAAAGTATTTTTTTTTTGCTGCAACAATGCCAGGACTGTACCAATGGGTGATTGCAAAATGGATTAAGTTGGAGGATGAAGGGATAAGGCATAATGGTTTAGATTGGAAATAACCCCTGAAGGTGAAACATTTTCCATAACATAAGAAAAAAGAAGAAAATACCACAACCAAAAACCACAACAAGAAAAAAACACAATACCACACCAATCCAAGTTGCTAAATCTGAACAAGACATACAAAAAAAAATGTTAATTATGAGCAAGACTATCAAAATTGCAGTGGATGTTCTACTCTCTCTCTCGTCGAAGACACTTTTTGTGAAGGTATAGTGGATAAGTATGACCATGATGTCCCACCCATCTCACTAGACATCGCCAACTTCATATCCATTGGCATTGTCACTCTGAGTTGGATTGTCATTGAAGAACCTCATCGACTCTGGTGACGGCCATGAAAGTGCCATGTGTGTCGCTCCAGAATCTTCCACAACATCAATCGTGTTTTCTAATACTGTTTAGAATTAGAATCTCAATCACTATCCATTCTAAATTTTCATTTAGATATGGTTGATTTTCATCTTCTTTTTGCTTATGAAGATGTAGATATGGGTTTGATTCAAATAAGGGGCAACAAAGATGGATCTAAACCCATAGGACTTCAACGGGGATTTTGCAAAAATGATTGTGTCATCTAGTAAAACAAAAAATACTTAGTAATGGTTTTTGAACCGCAAGTGTAAAAGTGACACATATGTATTCGTTAATTGTGTTAATATCAATTTGGATGGAAGAAATTAATTGAACTGATTTTCAAAGCTAGAGGACCAAACTAAACTTCAAAAATAAATTAGAGGACCAAAATAATAATTTAGTCTAGAAAAAATACCATTCACATACACCTTTTAATTGATGATAAATCTTATATGTCCCTTTTAATTCTCTTATTTTATTAATTTTAAGGATACAATGTGTATGATCCATAGTTTTATGAAAAAAATATGTAACTTTTTAATGTAACATTAATTTTAAAAGAGTTCTTTGTAATGATACTTTTTAATTAGAAATGTTTTGTGAAGTTGGCTAGCAAAACCAATAAATTTAAATCCAATAATAAAATATTTGAACATTAGTTAAAATAATAAAATAAAATAACAGCATACGCTAATAAAAGGTTTTAATAGTAGTTAAAACATTCTAACATTGTAAACAAAAAAAAACTTACATGAGTATATTATTTTCATCCTATTTATAAGAAACATTAATCCACTTTAAGATGTATTACATGTTAATTTTCTTTTATACCTTAATTTATTGTGAAAGATGTTCATTCATTCTCCATTATCCATACAACTGGATACATTTATTAATCTATTAACCATACAAGCACATTATTGGTGGAAAAAATATCATCTCTTGAATTATGTGTAATGTCATTAAATATTATCACTACTTTCTATGGGTATTTTTGGAATAAGATTTAAATTTATGATATATTAATTCAATTAACTAACTTACCTATTTTTATTGGTCTTGATGAATTAGTTATTTGTTTCTTATATAAAAGACTAGAGAGAGTGCATATATTTACGTTCACTTTGGTATTTGTGTACTTGTTATAAAAGGTTTGAATATGTCTTTAGCACATGTAAATAAAGTTTTATTTCCTCGTGTTCTTATTATAAGGTTCAATTAACTAATTAACTAGAATTAAGAAAATTGATTAATTTAGTTGACAAAATTAACTTTAGTGAATTAGTTATGTTTCTCCCAGTGCCGTGTTCTTCTATTGTTGACTTTAACTAAGGATATTTTTTTTCTAACATTCCAAATTTATGAACCTTAGAAATAAATAATTAAGAGACATATTTTATGAAATAACTATTATATTTAATGAATTAAAAGATACTCTTAGATATTATTAATAATAGTCACCTTATATTAGGAATTAATGAGAATATGATAATATGACCCAAATAAGGAACCAAGGCCCAATAAGCCACACACACATATACCACTAATTTAATAAAAAAGAGAAAGGAGAGTTAGAGAGAGAAAGAGAAAAGAAAGAAAGAAAAGAAAAAAGTTAGAGAGAATAAGGAAAAGAAGAAAGAACACAGAAGAAGAGGAAAAGGAGGAAAGTAGAGTAGAGATTTGTGACCCAGTGCCTCGAAGCTCAGGCCCAAGACCCCCAAGGTAATAGATGTGTAATTAGTTAGAAAGGTGATAAAAGTGTTTATGAGAGTTTTGATATGCTTGGTACTGATTGAAAGCCATAAATGACAATTAGGAGTGAGAAAACGTGATTCTCACAAGTTGCAGATAATAGATCCTGCACTCAACGCATTGATGGATGCTCAGTGTCGCACATGACCTCAATGTTAAGGTTCATAAGCTCTTGCTAAATCTGCTGAATGCATGTGCAACATGCATGAGTTTCAGGTGCAAGTTTAATCACTCGGGATCAACCCACGCTTGGCGTGCTAAGCAAGGGGATGTTCGAAGAGTAAGTTTAGAATTCCTCTTCAAGGGTGTTAGAAATAATGGCACATTGAAACATAAACCAAGATGTGGGTGAATTGGTTCCAAAACAATTTTAGCCCAAATGAAATTTTTCACAATTTGCTTCCTTTAATGCAGTTGATTCAAGAGATTTAGGTGTGTTGGAAATACTCTTTAGTTTCTTAAACACTTACCCAATAATACACAACCATTATCAATACATAAATGTAACTTATGCAAGAACCAATATAAGAGTTGTTAGAGAAAAAGATGCACATACAATTAATACTAGTTCGATTTCTAGGAAATCTACATCCAGTTGATCCATAGTAACCCGCTAGGATCTTTCCACTATAATCTTTGAGTTACAACCAAACTCGCAAACAAATGCACACCAAAAATGCCTAACTCTTGAAAATCTATCAAGAACCAAAACCAACATGTAGAGAACCCATTACATGAACATCATTGAGAAACCTACTCAATGAAAATGAAAACAAGAAACACAAATTAAGGAAAGATTTCACCTAATATGTAAAAGATGTGAAAGTTTGAAAACACTTCCTATGTAGTATTAACTTCTCTTCCTGATCCTATACAGAGATCCATTGATCCCAATGTAAAATGATGTTTCCAATCAAAGAACCAAAGTGGTGATGACACTCAAAGGTTCTAAAGCTCTTTCAATGAAAATTGCTGTGTGAAATATAAGAGAGAAAATGTTACACTTGAAGTCCTTTGAAAAACTTATTTTTATAGCCTCATAACCCAAATATTAAGTCATAGAGTGCTATAGATAGCCCTTGTATCCAGTTCAACCTTTTCTTTTGCACTTTTCTTCTGGTTTTCCTTGGCAACAACTTTATCTTGATAAGCTTTCTCTCACTGATCTCTTTCTGGTTTGAGCACTTGATGGACTTGCATCAAATGATCAGTGGAATCCCTTTCATCCACCTTGTTTAGATCAAATACTTTTTTTTGTTGAAAATGATTGGGAGTGGTCTCAGTCTTGTAATGAAGCCATCATCTGTGTTCTTACGAAGCTTACACAAGCATCACCAAAGTGGTAACTCTTGAATGGATGCAGCACTTGGATAGAATCCATGAGATCAACATTGTCACTTCCATTATACTCAGATGAAAAGGCTTTTGAGGTGCTGATCGGCAGCCGACAAGTGTACCAGATCGCTCAAGTAGTATAAAACGGTAAGTGAATACCGAGTATCGAACTCTTGGGGAACTTGTTTTACTTGGTAAAGTTGTGGTTCAGAAAATAAGTGTCTTGTGATAAAAGTTTGGTGTGTGGTATGGACAGGTATGTAAACTAACCTATTCAAAAGCAAGTAAAGGTGAGCAGCGGTGTGAGAAGATAGATAGACAACTTGTTGTAAAAGAAAGCTTCATGATGATGAATAAGGTTGATTCAAGTAGTTTTGATGATGACAAAAAGCCCAAGAGAATGATTTCAAGATTGAGTTAACAAGTTCAAGATCAAGATTAAATCAAGATTAATTTCAAGATTCAAGAAAAGACATCAAGAAGAATCAAGATTCAAGAGAAGAAACCAAAAAGCAACAAGTCAAGACTTCACAAGGGAAGTATTGAAAAAGTGCCTCTTTGAAAGTGCCTGTTTATTCTAAATTAGTTAAAACTTTCTATTCTAACCTCGAAATTCAAGAAAGCACTTTGATTTCTAAGGTTTATGGGATAAAAATGGTCATTGACCAATCCCTATTCTATGACTTGACCCAATTATCTAGTGAGGGTGTACCATTTGAAGGTGCACTAAATGATGATTGGAAATTTGATTTCTCTGTGCATGATGCCCGCTGGTTGGTTTGTACCAACCAAGCGGATATGACTGGAAGGCTACTTGCTGGATCATTGGCTTTTGAAAGCCGTATCCTTCACTATCTCATTGTGCATATTTTACTTCCAAGATCTTCAAACCTTGCACAGGTTTCTGAAGAAGATCTTATTGTCATGTGGGCTTTTCATACTGGCCGACAAATTGATTGGGCACACTTAGTCCGATATCGCATGCATAAGGCATTGCGATTAAATGCTCCATTGCCATATCCACATCTAGTCACTCTCTTCCTTCAACACTTTAACATTCCTCTTGATTCTGAACCTTATGTTCCAATCAAGAGATCCTTTTTGATTGGTGCTGCTGTGATTGCATCTTTTGGTTACCGCAAAGAGCATGATGGCTCTTGGGTAAAAAAGGGTGCTCAACCCATTGATGATGAAGGAAACTTACCAGTTGGAGAGGATTCCTCTCTCCTTCAGAAAATTTTGGACAGGTTCGATGGTCTTCAAACCTATGTTGGTGAAAGGTTTGATGCTTTGGAACTACAAGTGGACATGCGATTCAACGAGATGGACTAAAGGATCACCAAGGTTGAAGGAGATGTCACTTACATCTGCACATGCTTTGATCTACCCCCACCACCACCATCATCTTAGATTTTATTATTTTTAGTATTATTATTAGTACTTTGATTTCTAGCCATGTATTTAGCTATATTATTATGACATTTGAACACTTAGTATTTCTTTTAATATTTGCTTAGTATGACTGAACATGATATGGATTGTGATATATAACTATGTGGTTTGCATTTCAATTTGGTTTATTCATGTTTCATGATTGGTTTAAAATTTTTTGATTGTTTTACAAAGAATATTTTGTGTATGTTTTACATTATGTATGTCTTATGTACTTTGGCTTTTTGTTGATGCCAAAGGGGGAGAGAAAATAGGGATTAAATCAAGAACTCACATAATTAAATAACTTAATTTCAAGTGAAGCTTAAACTCAAAAACAAAGCGGGAGAATATGGAGAATTAAGTGAGTGATCGACTAGGAAAAAGAATGTGTATGTGTTTCTTGATTTCAGGGTTGTCATCATCAAAAAGGGGGAGATTGTAGAAGCAAGCTTCATGATGATGAATCAGGTTGATTCAAGTAGTTTTGATGATGACAAAAAGCCCAAGAGAATGATTTCAAGATTGAGTCAACAAGTTCAAGATCAATATTAAATCAAGATTAATTTCAAGATTCAAGAAATGACATCAAGAAGAATCAAGATTCAAGAGAAGATGATTTCAGAAAGGGAAGTATTGAAAAGATTTTTTTCAAAAACCAAACATAGCACAGTTTTGTTTTACAAGAAAAGTTTTTCTCAAAATTTTCTACGTTACCAGAGTTTTTACTCTCTGGTAATCGATTACCAGTGGAAAAGTTTGATTTCAAAAGCTTTTAACTGAATTTGTAATGTTCCAATTGATTTTTAAATGGTGTAATCAATTACAATATATTGTGTATGTGTTTCTTGATTTCAGGGTAGTCATCATCAAAAAGGGGGAGATTGTAGAAGCAAGCTTCATGATGATGAATCAAGTATGATTCAAGTAGTTTTGATGATGACAAAAAGCCCAAAACAATGATGTCAAGATTGAGTCAACAAGTTCAAGATCAAGATTAAAGAAAAGACATCAAGAAGAATCAAAATTCAAGAGAAGAAACCAAAAAGCAACAAGTCAAGACTTCACAAGGGAAGTATTGAAAAAGATTTTTCAAAAACAAAACATAGCACAATTTTGTTTTACAAGAAAAGTTTTTCCAAATTTTTCTAAGTTACCAAATTATTTACTCTCTGGTAATCGATTACCAATTACCTGTAATCGATTACCAATGGTAAAGTTTGATTTCAAAAGCTTTTAACCGAATTTGCAACGTTCCAAATGTTTTTTAAATGGTGTAATTGATTACAATATATTGGTAATCAATTACCAGTGTATCTGAATGTTGAAATTCAAACTAAATTGTGAAGAGTCATATCTTTTCATAAAATGTTTTGTGTAATCGATTACATGGTTTTGGTAATCGATTACTAGTGACAAGTTTTGAATAAAAAGTCAAGAGATGTAACTCTTCCAATGGTTTTCAGGTTTTTCTCAAGCTTATAACTCTTCCAATGTTTTTTCTTGACCACACATGAAGAGTCTATAAAAGCAAAACCTTGACTTGCATTTCAATAACTTTTTAGAACAACTTCTTAGAATTTCTTGAACAACTTTTGAGAAATCTTGAAACCTTGGCTACTTATCTTTCTTCTTCTTCCTTTGCCAAAAGCTTTCTATGTTTTCTGGTTTCCAAACCTTATTCTTTCACATAAAACAAAAGTGTGCTATATCTTTTTATTCTCTTCTCCCTTTGCCAAAAAGAATTCAACAAGGACTAATCGCCTGAATTATTTTTGTGTCTCTCTTCTCCCTTTTCCAAAAGAACGAAGGACTAACCGCCTGAATTCTTTTGTGTCTCCCTTCTCCCTTGTCAAAGAATTCAAAATGACATAGTCTGAGAATTCTTTTGATTCTTCCCTTTCCCTTATACAAATGATTTCAAAGGACTAACCGCCTGAGATATCTTTTATATCCCCCTTCACAAAGTTTCAAAGGACTAACTGCTTGAGAACCTTGTCTTAACACATTGGAGGGTACATCCTTTGTGGTACAAGTAGAGGGTACATCTACTTGGGTTGTTGTAACTGAGTACAAGAGAGGGTACATCTCTTGTGGATCAGTTCTTTAGGACAAGTGGCCTCAGATATCTTAAGAAGGGGGGTTGAATTAAGATATCACAATCTTTTCCTAATCAAAAATTCTATTTTAATTTTATCCCAATAACCCAAGATTCCTTTTAAAAATTAACTCCTAAATAATAATGCAAATTAATCTTACTGAATAGAAACAATAAGCAATAAACAATAAAGGAGTTTAAGGGAAGAGAAAATGCAAACTCAGATTTATACTGGTTCGGCCACACCCTTGTGCCTACGTTCAGTCCCCAAGCAACCCGCTTGAGAGTTCCACTTTCTTGCAAAATCCCTTTAAAAGTTCTGAACCACACAAGGACAACCCTTCCTTTGTGTTCAGATTTCTTTACAACAAGAGACCCTCGTTCTCTTAATCCCTTTTGAGAAATAGAATGAAGAGAAGAAGAAATCTCTCTTGAAAGAGATAGATTGAACAATTGAGCACTCAAATAATTCCTTATTGAATTGCAAGTGTATTGGCCAAGGAATTTTTAAGAGGATAAGATGATTTTACTTTTTGAGAGGATAAGACCTTTTTGTTTTGAAAAACTCTGAGCAAATTTGTGTTCCAAGTCACATATAAATAGATCTTTGATGGCCATGTAAAAACCATTTGAAAAGTTGTGACCCTTGGAAATAATTTTTTGAAAATCTCCTCTGGTAATCGATTACAAGACTTATGTAATCGATTACAGGCTTTAAAATTTGAATTAAAACGTTTAGTAACTGCTGGTAATCGATTACCATCCATGTGTAATCGATTACACAGTGTAAAATTCGAATTCAAATTTCTAATAGCTGTTATAAATTATTTTGGCAACTGGTAATCGATTACATCCTCTGGTAATCAATTACCAGAGAGTAAATCTCTTGAAAAAGATATTTTTGCTTAAATTTCTTGGCCAAACCTTTTGCTATTTCAATTTGGAATTCCCTTCCTAGAACACTAGAGATCTTCTTGATGTTGTATCTTGTATTCTTGGATTTTTTTCTTGAATTAAACTTGAGAAGCGCATTTTCATAAGGCATCAAAACATCATGATCATATGGCATCATCAAAACATCAAAGGCAAAGTCTTTGCTTCTACAAGTTCAAGTAGAGGGTACATCTACTTGGTTGTTCAAAGAGAACAAGGGAGGGTACATCCCTTGTGGATCTTTGCTTGTAAAGGTTTTTACAAGGTTGAAAAGAAATCTCAAGGACCGTAGGTTGCTTGGGGACTAGATGTAGGCACGGGTTGTTGCCGAACCAGTATAAAATTCTTGTGTTTGTCTTCTTCTTCCCTACACTCTTTAATTTCCGCTGTTCACTTTAATTACGCTTTTACTTTTGGTTAAGTTTCTATTTTTGTTCTTTACTTTCTTAACTTAGTAGTAAAAGCATAATTGAATCTGGTAACATTAAGAAGGATAAGTTTTTTTAATTAGTAAAGGTTCATTAATAATTAATTCAACACCCCCCCCCTTCTTAATTATTCCGAGGCCACTTGATCCAACACTTGTTGGTCTTCCTATTAGGTGGACTGATGCTACTAAGGACGTTCTCTACCTAACAATGTTCTTGTATTCTATGTTGTCTCCTGGACTACTAAACCCCGATGTCTCGCACATGTTTAGCCTAATCCTAATCAAGCGTCGTCCTCAGATGTCTCTTGTTGGACTAAACTTAACCAGAACCGCAGTAAGACATAACATACCAAAAACTAAGTTATCATACCCCGATGTCTCGTGAAAATACGATAAGCTAGCCTCGTCCTATCAAGTTCTAAGGATCAAACCATTTCCTAATGTTGAGTGACCTTAACTAAGCATGCAGTTGCATGATCAAGGCAAAGGCATACTAGAATGAAGTACTGATAGCACAGTGAACACATAAAACATCATTAGATAAATATGAAAGTATTTACATCAAGTACCCCATAGGAAGAACCAACTGAGGATTTAGCTTTCAATAGCAGGGAAGCTTTTTTTATAACAATGAAAAGAGAAAATGAAAGACTGAAGAAGTACAAGTAGTGGAGATGTCTCCTCCACCTCTAGAAACCTCACAATCACTCAAAATCTCATCCAAAGCTCCACAAGATGGCTTCCTCGTCAAGCTCAGCTACCTCTCAATCTTTCCACAGCCAAAACTAAAAGCTAATTCTCTAAAAAAGCTCACCTCTCCTCCAATTTTGAGATTTCAGCTTTAAATAGGCAATCCTATTAGTGGTTGCGTGCTAGCGCGAGATGGCTTGCTTAGCGCGCATAAGTAGTTTTTGGCTTAGCACCAATATTCTCGCTCAGCTTGAAGGATGCAGGCAGTGTGCTTAGCAAGTTAACACTCTCTCAGTGCTTCTATACAACTCATTCTTCTTCCAGAGTTTTCTTGCATGCATCGCCAATGGATGGTGCGCTTAGCGGATTGCTCGCTCAGCGTGTGGAATGGCTTAGCGAATCAACAAATTTTGCACTTCACCAATCTTGCCCATTTTGCCTGAAATTGAATTGGAATGATCATTAAATAAAAAAAATTGGGATACTGAGTACTGATTACCTATATTAATAAAAAGTAATTACAATACTACAAAAAGAACTATAAATGGGAGGAGTTGTATACAATTTACAACAGTTTCTTACACAAAGGTTAGTCATATCAACCGACTAATAGGTGCCATCCCATATAATTTGATTCCATAAAGTTTTTGCATCAAAATTATCCAGGTTCCTTATGAGCTTATTACTTTTGAAAAATGCTTCTAGTTTCTTGGATGGTTGACTATCTCCACTTTTTTGTTTTCTACATGACATCACTTCATTGAAGTACAACTTGAATCCCTTCTTTTTGCCTTCATCATGAACATGCAATCTTATGAAAGTACGATCGGGGGTCATCTTTATGTCAATTGTCTTGCTGATGTTAAGATTTGGTGGGTAGGCATTGGCCTGATTAGAGATTTACATCTAAGAAATGATTCCACCAATTTTTGTTGTTTCTTTAGGATTGGCTAGAAGAAATTGTTGGATCAAGTGGCCTCGGAATAATTAAGAAGGGGGATTGAATTAATTATTAATTAAAAAACTATCCTTCTTAGGATTTTACTATGATGTTAAGAAAGTAAAGAACTGAAATAGAAACTTAACCAAAAGTAAAAGCGATAATTAAAGTGCACAGCAGAAATTAAAGAGTGTAGGGAAGAAGAAGACAAACACAAGAGTTTTATACTAGTTCGGCAACAACGTGTGCCTACATCCAGTCCCCAAGCGACCTGCGGTCCTTGAGATTTCTTTTCAACCTTGTAAAATCCTTTACAAGCAAAGATCCACAGGGGATGTACCCTCCCTTGTTCTCTTTGAACAACCTAGTGGATGTACCCTCCACTAGAACTGATCCACAAGACATGTACCATCTCTTGTTCTCAGTTACAACAACCCAAGTAGATGTACCCTCTACTTACCACAAAGGATGTACCCTCCAATGTGTTAAGACAAAGTTCTCAAGCAGTTAGTCCTTTGAAACTTTGTGAAGGGGGATATAAAAGATATCTCAGGCGGTTAGTCCTTTGAAATAATTTGTATAAGGGAAAGGGAAGAATCAAAAGAATTCTCAGACTGTGTCATTTTGAATTCTTTGACAAGGGAGAAGGGAGACACAAAAGAATTCAGGCGGTTAGTCCTTTGTTCTTTTGGAAAAGGGAGAAGAGAGACACAAAAAGAATTCAGGCGGTTAGTCCTTGGCGAATTCTTTTTGGCAAAGGGAGAAGAGAAAGAAAAATGAATAGCACACTTTTGTTTTCAAGGTTTGGAAAAACCAGAAAACTTTAGAAAGCTTTTGACAAAGGAAGAAGAAGAAGAAATTTAAGAAGATGCTCAAAGAGATTCAAAGGTTGTAAAGGATTGTAATGATTGTTCTTTAAAAATGCAAGTTAAGGACTTGCTTTTATAGACTCTTCATGTCAGGTCAAGAAAACCATTAGAAGAGTTATAACCTTTAGAGAAACTTGAAAAACATTGGAAGAGTTACATCTTTTGATTTTTGTTCAAAACTTATCACTGGTAATCGATTACCAAATCATTGTAATCGATTACACAAAGCATTTTTGTGAAAGGATGTGACTCTTCACAATTGAATTTGAATTTCAACGTTCAAACACACTGGTAATTGATTACCAATATATTGTAATCGATTACACCATTTTGAAATTAATTAGAACGTTGTAAATTCAGTTGAAAGCTTTTGAAAACAAAATTTTGCCACTGGTAGTCGATTACCAGAGAGTAGAAACTCTGGTAACTTAGAAAATTTTGAGAAAAACTCTTTTGAAAAACAAAACTCTGCTATGTTGTTTTTTGAAAAATCTTTTCAATACTTCCCTTGTGAAGTCTTCTTGATTTCTTCTCTTGAATCTTGAATTCATCTTTTCTTGAATCTTGAAATCAAATTTCTCTTGATTCTTGAATTGTTCTTGACTCAATCTTGAAATCATTCTCTTGGGCTTTTTGTCATCATCTTTGTTATCATCAAAACAACTTGAATCAATCTTGATTCAACATCATGAAGCTTGCTTCTACAAAAATCTTGTAATGGGCGTCTATATGTTGATCTTTTTCTCCCATCTGATTGTTGGTGGCTGACATTCCTGAGATGGATCCATGCTGCTTTTGGAGAATAAGGAGGAATATATAAAGGTTAGAGCACTCTTGAATTTCTTCTTTTGTTTCCTTTTTCTAGTCCTTTTGTTAAGATTGAACACATAGATTGCTGAGTGCCATGAAGTAACTAGTGTAGTTCCATCCTAACTAGGTCAGGATACACTTGCCAGATTTCTTCTTTTGTTTCCTTTTTTTGGTCCTTTTTCTAGTAATTTTGATTATTCCTCGTTTAGTAAGCAACATGAAACTTCTTTTTCATCTTTTCTTCAGCTGATAACCTTTTTCATAGGTGGTGGGTTCCATGGTCTCCAATTTGCCAACAATGCAGGAAGTGGTGTATTTTCCACACACATAGACAAGTTTATAGTAATGACCCGTCATTGTTACATGAAACTAAGAACTAACTCAAGTGGAAAAATTTATTTTAATTCACTTAAAACTCTTCAATTAATTTATTTATGAAAGTATTTGGAAACTTTTCAAGTCTCAAAGGCCAAAGGGTAAAAATGCACAACACCAAAATAAAGCATCACATGACATATATACAACATCATAATCATTTGAATATCCTTAGTACATGCATATAAACATAAACCGCACTATAAGGATAAACTATATAAACTCTAAGTCGGTAAACACTATACATAACTTTAAGAGAAAACAAAAACAGATAACATGTCTTCACATCCTGGTATGCACATCCACAAAGTCTTCAAAGACACAGAAGCACCTCCTAGCCTTCTGCTCCCCACGTTTGTCAGATACGAGATCATCATAGGCATGGACCACACATGTAACAACGCAAGGGTAAGCTTACAAAAAATAAGCATAATAAAACATGGTAAAACTTAATAATTAAAACATAATCTACTATCATCACATACATAACATAACATGTAGAAATCATGCATAAAACATAAGTCTTAGAATCTACATAACGAAGCATATCATAACAATCATCACACACCACCATCATCATCAATCAATCAATCAATCATTATCACCATGATTTATCCATCAAACAAATCACAAGTCCAACAATCGTCAACACCAAAGACAGACTCGACTCGATTGATATTTCACCTTTTGAGTGATTAACCCAAGTACATCCCTTAACATATCACACCTTTTGAGTGAATTAACCCTACAGAGGAAGTGTGATTTTATAGAAAATGAATGAATTAGGGTTACCTTTGGTAACACTTGCAATGACCTCAACCTATTTAGGGTTACCTCTGGTAACACTTGAAAAGTAACTAATCTCTTAGGAAGTAGTTCTCACCACTTCAACATGATATTCAAAGTCAAAACCTAGGGGGTACTTGGGAAGATACCCTACTAGATGAGACCCCCGGGTCGCTTTAGTGAGGCGAAGTTTTGGCGTGGAACTCACCATCCCAACTATATCATTTTCATTTCAATAAAAACTATCCCAAAGGCCATAGCCAACCCTTCGAACTCATATAGATGGTTACAAGTCAAGATTATCATTCATTATCATCATCTCATCAACATCAATGCATTCACATAATCAAATGATGTTCATATCATCATTAAGAAATCAACTAACCCAACTCAAGACATTATCAATTAACATAATTATCTCATCATTATCACTATAATTCATTTCATTAACAATTCAATCCATTTATGATAATTCAATCCATCATCAACTCATCATGCATATCTCATTCAACATATCAATTCATTATTCACTAAGTTTGACAAACTCATACAGGCTTGAGTGTTGGAGGAACATGGAGAGATAAAATTGAACTACATTGGTGGGGATTTGGTTTTGATAAGAGGAATCAACCTGGAGAAAGCACCAGACATGATGAACTCAAAAGAGGAAAATGTGATGTCATGTTTCATGTGAGGGGATCCTTCTTCATGCTTGGGGTGACTAGTGCTTTTCAGGCATTTTGAGCCTATTTGGGACTCTCATTTCTCAAGATGCAGAGACTGAGCAAATGAGGAAGCTAGATAGAGAATGACTACTGATTCTAACACCATCACCACATCCCATCATAAACTATTACAACATCAACGCTAATAGTGAGGTGCATTGGGTAAGAATAGTTGAAGAAACAAAGGGAGAAATTAATCAATGTATGTGTTGGAGGTGGAAAGTCAAGAACAACACATGTGAGAAAGAGTAAGCTCGAAGTGTGTTTGGGGTGGAGGCACATTTCTCCACATCGGAATGTTTCTCAAATAATTCTGAGGGTGGAGGTGCCATCCATCGTAACTCAGGGGCAATGAAGGTATCAATGGCTGGTTCCAAAAAGTATCCAGAAGGTAAAAATGAAAGAGACATAATGGATAAAGTTTTTTGCTCTGCATCTCAACCAATGGGTGATGGAGAGAAAAGGGGCACCTTGGAAGAAGGGTCAGAAAAGGGAATCCAGTACAATGAAGGTCAATATTTTTCAAAAGCAAAGGGCTAGAATATGGAGAAGAAGGGTGAAAAGGGTGATTTTGCGAAAGAAAAAGGAAGGGAGACAACTGAAGAAGTATGGAAATAAAATGGGCCAAGAACTAGCATTGACCCAACATGTGTTACTTTGCTGAAGAGGGGACAAAGCGGACCATGGGTGAGGAATGATATGCCTGTAAATCCAACTCACATGGAGGAGAACATTACATTGGGACAAGAATGTTTGGGCCAGGTAAGTGGCTTTATACAATATTCGAATGATAAGGATAATGCTAGTATTATGGGTCTGGGGGGAGAAAAGAATATTCTTGAAGACTAGACAGTGGCATAAACACCTCCATTACTATTGGAAGTCTTAAATAAAAGGAAATATCTAATTTTGTAGAAACATTTATGGTGGGGAAGGGTGTCACAAGAGGTCTTGTTGGTGGAAATGCTTTGCATATCTATTTGCAGCACACATCAGGGACTATTTAACCCAAACAATCTTCATTCGGGAGATCATTGAAAAATAAAAATAAAAGAAGAAACAAAAATAGTGTAATTTGCATTATAAGCAACATTGTTGGGGATAGTAGTGTACAAAATTGCATTAAAAAACTCTAATTAAAAATGAGAAGATGGAGAGGAAAAAATATGGGAGAGGGGGAAAATTATGGGAGTGCATTACATGGTAATGAAGATGTAGTAGAAAGCAACATGGTAAAAATGAAAAAAAAAGGACCAAGAAGAGATTGAAGCATTGAAGAAGGTTTATATGGGAGGAGCTCAAGAGGTTTTATGAAGATCCTCTCTTACAATGTGAGAGGGTTGGGCAATGCAATAAAATTAAAGTCTATAAGGAGTGTAGTGAAGACACATGGTGTTCAACTTTATGTGAACAAGAGACAAAAAAAGAAGAGGTGACAAAATAATTATGCTTTGCTTTGTAGGGCTCTCATGATATTCAATTGTTGTTCTCTCCATCCATAGTTACTTTTGGAGGGCTTCTATGCATTTGGGATACTCAAAGCTTCTCTTTATCTTCTTCACTTAGTGGAGAAGGATTCATTGGCTTGGAAGGCACTTGGAAAGAAAAGGTATGAGAGGTGATGATTGTGAATATTTACTCTTCTTGTGAGAGGGCTAGTAGAGTAAGGGGGTGGGAAGCATTAGAAAATAAAATAGCTTCAAGTGGTACCAATGTTTGGGCCTTGATGGGAGACTTTAATTGTGTTAGAAGGTCAAGTGAAAAGGAAGGAGTAGAGGGGTATGAGGTTGTAAAGGGAGAGAAAGATGAGTTTAATGCCTTTATTAATTGTATGGAGCTAGAAGATATGCCTCATAATGGGTGGAAGTTCATATGGTATAGGCCTAACGACACAACAAGAAGTAGGATTGATAGAGTTTTGGTGTCTAAGGAGTGGTTGGACTTATGGCAAGGAAGATCTATATATGCTCTTGATAGAGATATATCCGACCATTGTCCTCTTTTGGTTCAAGATGTATCTCTTGATTGGGGACCCAAATGATTTAGGGTCCTTGATTGTTGGAGGAGGAATGGAGGGTTATGGAGATTGAAGGGTGGGGGCTTATGTGTTAAAATAAAAAATAAAAAGATTAAAAAAAAGAAGATGATGGAATGGAATTTAAATGTGTTTGGAAAGATATGGAAAAAATAAAAAGAGGTGATAAAAAATATAAGGCAATTAGACCTAAAGGAGAAAGAGGGTGATCTTAGTGAAGAAGAAAATCTTAAAAAAAAGGAACTTAATAGGGTGTTTTGGAGGGTGACTACTTATTGTAAATCTATTCTTAGAAAAAAAAATCTAGGTGTAGATGAGTGAAGGAAGGATATCAAAATAACAACTACTTTCACTCAATTGAGATGGAGAAGGAAAAAAAAAATTGTTGAGAGGTCTCAATATAGAAGGAAGGTGGGAGGAGAATCCTATGGTGGTAAAGGAAGATGTGACAAATTTTTTTGAAAAGAAATTTAGTGATATTGAAGGTCCCCGCCCAACCTTCGATGATGTTATGTTCAATTAAATCTCAGAGGAGGAAAATAATATGCTTTTGGCTCCCTTTGAAGAAGTTGAAATCAAGGATTCTATTTGGTATTGTGACGGTCAAAAAAGCCTTAGCTTGGATGGTTTACACTTTAAATTTTGAAGACTTTTTGGGAGACTGTGAGAGAAGATGTCATTACATTTAATACTCATGGTGTTCTTCCTAGAGGTACAAATGCTTCATTCATTACCTCTGTCCCTAAGATAGACGAACCTTTAAATTTGGGAGATTTTAGGCCAATCTCTTTGGTGGGTTGCATTTACAAAATTTTATCAAAGTTGCTTGCAAATAGATTGAAGAAAATGTTGAAAGGTGTTATAGACAATAAACAAAGTGCCTTTTTTTTAAAGTTGACTATGAGATGGCTTATGACTCGATGAATTGAGATTTTATTCTTTATATGTTAAGGAGATTGGGATTTGGAGAAAAATGGGTGAGGTGGATGAAGTATGTTTGAAGTCTAGTTCTACCTCGATTTTGGTAAATGGTAGTCCAACATCAGAGTTTATAGCATGTAGAGGGTTAAGACGAGGTGACCCTCTTGCACCATTTTTATTTAATGTTGTGGTTGAAGGACTATGTGGAATGATGAGACAAGCTATTTAAGGAAATATCTATAAAAGCTTCTTTGTGGGTAAATGATCGAGGCTGTACCCGAATCAAATAAATATTAAAATGTAGTAACTAGGAAGTGTTCCTAGGTCGTTTCCCAACGAGCAATGATAAACCAAATGTTCATAACAAATAATAGGAAATAGTAACAAATTGGGGGGGGGGGGGTGTTATTTGCTTTTGTAAATTAAACAACGAGTAAAATTGAATTAGAAAATATAAGAATAAAAATACATTGCTTCCCCTTGATTCACAAGCAAGTCTCTTATCCTAGGTTGCGAGAATTTATCCTTTATCAGTTTAAGCACTTAATCCAACCCTAAATTAAATTACTATGCGAAATTTAACATAAGGCATTCATTATGTGATTAAGCAACACATACACCAATTACTCATAAACGATCATTAAGCATGAACGTAAATTAAGTGCAGAGAAAATTAATCAAGCATTAAGCATGCATGAATTAATAGCAACAAATTCAGAGTAATTAGTGAAGAGGAAAAACTTAACAGAATTTAACAGTAATAATAGAACCTCAAAGAGAACTGTGCTTGATCCTCAAGAGAAAACAACGCTGGGGACTTAGCCTTCCATTAATCAAGAGAGAACAAAATTATAGATTGAAGAACAAAATTTTATTGATAAAACTAAAAGTCAGAACTGGAATTGCCAAAAACGAAAAAAGGAGAAAGAGAAGAGAGAGAGAGAGGGTCTAAACTAGAACCTTGGTGTTGTTATATATTTTCAGCCCCAAAGCTTACAAATCTATTTTAAGTCCAAGCCCATAAATAAAATAAAATCTAGATGAGATAAGATAAGATAAAATAAAATCTAGATGAAATAAAATCTAAATAAGATAAGATAAGATCTAGATTAGATAAAATCTAGATAAGATAAGATTTGATAAAATTGTCTGCTCTCTTCAAGTCCAAGCCCATTTCAAGATTCAAGCCCAATTGCTTATAATTCTCCTGAAAATAAATTAAAAACACAAAATTAGTCCAATAGGCCCAAATGATAAAATTGCATAATTAATTTGACAATTAAGACTAATCAGTAATTAAAATGGTGCAATAAGAGTTAAGAAATATGAGAAAATAATGGAACATCAAAACCCCCCATACTTAGCCTTTTGCACTCCTGGGCACTAGCATATCATTCATCAGCATGTCCAACATTTAACCCATATACAATGTACATCAGTATGGCCCAAAAATACATCATGAAGCATAGCCAACAAAATATGTTATCCAACAAAAACCCCCGACACTTATTCCCAAAAAAATTCCAAAGCTCCAAAATTCCTTAAGGTTAAGGTGATATCATGGTTGTTCACTTAAGGCTTGTAGTGAGCTTCAAAACAAGGAAAGGGAACACAAGGCTCAAAAGGGCTTTCAAAGGAATTAATTCAAGGTAGGTCCATTTGGCTAGAGGCTTATAAGAACAAAATTGCCTAAATCATTTCCAAATATGCATGTGAATTAGGAAGCATCAACAAGAATTATGCCAAGGCTATTGTGCAAGCAATCAATGGGGCAAAACACACCAAAAGATTATCATGATGGATGGCTCAAATTCTCACAAAGGTAAACTTATCACTTCCAAATTGAGCTTTCAAAACTATCATGACATGTAGAGGAAAAACAACGATTTCAAATCACAAAATGTCAAGAGACTTTTATTTTCAAAACAATTACCCATTTCTTGAACATATCCTATAATTCAAAGAAAAACATGCAAAGTTGTACATGCAAACAAAATTGACCTAAAATATTAAACTAGAAACCCTCTAATCTAACAAAATTAACAAATTTAACAAAACTAGCAAAACCAAAAAGAACACTCCCCCCCCCCCCCCCCGCCCCCTCATACTTAAACAACACATTGTCCTCAATGTAGCACAAGTAAAAGATTAAAAGCAATTAAACCATCAAATAGAGTCGGAAAAATGTAATAAAAGTAAAGAAGGAGATAGGGATAGAAAAACTCCCCAAGTCATGGAAGAGGAAGAGTAGGGTGGAGTAAGGAAGTCTCTTCCACCACTACGTTCACTAAAGAAGGGTTTGTGAGGAATGGCTTAAGTCGGTGTCCATTGACCTTGAAGCTCTTGTTTGTGGAGTCGCTTTTGATCTCAACTGTACCATAAGGAAAAACATTAGTAACAACAAAAGGACCAATCCACTTAGACCTCAACTTACCACTCATGAGTCCAAGCTTAGAATTATACAATAACACTTTTTGCCCAACCATGAAGTCCTTCTTAATTATCATGCTATCATGGAACTTCTTGGTCTTTTCTTTGTAGAACTTGACATTCTCATAGGCTTCTAGGCGGATCTCATCTAACTCACTTAGTTGCAACTTTCTTTCTTCACCAGCTTGATCCATAGAGAAGTTTCAGGTCTTCACTGCCCAGTATGCTTTTTGCTCAATCTCCACTAGAAGATGACATGCCTTTCCAAAGACAACCCGATAAGGATACATTCCTATGGGTGCTTTGTAGGCAGTCCGATGTGCCCAAAGAGCACTATCAAGCCTGGTACTCTAATCTTTCCTGCTTGGCTGCACAATTTTCTCTAAAATTCTCTTGATCTCCCAGATAGAAATTTCTGCCTGTCCATTGGTTTAGGCGTGGTATGGTGTGGATACTCTGTGTACAACCCCGTACTTTTTAAGCAAGGCCTGCATTGATTTGTTGCAAAAATGGGTTCCTTGATCACTAACAATTGCTTTAGGTACTCCAAACCTGCAAAACAGATTAGATCTGACAAAATCTACAACAACCTTAGCATCATTAGTTCTAGTGGGCTTGGCTTCCACCCATTTTGAAACATAAGAATGTAAACATAACCAAAAGATACAGGAAAAAGGCCCATGAAATCTATACCCCAGACATCAAACACCTCACAGAATAGTATAGGTTGCTGAGGCATTTGTTGTTGAAATTCTGATACCAATGACAGATGTCGTACCGGATGTCACGACATCACGCTTCAGAACATGCAGATTATATTTGACAGTATGAACAGAATCAGCAAGTAAATAACTCAAGAGAATTGTTAACCCAGTTCGGTGCAACGTCACCTACATCTGGGGGCTACCAAGCCAGGGAGGAAATCCACTAAAATAGTGTTAGTTCGAAGATCTAACAGCCACTGTTTACAACCTTCTCACCTAACCACTACCCGTGCAACCTCTACCTAAGAGCCACTCTAAGATATGAGAACCCCTCTCACTCCCTCTCAATCACTCTCCCGTGTTTACAAATAAATCAAAGACACACCAGAGATTGCTCTCTGAACAAAAGAGATCAACTCTACACACTCAGGTCCAACACTTGATGTTAGGGTAACATCAAGGTGGCTCACAAAACACTAAAGTCCCAAAACTCACAAAATAACTCTTCAATCTCGGACTTGGTAGAAAACTCGTGCAGCCTTCATGTTTATATAGCAGTGTGCGTATCTGGGCTGCAACAACTTGCGCTGGATAAGATCTATCATTCTCCTGAAAATCTGCACTTAAAGATCTAAAAGATAAAGTTTGATCTTTTAGTTTTTATCTTTAATCTTTAATCCCTGAACGAACTATTCAAGTTTGTAATTCGAACTTTAATTATCTTTTAATTCGTTCCTAAAGATAGATCGCCAAATCTGTTGCTAACTGCACATTAATCTGTTAAAGATATAACAGATTTATGTGTCCAGTATTTTCGGGCAGGATGTCCTGGACATTGTATCCGACATCGTGGATCCTGCAGCTTCAATTCTTCATTTGACATTTTATCTTGCCTTGTGCATTGTGCAGCCCGATCTGATTCCTTGACATAATGTTAGACATCATGTGCAGCAACTCCAGCTTTCCTTCATTGTCTAAGTGCTTATGTTTTAACAAAATTTTAGCCAATCTTTTAAAGCTCAGTAAAGCTAAGCACTAACAATCTCCCCCTTTGGCAAATTTTGTCTAAAACATACTTAGACACTTCCTGAGCAGGTACGAGCAGTTATGCAAGTGGGATCAGCAACTTTCATTATCAGAGTAATCAAGCACAGCGGTATCTGTAGTGGCGACAGCAAAATTCTGCAAGTTGCAAGTCGTTTCCAGGATGTCAGGACATCTCACGTGACATCAGCTTTCTGCTCCCCCTGTCTCCATGCTCCTACTGCTGTATCTTCTATCAGCTACTAGTAGTTACAGTAGCTTACATCAGTCATCATCAGCAGCAGCAGTCTCCCCCTCAAAATCATATACATACAACTCCCCCTCAAAATCATGAATCATGCATACATCGTATCCTACTACTCAAAATCATAAATCATGCATAATACTATTACTCCCCCTTTTTAGACAGAATTTGACAAAAGTAGAATGCATGCAAATATTACAGACCAATAGCAATCAATTGTTCAAAGGGACATGCCCCTATAGCTAGTAAGAGTAGAAAGCAAAAATAAAGGTCTGATGGTCATGGGGTGGCATCAGAATCATCATCATCTGATTCTGTATCCTCTGCTGCATCTTCTTCTTCCTCAGCGGCTTCTTCTTCTTCCTCAGCTGCTTCACCATCATCAATGCCACTGTCTGAGAGTCTTTTGATCAGGCGTTCCAGCTCCATTTTCTTCTCTGTGGTGGCTTTGATGGTTGCTTCCAGCACCTTGCATGTGTCCTTGAGTTCAGCAATCAAAGCATCCTTGGACACAGCACCTGAAGCAGCAGCTTTCCCTGATGTCGAGACAATGTCTGGGACATGTGTCCCCTCAAACAGTTTGTAATGCAGGGACAGAGCCGATTCTCTCTTCATCACAGAGTCAATGTTGTTTAAAATATTGGGATGTTGACTCAACATAATGCCACACAATACAGTTGGGAAGGCAATGGGTAATTTGACAGCAAAAGATTCTGAATGCTTAACAGTTTGATCAAAAATATAGTTTCCAAAATTAAATTTGGACTTGGTTCCAACAGCATACAGAAATTTACCCAAACCTGTGGCAACAGTGGAAGTATGATTGGTGGGTACCCAGTTTGCAGTGCCAATCCTATGCAGGATTGCATACTTCACACTTAGCTTCCCTGCAGAAAGCTTCCCTTTCTTTGGCCAATGCTGGACTTGTTTGGCAGTGATTTCCTTGGCAATTTGATGCTCAGAAACAGCAATATCCACAACTCCTTCAGTTGGTCTGCCCAGGTATTTGTTGATTACAGCAGGGGAGAATCTAACACATTTTCCTCTGACAAACACTTTCTGATACTCATCACTCTTTCTGTTTTTTATGTCAGAGGGAATGTTGACAATGAATTCCTTGACTAGACTTTCATAGCAATCTCCCAACTTGGTGACAGTTTTCAGCAGTCCAGCAGCCTTGATGAGGTCCATGATCTCCTTGCAATCCAAGGCATCTCTTCCCAGTTCTCTTTCTAAGGCAAGTCTGCGTTGATATACAAATTTCCACCTTTCAACATTGCCAATGGAGTGGAATGAAATGTTGTCCAATGGTGCATCAGGGACATTTCCAGGCACCTTTTTCCCTGATTTCTTGGCCCTCTTGATGTCGGGAACATCTAGTTCGACATCATCATCAGAATCAGATGAGGAAATTTCTTTCCTCTTCTTGGAAGGGATTGCAACTTTGCTCCATCTGGATGTGGTAGGAGTGATTGGAGTGCTCTTCTTCTGTGCCATAGTTTTGATTCGTCCAGACCTAGTAATGGGGGTTTTTCCCTTTCTGCTTTGTAATCTTTCTGCAATGCCAGGTGCCAACTGTTTGGCAATGGGTTCCTCATCAGATTCTACTTCTTCTATGTCAATGAGGTCACCTGGAGCAGGTTCTGGTGCCCTCGGTGCAGGGGTCTCCTCTGTGGCTTGATCCTCTTCCTCTGTTGATTCCTCTTTACTGGATGAAGAGAAGACTTCAGCATTTGGGGTGGAAGATGTTGGAACATCTTTGTCAGCATCAGGGACAGAAGCATTTTTCAAAATGCTACTCACAATACTGCGGATCTTCTTGTCCATCTCCGTGTCTACTTCCCTAGGACTTGTTGCAAGGCTAGGGTTTTCAGAAATCTTCATTCCCTGTTGTCTTTTAGGGACCAGTTTCTCAGGAACAGGGGCTGGACCAGGAATCACTTGTATGGGTTGGATATTGAATTCAGGTTGTTCCTGGTTTGATGGTGCTTTGGTGGATGATGGAGATGATGGTACAGAGGGTGAACCAGGAGCTGAAGTTTCTTTTGGTGAGGTAGCCATGGAGAAGCAGAGCTTTTGGAGTGGGTTCGTGAATATCTGAGAAGTGTTGGGGAATGAAAACGAGATTGCCACGAAAATGTAAGTTTGAATGAGGAAGGTAGGGGGACGGAGTTTGAATTTGTTTTGGCTCAGTAGAGAACGTGCTATTAATGTTGAGTGAGACGTTTGAGCACGTTCAGATAGAAGTAGCTGCTATAATTCCTCTAGCAGACAAATGCCCAGCTTGCCCCTCAGTTTTTCAAACTGATTTGCATCCAATGCCTTTGTGAAAATATCTGCTACTTGTTCCTCTGTGGCAACATGCTCTAGTGTGATAACTTTATCATCAACAAGATCTCTAATATAGTGATGTCTAATGTCAATGTGCTTGGTTCTGCTGTGTTGAACAGGATTTTTAGAGATATTAATAGCACTCATGTTGTCACAGTACAATGTCATGACATCTTGTTCGACATTGTACTCCTTCAGCATCTGCTTCATCCAAACTAGTTGTGAACAACTGCTTCCTGCTGCAATATACTCTGCTTCTGCAGTAGATAGGGACACATAGTTCTGCTTCTTGCTGAACCATGCAATAAGATTGTTTCCCAAATAGAAACCTCCACCAGAAGTGCTTTTTCTGTCATCTGCACTACCAGCCCAATCAGCATCACAATATCCAACCAGCATTGAATCTGAACAATGACAGTACATAATCCCATAGTCACTGGTGCCATTTACATATTTCAGAATTCTCTTTACTTGATTCAAGTGACTTATCTTGGGATTGGCTTGATATCTTGCACAAACACCTACTGCAAAGGTGATGTCAGGTCTGCTTGCTGTTAAATATAGTAAGCTCCCAATCATGCTTCTGTACAAACTTTCATCAACACTGGTGCCAGCTTCATCCTTTGACAGCTTCAAGTGAGTAGGTGCAGGTGTTCTTTTATGGCTGGCATTTTCCATCCCAAACTTCTTGACAATGTTCTTTGCATACTTGCTTTGTGAGAGGAATATGGAGTCTTCCATCTGCTTCACTTGGAGTCCCAGAAAATAAGTCAGCTCTCCAACAAGACTCATCTCAAATTCAGATTGCATCTGTTGGACAAAATGTCGAAGCATCTCATTCGACATCCCTCCAAACACAATGTCATCAACATATATCTGTGCTATCATCAAGTTTTCAGCATCTTGTTTAACAAAGAGAGTCTTGTCAATTCCTCCCTTCCTATACCCTTGCTGAGTAAGGAACTTTGTTAGCCTTTCATACCAAGCTCTTGGAGCTTGCTTCAATCCATAGAGAGCCTTCTTGAGCTTGTATACATGATCTGGATGAGTTGGATCTGCAAATCCCTTTGGCTGCTCCACATAGACTTCTTCATTCATGTATCCATTCAGAAACGTGCTCTTCACATCCATCTGATACAGCTTGAATTTGAGGATGCAAGCTACACCAAGTAATAGTCTGATGGACTCAAGTCTAGCAACAGGGGCGAAAGTTTCATCAAAGTCTACACCTTCAATCTGAGTGTAGCCTTGAGCAACAAGTCTGGCCTTGTTTCTGGTTATAACACCTTCTTCATTGGTTTTGTTCTTGAAGATCCACTTGGTGCCAATCACATTAGTTCCCTTGGGTCTAGGAACTAGCTCCCAGACTTCATTCCTTTTGAATTGCTCCAATTCTTCTTGCATAGCATTGATCCAGAACTCATCAGTCAGTGCCTCTTTCACATTCTTGGGCTCAATTTTGGAGACAAAACATGAATTGGAGACAATCTCAATCTCCCTTGATCTTGTAGTGACTCCTCTGTTTGGATCTCCTATAATCAGCTCCTTGGGGTGCATCTTCTGGATTCTAATGGAGGGGCTCTTGTCAGGTTTATTGATGTTTGGTTCATCTGTAGCAGAATCAGAGTTTTCTGCATTTTCTGCACTTTTAGCTGTATCTGCTACATCGTCTCCCGATGTTCTGACATCTTCTTCGACATCCTTCTTTCTTGCTGGAGTTAGATCATCAACAACCACATTGATGGATTCCATCACAGTTCTGGTTCTGGAATTGAATACTCTATATGCTCTGCTGTTTGTAGAGTATCCCAAGAATATTCCTGCATCACTCTTGGGATCCATCTTTCTCCTTTGCTCTCTATCTGCCAAAATGTAACATGGACTTCCAAAGATGTGGAAGTGCTTGACAGTTGGCTTCCTCCCTTTCCAGATTTCATACAGTGTGGTTGGAGTCCCTCTTCTAAGTGTGACTCTGTTGTGAATATAGCATGCTGTGTTCATGGCTTCAGCCCAGAAATTATAGGGAAGTTCTTTGGCATGAAGCATGACCCTAGCAGCTTCTTGCAAAGTCCTGTTTTTCCTTTCAACTATGCCATTTTGTTGTGGTGTGATGGCTGCAGAGAACTCATGAGTGATGCCTTCAGATGTGCAGAATTCAGTAAACTTGCTGTTTTCAAACTCTCTGCCATGGTCACTCCTAATTCTCTTGATGACACAGTCTTTTTCTCTTTGAAGTCTTAGACTCAACTCTTTGAATACTTCAAAGGTGTCTGATTTCTCTCTGATAAAGTTGACCCAGGTAAATCTGGAGAAATCATCCACAACAACATAGGCATACCTCTTTCCTCCAAGGCTTTCAACTTGCATAGGCCCCATCAAGTCCATGTGAAGTAGTTCCAGCACCCTGGAAGTGGTCTGATGTTGAAGCTTCTGGTGGGACATCTTGACTTGCTTTCCAATCTGACATTCACCACAGATTCTGCCTTCTTCTATTTTCAGATTGGGAATGCCTCTAACAGCACCTTTGTCAATGATTTTCTTCATGCCTCTTAAGTGCAGATGTCCAAATCTTTGATGCCATATTCTGACTTCATCTTCTTTGGAGAATAGACATGTGGAGGAGTAACTGGTTTCTTGAGGTGTCCATAGGTAACAGTTGTCCTTTGATCTGCTGCCCTTCATTAGGACTTCACTCTTCTCATTTGTCACCAAGCATTCTGACTTTGTGAAGTTTACATTGAATCCTTTATCACACAACTGACTGATGCTGATCAAGTTCGCAGTCAGTCCCTTCACCAGCAGTACTTTGCTCAGACTAGGAAGTCCATCGTGGACTAGCTTTCCCATTCCAGTGATCTTTCCTTTAGAGCCATCTCCAAATGTCACATAGCTAGTGGAGCAAGGTTCAATGTTCACCAGGAATTCTTTAACTCCTGTCATGTGTCTGGAACAGCCGCTATCTAGGTACCAATCTTCCTTAGCTGATGCTCTAAGTGAAGTATGAACAACAAGACTAACAGTCTTGTGTTTTGGAACCCACATCATCTTCCTTCCGCTGCTGCTACTTTGAGTTCCATGATGTGGATGGCCATGTAGATGATAGCAAAAGGGCTTTATGTGACCATACTTGCCACAGTAGTGACACCTTCACTTCTTTCTTTTGCTCTTTTTCTGCTGCGTTCCATGATGTCGAGACCGATGTTGTGACATCGTGGCTCCAATGCTGTTTTTGGCAGGAACAAATTCTGTCATGGTCGTTCTGCCAGCAGATTTATGATTAAATCCAAGTCCTCTCTGGTTTCCAACATTCTTCGCAAGCTGTAGCACCTCATCAAGCATATCTGAGCCTTTATTCAGCATCTTTATTGATTTTGTCATGTTTTCCAGTTTAGAGTTCAGAAAACCAACTTCTCCTTTAAGCTCAGAGATCTCCTCTTCATGTGCCTCCTTCTCAGCCTCCAGATTTGCAATGACCTTCTTCAATTGTGCTTCTTGCTGAAGAATCTTCTCACTTTTGATGCATAGTTTTCTATAGGATATAGCAAGCTCATCAAAAGTGATTTCAATATCACTTGAATCTTCATCAGATTCAAATCTCCCAGTGAGTGCATTCACATCTCTGTCAGAATCACTTTCTTGTTCACTCTCTGTATCATCAGACCGACATACAGAAAGTCCTTTCCTCTGCTTCTTGAGATGAGTGGGACATTCAGCTTTGATGTGTCCATAGCCTTCACACCCATGGCATTGAATTCCTTTGCTGTGACTGGGCTTTTCATCTGACCTTTTCTGGTATTCACTACCTTTCCTGATGTCGAAAGGGATGTTCCAGACATGTGGTTTCTGCCTCCTGTCCATTCTGTTCAGCACTTTGTTGAACTGTTTTCCAAGGAGCACAACTGCGTTAGTCAGACCTTCATCAGTATCCAGGTCATACTCATCTTCTTCTCCTTCATCATTGGACACGAACGCCAGATTCTTGCTGTTCTTTTCAGTCCTATCCGAGAGTCCTAGCTCAAAGGTTTGAAGGGAACCAATGAGTTCATCTACTCTCATGTTGCAAATGTCTTGGGCCTCCTCTATTGCAGTGACTTTCATGTCAAATCTCTTAGGCAAAGATCTGAGGATCTTTCTCACCAGCTTTTCATCTGTCATCCTTTCTCCCAAGGCAGTGCAAGCATTGGCAATTTCAAGAATGTTCATGTGGAAGTCATGAATACACTCTTCCTCCTTCATCTTCAGATTTTCGAATTTTGTAGCCAATAGTTGCAATCTGGACATCTTCACTTTGGAGGTTCCTTCATGAGTGGTTTTCAGGATCTCCCATGCATCCTTGGCCACTGTGCATGTATTGATCAGTCTGAAGATATTCTTGTCAACTCCATTGAATAGAGCATTCAAGGCTTTGGAGTTTCCAAGTGCCAATTCGTCTTCTTCTTTTGTCCAGTCTTCTTCTGGCTTCAATTCATTAGTGGGCTTTCCTTCTGTGTCCAGCATCTTGGGATGTTCCCAGCCTTTGATGACAGCTTTCCAGGTTCTGCTATCCAGTGATTTGAGGAAGGCCACCATCCTTGCTTTCCAGTATTCATAGTTGGTTCCATCCAGAATTGGTGGTCTGTTCACTGGTCCTCCTTCTTTCTCCATGTTCATCAGAATTTATCTCCCTAGATCTCACTCAGTGATTTAGAGTGCCCGCTCTGATACCAATTGAAATTCTGATACCAATGACAGATGTCGTACCGGATGTCACGACATCACGCTTCAGAACATGCAGATTATATTTGACAGTATGAACAGAATCAGCAAGTAAATAACTCAAGAGAATTGTTAACCCAGTTCGGTGCAACGTCACCTACATCTGGGGGCTACCAAGCCAGGGAGGAAATCCACTAAAATAGTGTTAGTTCGAAGATCTAACAGCCACTGTTTACAACCTTCTCACCTAACCACTACCCGTGCAACCTCTACCTAAGAGCCACTCTTAGATATGAGAACCCCTCTCACTCCCTCTCAATCACTCTCCCGTGTTTACAAATAAATCAAAGACACACCAGAGATTGCTCTCTGAACAAAAGAGATCAACTCTACACACTCAGGTCCAACACTTGATGTTAGGGTAACATCAAGGTGGCTCACAAAACACTAAAGTCCCAAAACTCACAAAATAACTCTTCAATCTCGGACTTGGTAGAAAACTCGTGCAGCCTTCATGTTTATATAGCAGTGTGCGTATCTGGGCTGCAACAACTTGCGCTGGATAAGATCTATCATTCTCCTGAAAATCTGCACTTAAAGATCTAAAAGATAAAGTTTGATCTTTTAGTTTTTATCTTTAATCTTTAATCCCTGAACGAACTATTCAAGTTTGTAATTCGAACTTTAATTATCTTTTAATTCGTTCCTAAAGATAGATCGCCAAATCTGTTGCTAACTGCACATTAATCTGTTAAAGATATAACAGATTTATGTGTCCAGTATTTTCGGGCAGGATGTCCTGGACATTGTATCCGACATCGTGGATCCTGCAGCTTCAATTCTTCATTTGACATTTTATCTTGCCTTGTGCATTGTGCAGCCCGATCTGATTCCTTGACATAATGTTAGACATCATGTGCAGCAACTCCAGCTTTCCTTCATTGTCTAAGTGCTTATGTTTTAACAAAATTTTAGCCAATCTTTTAAAGCTCAGTAAAGCTAAGCACTAACAGTTGTCGCCATGTAAGTGCACTTCCTGCTCTCTGACACTGCTCACAAGTGCTACAAATCTTCCACGCATCTTTAAAGATGGTGGGCCAATAAAAGCCATAGTCAAGCACTTTGCGAGCTATCCTTTGAACACCCAGATGACCTCCCGGTGCGGAAGAATGACAGAACTGCAGGACTGAGTTAGTCTCATGATCTGGGATGCATCGTCTAATGACCTGATCACTGCACAATTTCCACAAGTAGGGGTCATCCCAAATAAAATGCTTAGCATCACTTTTAATTTTATCTTTTTGAGCCTTAGATGCTAAGGGAGGAAAAACAAAAGTAACTAAATAATTGACAATGTTAGCAAACCAGGGAGTAGAAAGAGAATCAGAAATACTATACAATATATATAAATGATCATTCGAGAAATCATCCCGAATAGGTGAGTCCTCATCAGACACATGTTCGATCCGGCTCAAATGATCAGCAACTAAATTTTGTGCTCCGCTCCTATCACGGATCTCCAAGTCAAATTCTTGGAGCCAGAGCATCCATCAGATCAACCTAGGCTTTGAATCAGCATTCCTCAATAAGTACTTTAAAGTTGCATGGTCAGTATAAACAATAATGCGAGTACCAAGCAAATAAGAACGAAATTTTTCAAGAGCAAAAACTATGGCTAGTAGCTTTTTCTCAGTAGTAGTATAATTCGCTTGGGCAGCATATAAAGTCCTAGAAGCATAATATATCATCCTAGGCAATTTATCAATTTTCTGAGCAAGGATAGCCCCAAATGCATAATTTAATGCATCACACATAAGCTCAAAAGGGGCTGTCCAGTCAAGTGCCTGGATGATGGGGGTGGTAGTCAGTGCTCTTTTGAGGCAATCGAAAGCCTCTTTGCATTTATCATTAAAGTCAAACTCCACCTCTTTTTGCAACAAGTTGGATAGTGGAAGGGCTACTTTGCTAAAATCTCTTATAAAGCGCCTGTAGAATCCTGCATGACCAAGAAAAGATCGCACCTCTCGCACGCAAGAGGGGTAAGGCAATTGTGAAATAACAGAAATTTTTGCAGGATCTACTTCAATGCCCTTATTGGAAATAATGTGGCCTAAAACTATACAATGCTCAACCATAAAATGACATTTTTCAAAATTTAGAACAAGGTTAGTTTCAGTGCATCTATTCAAAACCTTTTCCAGACTATCAAAAGAGGATCCATATACAGTGAAATCATCCATAAATACATCTATGCAATTTTCTAAAAAAATCACTAAAAATACTAATCATGCACCGCTGGAAGGTACCAGGGGCATTGCACAGGCCGAAAGGCATCCTCCTATAGGCTAAAGTGCCGAAGGGGCAGGTGAATGTGGTCTTTTCCTGATCCTCAAGAGCAATAGTGATTTGCATATAACCAGAAAAACCATCAAGGAAACAGTAGTGAGATTTACCTGCCAGGCATTCAAGCATCTGATCAATGAATGACAGGGGAAAATGGTCCTTTTTGGTAACCTGGTTCAACCTCCTATAGTCGATGCAGACTCTCCAACTATTCTGCACCCGAGTAGGAATCAGCTCCTCCTTCTCATTTTTGATGACGGTGAGGCCGGTTTTCTTCGGGACTACCTGGATAGGACTCACCCATTGGCTGTCGGAGATAGGATAAATGATTCCAGCTTGCAAAAGCTTGGTTACCTGCTTCTTCACTACATCAAGAATCATCGGGTTGAGTCTTCTCTGTGGTTGTCTTACTGGTTTAGCTCCATCTTCTAAATTTATTCGATGCATACATGTGGATGGGCTAATACCAGGAATGTCCGCCAGGGTCCAGCCTATAGCCTTCTTATGCTTCTTGAGAACAGATAACAACTTCTCGTCTTGCTCATCAGCAAGGGAGGAAGATATAATTACTGGAAAACTTTTGCTATCATCCAAGTAAGCATATGTTAAATTTGATGGCAGAGGCTTCAATTCTGGTGTGGTCGGTTGGATAGTGGTTGAAAGATATGGTTTCTCAGCTTGTACCTCATAAAGAAAGTCAGAAGTATGTGTACTTCCTGAAATATGGTTAGTTCTATCTAACTTTATAAAATCAATCTCAAGAGGTAAAACATCAGACATGTAATCAATATCAAATTCAGATTCACTCTTAGCATCAAATTCAGACATATGATCAAGTACAAATTCAGATTCAATGCATGAAGAGTGACAGGCATGCAGATTAGAATAAAGATCAGTCATGTATTCATCACAATATGGTCAATTATTTCAACACGAAATACAGAAAGACCTTTAGATGGGTGTTTCATAGCATCAAGAATATTAAAATGAACAGTTATATCACCAAACTCCATAAATAGTGTGCCTGCATATACATCTATCTTAGTTCTAACAGTTTTCATAAAAGGTCTGCCTAGAATGATGGGAACTGATCCTTTAGAAAATCCCTCCTCCATATTCAAAATATAAAAATCAACAGGGAAAATCAGTTCACCAACTCTAACAAAGACATCCTCTATGAAACCAGCAGGATAGGCAACACTTCTATTAGCTAAATGAATTACCACATCAGTTGACTACAAGGGATCAAGAGATAGAGGATTAAAAATAGACAGAGGCATAACACTAACAGAGGCTCCTAAATCTAGCATAGCATTGTCAAACTTATTGTTCCCTATAATACAAGGTATGCTGAATGTACCTGGATCTTTACATTTTTCAGGAATTTAGGGAACATATTTACCAATCAATGCGGAGACATTTCTGCCCATGCTAATTCTTTCACTTCCTTTAAGCTTCCGCTTATGAGTGCACAACTCTTTCAAGAATTTAGCACATCTTGGAATTTTCTTTATTGCATCCAGTAGAGGTATGTTTACCTCTACTCTTCTAAATGTTTCCAAGATCTCCTTCTCTGCCTCTTCCATTTTTTTGTTGGGAACTGCTCTTGGAGGGAATGGAAGAGGGATATGCTGCTTCTGTAAATCAAAATTACCAGTGGAAGATTCACCTGCATAGAAATTGTTAGGTAACTTACTCTTTATATTTTCGTTTTTGGCATCATCTTTTTCTGGAGTAGAGTGAGGTTGGGCAGGTTCATTTTCTGGTTGAGGTTCTTGACACTACTTTCCCGATCTCAATGTAATGGCACTCACATTTTTTGGATTCTAGACAGATTGAGAAGGTAATCTGTCAGAATTCTGGGACTGTTGTTGATTTAACTGTGTAGCCAATTGTCCTATCTGATTAGTTAAGCTCTGAATGGAGGCTCTGGTCTCTTGTTGAAACTGCATGTTTTGCATAGTCATTTGCCTCACAAGTTCTTCAAGGGAAGGTTGTGGAGGAGCCTCAATTGTTTGTTGTTTCTAGGGCTGTTGTTGTTGTTGTTGCTGTTGCTGGATTGGTGGAGGAACATATGGTCTAATTGGGCCAGCAGCATTTTGAAAATAAGGTTGTTGTTGCTGCTGTTGTGAAGGATTCAACCATCTAAGGTTGGGATGATTCCTACACCCGGGATTGTACCTGTTGCTGGAGAGGTCATAATTATTCTGTTGTGGCTGATTTTGCTGCTAAGGTTGAGGAGGTCTATTGTAGATGTTTGCAGCATAAGCTTCAAGCTGTTCAATTGCTTCAGATTGTCGCACAGAAGGGCAAAGGTCTGTGTGGTGGTCGGTAGAGGAGCATAAACCACAGAGTCTGGCGACAGGTGCAGATTTTTTATTCATGGCCAGTTGGGTTACCAGGTTAACCAAGGCATCTAGTTTACCTTCAAGCTTCTTAGTCTCAGCTGATAAAGATGAATTCGTGGCTACTTCATGCACTCCTCTAATGACAATAACATCATTTCTGGCACTAAATTGCTGGGAGTTTGAAGCCGTCTTCTCAATTAAATTTCTGGCTTGAGCAGGGGTCATGTCTCCAAGGGCTCCACCACTGGCAGCATCTATCATACTTCTCTCAATGTTTCTGAGTCCTTCATAAAAATATTGGAGAAGAAGCTGCTCAGAAATCTGGTGGTGAAGGCAACTGGCACATAGTTTTTTAAATCTCTCCCAGTATTCATATAGGCTCTCTCCACTGAGTTGCCTAATGCCTGAAATATCCTTTCTGATGGCAGTGGTCCTAGATGTAGGGAAGAATTTCTCCAAGAACACCCTCTTAAGGTCATCCCAGCTAAAAATGGACCTGGGAGCAAGGTAGTATAGCCAATCTTTTGCCACTCCCTCTAGAGAATGAGGAAAAGCCTTTAGAAAGATATGATCTTCCTGGACATCAGGGGGCTTCATGGTGGAACAAACAATATGGAACTCCTTAAGATGCTTAAGAGGATCTTCACCTGCAAGACCATGAAACTTAGGCAGCAAATGTATTAGTCCAGTCTTGAGAACATATGGAACACCCTCATCAGGATATTGAATGCATAAGCTTTCATAAGTGAAATCAGGTGCAGCCATCTCCTTTAGAGTCCTCTCACGAGGTGGAGGTTGAGCCATGTTCTCAGTATAAAAATTAGTAGTGGAATGTTCAAAATCAGAATATTCAGAATCACCCTCAACAGAATGCTCAGAATGTTCAAAATGCACAGAATGACTAGGATGCACACTATGCCTAACTAATCTATGAAAGGTTCTATCTATTTCAGGATCAAAGGGTTGTAAATCACCTGGATTGCCCCTAGTCATGCACTATATGCAGCAAATAATGTGTTTCTCAACAAGCACCTAACAAGGGGGTAAAACTATAACTATACTCAAACGATATCAAAATGAGATGAAATTTTGTGAGGAACACCCTAAAATCATGAAAAGATAGCACAAAAAATTTCAAACAAAAATTCAAAGTCTAACTATGGAAACTACCAAAGGAAAGTTTAGAAAAATAGAATAATAAAACTTGAAGAAAAATTTCCCATACTATTACATATATAATAATAGTCGTTCTGATACCCGAAGAAAAAGTTACGGCTGTTTTAAGTTTTGATAAAAATAAGTTCTCAAATTTTTTTGAATCTCTCAAATCCAGCCACACCAAGTGTTCCTGATATTTTTCACACAAAATATGAGTCAAAAGAACTTCCCACACAAAAATTTAGCCAAAAATAACAATCCTAACTATCAAAACAAAAATCGCCAATTAAATTGTAAATAGTCGTCACTAATTCAGTCGCTAATGTAATGTTGTGTGAACAATAATGCAGAATCAGTCTCTAATTTCGTCGCTAAGCACTATTCATAGAAAAACAATAAACTGAAACAGGAAAAGCGCTAAACAAAGGGTACTACTAAATTGCAAAACAGAACATGAAATAAAACAGAATACCACACTAACACAACACGAACACACTAAACAAAAGAAGTAAACGTAAAACAACTAAACATAAAACACGAATCACTAACTATTATGAACCTTTGGCCCACTGCTCCCCGGCAACGGTGCCAAATTTGATCGAGGTCGTACCCGAATCAAATAAATATTAAAATGTAGTAACTAGGAAGTGATCCTAGGTCGTTTCCCAATGAGCAATGATAAACCAAATGTTCATAACAGATAGTAGGAAATAGTAACAAATTGGGGGGGGGGGGTTGTTTGCTTTTGTAAATTAAACAGCGAGTAATATTGAATTAGAAAATATCAGAATTAAAATACCTTGCTTCCCCTTGATTCACAAGCAAGTCTCTTATCCTAGGTTGCGAGAATTTATCCTTTATCAGTTTAACCACTTAATCCAATCCTAAATTAAATAACAGTAATAATGTTACCTCAAAGAGAACTGTGCTTGATCCTCAAGAGAAAACAACGCTGGGGACTTAGCCTTCCATTAATCAAGAGAGAACGAAATTATAGATTGAAGAACAAAATTTTATTGATAAAACTAAAAGTTAGAACTGGAATTGCCAAAAATGAAAAAAGGAGAAAGAGAAGAGAGAGAGAGAGGGGGTCTAAATTAGAACCTTGGTGCTGTTATATATTTTCAGCCCCAAAGCTTACAAATCTGTTTTAAGTCCAAGCCCATAAATAAAATAAAATCTAGACAAGATAAGATAAGATGAAATAAAATCTAAATAAGATAAGATAAGATCTAGATGAAATAATATCTAGATTAGATAAAATCTAGATAAGATAAGATTTGATCTAGATAAGATAAGATTTGATAAAATTGTCTGCTCTCTTCAAGTCCAAGCCCAATTTTGGATTCAAGCCCAATTGCTTATAATTCTCCTAAAATTAAATTAAAAACACAAAATTAGTCCAATAGGCCCAAATGATAAAACTACATAATTAATTTGACAATTAAGACTAATCAGTAATTAAAATGGTGCAAAAAGAGTTAAGAAATATGAGAAAATAATGGCACATCAAAACCCCCCATACTTAGCCTTTTGCACTCCTGGGCAAAATGAAACAAAGAACAAAATCCAAGGGTATCAAAGAGAGACAAACAAAAACATTTACATATTTCTCAGTGAACATCAAGGAATGAAAGGAATGGGTAACATCTGTGACATCCTGGAAATTTCTACCCAGAATTTTTGAAAACGATGTATTTTGAATGATTATATATATATATATATATATATATATATATATATATATATATATGTATATGTATTATTCAGTGTAGAGGCATATATGTTCTTGGTAGAAGTAGGAATAGTGGGGCAAGATACGCGGGTTAGGCTAATTAAGGAAGAGAAAGCCATAACTGGGAGGTTATGGGTTAATTCTTAATTAATTAGTCTAAAAATCATCGTTTTGTGTGCGACTCAAAATTTAACAAAACCAACCTCTGAGCCACGCTCGGGGTTTTATTCTGAGCGTTTTGATATATATATATTGATTACTTTCGAAAACTGGCCCCGACGGACGCAGAGAAACGCGAGGAACTGGAACCAGAGAAATGGCATCCAAACCGAGGCAGGATTTTAGCGTTTCAAAGGTCAGATTTTTCTCACTTTTGTGGTTGAGTATAGGTCACAATCAAAAGAGAAAGTGGGCCCTTTTTGCTCCACTCAAATGGAGACATGTGGCATAGTTTATAATAAAATAATAGGAAAAGAGAAAACCTTTTTTTTAAAAAACCAAAAGCTGTTCTCTCTCCTCACTCAGCCAAGAGAAAAATTCAGAAGCTCTCTCTCTCACGCAGCCTTCTTCTCCTTTTCTCCCATCCACCATTGTTGCCCAACAAAGCTTCAGCCTTTAGTGCCCATTTCTGCTCCAAATCGCGAAAGGAGGGCATTTTTGGAGTCGTGAAGCGCGTCTCTACGTGTGGGACTTCAAAATTTCAGGTTTGGGTGGACTTCTTTCTCTCTTGATTTTCGTGGGTATGGGGTTTTGGGAGATATGATGGGTAGTTTTGTTAGTTTTCTGCTTCATGATGATTATTTGTGAAGGAATTTGTTGAAAGCATGTTGAACTTGCCATGTTTGGATGAGTTAAGCTTACCCATTCAGTTATAGGGTTTTTATGATGATGCTTGTGATGTTTATGTGCTGAAATTGCTTATGGAAAACTGTTAGAGATGAAGGGTAGAGTTAACCTAGGGTTAGAAGGTGAGAATATGTTGTTGTGAGTGGAAAAAGAGTGAGGCTTTGAGAGTTGGAAGGTTAAATCTGGATTTTGTGGTAAATGTAGGTTTAAATGAGTTAATCCTAGCTTGAAATGTCATTTAGGACTTATGAGAAAGCTTGGACTGTGCTAGAGAGAAAACAAATGACCAAAGTGAACCAAGAGCCATTCTAGGGCAAAATTGGGTGTTGAGGAGTCAAATTTTGATTCGGTGGAATTTTAGGTGTAAATCCAGTTTGAGCAAGTTTAGATTGATGTTATAGACTTGTGTGAGGTGAGAGTTTGCTCCAAATTTACCTCATTCTCAATTTCACTTCTCAAACCTAGAAAATCCATTAAATTGAGGGGTATTGGACACCTAGATTTTGTGTTGCTGTGTTTTGAAGCTTGACTTTGGTTTAGACATGATTGATACATGATTTGGGACTTTTAGGAATTGATTTGGGCAAGATTGGATGAGAGGAAGTGTGATTTTCGAAATCTGCACTTTATGCAGAATTTTGCTGTGAAATTGTGCAGCAGAATTTTGCATAAGTGCAGAAAAATGCTATGTTTTGCTGGTTGTGGAAAGAATAGTGCAGAATGATTTCTGGATGTTTACTAGTAGATCCCAACGGTCAAAATGTATATTTATGTACTAGAGACTTCCAGTAAAATTTTCGAGTCGATCCAACGGTTAACGAACTGGAACGAAGGAATTGTTACTGGGGTCTTTAAGTGAGAAAAGCTGTGATTTTGGTTGGTGTTTTGGCAGAGTTTTCTGCCTTTGCTCTGTTTTCTTGGCTGTGATAGTTTGTGCTGTTGGAATTTTGTTTTACTTGGATGTTGGGGAAGCTTGGGAGGATTGATGGGGACCCGGTGTTGAGAGAAACGAGGATATGGGCTACGTGGGAGTACGTGAGCTCAGTTGGAGGTGGGCAACAGGGGATGGTGGGTTTATGCGCGATTTGTGGATGTGGAAAACTTGTTGTGCAACATCGCCCGACCGCCACCTAGTACCACATGTGATGGGTACCCCATAATCCTACAAGCTTGAGATGAGGAAGTGTAGAAGGGTGAAACTTCTTGCTTTTATTCGTTGACCACAGAGTGGTACCTGGAGATATGTCGTTGGGGTCAGGAGACCTTGGGGACGTCAGGTGGGGTGCTATTGCCCAAAACCAAGCTTGACCAATCCCGACCGAACCCGGGCATAGTCAGTCAGTGAGAACCTGTGATGTACCTAAACAGGTGAGCTCCTAGCAGTCAACAGATAAAAGAAACTAAGACCACAAAGCAAGGAGGCTTGTGTGGTGGCTGGCCAGCTGTGAACTTTGATTGATATGTGGGTTATGGCCTCTGGTAATCGATTACCAAGGGTGGGTAATCGATTACAAGGCTTAAAAATGAAGACAGGAGACTAAGATGGTCTCTGGTAATCGATTACCACGGGGTGTAATCGATTACCAGGCTTAGAAATGAAGGTAGCAGGTTGTGGAGGCCTCTGGTAATCGATTACCAGTATGTGTAATCGATTACACAGAGGAATGGGTCACTGGTAATCGATTACCAGGTATGTGTAATCGATTACACAGTGCCTTTTTCAGGTTTTCCTGTCCTGAAGTTGTGTGATTCGAGTTTGGCCTCTGGTAATCGATTACCAAGGCTGTGTAATCGATTACCAGAGATGAAAAGCCTTAAGATACCCCTTTTACTTGCATGTAGTGGTTATGAGACGAATTGTGTTGCGGCATAGTTAGATTCTTGTGAAAGAGTCTACCCATTTCTTTTCTTCCTTGTAGATCGTGATGGCGGCGCAGCTAATCCATGATCGAGTAGAGATGGAGTGCCTAGAGGGAGCCTGGGAGACCCTCGAAGGCAACACGAGGTGCCGATTTCGGGGCACTATTCAATTTACGGCGACTTCTTTGGTGCATCCAGATGAACCCGTGTGCACGCTTCAGCGCACTGTGGAGTGGATACTACCCACGCCTACACCATACCGTCTAGTGGAGCCAGTCCAAGTGATCGAGGTGACGTCATCCGAGGAAGACCCTGAGGAGGATCCCGAGGAGTTACCTCCTGAGCCTGCTGTGGATGCTCTTGACTTTCTAGAGGGCGATGAGGACCCACTTCCTGAGGTGGATTATCCCGAGGAAGTCATGTCGGCATCTGAGGCAGACTCTACGGAGGATAGTGGCCCGAGAGAGATGGTGATGCAATCCTACCCCGCAAGGGCATTGGATAGAAAACTCCAAGTAGATTGGGCCAGAGATGCAAGAGAAGGCCCTAGGGTTCTTATGAGCCTTAGGGTAGATTTCGGGCCCATGGGCTAAGTACGAGCCCACTTATCTTTGTAAATATTAGATTAAGGTTTCATTATTTTTGGGCCTTGTATTTAGGGCTCCATAATATAGGTAGGGTACCCTAGAAATATAGGATTTTTCAGCCCTTGTATTTTAGGGCACCTAGACTAGTTTTTGTATTAGGGGTAGTTTTGTAATTTCACATGCACTAAGTGGATATTTGATGTGTGTGGTTGGAAATAAATTTAATTGAATTGGTAGAAGCCCAATCCAATTAAATTTTAGAGGGGGAGGTGAGCATTTGCTTACTACACCCCATTGCCACATCATATAGTCACACTTTGTGCATGTCCTTCATGCTTTTCATGCCTCATGACACCTAAGCACACTTAGTGGAGAATCTTGGAATTGATCTTGGATTAGTGGGCTGAACCATAACTAAAATTCACTAATCATAATTAGTGAAATTTTGGCTCCAAAGTTTGGCTCCACAAATTCAATTTCAAATTCAAGTGAAATTTGAATTTCCCTCCAATTTTGTGTGACACTTAGGCTATAAATAGAGGTCGTGTGTGTGCATTTTTTTCAACTTTGATCATTTGAATATTAACTTCAGATTTCAGAGCTCTTTTTGAGCACAAAATTTCGTGCTCTTCTCTCCCTCTCCCTTCATTCATCTCCTTCTTCCTCCAAGCTCTTATCCATGGCCTCCTATGGTGGTGAGCTTCTTCTAGACTCATCTTCTCCTTGAAGTGGTGTCTCCTCTCTCTCTTCCTTCTCCATTCCGCTGCCATTTATCTTCCAAGAAGCAAAGGAATCCATTGATGAAGAAGATCCTAGGCCTACAAGCTCCAATGGAGCTTGCATCAGATGGTGACCAGTGGAGGCTCTTCATCATAGTGGACAGTTCCATGGACTAGTTTTATATACTTTTTGAGGGTGGGTGTATCTAGGACTGACTGTTAGGTTTACTCTTTTGTTTTTGTATGGGTAGACCTGTTGTATAGGAATTTGATGATTGTATACATGTGGCTGAAGCCACCACTGTGGACACCTTTGCGCTAGATGACACTATGTATTTTGTAAAACTCCCATATTTTGGACAACTTTAAATGATGAATGTAGTTATGATCAATCTTGTTATTTGGAAAGAAAGCATTAGCAACTTTACTTGTAAAAGAGTTTATCGACCGTATTTTATTCTTTTATTTTCACGTGACGACCTAAAGTAATGGCTGGTATACTCTTCCTTTTTGAAACAGCAAAATAGCTTAGAGATCACGAGTGGTAAGAAAGAAATGACTCCGAATAGAGTTGTGAACTGGCCATTCAGGACTCTATAGTGAGGATTTTCCTTCTAAACCTAGTTATGGTGAAAAGAGAAAGAAATGAAAAAGAAAAAGAAAAAAAAATTTACCATGGTTTTTGTTATTTAAATCATTACTATCAAACCAGTCATTAATTTAGGGATGCCACAACATCTAACATGAAGAGATCCAAAGAGTCAAGACATTCGTGAAAATCATCCAAGCAACCCAATCATGGCAAAATAGTTAATCAACTCAAGAATGAAAAGTGATAAAGCCTTTCAAGATATACACTCTATCTCTCAAGTGTCTAGGCTACTATTTACCCTCAAAGCACCCATGAAAACCAACACCACATAAACTTGGCAAGATTCTAAAATTGACAATCAACCCATAAACACAAGCACATGAGGATCAAAAGGTCTTTTAAGGTTGTAATGGGGCCAAGGACAAGGTAGGGAAAAATATGGAATGAGTAGCTAAATCCCAAAGGAATAGAGGAGTAATAGGGAATAAGTGCATTTTAAGAAAAAAATAAGAAAACCTAAAGATAAAATTTAAATGCAACGAGTATAGCCAAGAGTCTCATCATTCTTTTTCCATTTAAGATCTTATTCACTCAACTTTATTGCTTTAACAAAGTATAAATTTTATGTATTAACCTTTCATGCTTAAGCTATAGGTTTATATATATCTCTACGAGATACAAGCGTTTATGGTCCCCACTGTCTCTTTGCACCGTAGTGGCCTCGTGCCAAGTGCCAAAGCTATTAGACAACGACTAGCTAGGATCTCTCGATGGATTAAAGCTCTGAAGTCTATATAAAGCTTGAACATGTTTGTGTTAAGGTTGTCAAATTACAAGAGAACATTTTGAGACAAAACAAACAAGTGTTGTAAAACTGTCAATACATTGGACGAAAAAAACATGAACAAATTGAGTGAATCTTAGCTTTGCTAAGTTAGCGAGTTTCATTTTTTTTGAACTTACTGCTTAAAAACTCTTTGAGTGATTAGAATATATTTTATTTCAAACATATATTGTTAGTGAAAGCTAGGAGTGGCTTAGTGACAAAGAATACTTGGGTCTTAATCTCAGGGGGAGAATAAGGATAGTGCTAAGAGTGACCAAGAAAGTACTTTGAAGGAGAACTGGACGTAGCCCAAGAGTTGGGTTGGACCAGTATAAAACTTGTGTGTTTTCTTTACTGCTTCTACATTACTATTTATTTTCTATAAATCATTTTTATTACACTACTATATTCAAATTTTGCAAATTTTTTTTTATGCACAACTTGATTTCGAACCCCTTGGATGAAACCCTTTGTCCATTGATATCTGTTTGAGAAATGTTTTTAACAGTTTCAAAAGACTAAGTTTTTATCCATCACATTATTCAACCCCCTTTCTAGTGTGTTTCAGGTACTTCAATTGGTATGAAAGATTGGCCTTTATGCTGAGCTCTCGATAGAATAGAGGAAAGAAAACTCCTTAAATGATGGAAGAAGGATATGCAGTGAACAAGCCTCCCATGTTCAAGGGAGTAAACTATGACTATTGGAAGGAAAAAATGGTTTCCTTCTTTGAATCCACTCACATTGATATGTGGGATGTTGTAGAAAAAGGCAATCATATTCCTTTAGAGGCTTAGAGAAATGAGATCCCCAGGGACAGATGGACAGATGAACATAAGTCCAGATTTCTTCTCAACTCTCGAGTAAGAAATGCTTTGTTGTGTGCTATATCTCAAGAAGAGTATTCCAATGTTCACAACTTCAAAAGCGGTAAACAAATGAAGGACACCTTAGCCATTACCAATGAAGGGTCCTCTGAGATAAAACATAACAAGTTGAGTCTTCTAACACGTAAGTATGAACCTTCAGTATAGAAGAGGGAGAAGATACCTAAACCATGTTTAGACGCTTCCAAACCATTCTGAATGAGCTTTGCTTTATGTGTAGACATTATGATAATTATGATCTCCACTACTAAAATATATTGATTTAACATCGCAAGGTTAACATCGGTTTTCAACAAAACTGATGTTAACAAAAACACGGTGGCATTATCGTAAATAAGAAGACTTTATTAACATCAGTTTTTATAAAACCGATGTTAACTTGATGTGGTTAACATTGATTTTTGATAAAAACCGATGTTAATTAACTATTGTTAACATCGGTTTTTTAGAAAAACCAATGTTGTATTTTTAGTTAAATTACAAACCCCAAACCTTGCTTTTCTCCCCGCGCTCATTGAAAACTCTTTCTTCTCATGACGTTGTCTTCCCTGCCCTCGTTACCTCGCAACCACTGAAGATTGCCATTGTCGTGTCCACCATCCCACTGTGGTGTCTGCCATCATCATCATTGGTGTCCGCTATCCCACCATGGTGTCCGCCATCGTCGTCATTGTTCGTGGCACAGCGCAACAACAAGGTAAATAATAAGTATTGTATGTTCACTGTCGTATCTTTAATATTGTATCTTCACTGGTATTAATAGTTTCGGTGGGTTCGTGAGTTCGTTGTTTCATAGGTTTTAGACGCAGTCTTACCTCCTGGTGTGGGTTCGTGAGTTCATTGTTCCATTGGAAACTTTTGCTTTTGTAAGTTTTGAATCATTTTCTCTTCAAATTTATTGATTTTTCCCAGACAATGTAACATTGATTCTATAAGTTTTGGCACTTTATGGATAGCCTAAATATATATATACGTTGTGTACCATTTATCTCTCTTAAACCTTTGCGGATATGTACGTATTTATGTTTGACATACCTTGTAGCAGTGTAGCAGTCTGTTGTTAAGAACTAGATTGTTCATATTACTAAACATGAGAAATTGTTAGGCCACTGAACATTAGACATATTCCAATTTAGCAATGCAACAAAAAAAAAACTGCATTGTGATTTTGCATGACTATAACAAACATGAGAATAGTGCAAGGAATAACTAAAGTGGTATTGGCTTAGATAGAAGCTACAAAACCATAATGTAGATAAGTCCTTTGTTAGAATAATAAAAAACATAGAACCTGAAAGGCAATGCACAAAAGGACTTGATAATGTATTATTGTACATGAGAGTAGTTTGGACATCCTTATCCCCTCTGCACTGCAGTTAACCTTATTGGGATTTTAATTTTAGCAATGACTTGTCCCATATTGACCTTAGCTTCAACACTATTCAAGGTCAAATACCCAAGAGTTTGTTAAATCTTCAAAATCCTAAATATTTAGGATTGGATAACAATGAATTTATCGAACCTATTCCAGATTGGTTAGGGGAACATCAACATCTGCAACATGTTGGTCTAACCGAGAACATGTTTTCTGATTCCATTCCTTCAAGTCTAGGAAATCGCACGTCCTTGAACCAATTAACTATTAGCTACAATTTGTTGAGTGGCAATCTTCGAAACACCATTGGCCAAGTCTACTTAAGGAGACTATACATTAGAGGTTCCTTGTCTGTTGTTCTATCTGAAAAACATTTTTCCAAACTCTTCAATTTAGAATCACTTGTCTTGAATTCAAATTTTTCGCTTTTTTGAACTTTGAACCTAAGAAGTAAAGGCATGGATTGCAAATCCTTAAGCATTAAGGCGGTGAGGCATAGTTCAGGTATATATTTCTAAAGCCTAACAAGTGTCACTATAGAGCTTTCTGTCTGCAGTGTGTGTTTTTGTTTTAGCTTCCACTTCTTCCATCCTTGAAACAAAACCTTTCAGTTATAAGTTCCATGTTCCATTAGGTATAAACCAAAAAAAGCTTCCAAGTTCCAAAGTGATATATAAAGAGAGAAGGAGAGGATGGTCTTAGGAGAGAAAGAGAATGATAAGAAGAAGAAAACTAAGGTTCAGTAGTAACAAAAAGGGGTGGTGATGGGGGTGGTGTTTGGTCAAGTGATTCACTGAGGCTATTGTTGTAATCCATGTAGCCAACCTCCCTAACAAGATAAGGCTATTGCTGTTGTGGTTTTCAAATAGGAAAGAAAATAGATGTTCCTACGTACTCTCCTAAGATGCATAACATGTAGAATATGTAGGCCAATAAATTTAATTAAGCATGTTAATGCCTCAAAAGCACTCCATGATGAATATTATTGAACATACTTGTTTTGTACCTTGGCCATTTCTTACAAGCTTCCTCAACCCATGGGCATATCGCCTGACTATAGGTCGATGTCCTTCAAGATTGATCCTTCCATAACATAAAGAGTGATGATATATATTAATTTGTGTCAAATCACCTAATACAAGGACAACCTCTAAGACATAACAAAACACCTAATGGTGATTCCAACAACAATTCTGCACTTGTAACTGTGAGGCTATTCTCTCTGAAGATACGTCTCACATCAGATAAAAGTCAAACTTTGTCAGTGGTGCAGAGTTATAGCTTTAAAACTTGAATAAACAACAAATAAAAACAAATTAATAGTCATATAAAATAACATGAGACCAACAAATAAGAGGGTAGATGGAGAAATGAACCAAAACTACCTAACTGCCAATTGTGCAGAATACACACACACACACACACACACACACACACACACACACACATATATATATATATATATATATATATATATAAGAAAACACAATTTGCGGTCTAGAAGATTTGTTGACTAAAGAATAAAAATTTAGCATAATTATAGAGTAAAGGGTACTAATGAGTAATATAAAATACAAGAAAGGGTACAATTGTTTAGGTTCTGTAGTGCCAAAAAAATTGTGACTAATCTTCAAAGTAGAGTAACTGTTAGCCAAATGAAAAAGAAATCTAGTTGAATAACTCTGTTTTAGTCCTCAATAGCATAACCAATTTGACAGTGATACATAACAACTGTAGCCAAATTCCAGCAACTGCATTTCAACTAATCTTGGACCATTATTATTCAAATGACAAACAAAAATACACAAAGGACAAGGGTCGCATTCAGCTTAAAAGTTTTTGGTGAAGATTAAGAACAAATCACTACCTAGAAAAAAATAACGCTTCAAAAATACACAAGCATGACTACATGAATTGTATATGCAAATATATACAAAGAAATCACAAATCTAGTAAAGTTAATAAGTCACTCAGCTCAAAAACTCTTCTCTCAATTGCAGCTGCAAGACATTGTATCACTCTTTGTCGTTTTGCATCTGATTTCACAGGGGACCCATCTATATGCTTGATGTAGTATTCCTGCATAAGAAAGCATAAAATATTAAGCCAATGTCCTAAAAAGACAAACATCTTTCAGCAAACAACAAAAGGAATCACAAGTCAGTGTGTGTCCCTATGTGTTTGTTCAAAACAAAGTGGTGAATCTGATATACCTTATATGCTTTTGGCCCCTCAGCATCAATGTTTGCATGAAAAACCATATACTTCAATCACAAGTCAGTGTGTGTCCCTATGTGTTTGTTCAAAACAAAGTGGTGAATCTGATATACCTGATATGCTTTTGGCCCCTCAGCATCAATGTTTGCATGAAAAACCATATACTTCATGTCTGTCAAAGTACAAACTATGTTTGAGATCAAGAAGCTTTGGCATATCCTTACACTGAATAGTAACCACCAAGCACATGGATTCACATTAGGTCTTTGGTTTATGGTTTTAATTATTAGCTTGATAGTTCATTGTGATGACAAGCTGTATTTTGTGTGTTTTGTCTTGTTAGTCTCGTACAGTCTTTCATTGGCCAAGTTGGTAAACATAAAATGAGTTTGAAGAGTTGTGTCTTATTTTGTGTTCGTACTGCAGAATTGTAACCCACTATTCCTGAGTACAAGCCAGCATCAGTAGAAGCCTAGCCACAACCTGTCTCTACTTCAAAAGCAAAGGTAATCCTTATAACCTGCCGTCTTTAATTCAAATTTTGAGCTTTTTATTTTGGGAACAATTCATGTTATATTGTTATATATCAATAGCATATGTCACTTCTGTTTTAGGTCATGTTGGTTCATGATCATCTATTATATTAGTTTTATAGTATAAGTGACTTGAACAGTTGTGGCTATTGATGTTCACTAATCATGCTCATGATGACCTAGTTCACAATAAAGATATAGAAGTGTGTTCATCCTTGGATTTTAAAGTGGGTAACGTTCTTCACTATAAAGACAAAGTGATTAATATATTTGTACATAGTGGGTGACTATTAAATGAAACTAAACTGAGGGTGGTAGATGTAACTATATAAGTGCCTAGTGGGTAAGGGCATAGGTATTGAAATTGCTATTTTTACCTACATGGATATGGTTAGATATTAGTATTGTTTTGCAAGGGGACAAATATTGTAATTAGTACCCTACCCAAACCTTGTCTACTATTGCCCCTGCTCCCAAATTCTTATTCCAAGTCTAAAACCTAGCTTCTATTATATTGGTCATGCTCTTATGTGCAGTCCACTATTGTAACTAACTGACTATTGATACTTTTGTGGACTTTTGAGTCTGTAATTCTAACTAGGCAATTGCTGAAATTTGAACAGCAATTGGCTACCCCCCCTTTGAGCCATGTATCTAACAATAGCCCCCCCCCCCCTTTGAATAACAATTGGCTACCCCCCTTTTGAGCCATGTATCTAACAATAGCCCCCCCCCCCTTTCAACAGCTACCAGTAGCAGGGTCTATATTCTGGAAGCACAGGTTTCACTATTACACTGGTATACATCTCCACCATTTCCTCTCTCCCATGCCACAAAGGCTAATATGTACACAACCATATGTTATCAACTCCCATTGCCAACTATAGTCTGCATATTCTTCTTTAACAGTTCTACTTTCTCCTAATTGTGCTGGTATTGAAGTTCAAAAGATGTCCAGCATGTGCATGAAACCTAAGCATGCAATATATCACCTAGTGACAAATGTAGTATTGCTTGCTGGACGTGGCATACTAGTGCTGCATAAGTTCTAAGAATTGATGCAAATTGCACCCACATTAATTTTCACAAATGGTGGTGGTGAAGGAAGAAGAGCTTGGTCCAAGAGAGTAATAGTAATGCTCAATAGAGTAATATGCTCAGCTATTAGGAACTTAAAACAGATCAGGTGTCAAGGAATGTAGTAATAGTAATGAACTAATTATCCTCTTACAACTCTCTTTGCCTGTCACATGAATAAGTAACACTTTTAATAGCCAACAAGCAGTTTCACATACTTTGGTTGAGCATAAGCTGAATTACTTTGCTGTAGTTGAACTAGGTTTGGCTCTAAGTTCTTCAAACACCATTACTCATTAGTTCTCTAAGGTTTTTCTTGTGCAAAATGTGATACATATAATTGTTGTGGCAGTATGGCCTATGGCTAATTGGCATATGCTTTTTATTTTTAGGTTATCATTTACTACTGCTAATTGGCCTTGTTATGGAAGTTGTTTGATTATAGCAACTCCAGGTAAAGCACGTTGTTACTACTGCTTATATATACATGTAATGTGTAAAGCACATTGTTACGTTGTTTTTAATTATAGTTCCTAGCTAGTAGTGGCTGTAGTGGCTAGTAGTGGCTGCATTTGAAGCAATTGGTGTCTCAATACCAGAAGTAGATTAGAAGCCTGGAGGTTTGAAACAGCTTTCTCTATTTTTTTTTTTTAGCCATAGCAAACCCATTAAGCTAAGGTTGCATGTTTTGTCTTGGTGCTAAAATTTCCTCTTGTTGTGAGCAATGATTTGGTCTTGGGCTGAAGTATTGGGCTACCCCACTAGTTTATTAAGCTGTACACTGATGTGTCATTATTTTATCCCATTTTCTTAACCCTTTTTGCACCATTTTAATTACTGATTAGTCTTAATTGTCAAATTTATTAGGCAGTTTTATTATTTGGGCTCATTCAGCTAATTTGATGTTTTTAATCTAATTTCAGGAATTAATGAAGCATTGAGCTTAATCCGGATTTTGGTTGTGGACTTAAAGAGGGCAAATAAAGCAACGTTTACCTTAGTTAATTTTTAGTTAGGAGATTGCAATTTTATTTTATGTTGTTCAACGTTTATTTCGTTTTGGGCCAGAATAATATAATAGGGCCCAGTGACTTTGAGTGACCCTTATAAGTAGTAGCCTTGGGATTCATGTAGGGGGATTCCATTATTCAGAGCATAGGGTTTTAAGGTTTTACGTTTTTAGCTTTGGATTACTGTTCACGTTAAGGCATTTTGCATTTTTCTGCTTTCAATTGCAATTTCGTTTTTTCTGTTCCTTCTTCTGCTTTCATTTACATTTCATGCTTTTAGTTTCATTTACGTTTTTTGCTTTTGTTGAAATTATGGAAGGCTAAATTTATAATGTTGTTTCCTTCAGAGGACGAAGCTAAACTCTCTTCGAGGTTCTGTTTATAATGTAGCTTCCTGGCAGTTTTCCATTCACCAATTAACCCACATTCGTTACTGTTAATCTATGCAAGCTTCGTGTTCGATTAATTGCCTCTATGCTTAACTTACGTTCGTGCTTAATGAACGAAGGGTAAATTGGTGTATATGTTGCTTAATCACATATTGACAACCCTAAATTGATTTTCGCTTAGTAAATTAAAATAGGGTTGGATTAAGTGGTTAACTGTTATGGACGAATTCTTCATAATCTAGGACAAGAGAATGGCTTCTGAATCAGAGGAAACAACACGTTTTTAATACTATTAATTTCGTATTCCAGTTCGCTTGTTCTTTAATTCACAAAACAAACAACCCCCCCAATTGTTACTGTTATTATGAAGCATATTATGAACATTTGGTTAGTCATTGCTTGTTGGGAAATGACCTAGGATCACTTCCTAGTTACTGCATTCTAATGTTTATTTGATTCGGGTACGGCCTCGATCAAATTTGGCGGTGTTGCCGAGGAGCAGTGTCCAAAGGTTCATAATAGCTAGTGATTCGTGTTTTGTGTTTAGTTATTTTACGTTTAATTCTTTTGTGTTGTGTTAGTGCCTTGTTATTTTGTTTAGTATAGTGTTTTGTTTAGTTTTTCTGTTCAGTGCTTCCCTTGTTTCAGTTTTTATGTTTTGCTGTGATTGATGCTTAGTGACAGAATTAGAGACTGGTTCTGTGTTACTGTTCACACAGCATTGCATTAGTGACTACAACTGACAATTTAATTGGCGATTTTTGTTTTGATAGTTTGGGTTGTTATTTTTGGCTGAATTTTGGTGTGGTAGGTTCTTTTGACTCATATTTTGTGTGAAAAATACCAGGAACACTTGTTATGGCTAGATTTGAGAGATTCAAAAAAATTTGAAAACTTATGTTTAGCAAAACTTCAAACGGCCATAACTTTTGCTCCGAGTATCAGATTGACTATTATTATATATTTATTTGGGGTAGAAAAAAATTTCCCATATTGCAATAGCCGCCATAGGCCGGCTGAGGTCTCTAACTAGCCAAAATCGCCTACTTACTAGATTTTTTTTATTTTTCAAGTTTTATTGTTTTATTTTTCTAAACTTTCCTTAGGCAGTTTCCATAGTTAGACTTTGAATTTTTGTCTGAAATTTTTTGTGCTATCTTTTCATGATTTTAGGGTGTTGCATACAAAATTTCAACTCACTTGGATATTGTTTGAGTATAGCTGTAGTTTAAACCTACATTGTTACTTGCATGAGAAGGCAACTAGTTGTGCATGCTGAATGTAGTGTATGACTAGAGGCAATCCATCTGACTTACAACCCTTTGATCCTGAGATAGATAGGACATTTCATAGGTTAGTTAAGCATAGTGTGCATCCTACTTTCCCTGAACATTTTGTACCTTTTGAGCATCCTGAGCATTCTGTTATTGGTGAGTCTAAGCATTCTGTTATTGGTGATTTTGAACATCCTGATTTTGAGCATTATAATTTTGAACATTCTGAGAACATGGCACAACCTCCACCCCGTGAGAGGACTCTAAGGGAAATGGCTGCACCTGATTTCACCTACGGAAGCTTGTGCATCCCATACCCTGATGAGGATGTCCTATATGTTCTTAAAACTGGACTGATCCATTCGCTTCCAAAGTTTCATGGCCTTGCAGGTGAAGACCCGCACAAACATCTGAAAGAATTCCGTATTGTCTGCTCCACCATGAAACCACCAGATGTCCAGGAGGATCACATATTTCTAAAGGCCTTTCCTCATTCTTTAGAGGAAGTGGCAAAGGACTAGCTATATTACGTTGCTCCAAGGTCCATCACGAGCTGGGATGACCTCAAGAGAGTATTCTTAGAAAAAAAATTTCCTTGCTTCCAGGACCACGACCATCAGAAAGGATATTTCAGGCATTAGGCAACTCAGTGGACAGAGCCTATATGAATACTGGGAGAGATTTAAAAAACTATGCGCCAGTTGCCCTCACCACCAGATTTCGAAGCTGCTTCTTCTCCAATATTTTTATGAAGGACTCAGTAACATGGAGAGAAGTATGATAGATGCTTCCAGTGGTGGAGCCCTTGGAGACATGACCCCTGCTGAAGCCAGGAATTTAATTGAGAAGATGGCTTCCAACTCCCAACAGTTTAGTGCCAGAAATGATGCTATAGTCATTAGAGGAGTGCATGAGGCAGCGACAAACTCATCTACATCATCTGAAACTAAGAAGCTTGAAGGTAAACTAGATGCCTTGGTTAACTTGGTAACCCAACTGGCCATGAATCAAAAATCTATACCTGTCGCAAGACTTTGTGGTTTATGCTCCTCTACCGACCACCACACAGACCTTTGCCCTTCTATGCAGCAATCTAAAACAATTGAGTAGCCTGAAGCTTAAATTGTAAACATCTACAATAGACCTCCTCAACCTCAGTAGCAAAATCAGCCACAACAGAACAATTATGACCTCTCCAGCAACAGGTACAATCCCAGGTGGAGGAATCATCCCAACCTTAGATGGTCGAGTCCTTCACAAAAGCAGCAGCAACAACAACAACCTTATTTTCATAATGCTGCTGGCCCAAGCAGACCATACGTCCCTCCACCAATCCAGCAGTAGCATCAACAACAACAGCAACAGCCCCAGAAACAGCAAACAGTTGACGCCCCTCCGCAACCTTTCCGTGAAGAACTTGTGAGGCAAATGACTATGCAAAACAAGCAGTTTCAACAAGAGACCAGAGCCTCCATTCAGAGCTTAACTAATCAGATGGGACAATTGGCTACACAGTTAAATCAACAACAGTCCTAGAATTCTGACAAATTGCCTTCTCAATCTGTCTAGAACCCCAAAAATGTGAGTGTCATTACATTGAGGTCGAGAAAGCAATATCAAGGACCTCAACCAATAGCATCTTCCTCATCCGCAAATGAACCTGCCCAACTTCACTCTACTCCAGAAAAAGATGATGACAAAAATTTAAAGAGTAAGTTTCCTAATAATTTCTATGCAGGTGAATCTTCCACTGGTAATTTTGAGTTACAGAAGCAACATATCCCTCTTCCATTCCCTCCAAGAGCAATTTCCAACAAAAAAATGGAAGAGGCAAAGAAGGAGATCTTGGAAACATTTAGAAGAGTAGAGGTAAACATACCTCTGCTGGATGCAATAAAGCAAATTCCAATATATGCTAAGTTTTTGAAAGAGCTGTGCACTCATAAGCGAAAGCTTAAAGGAAGTGAAAGAATTAGCATGGGCAGAAATGTCTCCGCATTGATTGGTAAATCTGTTCCCCAAATCCCCAAAAAATGTAAGGATCCAGGTACATTCAGCATACCTTATATTATAGGGAACAGTAAGTTTGACAATGCCATGCTAGATTTAGGAGCTTCTGTTAGTGTTATGCCTCTGTCTATTTTTAATTATCTATCTCTTGGTCCTTTGCAGTCAACTGATGTAGTGATTCATTTAGCTAATAGAAGTGTTGCCTATCCTGCTGGTTTCATAGAAGATGTCTTAGTTAGAGTTGGTGAACTAATTTTCCCTATTGATTTTTATATTTTGAATATGGAGGAGGGATTTTCTCAAGGATCAGTTCCCATCATTCTAGGCAGACACACCCATTTGAAGATCTTTCTGTATTTCGTGCTGAAATAATTGACCATATTGTTGATGAATACATGATTGATATTGATTATATGTCTGGTCACTCTTCATGCATTGAATCTGAATTTGTACTTGATCATATGTCTGAATTTGATGCTGAGAGTAAATCTGAATTTGATATTGATTATATGTCTGGTGATGTTTTACCTCTTGAGATTGATTTTCAAGAGTCAGATAGAACTAACCATGTTTTAGGAAGTACATATACCTCTGAATTTCTTTATGAGGTACAAGCTGAGAAACCATCTTCTACCACTATCCAGCCACCCACACCTGAATTGAAGCCTCTGCCATCAAATTTAAAATATGCTTACTTGGATGATAGCAAAAGTTTTCCAGTAATTATATTTGCCTCCCTGTTGATGAGCAAGAGAAGAAGCTGTTATCAGTTCTCAAGAAGCATAAGAAGGCTATAGGCTAGACCCTGGCGGACATTCCTGGTATTAGCCCATCCACATGTATGCATTGGATAAATTTAGAGGATGGAGCTAAACCAGTAAGACAGCCACAGAGAAGACTCAATCCAGTAATTCTTGAAGTAGTGAAGAAGGAGGTAACCAAGCTTTTGGAAGCTGGAATCATTTATCCTATCTCCGACAGCCAATGGGTGAGTCCTGTCCAGGTAGTCCCGAAGAAAACCGGCCTCACCGTGATCAAAAATGAGAAGGAGGAGCTGATTCCTACTCGGGTGCAGAACAGTTGGAGAGTCTACATCAACTATAAGAGGCTGAACCAGGTTACCAAAAATGACCATTTTCCCCTGCCATTCATTGACCAGATGCTTGAATGCCTGGCAGGTAAATCTCACTACTGTTTCCTTGATGGTTTTTCTGGTTATATGCAAATCATTATTGCTCCTGAGGATTAGGAAAAGACCACATTCACCTGCCCCTTCGGCACTTTTGCTTATAGGAAGATGCCTTTCGGCTTGTGCAATGCCCTTGGTACCTTCCAGCAGTGCATGATCAGTATTTTCAGTGATGTTTTAGAAAATTGCATACAGGTGTTTATGGATGATTTCACTGTATATGGATCCTCTTTTGATGTTTGTTTGGATAGTCTGGAAAAGGTTTTGAATAGATGTACTAAAACTAACCTTGTTCTAAATTTTGAAAAATGTCATTTTATGGTTGAGCAAGGTATAGTTTTAGGCCACATTATTTTCAATAAGGGCATTGAAGTAGATCTTGCAAAAATTTCTATTATTTCACAATTGCCTTACCCCTCTTGCATGCGAGAGGTGTGATCTTTTCTTAGTCATGCAGGATTCTACAAGCGCTTTATAAGAGATTTTAGCAAAGTAGCCCTTCCACTGTCCAACTTGTTGCAAAAAGAGGTGGAGTTTGACTTTAATGATAAATGCAAAGAGGCTTTTGATTGCCTCAAAAGAGCACTGACTACCACCCCCATCATCCAGGCTTTTGACTGGACAGCCCCTTTTGAGCTTATGTGTGATGCATCAAATTATGCATTGGGGCTGTCCTTGCTCAGAAAATTGATAAATTGCCTAGGGTGATATATTATGCTTCTAGGACTTTAGATGATGCCCAAGCGAATTATACTTCTACTGAGAAAGAGCTACTAGCCATAGTTTTTGCTCTTGAAAAATTCCGTTCTTATTTGCTTGGTACTCGCATTATTGTTTATACTGACCATGCAACTCTAAAGTACTTGTTGAAGAAGGATGATTCACAGCCTAGGTTGATCCGATGGATGCTCTGGCTCAAAGAGTTTGACTTGGAGATCCGTGATAGGAGTGGAGCACAAAATTTAGTTGCTGATCATTTGAGTTGGATCGAACGTGTGTTTGATGAGGATTCACCCATTCGGGATGATTTCCCAGATGATCATTTGTATATATTGTATAGTATTTCTGATTCTTTTTCTACTCCCTGGTTTGCTAACATTGTAAATTAATTAGTTGCTTTTGTTTTTCCTCCCTTAGCATCTAAGGCCCAAAAAGATAAAATTTTAAAAGTGATGCTAAGCATTTTATTTGGGATGACCCCTACTTGTGGAAATTGTGCAGAGATCAGGTCATTAGACGGTGCATTCCAGATCATGAGACTGACTCAGTCCTGCAGTTCTATCATTCTTCCACACCGGGAGGTCATCTGGGTGTTCAAAGGACAGCTCGCAAAGTGCTTGACTGTGGCTTTTATTGGCCCATCATCTTTAAAGATGCGTGGAAGATTTGTAGCAATTGTGAGCAGTGTTAGAAAGCAAGAAGCGCACTTACATGGCGACAACAAATGCCTTAGCAACCCATGCTATTTTGTGAGGTGTTTGATGTCTGGGGCATAGATTTCATGGGCCCTTTTCCTGTCTCTCTTGGTTATGTTTACATTCTCTTTGCAGTTGATTATGTTTCAAAATGGGTGGAAGCCAAGCCCACTTGAACTAATGATGCTAAGGTTGTTGTAGATATTGTCAGATATAAACTGTTTTGCAGGTTTGGAGTACCCAAAGCGATCGTTAGTGATCAAGGAACCCATTTTTGCAACAAATCAATGCGTGCCTTGCTTAAAAAAATCGGGGTTGTACACAGGGTATCCACACCAAACCACACCCAAACCAATGAACAGGCAGAAATTCCTAACAGGGAGATCAAGAGAATTTTAGAGAAGATTGTGCGGCCAAGCAGGAAAGATTGGAGTACCAGGCTTGATGATGCTTTTTGGGCACATAGGACTGCCTACAAAGCACCCATAGGAATGTCTCCTTATTGGGTTGTCTTTGCAAAGGCATGTCATCTTCCAGTGGAGATTGAGCACAAAGCATACTGGGCAGTAAAGACCTGCAACTTCTCTATGGATCAAGCTGGTGAGGAAAGAAGGTTGCAACTGAGTGAGTTAGATGAAATCCACCTCGAAGCGTATGAGAATGCCAAGTTCTACAAAGAAAAGAACAAGAAGTTCCATGATAGCATGATAATTAAGAAGGACTTCATGGTTGGGCAAAAAGTGTTATTGTATAATTCTAGGCTTGGACTCATGAGTGGTAAGTTGAGGTCTAAGTGGATTGGTCCTTTTGTTGTTAATAATGTTTTTCCTTATGGTATAGTTGAGATCAAAAGCGACTCCACAAACAACAGCTTCAAGGTCAATGGACACCGACTTAAGCCATTTCTCACAAACCCTTCTTTAGTGGACGTAGTGGTGGAAGAGACTTCCTTACTCCACCCTACTCTTCCTCCACCATGACTTAGGGAGTTTTTCTTTTCCTATCTCCTTCTTTACTTTTATTACATTTGTCCGATTCTATTTGATGGTTTAATTGCATTTAATCTTTTACTTGTGCTACATTGAGGACAATGTGTTGTTTAAGTATGGGGGGAGTGTTCTTTGGTTTTGCTAGTTTTGTTGGTTTTGTTAATTTTGTTAGTTGTGTTAAATTTGTTAATTTTGTTAGTTTTGTTGGGTTTCTAGTTTAATATTTTAGGTCAATTTTGTTTGCATGTACAACTTTGCATATTTTTCTTTGAATTATAGGATATGTTCAAGTAATGGGTAATTGTTTTGAAAATAAAAGTCTCTTGACATTTTGTGATTTGAAATCCTTATTTTTCCTCTACATGTCATGATAGTTTTGAAAGCTCAATTTGAAAGTGATAAGTTTACCTTTGTGAGAATTTGAACCATCCATCATCATAATCATTTGGTGTGTTTTGCCCCATTGATTGCTTGCACAATAGCCTTGGCTTGATTCTTGTTGATGCTTCCTAATTCACATGCATATTTGGAAATTATTTAGGCAATTTTGTTCTTATAAGCCTCTAGCCAAATGGACTTACCTTGAATTAATTCCTTTGATAGCCCTTTTGAGCCTTGTTTCCCTTTCCTTGTTTTGAAGCTCACTACAAGCCTTAAGTGAAAAACCATGATATCACCTTACCCTTAAGGAATTTTGGAGCTTTGGAATTGTTTTGGGAATAAGTGTGTGTGTGTGTGGGGGGGGGGGGGTATGTTTCATTGGAAGATATGATTTTTGGCCATGCTTAATGTTTTATTTAGGCCATGCTTGATGTATATATATATTGCCTAGTTCTTTCTTTAATCTTCAAAAATTCAAATTCAACTGCTGCAAATTCGTACTGTTAAAAAAAAAGATGAAGAAGAAGAAGTGAAGTTGAATAAATGAGGTCTTGTTTTGAGGACTTGATTTGGGTTGAAGCCTTAGTTGATTTTGTTGATATTAGAGGGTTTGGGTTACTACTTTTGCTTAATTTCCACTTATTCCCCATCGCTCCTCTATTCCTTTGGGATTTAGCTACTTATTCCATATTTTTCCCTACCTTGTCCTTGGCCCTATTACAACCTTAAAAGAACTTTTGATCCTCATGTGCTTGTGTTTATGGGTTGATTGTCAATTTTAGAATCTTGCCAAGTTTATGTGGTGTTGGTTTTCATGGGTGCTTTGAGGGTAAATAGTAGCCTAGACACTTGAGAGATAGAGTGTATATCTTGTGAGGCTTTATCACTTTTCATTCTTGAGCTGATTAACTATTTTGCCATGATTGGGTTGCTTGGATGATTTTCATGAATGTCTTAACTCTTTGGATCTCTTCATGTTAGATGTTAGATGTTACCCATTCCTTTCATTCCTTGATGCTCATTGAGAAATTTGTAAATGTTTTTATTTGTCTCTCTTTGATATCTTTGGATTTTGTTCTTTGTTTCATTTTGCCCAGGAGCGCAAAAGGCTAAGTATGGGGGAATTTGATGTGTCATTATTTTATCCCATTTTCTTGACCCTTTTTGCACTATTTTAATTACTAATTAGTCTTAATTGTCAAATTTATTAGGCAGTTTTATTATTTGGGCTCATTCAGCTAATTTGATGTTTTTAATCTAATTTCAGGAATTAATGAAGCATTGAGCTTAATCCGGATTTTGGTTGTGGACTTAAAGAGGGCAAATAAAGCAACGTTTACCTTAGTTAATTTTTAATTAGGAGATTGCAATTTTATTTTATATTGTTCAGTGTTTATTTCATTTTGGGCCAGAATAATGTAATAGGGCCCAATGACTTTGAGTGACCCTTATAAGTAGCAACCTAGGGATTCGTGTAGGGGGATTCCATTATTTAGAGCATAGGGTTTTAAGGTTTTACATTTTTAGCTTTTGATTACTGTTCACATTAAGGCATTTTGCATTTTTCTGCTTTCAATTGCAATTTCGTTTTTTTTCTGTTCCTTCTTCTACTTTCATTTACATTTTATGCTTTTAGTTTCATTTACGTTTTCTGCTTTTGTTGAAATTATGGAAGGCTAAATTTTTTATGTTGTTTCCTTTAGAGGACAAAGCTAAACACTCTTCGAGGTTCTATTTATAATGTAGCTTGCTAGTAGTTTTCCCTTCACCAATTAACCCACATTTGTTACTGTTAATCTATGCACGCTTCGTGTTCGATTAATTGCCTCTGTGCTTAACTTACGTTCGTGCTTAATGAACGAAGGGTAAATTGGTGTATGTGTTGCTTAATCACATATTGACAACCCTAAATTGATTTTCGCTTAGTAAATTAAAATAGGGTTGGATTAAGTGGTTAATTGTTACGGACGAATTCTTCATAACGTAGGACAAGAGAATGACTTCCGAATCAGAGGAAACAACACTTTTTAATACTATTAATTTCGTATTCCAGTTTGCTTGTTCTTTAATTTACAAAACAAACAACCCCCCCCCCCCCCCCCCCCGCCCAAAATTGTTACTGTTATTACAAAGCATATTATGAACATTTGGTTAGTCATTGCTCGTTGGGAAACGACCTAGGATCACTTCCTAGTTACTGCATTCTAATGTTTATTTGATTCGGGTACGACCTCGATCATACAGGAATTATAAAAACATATAATTCAGATGCATTTTTGTTTTATGACTTTATCCAAAGAAGTTAACTTTGAGTTTAGTTTCAGTTTAGTTTAGTTTGACTTTGAGTTTACTTTGACTAATAAACTGAAATGAAAGATTAAGAAAAGTCAAAATTTGAAACTCTTTGACTTATTAAGAATGTATGATTGTCCTCACTACTGTGTATGGTAGTTAGAATTATGATTTTTGAGACATTGATGACGTCAATTGATAAATTAAAAATATAGTGCAGCTAGCATGCACTACAAGATCCCTCCTTGAATTAATTAATAGTCTTGTGATACTTTAAGCCTACTCATTGTCACATATTGATATCTGTTTTTCGGAATGATGATTGATGTAGGTGGTCATTGAGTTATTTATTGGATTGTTGCTTTCATTTTGGACCGTGCTGCTCATCATCACATGTACAAATGGTTGTTACCAATTAATGTTTTTATTACTTGTTCACTGCCATTAATGGCAACTGATATATGTTATTGATAAATGTGTTCATCATGAGTGAACCTTAGATTCCCATTTGAGACTGAATGCAATGATTCTTACGGACAGTTTACATTAATCATTGTATTCAATCTTGAATTGTCTGTTTGAACAATTTGGGGAGACTGATATTTTTATGGTAGAATCATGCGTTAAGGTTAACATTATTTTGTTTAATTTGATGAAATTTCAGTACAATGCATTTCTAGTTGTTCTCTGAGTGCATACTTGATTATCAGAAAATTAATTTCACCGATTTCATGTCGTGCACTTGGAGACCAATGTGAAATGTTGCCGAAATGTTGTCAAATTTAACAAAAGAGAATTAACCTTGACGTATAAAGCTACCATAAGAAAAGGTCTTTCTGAATGGGATAGTGCCACACCTATAATAAAAAAAGTGAGATTTGCATGCATCGAACAACTTTGTGAGTATCACGGAGTTATTATTTAGATGGATTGCAGTTGGATGAATGAAAGTCGCATGAGCCTTGCATATGAGGAAGGCGTAGAGTAGTTCTTGCAATTTGCCTCCAAAAGAAGTCGACCAGATGAGGACGAAAAATATTATTGTCCTTGCATCAATTGTTTGAATGGAAGACAACAAATACTAGATGACATACGGGAGCATCTATTGTGTGAAGGGATTAAGAAGAATTACACCACGTGGATATGGCATGGTGAATTGACAGACATGCAGAGTGGCTCCCAATTTGAACTGTTTGATGTAGAAATGGGAGATCGCTAAGAGGATATGATTCGTGACCTTGGGCAAGAGTCTTTTCAACAAGCACATGCCCCTATGTATGATACATTGCAAAGTGATTCAAAGAAGCCTTTGTATCTGAGGTGCAAGAATTCCTTAACATTGTTGTCAGCAGTGTTAAGTCTGGTTAATGTGAAGGCCAAATATGGGTGGAGTGACAAAAGCTTTAGTTCACTGCGTCAAGTAGTGCATGATATGCTTCTACATGAAAACACGTTGCCTAAAAGTTACTATCAGGCGAAGAAGATACTATGTCCGATGGGTATGGAGTATCAGAAGATTCATGCTTGCCCGAATGATTGCATATTATACAGACATGAATTTGAAGAAATGTCCAAATGCCCTAGGTGTGGGGTATCACGATAAAAATTCAAGGATGATGAGGAGTGTAGTATTCATGAAAACTCAAAGAAGGGCCCCCCAACAAAGGTGTTGTGGTATCTGCCAATCGTTCCAAGGTTTAAGCATCTTTTTGCTAATGGAGACGATGCTAAAGACCTTACACGGCATGCAAATAGGATAAACTGTGATGGAATGGTCCGTCATCCGGCTGATTGCTCCCAGTGGAAGAAGATAGATCGTTTGTTTTTGGATTTCGGCAAAGAGCCAAGAAATCTTAGGCTTGCACTAGCCAGTGATGGAATGAATCCATATGGCAATTTAAGCACTCCACACGGTTCATGGCCAGTTCTACTAGTAATTTACAATTTGTTTCCTTGGTTGTGCATGAAGCGAAAATACCTGATGTTTTCTATGATGATATTGGGTCCAAGACAGCCAGAAAATGACATTGATGTTTATCTTAGTCCGTTGATTGAAGACTTGACAAAGCTGTGGAATGAGGGGCTTTTAGTGTTTGATGGGTTTTGGAATGAGACTTTTCAAATGCGTGCAATGCTTTTTTGTACCATTAATGACTTTCCAGCATATGGGAATTTGAGTGGTTACAGTGTTAAGGGTCATCATGCATGCTCCATCTGTGAAGAAGACACAAGCTACATACAATTGAAACATGGTAGAAAAACAATCTACACTAGGCATTGGCATTTTCTAAAACCTCATCACCCTTATAGGCGATTGAAAAAAGCATTTAATGGAAGTCAAGAGCACGAAACTGCATCAATACCGTTGATTGGTGAACAGGTCTTCCAGCGGGTTGAACACCTGAATACTATCTTCGGAAAGACCCAAAAGAAGGAAAAAAGTAAGACTTGCATATGGAATAAGAGGTTGATTTTCTTTGATCTTCTATACTGGTCTGATCTATACATTACACATTGTATTGATGTTATGCATGTGGAGAAAAATGTATGTGATAGTGTCATTGGGACCTTCCTTAACATTCAAGGCAAGACGAAAGATGGTTTGAATACCCATCAAGATCTAGCTGAGATGGGTATACGATCATAGTTGCATCCAAGGTTTGATGGTAAAAAAATATACTTGACTCTAGCTTGTCATACTTTGTCCAAAAAGGAGAAGATCAGTTTTTGCCAGTGCCTGCGCCGGGTCAAAGTCCCACAAGGATACTCTTCAAATATTAAGAGCCTTGTGTAGTTGAAGGATCTTAAGTCGGTAGGGATAAAGTCTCACGATTGTCACGTCTTTATGCAACAATTGTTAGTCGTGGCCATACAAGACATTTTCCAAACCAAGTCAGGTTAGCCATAACTCGCCTTTGTTTTTTCTTCAATGCCATATGTAGCAAAGTCGTTGATCCTGTGAAGTTAGATGAGCTGGAAAATGAGGCTGCTATTATATTGTGCCAGTTGGAGATGTATTTTCCTCTTACTTTCTTTGACATCATAGTTCACTTAATTGTTCATCTGGTCAGAGAAATCAAATGTTGTGGTCCTATTTTCTTGCAATGGATGTACCCAGTTGAGCGATACATGAAGATCTTAAAAGGGTATACAAAGAATCTACATCGTCCGAAAGCATCTATTGTTGAAAGGTACATTGCAGAAGAAGCCATTGAATTTTGTTCAGAGTACATTGAAAAGGCTAAACCTGTTGGGCTTCCTGAGTCTCGGCATGATGACAGAGTGGGCGGTAAGGGTTCAAGAGGACTGCATGTTATCACTCCAAGTTTAGAAGATTTGTTACAAGCTCACTTGTAAGGGTTCAAGAAGATTTGTTACAAGCTCACTTGTATGTGTTGAATACTCCAAGTGAAGGAAAGTAATCCAAAAATGTTGAAGAACTGGGTCTTGAAAAAGCATAACAAGACTTTCCTTGATTGGTTTAAAGACACAATCTTTGCTGATGAAAATGCTTCTGAAACGTTAAGAAAGCTAGCAGATGGGCCTAAAAGAAATGTTATAACTTGGCAAGGATACGACATAAACAAGTGTTTGATTTATAAAAAAGCACAAGACGAGAAAAGTACAATGCAAAACAGTGGGGTCACCCTAAGGGCTGAATCTCAACACTTCGCCAATGTACATGATGAGAATCCTTGTGTAGCTTCCATCCCTTACTTTGGGTTCATTGAAGAAATTTGGGAGCTTAATTATGTCAAATTTACTGTTTGTGTTTTCAAATGTAAATGGATTAGCAGCAACACCGATGTGCAGACCGATGATGTAGGATTTACGTTGGTAGATCTAAAGAAACTAGCTTACCGGAATGACCCTTTCATCATGGCAGAACAAGCTAAACAGGTATTTTATGTTCAAGACCCTTGTGATGAAAGGTGGTTAGTGGTTCTACACGGGAAAACAATTGGTGTTAATGTAGAAGATGATGATTCATACATTGATACTTATGTTAGTCCTTTGTCCATACAAATGTCGACTAACATCGCCAGAGAAGAAGCTGACGACGTTCATGCTAATCGTAATGATCATGATGAAGGAGAATTAATTAACATCGTCTAATGTAATTTTCTTATTATGTATTTCATTTCCGTACATTCATTTACATAACTGATTAAGTTTTTTTATAATCTAAATTAACTAAAGTTTTTTTCTTTACAGGCCGATGGCTACTCCACCCAGCTTTCCTCCTCTTCCTCCTCCTACTGAAGCAGCATCACAATCACTGTCTACCTTGAAGCGGACAAGAAAAGCCACACGGCTCAGATCATTGGCGACTAGACCAGTTGGGGCAGACAGACCGATGGTCCACGTTGATCCTGCAACTGGGAAGGCCGACGGTCCCCACAAGAAGAAATTAAGAACATATTTGGGGATTGTCGCTCGTGATAAGGTCGATGTAACATACGAGAATTGGAAGGAAGTCCCTGCTGCTTAGAAGGATTTGATATGGAAGGATATTCAGGTATTTTATTTTTCATCTTGCATTTGGTTTATTAGGCAAAAAAATTTATTTACTAACAATAAAACCTAATTTGTTGTTTGTCAGGCTGAATTTGATATCCCTGAAGCATATGACATTAAGACAAAAAAGAAAGTACTTCAGATTGTGGGGGAGCGATGGAGATAATTTAAGTCTGATTTGACATCAAAATGGGCACTTGCAGCCAACAAGGACAGTGTGGATGACACTGTTTGCGAAAAATATGGCATTAGCAAGGAGGTATGTACTTTGTCATTTTCATTGTTTTCAAGTTAAAATTCACTTATTATAATACATTGTAATCATGAGTTTCATCAATGTTCAATTTTTGCAGGACGTGTGGAAAAAGGCACAGGCCATCCAAAAGCAAAACACTGCCCCCCACGTGCTGTCTCGTAGGGGTTATGAATATTTAAAACAGAAGCTGATGGCTAAGAAGACAAAGAAAAAACTGGAGGAAGTTGCTCAATCCAGAAGCACTGAGGCCATGATTGACCCTCCATCTCCCATCAGACGACACGTGAAGTGGAAAATGGTCTGCACCAAGAAAACTGGCCAAATGACGTCTAAGGCAGCAAAGGAAATTGTTGAGAAGATTGTAAGTTTCTTTCAATTAATAATTGTAATTATTTATGTTTATTCTGTGAATGACTAAACAAATAAATGTGTTATGTACAGGATTCGTTGGAGGCGCAGGCACCACAGGGTTCCTTTGTCCCCCATGGATGTCAGGATGTCTTGACTGTTGCCATTGGGCGACCAGAACACCCTGGTCGTGTGCGTGCTGCTGGAGCCGGTGTGACCATCAAGCAACACTATGGATCAGCTCCACGAACCGCCCGCACTTCTTCCTCCATGACTCCCAAAGAACTAGAGCAGTTGACTCAACAAATCAGGGACCAACTGGAGGAGTCAATCATAGAAAAAGTGACTCGGCAGCTGATGTTATCCTTCAGCCAAATGCAGTCCCAGTTTCAATCACAGATGCAATCATAGGGACTTGCACTACCTCTGGAACCTGAGGTTGGTCCCTCAGCTGCTCGTGTCAACACAAAGGAGAGTTGTGTTGATCCCTCAAGGAACGATCCAGACACGGGTGACTCAAACAAATGCGGGTTGTACATCGAAGAAAATCCTCCCTGCCTGGTTGCCCTAGGAAGAGTTTATGAGGGATCCACAACCATTCACGACATCCCATTGTTGCATGATCAAGTGAAAGTCGGTGTTGAAGAGGTTAAAGATGCACATGCTCCCGTTCTTGTACCCACTGACGAGGTTAACTTAGTGGGGCATGCACTGAACACCTTCCTTGCTTGGCCGACACATCTCGTCAAGCGTTTATCAGAACATGTATTTTACTGTCATTAAAAGCTTCTTTTTTCAATTGAACTTTTCATTGTAATTGAATTATGTTAATTAACTATGTTGGATAAACATGGAGCTGTGGGACCAGCAAAACCTGCAGATAGGCCAGATCATGAGGTCGATGATCTCCTATATCTGATGACATTAACCATCCCGTAACTTTTTTTGAAGTTGTTGCAGGTTATATGGGATGCTACCATGTTCGGGGTATTTAGTCAAGACTTCCCCTTGTAAATAAAGCATGAAGATCTGTCTAAAATAGCACACAGTGATCAATGTCTCGGCATCTCTGTTATACAGTTGTGGATTCTGTAAGTCAATTTAGATTATTGTTAATTACTTAAGTTATTGTTTTTAATTCATACATAATTAACTTTTTGTTAACAACAATAGGCATCTGACTGAGACAATTATGCGAGCGGGGAATTCCAATGTGTATGGATTCCTCGAACCATAGTCCATCCAGAGATCTGGGCAATCGCAATTTGAATTAGAAAGTTACATGAAGAACTTGATGTAGAATTCAAAATGAGATGTCTAGCTAGGAGCTTACCTGAATGGGTAAGTAACACTAAACAAATGAATTTAAATATTGTATAATACTACAATAACCTATATTGATCTCCACTATAGTGCACACTGGCAAATGGTCGCCATTTTGCCTAAGGAAAATCTTGTTGTCTAGTTTTATTCCTTGCATAATAGGCCAAACAACTACCTAAAAGGAATAATTAACAGGTCAGTGTTGTTTTTCAATACATTTGCATTAGCATTACTTAACAACATCAATATTTTAATGTTCCTTGTATTCAACAGTGCTTTGAAAGGACTTGACGATACTCCACAACCTAAATCCAAGGCTGGTGCTAGGTGGATTGTTGTTAAAGTAAGTCATTTAAAGAAATCTTCTACTTATATATATTTTATGTGTGTGTACACTAAATTGTAGTTAACGTTTAATATCTAAATTTCATTATGTATTTAGTGTAATAGACAAAAAGGAAGCACTGAGTGTGGCTATTACGTGATGCACTGGATGTCCACTATAATCTTAGGAACTTTCAGGAATAATTGGGAAATGGTAATTGTTTATTTCAAACAAATTTGATTTTGTTATGATTGATATTACATTATTAACTTATGTTTTATTTTATCATGCAGTATTTTAATGATGTTAGACCATTGGAAGCAGAGAGATTGAAGGCGCTTCGCGTCCAGTGGGCATAGTATTATCTCAAAGTTAGAAATCAAACTTAGGATGTTAAGGAACTTTGTAATTTTAGTTTACTAGCTTGCTTTACATTTTTTACAATTGATGTTTCCTTTTAACATTGAATATTCTTTATTGATAATTATTAATAAATTATTTATTGATAGTTATCAATTGATTTTTTACAATTGATAGTTTACTAGCTAGTTATCTGCTAAAAATTGTTTCAAAGCAAAATACAAATGATATATATTGTGTTGTGTGGTCTGATTTGAAATTTGCAGATTAATTTTTGGGCTTATTGTAAAAACATGTAGTGTATTAAAAAAATTCCTAATAACAACATCGCTTTTTAAAAAAACTGATGTTAATCTACACAAACAACATTGGTTTTTCCAAAAATCGATGTTAACTAAGCACGTTAACATCGGTTTTTGTTAAAAACTGATGTTAACTTTCAAAATGTTAACATTGGTTTTCTACAAAAACTGATGTTAACATATAAGTTAACATCAGTTTTTGAGTAAAATCGATGTTAACGTTCTAAGTTAACATCGGTTTTTGTAGAAAACCGATGTTAACTGCCAATGTTGTTATGAACATTGATACCTTTTTTTGTGTAATTCTTATTATATTACATTGGTTATTTAAATAACCGATGTTGTAATTTTTACGTTAACATTGATTTTAAAAAACCAATGTTAACGATAATACTTTCAACATCACAAATAACCGATGTAAAAAACATATTTTTTAGCAGTGCTCATTGATAAAATCTTACGAAGTTCATCTAGAAAGTGGAGACCACAAGTTACAATGTTAAGAGCCATCAAGAATATTGACTCTATGACTCTTGTGTAGAAGCAAAGCTTCATGGTGAATCAAAGATGATTCAAAGGTGTTTTGATGATAACAATGATGATAACAAAAGATGATGACAAAGGTGATGACAAAAAGCTCAAAGATCAATTAAAGAACAACTCAAGTGAATCAAAAATCAATCAAGAACAATTCAAGAGTTCAAGATAAGAATCAAGAAGAATTCAAGACTCAAGAAGAAAGTCTAGAGACAAGAATCAAGATTCAAGGTTCAAAGATCTCAAGAATCAAGATCAAGATTCAAGACTCAAGATTCAAGAATGAAGAGAAGACTCAATCAAGATAAGTATTAAAAAGTTTTTCAGAACTTTGAATAGCACATGAGTTTTTGACAAAACCTTTTACCAAAGAGCTTTTACTCACTGGTAATCGATTACCAGATTGTTGTAATCGATCACCAGTAGCAAAATGGTTTTGAAAAAGTTTTCAAATTGAATTTACAACGTTCCAATTATTTTCAAAAAGTTGTAATCGATTACAATGTTTTGGTAATCGATTACCAGTACCTTTGAACGTTGAAATTCAAATTCAAATGTGAAGAGTCACATCCTTTCACACAAAAGCTTTGTGTAATCGATTACACTAATTTGGTGATCGATTACCAGTGTTTGTTTCTGAATAAATCAAAAGATGTAGCTCTTCAAAAGGTTTTTGACTTTTTCAAATTGGTTTTAAGTTTTTCTAAAAGTTATAACTCTTCTAAATAGTCTTCTTGGCCAGACATGAAGAGTCTATAAAAGTAAGGCTTTGATTTGCTTTCCAATATACTTTTACATTCATTTGATCAATCCTTTACAAGCCTTGAATCTCTTTGAACTTCTTCTTCTTTGTACCAAAAGCTTTCTAAAGTTTTCTGGTTTTCTAAACCTTGAAAACTTGTGTTATTCATCTTTTCATTCTCTTATTCCTTTGCCAAAAAAGAATTCGTCAAGGACTAACCGCCTGAATTCTTTTTATGTCTCTCTTCTCCCTTTTCCAAAAGAACAAAGGACTAACCGCCTGAATTCTTTTGTGTCTCCCTTCTCCCTTGTCAAAGAATTCAAAACGACACAGTCTGAGAATTCTTTTGATTCTTCCCATTCCCTAATACAAAAGTGTTCAAAGGACTAACCGCCTGAGAATTCTTTTGTATCCCCATTTACAAAGTATCAAAGGTTTAACAGCCTGAGATCTTTGTCTTAACACATTGGAGGGTACATCCTTTGTGGTACAAGTAGAGGGTACATCTACTTGGGTTTGACTGAGAACAATAGAGGATACATCTCTTGTGGATCAGTTCTAGTGGAGGGTACATCCACTAGGTTCAAAGAGAACAAGGGAGGGTACATCCCTTGTGGATCTTTGCTTGTAAAAGGATTTTTACAAGGTTGAAAGAAATCTCAAGGACCGCAGGTCGCTTGGGGACTGGATGTAGGCACGGGTTGTTGCCGAACCAGTATAAAAACTCTTGTGTGTTTGTTTCCTTCTTCCCTACTATTTTACTTTCCGCTGTGCATTTAATTTCTGCTTATACTTTCTGTTAAGATTCTTTTCTACTCCTCATTCTCTTAACAATTTAGTAAGAGCCTTAAAAGAGTAATTTTTTAATTGGTAAAGGTTTAGGAATAATTAATTCAACCCCCCCCCCTTCTTAATTATTCTGAGGCCACTCGATCCAACATCTTGAAGAGCTCGTTAGGATTCTTAAAGTCCATGAGCAAGAGTTTGCACAAGATGAAGGAACAAAGAAAGGGAAGTTGCTAGCCCTTACAACTCAAAGACCAAAACGTAGCACTACGTCCAAAGAGTCATTGTCCAAGTCCCTTGTCGTAAGTGACACCTTAGAAGAAGAATCTGATGATGATGACTCTGATGAAGAAGATTATGAGCTGAGTCTGATCACAAGAAAAGTTAGAAAAATATGGAAAAATAAGAACTCGTCTAGATTCAATGGATTGTCTAAGAGATCATTCCACAAGAAAGAGAAAAGTCCAATCATCTGCTATGAGTGCAAAAATCCAGGACACTTCAAGTTAGAATGTCCTGATCTTGAAAAGCCATAGGAAAAGAAGAAGAAATTCTTCAAGTCCAAAAAGAAGAGCCTCATGAGCACTTGGGAGGACCTAAATGATTACTTTTCTAACAAAGACAGTGAAGAAGAAGCCAATCTATGTTTGATTGATGATGCTTCCACCAGTAAAGCAAAACCAGCATTGGATGCAAGTTCAGATGATGAGGACTCTCAGTCTGATGACATTGTCAACTCTAATTGTGAAGAGGTAATATTTGAATCAAGAGAAGAATTAATTGAAGGATATAATCAACTTCTATCTGCCTCTGCTCGAGTTTCTAAAGCTTATAGGAAATTAAAACAAACACTTTCAACATCTTGAAAGATAGCATAAGGATCTCAAGGAAGCTCATCAAGTTCACTTAGTTGATTTTGTCCTGGAAACCACTTCGCCTAATAGTGCACAAGATGCCTCTATTTGTGAGAAAGTCAAAGCACTACTAGATGAAAAGGTATCCAATGGACACAAAACTCTTCTTAAGAATTTTCAAGACTTGGAGGAAAAGGTAAAATCCTTAGCCATAACTCTTGAAGATTCAGAAGAAGGACCCAAGGAAATGCTTAAACAAAAACTCTTACTTAAAAAAGAATGCATCCTTGCTAATGATGAACTTCATAAACTGAAAAAGAAGGACTCAGATCTCTGAACGGAATGTCAACATTACAAAAAGATGTCTTTTGATTTGAGCTATAAGCTTAAGGGATGTGAGGTCTTAAAGGAACTACCTCCTGGGATTGTAAAACTCTATGACAAGATAGAAAACTTGAGAGATAATCTAGGCAATTTATTGGTAGTCATGAAACCCTTACCAAAATTATTAAAGTGCAAAGAAACCCCAAAGACAAATTTGGCCATGGTTTCAAAGGCAAAAAGATTGTACATGGCGAAGAAGACACCGTTTGTTATTTTTGTGGAAAAGTGGGTCATGAAACTCAAAAGTGCAAGGACCTCCTTGGAAAGGGAAACCCCTCAAGGGGTCCATCTAGCGCTTACCAGCACCCACATGCTAACAAGGTAAAAGGACCCAAAAAGATTTGGGTACCTAAGAGCAAATTTGTTCCTATTGCAGACCCCTTGATAGCATGAAAGAAACACTGGTCATGATATGTGGACAGTGGCTGCTCACGACACATGACATGCAAAATGTCTATGTTTCTATCCTTAAGCCCTATGTCTGGTGGGGTGGTCAATTTCGAATTGAATCAAAAAGGTTTGATAACTGGTGTAGGTAAAGTTTGTATTCCTCCCTACCCCTTATAGATAGTTTTTTTGCTTGTTAAATGGTTGCAGCATAATCTGCTGAGCATAAGTCAATCATGTGATAGTGAATACAATGTCAACTTGAACAAGGATATGTGTATCATCCAAAACTAAGACTGCTATATTCTCTTCTCTGTTAAGAGACAAGGAAATCTGTATAAGATTAAACTTGGTGATCTATCAAGTCAAAGGTGTCGTGTCATACCACTTATAATATTTAATTTATTATTTAAATACTATATTTTGTCTATTATTTTTTGAATTATTTTATATTAAATGATTTATTTTAACTATTACACTAATTAACATAATAAAAGTATAATGTCTACTTAAGTTTATTTTCTTACATTATTTTAAACTTGATTAAAAATATTTTAAGAAATAGTATAAGATTAGTAGTAGAATACTTAACACAAAAAATGTAACATAAAATAGTAGAATATAGATATGTCTATTTTTGTCATTTTTTCACTTTTGAATTATTTTGACAATTAATTCTACCAAACACTTTTAATTTAATAAACTATTTTTTTAATTTTCAACTACCAATTAACTTTTGAGTTTTTCGTTAGTTTTACCAAACATAGCCTAAAAAGAAAATATGTATTGTTGAACCAATTTTTAGTATTAATTACACAATTTTTCTCGTTCACTTAACGTAAATACATTAATTAGTATGTATTTTCATTTTTTATCCTGTGCACTTAGAATGAATACATCAGTAAAATATAATATCTCTTTCGTAATGTAATACAAGTTAAAAATGTACTACACACTAAAAACATATTTAATTTTTCTTTTGGTCCGTAAAATTTAAAGATAAATATTGGGGTTTATAAATCATGTATCATGCTTAATCAATTGAGTTAGAGCGTTGAGTAAACATATTTAAATTTAAAATAATATAGTTAGACAGAAATTTTCAAATCAAATGAAGGAAAATAAAATTAGGTGCGTGCAACATGTTTCCGACCAATGATATCTTCTTCACCGCCCCTGGTTGCAAGAGAGACAGGATATAAGGACAAGAGATATATATCTCTTTCATAATCCCAAAGTGGGCTTTAAAACATGCCTCCACTACCGTAATAACTTAAAAATAATTGTGATCCTACCATGAATTCATGTTAAGGCAACTTAAATTTCAACATGAGATAGTGATGTTTTGGTTGACAAATTAAATAGGTAAGGTCGATGCAAATTCCCTTTAACATGTGAATTTATTTTTTTGTTCTTGATTTAATTTAATTATTTTGTGGTAGCTAATGGTGATTGGTGTGTCTTCAATGTTGGTACTGTGTGGTAATATTCCGATACTGTTGGAGCTTCCTTCGAGTTCCTAACCAAACAGTTAAATTGACATAAAAATAACATGAATGTTTAAGATTAAGAAACAGTGTTCTATAAATATACATTTTATACCATATTTGAAAGTTAATAATAATTTGACCGTCAAATCACAAATCCTACGTATCTTCGGTGGAAAAAGAAAGTCTTAGACAAAGTATGCTAGTTTCAAAAATAGATTCGCAGGAAGTATATAACTTGAATTTTAATGATCTAGAGCGTACATGATCATAAGATAACTATACCTTTTCAGAATAAAATGAGTTATAATTGAATATCATATCTAGTTTTATGCATTAGTTCTAAGCCTGTGCCATATTTTGCAAAACAATTCGTGACTTTTCCTCTTAAAAAGAATAATACTAAGGCATAGCAATTCCTCTTCGAAATTCATAGTTGTGATATTTTATGTCTTGCATGATGTAACATCTAAGTTGTTACTATAAGGATTTTCTGCAAGTCTGAAGAATATATTACCGACATGAAGCGACATGCACGAGGAGGAATTCAAGGCCTACGACACTCCCGTTGAGAAGAAAGGGCTACGAGGTTTTGAATTAAATAAAGTTTATCCCTCTAGTCCTTTTTTATAAGGTTGATTGCATGTTCCAACACGTGAAATTAATGAAGATGCTTACTAATTTGCGAGGGTTTTAATTTGGTTAGGAATTGACACAAGTTAGACATAGAGAAAATGATTCAAACAGGACAAATATTGGGATTAGATCATGTTGATTTTCATCGACTTTTAGCTCTCAATCCAAAGAATCTGACCCTATTATATATATACAGGCTTGGTTTATATATATATATATATATATATATATATATATATATATATATATATATATATATATATATATATATATGGTTTAAAATGAAAATTAAAAAATAAGAAAAGCAAGAGTTTAGGTCACATTAGATGGATTTGGAATTTATCAATCCAATAATAATTAAGTTAAAAGATTTTCTACGTGATCTAATTAATAATAATGATACATGGCATTTTATTCCATATTTTGCATATTAATTCATATATGTTTGCCTTCATTTTGTGTTAATTAGGACTAATTATGTATTTATTTTCTTTAATTTTAACAACACTACTAGAAAAATACAGTTTAGCGACAGAAATTAACGACCAAAAATATACAGTCACTGTCAGTGACCGAAATAGCGACCAACAGTAATTGGTCACAAATTGTGACAACATTTGCGGCCGATATTATATTTAGTAGCTAAGTTGCCCAACGATCATATTTGTGACCGAAGGGAAACGTCACTGAATACTTCGATCGCTACTTCGGTCGCGATGCAGACATAAATTCAAAAGCGCTTTAGCGACGGAATTAGCGATCGACATGGACTTGCCGTTAGCCACCGAATTTGTTTCGGTCACTATGTCATGTCGATAGCGACCGAGTATTCGTCAGTCGCTATTATATAAAATTATTTTGAGGCTAGCGACCGAATTTGCAACCGAGTTTATTTATTTTTCTAGAAAAATTAAGAAGTTAAAATTTTAAATTATTATAAATCATAATAAATATGCAATATTCTTAAATACTTGAAAATTGTTGAAATTAATATATTAGTAATATTTTTAAATTAACAAATCAATATTTTAATTATTTTGTAAATCATAATAATTATATATTATTTTTAATTATATTTTGATGATTTATAATAAAATTAAAATAATAATATTTACATTATTTGATTAAGATAAATAAATCATGGTTATCATTAGTATTTTTATTTGTTTTTCATACAAAATAATTTTTTATTTTATAAAATTATTTAAAAATTATAATAAATAATATACCCTTTATATTGTGAAAATATGCCATAATCAAAATTTGTGAAATTAAGAATTTTAAAATGCTAGAAAGTTTATCAACATTTTCTTAAAAAGCGTCTGGTCTATGAAGATATTTATACTTCTTTTTAATTATTTATACACAATTGTAACATGAAATTATATATATAATTCAGTAATTATATATTTCATTTAATTATTTTTGTAACAACATATTTCATTTTACATGTTGACTTCTTTTTATCTTTTTACACAAAAGTTCATTGAATATTCACATCCCCAACCTCCACAGTCACGTGCAAGTAGGACGGCCTATTAGATAATTTGAACTCTTTAAAAGCCCCCTATACAGAAAATACGTCAACATAAAAAAGTGGGAGGAAGAAGAAAAAAGAAACTCCCTGATTATCATTTATTCAAAAGGAAGACTATTATTTTATTTTTCTCCACTAGTAAAGTACTACTATAATTCATTAATTCCACAGAATAGACACGATTTTATTTTTTAAAAATAAAAAAGACTTATCCAAGCTAGCCCTTAGATCACAGTACACATATTGATTAAGGAACATGAATGATATTAGAAAAAAGAGCATTGCATGTGTAAGTTTGCACTATTTTTCCCTATTAATTAATTAAGATTTAATATGATGTATTTTATTAATTTCATGCAGGAGTTTTTCTTCATTGTGTTAATTAGTGTTTCATAGAAATGATAACATTAATTTGAATAATTTTTTCCATTTGCTCAGTTCCATGCCACAATTATGCCTTACACACAATCTTAAACTTTTGTAAATGTACATTCCACAGGCCTTTCTAAAGGCTTGCAAACCCACATGCCAGAGCAACTCACATATTTCTCCTCATCATACCTATAAAACAAACATTCTTGTTGAAGCCTACTACCTTTAGTGGTCCATGTAAGTCTAATTATACCTACATTGAGGTACTTGTAATACTTAATATCCATGTTCCATCATCAATCTTACTTTATCTAAAGTTTAAAATCAATCATAGTAAATAAACATTAACTTGACTATTTCAACTTACATGCAAACACTATAATAGCATGTGATGAGAATCCTGAAATTGGTCAAATACAAGCTAAAGGCCCAAGTGGAGAAGGATGAAGGCCCAAGTGGAAAAGGACAAAGCCCCCGAGTGGAGAAGGATGAAGGCTCAGAGGCAAAGACATTATCAAGACTATTAATTGTTGCTGAAGGCCCAGATTAATTTGAAGGCCCATAATAAATATGTTCTATTTTTATTAATAAATTTTATTTATTGTAATTTTGGTCCAAACTATTTAGAAGGCCCATGTCTATTTTTATCTTTTTGTTCAGATACACTATAAGTATTGGTTTTTGTTTTCAATAAAAAAACTTTTGGCATTTTCATAAAATTTGGTGAGAGCTTCTCTCTGGGTTCCTTGTTGAACCAATCTCAGACTTATCAAGGTAATCCTTGTGGCGTCTACCCTGACTTTTCTTCCTTCACTGGAAGTGGCGTCATCCAAATCTTCGTAGCCTGTATCAAACGTTCCGCCCCGTAAGATTCACATCATCTGGTATCAGAGCTTCGGCTCTTGATACAGGTTCTATCCTATCCTATCCTATTTTTTTTCTTTGTAATTTGTCTAGGTTCGTGTTTTTGTCCGTGTTCTGTTATTTGCATTCTTGTTTACATCTTGTTTCGTTCTTGTTTGCGTCTTGTGTTCTGTTATTTGCATTCTTGTTCTTGTTCTTGTCACGTTCTTGTTCTTGTTTCTCATGTCTTTCACACTTTGTGTCAAAAAAAAAGTTTCAAAAATTTTGAAAAAAGAAAAGTGGGTGTTTGATCTTTGAACACGAAATTGAGGCATTTAGAGGTTTTTTTTTTTTGGAAAGAAAATCGTGGATCAAATCCCCTTATCTAGATTCTCCTCTGAATTCTGATCGTTTTGATATATAGTGGGCCTCAAACGAACAACCGTAGCAAAAGTTATGAGCATTTGAAGTTTACTTGTCATATATGTTATCTTATATGTTATCCTATCTGTTATCTTATTTGTTATCATATTTGTTATCCAAATTAAATCTAATTTATTATCCAAATCTGATTTGTTATCCAAATCAAATCAAATCAAAATTTGTTGTCCAAATCAGATTTGTTATCCAAATCAAATCAAATCTAATCTGTTATCCAAATCAAATCCAATCTGCTATCCAAATCAAGTCTAATCTGTTTTTCAAATCAAATCCAATCTGCTATCCAAATCAAGTCTAATCTGTTATCCAAATCAAATCTAAATCCAAATCAAGTCTAATATGTTAACCAAAATCAAATCTGATTTGTTATCCAAATTAAATATGCTACATAGTCTATGATAATTAAACTGTCTTTCCTATTATATACCTTGTGTGTCTAATTTGATTCATCCAGGAACTTAAGAGGAAGTGAGTCGTAAAAGGCAAGAGTGAAAACATCACACAAAAGCCTATATTGAGAGCATCAAATATGAGTGAACTACCATCAAAGAGAGAAACACGTGAATAGAGTGTGGTGAGGTCTTGAATCTTTTTTAAAATTACTGCAAAATTCTTTATTCCTTAATCATGGCAAGAGTTGGTGACAATGGTGGTGTATATCATCAACTGGATGGATCTCAATGCTTATTACTAGACGCGATGACTACACAAATGCAACGTTTGCTGAATCGTAACAATGAAGAGCTCTACAGGAGAATAGCCAAATCTTCCTTGTTTATTCTTAAACCTTTATCCCCTAGAGAAGTGTGTGATGACCAAATCAGAATGAGAGAAAAGAGAGAACAAGAGAAAGAAAATAGTGAGGCACCACATAGGAATAGGAAAAGGAAGAGTGATACACCCGAGGGAAAGAGTGATACACATAAGAGAGAGAGTGATACACATGAGAGAAAATTTAATTATTTTGAAGAGGCGAGTGAAGTGAGGAAAGTGTTACCTGCTCATGAACCACTCTATCTACAGTATTGCAAAGACAGTAAAATTTCTACTGATAATTCAAATGAGTTTACTATTTCTATTTCTGATAGAGCATCAAGTTGATCTCCTTCCAGAAGCTTCATTGCCTAACAGGCCAACTTACAACAGAAAGCCCCAAGAGACTCAGCATAAGGATGCACAAGCCAAAGTTGAGTATGTGAAAAGATTGTATGACCAAGTGAAGGTGCAAATTGCAAAGAAGAATGAAAGTTATACCAAGCAAGCCAACAAGAAAAGGAAGGAAGTGGTACTTGAACCCGGTGATGATCCTGGACATTTGAGGGCAAATGTTTTCCAAGAAGGAAGGAATGATGAGAATCCTGAAACTGGCCAAATACAGGCTAAAGGCCCAAGTGGAGAAGGACGAAGGCCCAAGTGGAGAAGGACAAAGCCCCCGAGCGGAGAAGGATGAAGGCCCAAGTGGAGAAGGATGAAGGTCCAGAGGCAGAGACATTATCAAGACTATTAATTGTTGCTGAAGGCCCAGATTAATTTGAAGGCCCATAATAAATATGTTCTATTTTTATTAATAATTTTTATTTATTGTAATTTTGGCCCAAACTGTTTAGAAGGCCTATGTTTATTTTTAACTTTTTGTTCAGATACACTATAAGTATTGGTTTTTGTTTTCAATAAATGTCTCTTGTGTGTTTGCATGAACACACTCCATTGAATACTACCAAATCATTTCATTTCATGATTATATTTTCTTACTTCTTGACATTTCTTAATGGATATTTGTTATTGGTAGTTTGTATCAATGGAGATTCATGAGAATCGAAGGTGGATGTATCAAAGGTTGGATGGTAATAAACATTGGACAAATCAGTTTAGAGAAGGAGTGTTTGAATTTGTACAGTTTGTTACTAGTCAGGACATGTTTCAAATGCAAGGAGAACAAACAAGGTGTCCCTGCAAGAAATGCAAATGTAAAGTTTTCAAGTTTTTGGATGATGTGATGAGGGATCTTTATGAGGAAGGGTTCATGCCAAATTATTATTGGTGGGCAAACCACGGTGAAGAGTTACCACAATTTCCTCCAATAGTGTTACAAGGTTCATACTACAAAAGTGGTAGGCAAAGGAAAGAATTGAATCCTTACGAGCAAATGATCATGGATCATGTTGGACCATCAATTGGCCAATACATAGAACAACAGGGTGTAATTGAGACAGAATGCATAAAGGAAAATCCTAATCCTGAAGCTCAAAAGTTCTTTGATACGCTTGCAACTGCTCAAGCACCATTGTAGGAAGGATGCGAGCATCATTCTAAAATGTCAGCTTCTTTGGCTTGTCTTAGCTTGAAATCTGATTATAATATGTCAGAAGGGTGTTTTAATCATATGGTTCAACTTATGGGCGACACCATGCCAAAAAACAATACTATGGTTAGTAATTTTTATCAAGCTAAGATGGCAGTGCAGAAATTGAGTCTCGGTTGTTTGAAAATTGATTGTTGCCCGAACGGATGCATGTTGTATTACAAAGAAAATTCAGATAAGAGTATAACTAATTGCTTTTTTTGTAAAAGTGATCGGTACTTGACAGTTAATAGGAGAGGGATTGAAAAGAAGTTTCCTGTTAAAAAAATGTGGTACTTTCCACTCATTCCAAGACTAAAAAGATTGTACTCTTCAATGACCACTGCATCTCACATGAAATGGCATAGTGAAAATCAGAGTGACCCGAATGTCATGTGTCATCCATCTGATGATGAAGCGTGGAAGCATTTTGATAGAATGCATTCAGAATTTAGTCAAGACCCTAGGAATGTCAGATTAGGATTATGTTATGGATTTAGTCCTTTTGGTCATTTTCGGAAAACTTACTCTTGTTGGCCGATTATCTTAACTCCATATAATCTTCCTCCTGGCATGTGCATGAAGAGAGAATTTATGTTTTTAACTGTCTTAATTCCAAGTCCATCAGATCCAAGGCACAAGATTGATGTGTACTTGCAACCACTCATAGATGACTTATGCACCTTATGGAATGATGGCATACCAACTTTTGATGTGTCATTCAAGCAGAATTTTTTTATGAAGGCTGCTTTGATATGGACAATCAATGACTTTCCGGCTTATGGGATGTTGTAAGGGTTGACAACTGCTGGCAGACTTGGTTGTCCCATATGTATGGAAAGATCAAAGGCATTCACAACTTTAAATTTTCACAAGGTCTGTTATTTTGATTGTCATCGCCAATTTCTTTCGCTTAACCATGCATATAGGAGGAATAAAAAGTCATTCAAGAAGGGTTGCATTGAGACGTCACCCCCTCCTCCACGTTTGTATAGTCTTGACGTTTGGAATAAAGTTGCACATTTACTGCTCTGCCTTGAGTCGCAAGAAGAAAAAGATTTTCCTAGTTATGGTGTTGAACATAATTGGAAGAAACAAAGTATATTTTGGTTGTTACCATATTGGAAAACCCAGCTTTTGCGTCATAACATTGATGTCATGCACACAAAGAGAAATGTGTTTATGAATGCCTTTAACATTGTGATGGACATCAATGGCAAAAGTAAGGATACACACAATGCTCGAATAGATTTAGCATAAATATGTAATCGGAAGGAGCTTGAGCTAGTAGATGTTGGTCGTGGCAAGTTCTTTAAACCAAAGGCAGCTTATGCAATGACCAAATCCAATAGACTCACTGTTCTTAAATGAGTCAAAGAACTAAAGTTACTAGATGACTATGCCTCCAATTTAGGTCAGTGTGTGGATCTTAACAAGGGAAAAATTCATGGAATGAAAAGTCATGATTGTCATGTTTTCATGCAACGATTGCTTCCAATTGCATTTGACTCATTACCAAAACCTATTTGGAAGCCACTTGTTGAACTTAGCCAATTTTTCAGATAACTAACTTCGACAACTTTAAATGTTGAACAACTATGAATTATGGAAAATAACATACATGTGTTGTTGTGTAAGTTAGAACAAATATTCCCACCAAGCTTCTTTGATTCAATGGAGCATTTTCCAGTTCATTTACCTTATGAGGCAAGACTTGGTGGTCCAGTTCAATATCGTTGGATGTATCCTTTCGAGAGGTATAAAATGAGTAATCATTTATACACCATTGTATTATATACATATAGTCATTTTTAAAAAATACTTATTCATATTAATTTTAGGTTTTTACACTCCCTCAAAAATAAAGTCAAGAATAAAGCTAGAGTTGAGGGATCGATTTGTGAAGCGTACTTAGTGGAGGAGACATCTACCTTTGCCTCGTTTTACTATCCTGATCAAATTGCAACAAGAAGGACTAGGATGCCTCGAAATGTTGATGCGGATGAAGGTTCTTCATCTTCTCCTCCTATATCAGTTTTCAATTACACAGGAAGAGCGAGTGGTAAATCCAAAACATATTTTTTGGACCAAGTTGATCTTCATGTTGCTCACTTGTATGTTCTTCAAAATTGTCCAGAGGTTGAGCCATATTTAAAGTAAGATGATTTTAATACTTTTATAGCTGTAATTAATATTTTAATGATGTTATGTTTTTTACGTTGAGTAATTTATTTTCTCATTTCCAGTATTTATGAGAATTTTTTAAGGGATTTGAATCCCACTACTTCGTATGCTCAACTTAACCAAGACATTTCATCCAACTTTTCTACATGGTTCAAGCAATATGTAGGTTAACACCTTATATATTATTGAAATAATATTTCTTCCATAATGACACAGTGTTATATATGGTGTTAATTATTAAATTTTTTAGGTTCTAAATCCAGAAAATAATATTCAAGATTCAATATTGGTTAATTTGGCATGGCGACCTAAGAGAAAAGTTGAATCATTGCCTATCTACATTATAAATGGATACAAATTACAAATAGTTAGCTAGAATGAAGGCATGAATTCTTCTAATTATGGCGTTCACGTACGGGGAACTGATGGCCAACAAGAATATGATTTTTATGGAATGTTATCTGATATTATTCAATTGGAGTATATTGGCATCCCATTGATGAAGTTAGTTCTATTCAAGTGTGATTGGTTTGATAATACTCCTGATATTCTTAGTCATGCAGGATTCTACAGGCGCTTTATAAGAGATTTTAGCAAAGTGGCCCTTCCACTATCCAACTTGTTGCAAAAGGAGGTGGAGTGTGACTTTAATGATAAAAGCAAAGAGGCTTTTGATTGCCTCAAAAGAGCACTGACTACCACCCCCATCATCCAGGCACCCGACTGGACAACCCCTTTTGAGCTTATGTGTGATGCATCAAATTATGCATTGGGGGTTGTCCTTGCTCAGAAAATTGATAAATTTCCTAGGGTGATATATTATGCTTCAAGGACTTTAGATGCTGCCCAAGCGAATTATACTACTACTGAGAAAGAGCTACTAGCCATAGTTTTTGCTCTTGAAAAATTTCGTTCTTATTTGCCTGGTACTCGCATTATTATTTATACTGACCATGCAGCTTTAAAGTACTTGTTGAAGAAGGCCGATTCAAAGCCTAGGTTGATCCGATGGATGCTCTGGCTCCAAGAGTTTGACTTGGAGATCCGTGATAGGAGCGGAGCACAAAATTTAGTTGCTGATCATTTGAGTCGGATCGAACATATGTCTGATGAGGACTCACCCATTCAGGATGATTTCCCGGATGATCATTTATATATATTGTATAGTATTTCTGATTCTGTTTCTACTCCCTGGTTTGCTAACATTGTAAATTATTTAGTTGCTTCTATTTTTCCTCCCTTAGCATCTAAGGCTCAAAAAGATAAAATTAAAAGTGATGTTAAGCATTTTATTTGGGATGACCCCTACTTGTGAAAATTATGCAGTGATCAGGTTATTAGATGATGCATTCCAGATCATGAGACTGACTCAGTCCTGCAATTCTGTCATTATTCCGCATCAGGAGGTCATCTGGGTGTTCAAAGGACAGCTCGCAAAGTGCTTGACTGTGGCTTTTATTGGCCCACCATCTCTAAAGATGCATGGAAGATTTGTAGCACTTGTGAGCTGTGTCAGAGAGCAGGAAGTGCACTTGCATGGCGACAACAAATGCCTCAGCAACCTATGCTATTTTGTGAGGTGTTTGATGTCTGGGGTATAGATTTCATGGGCCTTTTTCCTGTCTCTTTTGGTTTTGTTTACATTCTCCTTGCAGTTGATTATGTTTCAAAATTGGTGGAAGCCAAGCCCACTAGAACTAATGATGCTAAGGTTATAGCAGATTTTGTCAAATCTAATCTGTTTTGCAGGTTTGGAGTACCTAAAACAATCGTTAGTGATCAAGGAACCCATTTTTGCAACAAATCAATGCATGCCTTGCTTAAAAAGTACGGGGTTGTACACAGGGTATCCACACCATACCACCCCAAAACCAATGGACAGGCAGAAATTTCTAATAGGGAGATCAAGAGAATTTTAGAGAAGATTATGCAGCCAAGCAGGAAAGATTGGAGTACCAGGCTTGATGATGCTCTTTGGGAACATAGAATTGCCTACAAAGCAACCATAGGAATGTCTCCTTATCGGGTTGTCTTTGGAAAGGCATGTCATCTTCCAGTGGAGATTAAGCACAAAGCATACTGGGCAGTGAAGACCTGCAACTTCTCTATGGATGAAGCTGGTGAGGAAAGAAAATTGCAACTCAGTGAGTTAGATGAGATCCTCCTAGAAGCCTACGAGAATGCCAAGTTCTACAAAGAAAAGACCAAGAAGTTCCATGATAGCATGATAATTAAGAAGGACTTCAGGGTTGGGCAAAAAGTGTTATTGTATAATTCTAAGCTTGGACTCATGAGTGGTAAGTTGAGGTCTAAGTGGATTGGTCCTTTTGTTGTTACTAATGTTTTTCCTTATGGTACATTTGAGATCAAAAGCGACTCCACAAACAAGAGCTTCAAGGTCAATGGACACCGACTTAAGCCATTTCTCACAAACCCTTCTTTAGTGGACGTAGTGGTGGAAGAGACTTCCTTACTCCACCCTACTCTTCCTCCACCATGACTTAGGGAGTTTTTCTTTTCCTATCTCCTCCTTTATTTTTATTACATTTGTCCGATTCTATTTGATGGTTTAATTGCCTTTAATCTTTTAATTGTGCTACATTGAGGACAATGTGATGTTTAAGTATGGGGGGAGTGTTCTTTGGTTTTGGTTTTTCTAGTTTTGTTGGATTTGTTAATTTTGTTAGTTTTGTTGGGTTTCTAGTTTAATATTTTAAGTCAATTATGTTTGCATGTACAACTTTGCATGTTTTTCTTTGAATTATAGGATATCTTCAAGTAATGGGTAATTGTTTTGAAAATAAAAGTCTCTTGACATCTTGTGATTTGAAATCCTTGTTTTTCCTCTATATGTCATGATAGTTTTGAAAGCTCAATTTGAAAGTGATAAGTTTACCTTTGTGAGAATTTGAGCTATCCATCATCATAATCATTTGGGGTGTTTTGCCCCATTGATTGCTTGCACAATAGCCTTGGCTTGATTCTTGTTGATGCTTCCTAATTCACATGTATATTTGGAAATGATTTAGGCAATTTTGTTCTTATAAGCCTCTAGCCAAATGGACTTACCTTGAATTAATTCCTTTGATAGCCCTTTTGAGCCTTGTTTTCCTTTCCTTGTTTTGAAGCTCATTACAAGCCTTAAGTGAAAAACCATGATCTCACCTTAACCTTAAGGAATTTTGGAGCTTTGGAATTGTTTTGGGAATAAGTGTGGGGGGGTTTTGTTGGATAACATGTTTTGTTGGCTATGCTTCATGATGTATTTTTGGGCCATACTGATGTACATTGTATATGGGTTAAATGTTGGACATGTTGTTGAATGATATGCTAGTTCTCAAATGCTATTGCTAAAAAAATGACAAATTCAAGTTGAATCAATTCGAAAAAAAAAAAAAAGCAATAAAGTTGAGTGAATAAGATCTTAAATGGAAAAAGAATGACGAGACTCTTGGCTCTACTCTTTGCATTTAAAATTTTATCTTTAGGTTTTCTTATTTTTTCTTAATATGCACTTATTCCCCATTGCTCCTCTATTCCTTTGGGATTTAGCTACTTATTCCATATTTTTCCCTACCTTGTCCTTGGCCTCATTACAAGCTTAAAATACCTTTTGATCCTGATGTGCTTGTGTTTATGGGTTGATTGTCAATTTTAGAATCTTGCCAAGTTTATGTGGTGTTGGCTTTCATGGGTGCTTTGAGGGTAAATAGTAGCCTAGACACTTGAGAGATAGAGTGTATATCTTGTGAGGCTTTATCACTTTTCATTCTTGAGCTGATTAACTATTTTGCCATGATTGGGTTACTTGGATGATTTTCACGAATGTCTTGACTCTTTGGATCTCTTCATGTTAGATGTTACCCATTCCTTTCATTCCTTGATGTTCATTGAGAAATATGTAAATGTTTTTGTTTGTCTCTCTTTGATACCCTTGGATTTGGTTCTTTGTTTCATTTTGCCCAGGAGTGCAAAAGGCTAAGTATGGGGGGTTTTGATGTGCCATTATTTTCTCCTATTTCTTAACCCTTTTTGCACCATTTTAATTATTGATTAGTCTTAATTGTCAAATTAATTATGCAGTTTTATCATTTGGGCCTATTGGACTAATTTTGTGTTTTTAATTTAATTTCAGGAGAATTATAAGCAATTGGGCTTGAATCCAAAATTGGGCTTGGACTTGAAGAGAGCAGACAATTTTATCAAATCTTATCTTATCTAGATCAAATCTTATCTTATATAGACATTATTTCATCTAGATCTTATCTTATCTTATTTAGATTTTATTTTATCAAATCTTATCTTATCTTGTCTAGATTTTATTTTATTTATGGGCTTGGACTTAAAACAGATTTGTAAGCTTTGGGGCTGAAAATATATAACAGCACCAAGGCTCTAGTTTGAGCTCTCCTCTTTCGTTTTTAGTTTTAGGCTTCTCTTCTTCTTTTAGACACTTTTTTGTTTTGCAATTCCAGTTTTTACTTTTCGTTTTAGCAATAAAATTTCGTTCTCTATTGATTAATGGAAGGCTAAGTCTCCAGCGTTGTTTTCTCTTAAGGATCAAACACAATTCTCTTTGAGGTTCTATTATTACTATTAAATTCTGATCAGTTTTTCCTCTTCACCAATTACTATGTATTTGTTGCTATTAATTCATGCATGCTTAGTGTTTGATTAATTGTCTCTGCGCTTAATTTACCTTTATGCTTAATGATTGCTCATTATTATTTGGTGTATGTGTTGCTTAATCACATAATGAATGCCTTATGTTAAATTTTGCTTAGTAATTTAATTTAATTCTGATATTTTCTAATTCAATTTTACTCGCTGTTTAATTTACAAAAACAAACAACCCCCCCCCCAATTCGTTACTATTTTCCTACTATCTGTTATGAATGTTTGGTTGACCATTGCTCGTTGGGAGACGACCTAGGATCACTTCCTAGATATTGCATTTTTAATGTTTATTTGATTCGGGTACGACCTCGATCAGGTAGGATTGCATCATTCCCTCCCCCTTGAAAAGGATTTGACCTCAAATCCAAAGGTTCTTGAAACTCATGGATTCTTTCCTCAACACCTGTAAAAAGAATAAAAACATATGTATTAGTGATGTTGGGTATGTTAAAGTACGGTAAGGATTGAAAACCCCTTTCCTGGTCATCTTCCCATGAGAGAATATAGTTCTTCACCAACTCAATGAGTGGTGCTACAAGTATAAAAAAATATGGGACAAACCTTTTGTAAAAGTTTGTTAAGATATTGAAGCCCCAAATTTCTCTTATACTTGGTGGAGTAGGCCACTCAGGAATTACCTTTATTCTCTTAGGGTCCATGGGAAGCCCTTGATCACTATTTAAAAAGTTAAGGAAAGTAATGGAATAAAACATACCTTTTTCTTTATTTTCATGTTGATTATTCCTACAAAATATTACGACAAACCTAAGGTGTCCCACATAAGCACCTAGGTTTGCATTGAAACAAAAAATAAGAACAAACCTACCTAATGAGTCCCTATGTACACAAATCATGAAGATGTTGGGTGCATGAGTGATTTTACAAAAGAGTGTTGCACCACTCAACACATTCATCATACCAACTATCATAGGGATTTGGTGCCTAATAATACCTATTTTTGGCACCAACAAAGCACAAGGATTTAAGCTCTTGCGAACCAAACCCTCATCCAACAACTCTTTTACTTGAGGAATAACCTCAAGCTCAAGAGGTATGTCGGTGCTAAGGGATGTTTCCCTTGATAGGAGAAGGTAGAAAGATTGTTTAAGAAGGAGTGCCCTTTTAATATCACCTTTTGTTGCAAAATGATCTTCCTTCTTAACAATCTTCTTGGAGGAATCCTTTTCCTCCTTTTCCTTCCCCTTTGCCTTTGAAGACAAGGCCTTACTATCCTTCTTTTTCTTTTGTTTTTCTAGTTTTTCTTCCTCAGTCCTCTTATCTTTCATAGTTAGTTGATCTTTGGCCACCTGTGAAGGTGTTTGAGGATGCAACACGAATTTAGTGCCAATATGGGTGAGGGTAATTTCATTAGTTAGGCCATTGTAAATGATCTTCCTATCAAATTGTCATGGCCTTCCTAAAAGAATATGTCCTGCCTCCATGGGAACTATATCCCAATTAACTTCATCCTTATATGTCCCAATGGAGAAAGGTACCTTCACTTGTTGGTTAACTATCATTTCCCCTTGCTCATTGAGCCATTGAAGTTTATAAGATTTTCGGTGGGGAATGATAGTGAGGTTCAACTTGGAAACTAATCTTGTGCTACAACATTTGCAACAAGATCCACTATCCACAATGAGAGAACAAGTTTTATCTAAAATTTTGCATCTTGTATGAAATATTTTCTCTCTTTGGTATTGGGATAGATCACAAGGTTGGCCTCCAAGGAGCCTTTTAACCATTAGGAGTTCACCTTCTTCATGGGGGTAGACTTCCTCGCTAGACTTTTCACCCCTTAATTCATCTTCACTTCCACTATAGGAAGGGCAAGAAGTAGTCTCCTCTTGACTACTATAAATGTCTTGACCCCTCATGATCATGGATTTCTTTGTGGGGCATTGAGATGCAATGCGACCTCTCCCAAGACATTTGAAAAATTTAATGTTGCTAGTCCTTTCTTGGGAACTAGTCTTAGGGGTGTATTTCTCTATGGTCTTACCCTTATCTTCCTTGGGTTTTGAAGGTGCAGCCCCCAAAATTCCATGGGCTTGGTCCTTCCTTGGATAAGGATGAGAGCCATAAGATTTTGAACAAAGCATTCTTTTATGTTGCTGCTCCACTCTTATACAAAGTTGGACTAGCTCATCTAGGTCCCTATATGGAAGGAGTTTGTCCCTCACTTTCATATTAAGCCCACTAAGGAACCTAGCTATGCTTGTTCTTTCCTCCTCCCTAAGTCCAGCTCTTAAAAGGAGTAGTTCCATTTGTTGTCTATATTCTTCAACACTCATACTCCCTTGTCTAAGTCTTTGGAGCTTGTCTATAAGCTCCCTTTCATAGTAGGAGGGAATGTGCCTCTTCCTAAGGGCACTCTTAAGATCATTCTAATACTCTACTGGAGGATCCCCATGAATCCTTTGTTCCCTAACAAGGGAAGTCCGGCAATAGAGGGCGCACCCTTGAAAGCTAAGGGTAGCCAATGGAACTTTTCTCCCTTTGCTAATATGATGGCAAGTAAAGAGTTGTTCAACCTTCATTTCCCAATCTAAGTAGGCCTCAACATTATCTTTTCCATGGAAATATGGGAGGCTAATGTTAAACTCTTGAAGCCTTCTATCCTTTTCTCTTCTTTGGGAATGATGTTTAGTATGTGAAATATTGCGCCCTTTATAATAGTCGCTAAGTTCTTCACTTAAACTCTTGCAAGAGTTATGACTACTATAGGAGACATGTTTTTCTCTTTTCATTTCTTTCATTATTTTTCTTCTTTCTTCCTCTCTTACTTTCTCTCTTTTATCTTGACTTATTTCTTCCACTGTTTTTTTTTTCCTTTTTCTTTTCTCTCTTGTTTTTCTTTCCACAACTTAAGGGATCTCAACTCATCTAATATCTTATACAAGGGGTCCTTAGGAGTAGAACCCTCACCATTAACACTAGATGAAGAATGAAGACTCGTGTTGGTTCCTAAGTTATGGTTCTTTCTTGTTGGGGGTTTGAAAACAAAAGGTAAAAGAAACTATGGTTGAAATTAGACAAAATAAACACTAAAAGAGGTGTGAAAGATAAGGTAAAAACTAATTGGTAAAAGGCAAGCTATCTAGGCAGTTTGACAATGGAGGGTAAAGGAAATATGCTATGAAAGTAAGCAAAAAATTAAAGTGCAAGAAATGCAAACTAGGCGGAACCTAAGAGTGTTTGGATGACCTCATTTAAGGTTCCCAACAAAACACTCACTATCCTAAGGGAAAATTGCCTAAAATTATTACACATAAATGGAAGTAGGGTGACCTATTGGAGGCTCCCAACTTACTTCCAATGAAAGGCCTCTTTGTTACAAAATTTGAAAGCAAAGCAAATTGCCAATTACAAAATTACAAAAAAAAAAGTCTTCAATTGTGGTGGCTATTCTCTCTTTGGTGTTTCACTCAATTTGGCTTTCTTCTTAGTCCAATAGCTCTTAAGGTGGTTGGCCCTTTGCTTCTTGACTCAAATTCTTCAAGGTATGGCACCAATCCTCTTTTCCAATTCCCTATATGGCAACTCACAAGCAAGGAAACAAAGAGACAAGCAATAACCAAATACCAAAAAAAATGAAATGAAAGCTATAACAAGACAAATTTTCAAGGATTATTCAACAATTAAAGCAATGAAAAGCACCCAAAAGCAAGCTAGGACTCTAAGAGAAACCTAGAATGGCTCTAGAGTAGAGTAGAAAAACTAAAAAAAAAAGACTCAAGAAACCTCTAGTTTTGGCACTTGTTTTCACAATAAATTTCAATTTCAATTTCAAAACTAGGATTGGTATAAAATAGGCACCAATTATAGAACAAATTTTGAGCCAAAACAACAAGCACACTTCTCTTTCACTTTTTTTTTCCTAGACACTGATTTTTCAGCCAACTTGTGTGATTTTTCTTTTTTTTTTGTTATTCCAAATCGCTTTGTTCTTTTTTCATAATTTTGGTCTAGATGTCTAGAAAATTCAGGAAAAATTTCAGCTCAAAAAACGTAGTGACCAATTCCCAGTAATTTATACAAGTTCGTATGTTCAAGTTGCCAGCACCAACAATTTCAACCTAGAAATCAAGAGTAGTGTTTATGTTGCTTAAGGCTTGGATAGTTACAATTTGTGTTTGCTTATGATCAATTATCTTGAATAACACAATTCAAGAGAGCTTAAGACTTATTTTGATTCACAAATCCAGCCACAACTCAGCACCACAACTCAACTTCATCATAGGCATCATGTAGGAAACTTAGAAAACAAAAAAAAAAAGAGTTAAACAACAAGACTACTTCTAGGAATTGATTTAGAACATGTTATGAACTAAATAACAAGCATGAATTAGACTAAAAATTCAAAAGATAGGCTAAGAATGACAAGAATACATGAACAAATGTATCTAGAATTCAATAAACAAAATAAAAATTCAACACAAACTTATAGCATAATGTGACAATTACTATGACTAAACATGACTCTAAGACAACATGGATTAAGTGATTTACACTTAGATTTTTGTGTTTTTTTTCTAATCAATATTTTGGAAGAAAATTTAGATCTAAGGTTCAGCACAAGAATATTATGAATGAAAAATTATAGAACCTAAAATCAACACAAAAACATGATTCAAGAGTAGATCTACAAAATTTGAACCATAGAAATGCAAGAACAATTGTAGATCTAAGATTTAATCGGTTTATTTTTTTGAATCTACTCTAAACAGCACCAAACCACAAGAAAATGGAGGATATACATGGAGAATAAGATGAAGAACAAGGAATTAAAGAGAATTCACCGAACAAAAAGATAGAGGAAGCAAAAGAACATCACCTAGATGAAGATGCTCATGATACCACATGATGTAAGTTCCATTGGAGCTTGTAGGCCTAGGATCTTCTTCACCAATGGATTCTTTTTCTTCTTGGAAGATGAATGGCAGCGGAATGGAGAAGGAAGAGAGAGAGGAGATGCCACTTCAAGGAGAAGATGAGTCTAGAAGAAGCTCACCACCATAGGAGGCCATGGATAAGAGCTTGGAGAAGGAGATGAATGAAGGGAGAGGAAGAGAAGAGCATGAAATTTTGTGCTCTAAAAGAGCTCTTGAATCTAAATTTTAATATTTAAATGATCAAAGTTGCAAAAATGCACACAAATAGTCTCTATTTATAGCCTAAGTGTCACAAAAAATTGGAGGGAAATTTGAATTTGAATTTCTATTCAAATTTCGCTTGAATTTGAAATTGAATTTGTGGAGCCAAAATTTCACTAATTATGATTAGTGAATTTTAGATATGGTTCAGCCCACTGATCCAAGATCAAGTCCAAGATTCTCCACTAAGTGTGCTTAGGTGTCATGAGGCATGTAAAGCATGAAGGACATGCACAAAGTGTGACTATATGATGTGGCAATGGGGTGTAGCAAGCATATGCTCACCTCCCCCTCTAAAATTTCATTGGATTGGGCTTCTCCCAATTCAATTAAATTTATTTCTCAACACACACATCAAATATTCACTTAATGCATGTGAAATTACAAAACTACCCCTAATACAAAAACTAGTCTAGGTGCCCTAAAATACAAGGGCTGGAAAATCCTACATTTCTAAGATACCTTACCTACATTATGGAACTCTAAATACAAGGCTCAAAATTAATGAAATCTTAATCTAATATGTACAAAGATAAGTGGGCTCATACTTAGCCCATGGGCCCAAAATCTACCCTAAGGCTCGTGAAAACCCTAGGGCCTTCTCTTGCATCTTTGGCCCAATCTTCTTGGAGTCTTCTATCCAATGCCCTTGGGGGTAGGATTGCATCATAAAGCATATGACCCATTCATATTTGCACAACAAGAAGAACAAGTTTATTACACAACATATCCCGAGGGACATCGAGGATGGTTAGTCGTAATGAAGACAAAAGCTCACAGTAGAATCACTGACAATATAGTAAGTGAAACTGAGCAAGAGGCTCCATACCAAGATGATGAGTTTGTAGGGCTTCAAGAAGTGTTGGAACTTGACCCTGATGTCATTAATGAATCTCTTGCGGATGTTGATGGAGGTGGAGAAGAGATAGATGCAGATTTACTCAAACAACTAGACTTGGTTGAACCAGACGAGGATGAATGCATGTTAAGTGAGAATGACATTGAGAGTGATTTTGATGATACAGATACTTCTTAGGTAATTCATACATTAAAGATGATTGCATGTCTTATGTTCATGGTGTATATGTGTGTGTGTATTTTTACATTTGTATGACTGTGGTTTGTAATAATTATTACTTTTACTCTTGTAGTGAATATGAAAGAGAAGATAAGTGACCTATTTTGGTGTAGAAAACATGTTTATGTGAGTTTTCATTAACAACTTGGATTTATTTGTTTACTAAAGTGTATTGCTTGTGGTACTTCATTTTTTATTTATTTGTTCTTAAATATCATATATGTGTGTGTGTGTGAGAAAACTAAGAAATTGAAGTCAGGAGAATGGGTCAATGACGAGTTCTGCGAATTTGTTGTAAGTTGTTTTTTCTAATCCTATCACTTTATTTTATATATAGTGGCTGATATTATAAATGAACTCTTACCTTTGGTTAATATCTCTTGAACCTATTTACACATCTTCATTTGCTTTTCTTTAGCTAGTGTTAAATGTTTGTGATTGACTAGTATAAACTTTGAAGCCTACTATAGTAGATTAAAGTCAATTTTTTCCTGTATTAGTGGTGATTTTCTTGAATATCAATCCTTATATGTCTACACATTTAACAATTTTTCTTCATACCTCACTTTATATTGAAGGATAAATATCAACATTGTCGAAATGAAATCTTACAATATTCGACAGAGGAAAACACATCTACACAGGATTCCCCTAACACTGCTACTTCTATTAATGATAATGAAATATATTTGAATGTTGTTAGAGGTCCAAATTACAAGGGAACATGTACGGGCTAGGTACTTTAAGCAAAAGGTTTAGTTGCTCAAAATCAACTCCATCTACTTCTATTGCTCATGTGGAAGACCAAATAGAGGAAATGTGTGAGACAATTAATAAATTGAATGTTGAGCTTTTGGAAAAGTCAAATAAGGAGAAGACACTTGAGGAAAAGATGTTGCAGCTGATGGAGAATCATGATCACCAAAGTCAGGAAATGCAACAACAGATGCAAGAACAAAATGAGCAAATGCAGCGCATACTACAACACTTGCATATTCAATCCATCATGCCAACTCCTAGTCAATCGTCTACCATAGCAGATGGAACTGAGCACCATGTTAATGATGCTCAGGTTGATCATCCTCATGACATGGGAAATGATCGTTGACTCTTGGTTATTGTTTATTTTAGTTTGATTATGCCATGCTAGTTATAAATTTGAACTTTATTAAACTTTTACATTGCATTTGATTAAACTTTGAATTTGAACTTTGTCCACTTTTATTTATAAGTTTGATTATTAAATTTCATTAAAATTTATGTTTATAGTCAATAATTATAAAGCAGGTGAAAATGTAACAATGGAAAAACAAAACATACATCATATTTTTATTTAGCGACCAAATTTTCGACCAAAATGCATTTTTAATTTATTTTACATTTAAAAATATAAAATAAAATAGCGACTGAATTAGCAACCGAATGCGTATGTTTTGAAATTAATTGTTTATCAGCGACCGAATTAGTGACTGAAATATATTTTATTTTAAACTTAGCCACAGAATTACAGACCAAAGTTTATTTTAATATTTTATTTTAAAACTAATTATTCAATAGCAACCGAAATAGCTACGAAACACGCCTTAATTTATTTTACATTTAAAATTAATTATTCTATAGAGACTAAAATAGCGACCAAATATAATTGGCTTTTATTTTGTATTTAAAATTTAATTATTTATTAGCGATCGAATTAGTAACCAACTATTTCAGTTGCAGAATTAGTCCCGAATGAAATAGCAACCAAATACTCTGTGACCAAATTTATCATTTTTGTGCGTGAGCCGAAGATAACTTCGGTTGCAAAGTATTTAGCGACTAGGTTTTTGTGACGTTATTGTGTCGGTCGTTATTTCAGTGACTAACACTTTTAGCGACCGAATTTGACGATTTAGCGACCAAAGTTGTTAGTCGCTAAATCACGATTTTTTAGTAGTGTAACCTAACACTTTTTTAGGTTTGTTTTGTGCTTTTGTCCTTAGAAAGGTGGATTAGTTAAAGAGATTGTCATGGATAGTTGAGGTTCTATGTTTGGAGTGACTTTAATCTAGAGAACATGATGTATGTGTAGCGTTTAGAGGATATAATGAGTTATAGACATCAAAATTACATGATACTAGTGTGTAAATTTCAAGGACAAAATTATCCATAACTTTTGTGAATACACCAAGTTGAGAATCTTACGTTCTAAATGAGATTTTGGTTGTGCAAGTGATGCATGCTACAACATTTGTTTATTATTGTGTTTTAATTGTAATGGGATTGGACCCCTTTTAGGTTTTTAGGATTAAATAGAAATTTTTAAAGTTTTTTTTGGTAAGTTTCCCACTAAGGGAAACCTTAGGAAGAAGTAACGACACAATGATCTCGAATTGATAGATTAATTGAGCATGAGTCTTGGTGTGTGTTAAGTCAAAATATATTTATGTTTGAAAGATGAATAAAGAATTATAATTATTTTGATTAGATGTAAATAAATACAAATAATAAAATTTGTATCTGATATGTTATCAAATCATTATTTGTCTTTGTGCATCTGAAGTTTTCAGACGATGCACTCATAAGACAATCTGATATAGCATTTAAGTAATGCATTTAAGACCTTCATTTAATATTTTATGTCTAAGATTCTTTGATGCAAAAAAAAACATTCTTCTAAAACTTGTCAAAGTCTTATGAAGAATAAATGAAGTTCATCGTTTAGAAAACATTGATCATCATCAAAAGGCGCACTCTGTTGTTGCAGACCTGCTATGATGAAAGAAGTGACTTTCCTACTGAAATACAAGTTGCACTATCCTATAAGCATGGACTTTGCTAGAAGAATGGACGTACATTTAATGCAAGACTTCAGACGAAGAACAGAGTAAAGAATCCAACCATTGAGAGATAACATATGTTGGATCAAGTGGCCTCAGAATAATTTAGAAAGGGGGGTTGAATTAATTATTAATGAACCTTTACTAATTAAAAATCTATCCTTCTTAATGTTACTAGATTCAATTAGGCTTTTACTATAATGTTAAGAAAGTAAAGAACAAAAATAGAAACTTAACCAAAAGTAAAAGCGATAATTAAAGTGCACAACGGAAATTAAAGAGTGTAGGGAAGAAGAAGACAAACACAAAAATTTATACTGGTTTGGCAACAAGCCGTGCCTACATCCAATCCTCAAGCAACCTGCGGTCCTTAAGATTTATTTTCAACCTTGTAAAAACCTTTACAAGCAAAGATCCACAAGGGATGTACCCTCCCATGTTCTCTTTGAACAACAAAGTGGATGTACCCTCCACTTGAACTAATCCACAAGAGATGTACCCTCTCTTGTTCTCAGTTACAACAACCCAAGTAGATGTACCCTCTACTTGTAACACAAAGGATGTATCCTCCAATGTGTTAAGATAAAGTTCTCAGACGGTTAGTCCTTTGAATCTTTGTAAAGGGGAAACAAAAGATATCTCAGGCGGTGAGTCCTTTGAAGTCTTTTGTTTAAGGGAAAGGGAAGAATCAAAAGAATTCTCAGACTGTGTCCTTTTGAATTCTTTGAAAAGGGAGAAGGGAGACACAAAAGAATTCAGGCGGTTAGTCCTTCGTTCTTTTGGAAAAGGGATAAGAGAGACACAAAAAGAATTTAGGCGATTAGTCCTTGTTGAATTCTTTTTGGCAAAGGGAGAAGAGAATGAAAAGATATAGCACACTTTTGTTTTCTGTAGAAGAACAAGGTTTGGAAAACAAAAAACTTAGAAAGCTTTTTGGCAAAGGAAGAAGAAGAAAGATGAGAAGCAAAGGTTTCAAGATTTCTCAAAATTTGTTCAAGAAATTCTTAAAAGTTGTAAGAGTTATTGAAAGGCAAATCAAGGTCTTGCTTTTATAGACTCTTCATATCTGGTCAAGAAAACCATTAGAAGAGTTATAACCTTGAGAAAATCTTGAGAAAACCATTGGAAGAGTTACATCTCTTGACTTTTTATTCAGAACTTGTCACTGGTAATCGATTACCATAACCATGTAATCGATTGCACAAAGCATTTTATGAAAAGATGTGACTCTTCACAATTGAATTTGAATTTCAATGTTTAGATATACTGGTAATCGATTACCAATACATTGTAATCGATTACACCATTTAAAAAACATTTGGAATGTTACAAATTCAGTTAAAAGCTTTTGAAATCAAACTTTACCACTGGTAATCAATTACAGGTAATTGGTAATCGATTACCAAAGAGTAAATACTCTGGTAACTTAGAAAAATTTGGAAAAACTTTTCTTGTAAAACAAAATTGTGCTATGTTTGGTTTTTGAAAAATCTTTTTCAATATTTCCCTTGTGAAGTCTTGACTTGTTGCTTTTTGGTTTCTTCTCTTAAATCTTGAATTCATCTTTTCTTGAATCTTGATTCTTCTTGATGTCTTTTCTTTAATCTTGATCTTGAACTTGTTGACTCAATCTTGACATCATTCTTTTGGGCTTTTTGTCATCATCAAAACTACTTGAATCATACTTGATTCATCATCATGAAGCTTGCTTCTACAACATAGACTTGGAGATGAATACTATATATAAAAGAAGCTTTGAAGAAACAAGACATGAATCATCTATGCGAATTATTCTTTTCATTCCTTCTTGTAAAGCTTACTATAAATTCCTGTAAAGATAAAAAAAAAAAGCTCTCAAAACATCTTGTATATCTTGAAAGAAAAGACTAAAAGTGTAAAGTGATATATATGTATGTAAGACTATCATACTTTTTAGTCTGTGTATAATCTTCAAACAAATCTAGTAGATTTGTTTAGAGCCAATATCGGCTTGGTAGGACAAAGAATATTATGTTTAAGCCAAGCTTGAGATAGAATTTGCAAGTGTAAGAGTCAAAAGTGACAGTAAAAAATACTTGTAATTTTGATAAGTTAGTGTAAATTTGATGGATGCCAAGAATTTAGATGTAGTTTTGAGAGGTTGACACGAATTAATATAAATTATTTGTGTGCTTTCTAGTTTAACAAACAAAAGTTTTGAATTTATTTTTAGATCTTACATCTTCTTTTTAAATAAAACTATTTTTTCATCGTCTAATATTATTTATATTCATCAAACGATAAATATGTTTTTCAGTGTTAAGAAAATTTTTAAATTTCTAAATAACACAATTCAATCCCCCTTCTTGTGTTATTTGTTTCTACAGTGTGAAACTCCCATTTTTGTTTTATTTTATCTAATTCTTGTAATTCTTTCTTTAATTTAATTTAATTTACTTTTCCTTTTTATTTTAATCTAAATATTTTCTTTTTCCAATCAAATAAAATATCTTATTTTATGTTTTTAAAATACGATAAATTGATAATTATAAAATATGGTCCCGTGGATTCAATTTATTACTTGTGGATTCAATCTTATTTTCTACATTTTCTTTTAAAAAAACTATTTTCTATATTAATTTTTTAAAACAAAAATAAAAAAATAGAAATAGAAAAGGTTTTTTTCAAACCTTACCGGTGGCACACTTATTACATGAATGGACTTATCAAAACAAACTTTTCAAAGACTCCAAACTTCAACATTTTCTTCTTTTGAACTCTAATACAATTAATTAGTGTTGAAACTACTATGGTCTCTTAATGAAAATATGGTTGAATTAAAATGAGGCCTTGAATATATAATGCTGTATATGAACTGACCTAGCTAGTTTCGTGCTCGAATATCTGAACATTAGATGGATGGCAGGAGACGCAGGCATAATTTGATGATTGAGTTGCATGTGTTGATTTGTAGAATCTTCAGTCTATGAATAAGTGGAGATTGAGTTGTGTTGATTCTGAACCTTGGATGCATATGAATCAATTGGCTGATATCTTCATATGCTGAGATAGATTTGATAATTTGCAAACTAATGCTTGATTGATATGCATATGTAATAACTTTGGTATGTATGATAGATTGTTATGCAAATGCAATTCACTAAACTTGAGTTGGTTACGAATTGATTCTGTTAATGTATTATTTGATCCTCTTAGACTATTTTGAATTAAGATCAGTCATTAATATAGGTGCACAACACACTCTCTGCTGCTTATACCATTGAATACAATGTAATTTTTCTATTCTTATTTATAAAATTTAAAATTGAGATGATGATGATATTTTTTATAAGATTCAATTTACAATATTTCTTGCAATAATTATTTTTAAATCAATAATATCTTTCTTTGAAAGAAGAAAGATAAGATATAAACAAACAATTAGTAGAGAAAGAAATAATGATAAAAATAGTTTTAAAAAAATTATAAATTTAAGATAGATTTATTGTTATTAATTAAATTAACAGTTTTTCGTAATCTTGATAATTAAGTAATTGTATCTTATAAATAAATCAACTACTGCATTTTTTTGTTTGAAATATTGAAAATGAATTTTATGGAATGCATGGACTGAGTGAAATTCTGAATTTTAATTGACAGCTTGCGTAGCATTCTAGTTATCATAGCTGCATATATTTAATTAGCAATAGCAGTGCATGATGAAAATACTTTTTTGTGTTTCATAATTTTTGCAGAATTTTTTAGGAATCATAAAACAAGGAGAATAGGGCTGAGTCCTTTTTAGTTAGGCCATAGATTTGAATCTTTTGAAGAAAAAAATAATTATGAGAAAAAATTCTCTCAAGGATAAGTGATTAATCAAATTTTCTGATAGAAATTAATAATTAAAAAAATCTATAAATATTTTACTAATATTATATTTAAAAAAGACTGATCTTTTACGGCTAAATGACTCCTATAAATGCTGCAAAAAAGTAGAAGAAGGATCAGAAGTTTAGATCCTACGAGAGAAGCTTTAAGAACCCCATTCGATGTTTGGATCACTGAACTTCATTCTTGAGAAGAATTCCGAGTTGAAGAATGAGGAAAAGTGAAGATACATGACATTGTTTATTGTAGACGATGGAAGAAACTTTGCACTTTAACAGGGAATTTAAAAAAAATCCTCAGGATAAACAAAATATGAATTTTCAAAAACAAAATTTGCAAACCCGTTGATTCATTCTTATACACAACCAATTGTAAAATATAAAGAAAAAATATTCATCAGCATTTATTAGAAGGAATTAATCAAATTAAATTTAATAAATTATGGAACATTTTTTCTTTAAATTTTATCATTTATTAATTTTTTTATTGGTTGTGTATCAAAATGAAGTGGATTTATGTCCACTCACAAATATTTCATCTTAGAAAAATCTTTTCATAATTGCATGTAATCATAATATCATGATGACAAGATAGAACTAGAATTCCATAGATTTAAATATGTTTTAATCAATATCAAATGTTTTTTTTAGTTTGGAGTCTTATTAAATTTTTTCATTTGGTGAATGTTATTATTAGTTTATTACTTTTTATTTAGTAAGAGAAATTTAAATTCATCACTTTCTTTTCCTTTTTCCTACAACCACCATGATTATGTTCAGCAAAGTTAATTAAAATTTAAAAAACTAACTTATTAAATTATAAGTATTTATTAAAATTAACTCTTAAAATAATTGAAAAATATAAAATAATAAAATAAATAAAATAAAACCATAATTTGTTTTAAAATAGTAATTAGGAAATGAGATAAATATATTAAAAATAAAAATATAAAAAATATAAAAAGTAAGAAGTTAACGTTTTAAAAACACTACTTTAAGTAGTGCTTCAGAATGTTAACACGTTAACAACTACTAAAAGAGTTACTAAAAACAATTTATTTAACGAATAGTTAAACAAACCTTTCAGCTAGCAAATCAAATTAAAAGTTAGTTGAAATACCTTATCGAACATAATTCATGTTGTCATACCCTAATTTCGTCCGGGTACCATTGTTTCATGGCATGTAACCTTTGTTTGACCGCTTCGAGGTACTTAGCACCCTTTGTTGCACAATACGTGAAGTTCTGAAACATGCCGAAAATCAAAAGGAAGCATCGTTACACAATCCGTGAAATTCCTTAACGCGCCGGAAATCAAAAGAAAGCATTGATGCACAATTCGTGAGGTTCCGTGACGTTCCGGAAGCCAAAAAAGGGATGATTACGTAATCCGTGAGGTTTCGTAACATTACGGGAGGAAAACAAGCATCGTTACGGAATTCGTAAAGTTCTGTAACGTTACGGAGAAAGAATCACCAAAAAAAGCAAAGGGGGTGTATTTAGTAAAATGGGGGTGCAAATAGTAATTTTCAAATCTGGGCCCTTCTACAGGTTCTTGGGCAATTTCTTGCTTAAGGTGGAAGCAACCTAACTCGCTTGGGCAAGCTGAGCTCGCCTGGGCGAGCTAGGTGGCAACCACCTCCCCTGTTTTGTTACAAAATGGGCTTCTGGGGCTTCAGGGACACCCGTAATGCTTCCGTAAAATTCCCATAACCCTAAATAAGCATATTTCACTTAATATGGGTGAGAAGGAAGAGAAAAAAAAGAAGAAAATCAAGTCCTATAGGCTTTTGTAAGGCTTCCATAACTTTTCCGTAAATTACAAAAGAAGGGGGTGAACTTATCAAAAATGGAGGATGCAAATAGCAATTTTGAAATTTTGAAATTGGGCCTTCCAGAGTATTTTCGAAGCTGGATTGCTTCTGGAGGAAGCAACCCACCTCGCCTGGGCGAGCTGGGCGGCAACCTCCTCCCCCTTTTTCCTATAAATAGGCTGAAGGGGGCTGTTCTAAGGGTCCCGGATCCCCCTGGTGATGTATTTCAGCTATTTTGGGTGAAAAAAATTATTTCCGTGAAGAAAATCCAAGCTGAGGTGCTTCCGTAACGCTTCCGAGATGTTTCTGTAAGCAAATCCGTGAAGGTTTTCCTCCGTTATTCACCGTTCTTCATCTGTTCTTCGTTCTTCAACGGGTAAGTTTCCAAATCCGAGACTTTTAATTCATTTCTTGTTTCTTGGCTTTCATTTTTATTTTGTTCAATTTCGGTTTCTTTTCTTCCGTTTTTGACGAGCTTTAACCGATCGTTTAAGCCGTTTTCTCGCCTAATCAAAAAATAAAATAAATTTTCACCGATCATTGGAATTGTAATATCCGTTAATTTCTGTTAAAATGAAATCCGACCGTTCAGTCATGCCGTAACCACGTTGGAAACCAAAAAGAGGTAAAATAATAATATAATAATCAAAAAATATCTTTTAGTAAAATAAACAAAAAAAAAAAGCAATCGAACGTTTCTCTTTGGGATTTCTCTTTCTTAATTGAATTGACTAATAACTAAAGTGAAACTAAGGCTAAAATCAACTCGCAAAGTCAAGCTCGTCCGTGAAAAATCACTAAAAAAGGATTTTAAGATTCAATACCTCAGTTTTTCTTAACAAGTAAAAAGGATCATTTTTAAGGTCCAACGCCTTAAAATGACCACCTTCCAAGTAAAAAGAATCGCTTGATTCACCCTTAAAAAAGAACTATGTAGGTCTGATTTCCTCTTTGATAGAGGGTACGTAGGAGCAAGAGCCTCGCTTTTGTCGACCTCAAAAATAAAAAAGAAATAAAAGTTTAGGTACACAATTTCACACAATTCTAAAATTAAACCTCTTGCCTTTGAGACAAACGTGAGAGGTGCTAATACCTTCCTCAAACGTAAATACAACTCCCGAATCTGGAATATTCTTCATGACTGGTTTCCTTCGATTTTTCCGACGTTTTCCACAAATAAACATTGGTGACGACTCTGCGCATTTTCCTCCTTTGGAAAATGCACCCGTGAGCCTCACCTCGCTCGCTCGCAAAAGGGTAGGTTGCGACACATGTTAACCTTAACTTTAGTATGGATACTTATAAAAAAATTAAATGATTTGTACATATATTTTTTCTTTTGATCCTTGTTTTATTTTATTCCTTGTAATATATATATATATATATATATATATATATATATATATATATATATATATATATATATATATATATATATATATATAATCATTGTAATATGTAAATTATTTTTTTTTAGTCCATCTAAATTTTTTTAAAGGCAACTAATCAAAAATGATAAAAAAAATGTTATGAGAACTAAAAAATATTGTATATATAAGAACTAAAATAAAATAACAATGATCAAAACAAAAATAAAAAAGAATTTTTGCAAGGACCATTTTGAAAAAAAAAATATTAGGACTAAAATAACAAAATAGGATATTATATGATGTAAAAACATATTTAAATCAATTAAAATTCAGGGAGAAAACTTAACTACGGTTCATTTATGTTTTTAAATTTCATATAAATATTTTATAAGATCTAAAATATTAATTACATTAGTAGTTTTTTTTTACTATAATTATATTAGTAATTAATTAAAATATTGATAATATATATTTAAGCCAAAGATAAATTAAACATTTTCAAAAACTTAAGATTACAAAAGTTTATCATCAAGTTTACATGTCACAAAATGCAAGTACTGAATCATTGTCCTAAAATAAAATTTTGACAGATCACTATGCAACCTAACTAATATTTGATTTGGTTTTCAAGATTTACTTAACCATATGTTTGGACCCATGCATTCAAGTTCAAAGCATGTCACTCTCACAAACAATACCCTTCTTCCCCTAAAAAAAAAAGACAAGAGGAGAATGAATATATGAAGAAGACATTGAAAAACAAAATATTTACTAGTATGTCTCAACAAACCTCAAGTCGTCAATCCTTCGAATAGTTTTGTAATCAAGCTTATGCCATTAGTAAATTTTTATAAATAACTTTTAATTCTTAAATCATTTATAATCAAATCAATATAAAAGAAATATTAATTCTAACGACCCGTCTCGTCGCTACGATATCATCACTCTAAACCGCGTAAATTTCAATTTTTAAATGAAAACTCTGTTAATTTGCTTATGAAAAATGAGAGTAAATTTTTCGCGATATACATTCACCAAACAATGCACAATTACTTAAATATATATATATATATATATATATATATATATATATATATATATATATATATATATATATAGTAACTCAGTACACATCATTCACATAATAGAAAGTAAATTAGTTCATATATATAATTAAATTTATGATTTACATCCTTAATTCAAAAAGAATATAGAATCAGCTACGGAGGAGTTGATTAACAAAACACAACTCTCCCAAAATAATTTCAACGTCATCATGTCGTCTTGACGACTCCACAAAAGAATCTCATTTCACGTACTATACTACTGTCCTTCTGCTCCCACAAACAAAGGTTCACGATCATCACAGGTACCAACCACATGGTAAAAAAGATTGCAAGGGTGAGTTTATTATAAAATAAATTAACACAAAAATAAAATGACCATGATTAGTAAGAAAGCATTAACAAATACCATAATCATACACAAACATCTATTAGTCCAACATACACTCAACTAGTAGTCATCAACCTTCCATAATTATAATCAAGCATGCTCAATATGATGCATGCACCTAACCTCAACTCTCAAATGCAATGTGATACCATTCGTCAGGAAATAGCCTAAGTGTGTCCACACGACACTCTCACTTAGGAAAACTAGACAACAAGTATCGATGTCACCTTGTCGTGCATAGGCAACTCCCCTCCCCCCCCCCCCCATGGTGATCAACCTGAGTCTCAAAGGAGTTCCAAATCGAGTGATATGCTCCCAAGTACAAGTATTCCCCCTCATGAGAAACTACAAGTACTTACTGACAAAGTTTATACTATTTCCATGCAATATGAAGTATGAAACATGGGCATAATCAATGCACTGATTGTGGACAACTAAATATTCTAAGTCATCCCCCTCCAAAGATGCTCAAAACTCTTTAACCACTATATTTCTCCCACCAAGGATATCCATCATGGTCACTGCGCCCCCCATGTACATATACATTACAATGACATTTTCAACATCAGCAACATCTCATCTCAATGTCATTATCAACATCAACATCATCTCATATTAATGTCATTCTCAACATCAACATCATCTCATATCAATATTATCATAAACACAAACATTGTCGTCTCATATCAATCATTATCAATATCATCTTCAATAACAACATCATTCTCTATCAATATTATCATAAACATTAATGTCACCTCATATCAATTAATATCATTATTAATAATATCATCAGTAAATCACATTCCGCATATACATACATATATAATTCATGCTTGAGATTCACACTCCCCAGGTCTTCAAACAACACAAGTCTAATAAAAACAATAATGTCACATCCCATTAGTCAAAAACATTATTTTTCTTGAAAACGAGCATGCACCATAAATTATAATATACTCCCCTCACTTATCGTAACCTCTCCATCAGTTCCTCTTTGCGTCGCTCAGAGACCTCTCTTGTTCACGTTCGTCAGTCCAAATGCAAGGTTTTATATACCAAATTGAAGCAAAATTTAGTATAGATTTAAAAAAATAAGGTTAATAACAACATTTGGGGTCAACTACCCCTATCAAAACATAAATAGCTAAGGGGTGTTTCGGATTCTACTAAAAGGAGACGCCATTTTGAAATTTCGATCACGCCAATGTGACTGGGATTTAGTGAAGGTCATGTAAATAACATCAATTTTATAATCTACAAATCTCATTAAGCGAGCTCGTCTCGTTAAGTCGGAGTCCACTTTTGGCATTAAGCGCAAATTTTTGCGCTTAGCACAATTCCTCTCGGGTTGGGATTTGCGCTAAGCGCGACAATTCACACTGAGCGCAATTCCTCTTGTGCTAAGCGCAATAATTCGCACTCAATGCAATTCTCTCTCAGGTTGGAATTGCGCTTAGCGCACTTCTCGCGCTAAGGAGAGGTAAAAAATTGTTAATTTGTAAATCCCAACGGCAAATTGGGGGGACATGTGTTAGAAACCTACGGTCTAAATTTGAAGATGATTCAACGGTTAAAGAATCCAGGGTCACAGTTTTACTGGAATAGGTTTAGGTAAAATTTGAAATCTCATAATTTCAACTTAGGTCAATAAAACTCCACATAACTCAACATCCACATCAAGCAAACCACACTTGTCTAATTCACATCATTCCTCAACTTATTCAATTCAATCATATAATCAAACAACACAATAAATACATTTAAACATCGATTTATAGTTAGCGAAATTTCAAGGCGTTACATTAATAATTAAATGGAATTATTTATAGTCTTTAAAATAAAAATAACAAATGATAAACAAAAGATACAGATGAAAAGTAAAATAAATGATATTCAAATAATTTATCTAAAGCAAAAAATATAATTATTAACAAAAATAAATATTACAAAAGGAAACTAAAATATTTATCTAAAAAGAGGGGGAAATATCATTATTTTAACAATATATAAAAACTATAAAAAGGATTATGAATGAAATGTTTTATCAAAAAATAAGAAATAAATAAATGATACATAAATGTCATTATTTATCTCAATAGGATTTATTACTATATATTTTAGGATTGAAATAATTAGTCTATATTAAAATATTATATTATATATATTAAAAAATTAATACAAAAAAAACTTAGGGGTCCAAGTAACAAAGTTTATCTGTTGCATGATGAATTTAAAAATGACTAAAATATGTTTTTTGCTCCTGTAAATATACCAAAGTTTGAATTTCATTGCTGCAAAAATTTATGTTTATTTTTCACTCCTGTAAAATTATAATGTGTTACTTTTTGTCTCGAAGCCAGAGTTGGATTGATTCGAACCTACGTTTCAAATGGATGTCCACTAAAAACTGGATACATGTAGCTCTATTTTTCTTTCCCTTTCTCCCTCACTTGTTCTTCCCCTACACCGCTCTCCTTCATTTGTTCTTCTCCCACATTGTGCTTCTTTGTCTCATCTTGGCTTCCACAAGCTCGTAATTTGCGGTGCCTTTGCTCTCTGATGCTGCAACCACCGCATTCACCACTTGGAATGATCCTTCCACTATGTTCACCACCTCTGATGCCTCTCTATGTCATTTTGAACCTCTTCCACGAACACTCGCCTCTAACACCACCACCAGCTATCAGATCCACCCCATAAATCATCATCTTTGTCCAAATCCAAACCCAAAACATTCAAATCCAAAAAATCTAAGCCTTCATGCCACCTTCTACGACCTAAACACGGCGTACCATCTTCAAGCCTTTGTGCCACCTTCATGCCGCCATCACCCACCTCCAACACCACCACTACCACCGTCCAGATCTAGTGATCACTCTATAAATTTTGGCTTCTTTCGTGCTCATGTTTTGATTTTGTTGTATTTTTTCTTGATCAAACTTTGGCATTTCATGTTTTGCTTTCTGGATCCGAGACAACGTCATGTTTTGATTATTGCATTTCTTTAAATCAATTTGTGGTGGTTTCTAACCCCCAAAAATTACATAAACACCACACAGGATCAAATAGATTCAAAGTCATCCAAACCTAACTTTGGGCCAAAAAGTAGCACATTATAATTTTACAAGGACGAAAAATAGCCAAAAAGTTTGCAGGGAAAGAAATGAACTTTGGTATATTTACAAGGACGGAAAACATATTTAAACCTTTGAAAAGTTGTCAAGTAAGTTAAATAGTAAGGCACTCAAGAAGCTTATGAGCTCATTTGACTAGTTTATAAGCTAGTTTGACCAAATGAGAAGAGTCATACATTACAAGTATTACATTTGTGTAATTTTAGTTGTGGAAATTGGACCATTCCAGAATTGCAATGTGTGAATTTGTTCCCTCCATCAATCTCCCATTTAATATTATTGATACTAGAGAGACCAAAAGTGTAATTAAAGCATATTATTATTTTTTAGGCAGCGCATCAATTATCGCATCAACAAATTTTTTAATAGAAGATCGATGAAGGGATTGAAATTTCACAAGTGTGATATCTAGAGTGTAACACTTGACCTTTCAAGATTGATGACCTTTACAACAAACCAACACAAGACTTTTTGACATATTTTGTACTCTCACACACTTCTTATGAAACTTTTTTGACATATTTTGTACTCTCTCATAAGTCTGTCAAGAGTCGTTGTTTGTCTGTTACTCTTTTTTTTTGCACATACGATTACTCCTTGTCCTCATCAATGTTCGAGAGGTAACATGTCCACCAACTTTCAATAGGTTGGTCTTTGAAGCACACTAGGAGATACCCTACTCTAATACTTCTCTGTAACGCATCGTTATTTTCATGATTGACGATTGTCCTTACAAATCTTTTTGTTGTGCTTTGTACTCAATCATACACTATATATGAAGTGTATTTTGAATCTTCTGTTGATCTTCAATCTTGCACTAAGACTTTATGGTTTTTCATCAAAGATTGAATACTTCAATTATGAAATTTTAGATTTATTATTCTATTTATATTCTTAACTCTCATATTTGCAATTAATTTATGTTCTCTATGCTTTGATGAAAGTCAATTGAATGGTCATATACTTGAGGTGATAATTGAAAAATCAAATCTTGAGTAGGAAGCTGAGAATTTGAGACATACAATTCACGAATTCTAGGGATAAGAATCAGGGTCAGGCCAACAAAAAGGGAGGCCTAAAGCAAATAGTGAGAGACTTTTTAAACTTTAAAGAAAGGCTAAACTATAATTTTGATCCCTCTAATTTTACAATTTCACAATTTTGGTCTCCCTGGATTTTTATTGAGACATTTGGTCCCCTTAGTTTCACTAATTCCCTATTTAGATTGAGGCTTTACTTGGTTTCTACTTTCTAGTTGAGAATAAAGCCTTTTGTTTCAAAATTTATGTTCAGGACTACATAGACTTTGAAGTAAAATAAAATGTGAGCTTGAGATTATTAATCTCATTTGCTAGTTCATTACCAAAAATTTGTGGAATCTCATCTCATGTTTTCTAAAAGGGGGCTAAGATAGAATGTCAATCGGTATTAAAACTAAAGAACTTAGTCACTGTCGGATTAATTTAAGCACACATCTCAATCACATTAAATATTTCAAAATTACTTTAATCAAATTCTAAATCAAATGGACACTCACTAGAGCTACAACTGAAAGCTCGAATTGGTCAAATAAAACATCTCATTTAAATTATGTGTTAAAACATAAATTCTATTTTTTAGTAGAAACCATAAGTGTCCTTTAAGAGAGGTAATTTTGTTCAAACCAAATATGATCATTATGTATCACATATATTCAATATAATTGCAAATTCAAACTTGATGTAGCTCCATGTGGAGCTTGAAGGCCTTGGATCTTCTTCGTCAATGGAGTCCTTTGCTTCTTGAAGATGAATAGCAGCGGAATGGAGAAGGAAGAAAGATAATTGGAGATGCCACTTCAAGGAGAAGATGAGTCAAGAACAAGCTTATCACCATAGGAAGCCATGGATAAGAGCTTGAAGGTAGGAGAAGATGAGTGGAGGGAAAAGGAGAGAAGGAGCACGAAATTTTGTGCCTCAAATGAGGTCTGAACTTTGAAGTGTAATTCTCAAATGATCAAAGTTCAAAAAATGCACACACATGGCCTCTATTTATAGCCTAAGTGTCACACAAAATTGGAGGGAAATTTGAATTTCTATTCAAATTTCACTTGAATTTGAAATTGAATTTGTGGAGCCAAATTTTGGAGCCAAAATTTCACTAATCACTAATTATGATTAGTGAATTTTAGTTATGGTTCAGCCCAATAATCCAAGATCAAGTCCAAGATTCTCCACTAAGTGTGCTTAGGTGTCATGAGGCATGTAAAGCATGAAGGACATGCACAAAGTATGACTATATGATGTGGCAATGGGGTGTAGCAAGCAAATGCTCACCTCCCCCTCTAAAATTTAATTGGATTGGGCTTCTCCCAATTCAATTAAAATTATTTCCCAACACACACATCAAATATTCACTTAATCCATGTGAAATTATAAAACTACCCCTAATACAAAAACTAGTCTAGGTGCCCTAAAATACAATGGCTGAAAAATCCTACATTTCTAAGGTACCCTACCTATATTATGGAGCCCTAAATACAAGGACCAAAAATAATGAAATTCTAGTCTAATATGTACGAAGATAAGTGGACCCCACCTTGGCCCATGGGCTCAGAAATCTACCCCGAGATTCATGAGAACCCTAGGGTCTTCTTTAGCAGCTCTAGCCCAATCCTCTTGGAGCCTCTTGCTCATGGCTCTTGCGACTGGTCCCTTCCTAGGGAGGATTGCATCATCCCCTCCCCCTTGAAGAGGATTTGACTTCAAATCTATTGGTTCCTCCTCCTGAATATCAGCTTCACCTACAAAAGGAATTAAATCAGAAATGTTAAAAGTGGTGTTAACTCCATACTGTTCTGGGAAGTCCAACCTATAGGCATTGTAACGACCCGCCTCGTCGCTACGATATCACCACTCTAATATGCGATAATTTCAATTTTTAAATGAAAAATCCCTTAATTTGCTTATAAAAATAAAAGTAATATTTGTCTCGACATACATTCACCAAACAACACACCATTACTTAGGTAAATACACACACACACACACACACACACACACACACACACACACACACACACACATATATATATAGTAATAGTAACTCAGTACACGTTATACACATAATGGAAATTAAACTTGTTCATACATATAATTAAAAATTTGAGCTTTACATCTTTAGTTCAACAAAAGGAATCATGAACTAATTATAGAGGAGTTGATTAACAAAACACAAATCTCTCCCAAAATAATCCTAACGCCATCATGTCGGCTCGGCGGCTCCTCAACAGAATCTCACTTCCTGCACCCTACTGATGTCATTCTGCTCCCACGAACAAGGCTCGCGATCATCACAAGTATCAACCACATGATACAAAATTGCAAGGGTGATTTCATTATAAAAAGAACCAATACTAAATCCAAATAACCACAATTAGTAAGAGAACATAGACAAACATCATGAGCTTACATAACATTTGTTAATCAACACACACATCAAACAATTATTCATCATCCATCCATGGATCCAATCAATTATGCTCAAAATAATGCATACACCTGACCTTAACTCTCAGATGAAATGCGGTACATACTGTATCCAATACCAAGGGAATAGCCTAAGCGTGTCCACACGACACCTCACTTAGGAAACCATGCAGTATTTGTCGAGGCCACCTAGTCGTGCACCGTAACTCCCCCCCCCCCTTCGGTGATCAGCTTGGGCCACAAGGGAGTTCCCAACCAGGTGAGACACCCCATAGTACAAAGTACATACTGCCATAATTTATACTATTTCCCGTGTCATATGTGGCATGAACCATGGGCGTCATCAAGTACCTGACCATGGATGAATTAAAGCGCCTAAGCATCCCCTCAGAGATGCTTAAATCCTTTAACCACTCTATTTTCTCCCACAAGGGACATCCGACAAGGTCAGCGCTCCCCCCATGAACATACACAACATACGACGTATGAACGTAGGCATCGTCAAGTACATGACCATGGATGAATTAAAGCGCCTAAACATCCCCTCAGAAATGCTTAAATTCTTTAACCACTCTAGTTTCCCTCACAAGGCACATTCGACAAGGTCACTGCACCCCCCCCCCCCCCACGAACATACACAACATCCAACGTATGAAACACGGGCGTCGTCAAGTACATGACCATGGACGAATTAAAGCGCCTAAGCATCCCCTCAGAAATGCTTAAATTCTTTAACCACTCTAGTTTCCCACACAAGGGGCATCCGACAAGGTCACTACACCCCCCATGAACATACAAAACATGCACATCTCAATGCATTTCCAACATCATCAACATTCCATTTCAATATCATTCTCAACATAAACATCATCTCATCTCAATGGCGCTATCAACAACAATAACAACCTCATTTCATATTCACATAATCATCAATAGTAACATCAATTCATGTTGACATGATCTTCATTAGCAACATCATCTCAAATCAATATCATCATAAATATCAACATCACCACATATCAATTAAAGTCATCAATAGTAACATCAACAGTAAGTCGCATTCCGCATATACATATTTCTTTCATGCCTGAGATTCACACTCCCTAGGTCTTCAAACAACACAAGTCAAATAAAGACAATAATTCCATTCATCAACAATAAATATATCGCATCCCATTAGTTAAAAACGTTGTTTTCTATAAAGAAAAATCAGCATGCAACAAGGACAGACATATATTCTCATAGCTAGGTTCCCTGACCCTAACTATGGTGTCAAAATGGTAAATTTTATAATAAACTCCCCTCACTTATCGTGAGCTCCCAATCGGTTCCTCTTTGCGTCATTTAGAAGCCTCTCTCTGGTTCACACTTGTCGGTCCAACGCAAGTCTCTACTACACCAAAATGAAGGAAATTACTATGGATTTCAAAAATAAAGTTAATAACAATACTCTGAGTCAAATACTCATGTCACTACATGAAAAGGCTAAGGGCATTTCGGATTCTACAAAAGGAACATCATTTTGAAATTCCGATCCTGCCAATGCGATCGGGGTTCAGTGAAGGTCACAAAAATAACACCCATTTCAGAAAAAGATAACGCTTACAAAGTCTCTTTCTCTAGGGTTTTTCAAAGGACACATAAAATATACAATGGTGGTTCCAAAGTTAGAAAAGATGCAAAGACAAGTTGAAACTAACAAGGAACAAGCATAGAATCACGGTTACCATGAAGAAAATCGTGAAGGTCAGATTGGGCTTCGTTCTCTACCGAAACCGCGAGACAAGCTTAGAAGATTTCACTATGATTAAAGGGTTCCTCTCGGTGTGGGGTTTCAACAGAGAAAAATGATGGTCCGTGGTGGCCACCGGTGGTTGTGGGTGGTGGAGAAGAAGCTTAGGACGTTGGGGAAGGGTTTTGGAAGAAAGAAGGAGAAAGGAATGGTTGTTTTCCAAGGCTACACGAAAAATAAGACTTGAAACACTCAAGTGTTTCTTCTCTCGGGAAAAGAAGCTTTTCTCACACACCAGAAGACATATCGCAGATCGCAACGGTCAGATCATGGACATCTGTCCTATGAACCTCCAGACCAAATTTTGAGAAGCTCCAACGGTTAACAAATGCAGGAGGACACTTTTACCAAGACAGCTTTAGGTAGCTTCCTTGAGAAGCTTTTCTCAAGAGGCTTCCTTGAGAAGCTTCCTCGTGAGGCTTCTTTGAGAAGCTAGAGTTTTAACTACCCACACCCCTCTAATAACTAAACTAACCTCCTTTAAAATAAAACATGGATAAAACAACACAGCAAATAAAATAAAACATTAATTATAATTACTAATAATATTTCAGGGTGTTACAGGCATTGTTATTGATCCTCTTCGAGACCTGAAAAGGTTCATCCCCTCTAGGGCTAATCTTGGATTTCCTATTAGTAGGGAATCTATCCTTCCTAAGATGGAGCCAAACCCAGTCCCCTTCATTAAGAACTAGCTCCTTTCTTCCTCTATTGTCTTTAGTTGAATACACCTTTGTTTGGTTCTCTATTTGGTTCTTAACCATTTCATGCAACTTCTTTACAAACTCTGACCTAGATTCCCCTTCTTTATGTATAAAAGAAGTGTCAAGTGGGAGGGGAATGAGGTCTAAGGGTGTTAGGGGATTGAACCCATAGACAACCTCAAAAGGGGATTGCTTGGTGGTTCTATGAACCCCCCTGTTGTAGGCAAATTATACATAAGGAAGATACTCATCCCAAGACTTATGGTTGCCTTTTAGAAGAGCCCTTAAAAGGCTGGATAAAGACCTATTCACTACCTCTATTTGCCTATCAGTTTGTGGATGACAAGTGGTAGAGAAAAGAAGCTTAGTTCCTAGCTTAGCCCATAAGGTTTTCCAGAAGTGGCTAAGGAACTTAGCATCTCTATCTGACATAATGGTCCTAGGCAAACCATGGAGTCTCACAACTTCCCTGAAAGAGTTTTGAGATGTGGGAAGCATCATCCACCTTGTGGCATGGTATAAAGCGTGCCATCTTGCTAAACCTATCCACCACCACAAAGATAGAGTCTACACCTCTTTGGGTTCTAGGAAGCCCAAGGACAAAGTTCATACTAATGTCTACCCAAGGTGCAGATGAGATGGGTAAGGGTGTGTATAGCCCATGAGGCATCACCCTAGACTTGGCTTGTAAACAAGCCACACACCTAGTGTAATGCTTATGGACATCTTTCTTCATATGGGGCCAATAAAACTTTTCTTTGAGTAAGACAAGGGTCTTGTCTATCCCAAAGTGACCTATGAACCCACCCTCATGGCTCTCTTTCACAAGTAATTTCCTGGTGGATCCTTGGGGTATGCAAAGCTTTCCTTCTTTGAACAAATATCCCTCAGCCAAATAGAATCCATCTTGCCCCTTTTGCCCACAACTCTCATAAATGGGAGAGAAATGTTCATCTAAAGCATATAAGTCCCTAATGTTATCAAATCCTAAAATTTGAGCTCCTAGGGAGCAAAAAAATCTGTGTCTCCTAGAGAGGGCATCAGCTACCTCATTTATTTTTCCCTTTTTGTATTTGATAACATATGGAAATTTCTCTAGGTACTTTATCCATTTTGCATGCCTTTTATTTAACTTTCTTTGCCCTCTAATGTACTTAAGTGATTCATGATCACTATGAATGACAAATTCCTTGGAAACAAGGTAATGTTCCCAAGTTTGGAGGGCTCTTATTAAGGCATAAAGCTATTTATCATAGGTGGGGTAGTTGAGGGTGGCACCATGAATTTTTTCACTAAAATAAGCAATAGGGTGTCTGTCGCAACCTACCCTTTTGCAGGTGAGCGAGGCGAGGCTCACGAGCACGTCTTCCATGGGAGAAAAATGCGCGGAGTCGCCACCAACGTTTATTGAAAGGAAAACGTTAGAAAAACTAAAGGAAACCGGTCATAAAAAATATTCCAGATTCGGGTGTTATCTTTATGCTTGAGGAAGGTATTAGCACCTCTCACGTTTGTCCCAAAGGACAACAGCCTTAGATTAGAGTTTTGTGAAATCATGTATCTAAAATTTTTTGTCTCTTTTTATTTTTGAGGTCGGCAAAAGCGGGGCTTTTGCTCCTACCTACCCTCCATCGAAGAGGAAATCAGACCTACGTAGTTCTTTCCAAAGGCAGTGAAGTGATGTGTTGATTTTACGCTTTCGAACGGTCCATGTTAACCGATAAAAGCAAAGAGGATCGTTTAAGGCGTTGGACCTTAAAACGGTTTTCAGTGATTTTTGCGGACAAAGCTTGATTTTGTGAGTTGATTTTAGCTTTAGTTTCACTTTAGTTATTAGTCAATTCAATTAAGAAAGAAAAATCCCAAAGAAAAACGTCCGATTGATTTTTTTGATTATTTTACTAAAAGATATTTTTTTATTATTATATTATTATTTTGCCTCTTTTTTGGTTTTAAACGTGGTTACGGCATGATCGACCAGTCGGATTTCATTTTAACAGAAATTAAAAGATATTACAATTCGAATGATCGGTGGAAATTTATTTTATTTTTGATTAGGCGAGAAAATAACTTGAATAAATGACTAAAGCACGTCAAAAGGGGGTACGGAAAGTAAATGAAATGAAAATAAAAGCACGCGAAACAAGTGGGGACCACTAAGGGTACATAGAATGAATTGAAAAGTTCGATTTCGGGAACTTACCGGTTGAAGACCGGCGAACGACGAAGAACGATGAAGAACGGTGGAAAACCTTCGCGAAATCGCCCATGGAAACGTCTCGAAAGCGTTACGGAAACGCCTCGACTTGGATTTTCTTCACAAAAACAATTTTTCTCACTAATTTTAAGTGATTCTCAGATACCATGAGGGTTGAACATTTTTGTTCTGCCCTCCTCCCCCTATTTATAGGAAAAAGAGGGAGAAGTTTGCCACCCAACTCGCCCAGGCGAGCTAGGTTGCTTCCTCCAGAAGGCACCACCTTCTGGTGGTGCCTTCTGGAGGAACTTCCTGGTAGGCCCAAGTGGGCTTAGTTGCTATTTGCACCTCCCTGTTTACTAAATACACCCCCTGCCTTTTTTTGCTGATTCTTTTTCCGTAATGTTACGGAACTTTACGAATTTCGTAACGATACTTATTTTCTTTCTATAACGTCATGGAACCTTACGGATTACGTAATCATCCCTTTTTTGGCTTTCGGAATGTTACGGAACCTCACGAATTGTGCAACAATGCTTCCTTTTGACTTCCGGCATGTTACGGAACCTCACGGATTGTGCAACAATGGGTGCCAAGTACCTCGAAGCGGTCAAGCAAAGGTTGCATGCCATCAAACAATAGTCCCCAGACGAAATTAGGGTATGACAGTGCCCACCTTGTAACAATACAACTCCAACTCCCACTCTAGAGGCATCACATTCTAGCTCAAATGTTTTAGAAAAGTCAAGAAGAGCTAGAACAAGTGCCTTAGTAAGCTTTTCTTTGAGCAAAGCAAAGGCTTGCTCTTGTCTTTCACCCCAAGTAAATGCCACATTCTTCTTCACCAACTCATTGAGAGGTGAGGCAATTGTAGAGAAATTAGGAACGAACCTTCTATAGAAGCTTGCTAACCCATGGAAGCTCCTAATATATCCCACACTTTTTGGGGTGGGCCATTCTTGGATAGCCTTGATTTTCTCAGGGTCCACTTGGACCCCATTTTTACCAACTACAAATCCTAAGAAAACTATATTATCTACACAAAAGGTACACTTCTCTATATTTGCGTAGAGGGTGTTTTTCCTAAGGACTGAAAGAACTAGCCTGAGATGTCCTAAGTGATCATCTAGGCTCCTACTGTACACTAAAATATCATCAAAATAAACAACTACAAATCTACCTATGAAATCCCTTAAGACATGATGCATAAGCCTCATAAAGGTGCTTGGTGTATTAGTGAGCCCAAAAGGCATCACTAACCATTCATAGAAACTAAACTTGGTCTTGAAAGGGGTTTTCCACTCATCACCTTCTTTCATCTTGATTTGGTGATAACCACTTTTAAGATCAATTTTTGAAAAGATGTTGGCACCATGCAACTCATCAAGCAAATCATCAAGTCTAGGAATGGGGTGCCTATACTTTACAGTAATGTTGTTGATGGCCCTGCAATCTGTACACATTCTCCACTTACCATCTTTTTTGGGCACCAACAACACTGGCACAACACAAGGGCTTAGGCTCTCTTGGACCCAACCCTTCTCCAACAATTCTTTAACCTGAGACTATATATCCTTAGTCTCCTAAGGGTTAGTCCTATAGGTTGGCCTATTAGGAAGACTTGCTCCTGGGACTAAGTCTATTTAGTGTTCTATTCCCCTAAGAGGAGGTAGCCTAAGTGGTATCTCTTTGGGAAATATATCACCAAATTCATGTAAGAGTTCTTGGACCTTTGGGGGTAAGGTCTCAAATGTAGGAATTGTGGTAGTGCTAAGGGAGGTTTCCCTTGATAGGAGAAGGTAGAAGGATTGTTTAAGAAGGAGAGCTCTTTTGATAAAACCTTTTGTTGCAAAATGAATTTCCTTCTTAACAATCTTCTTGGAGGAATCTTTTTCCTCTTGGCCTTTGAAGACAAGGCCTTACTATCCTTCTTTTTCTTTTGTTTTTCTAGTTTTTCTTCCTCATCCCTCTTATTTTTCATAGTTAGTTGATCTTTGGCCACCTGTGAAGGTGTTTAAGGATGCAACACAAACTTTGTTCCAAGGTGGGTGAGGGTTATCTCATTAGTTAGGCCATTATAGATGATTTTCCTATCATATTGCCATGGCCTATCTAAGAGAAGGTGTCCTTCCTCCATAGGAACTACATCACAAATCACTTCATCCTTATATGTTCCAATGGAGAAAGGCACTTTCACTTGTTGATTGACTATCATCTCCCCTTGCTCATTGAGCCATTGAAGTTTGTAAGGCTTTGGATGGGAAGTGATAGCAAGGCTCAACTTAGAGACTAATCTTGTGCTGCAACAATTGCAACATGAACCACTATCTACAATGAGAGAGCATGTGTTATAAAAAAATTTTAAACCTTGTGAGAAAAATATTCTCTCTTTGAGATTGGGTCAAGTCACAAGATTGACCTCCTAGAAGCCTTTTGACCATTAGAAGGTCCCCTTCTTCTTGGGGGTAGATTTCTTCACTAAATTCTTCCCCTTTTGCTTTTTCACTTTCACTAGAGGAAGGTGAAGTAGTAACCTCATCTTGGCTACTATAAATGTCTTGGCCTCTCATAATCATGGTTTTCTTGGTGGGGCATTGAGAAGCAATGTGTCATCTTCCAAGACATTTAAAGCATTTTATAGAGCTAGTCTTCTCTTGCATACTAGCCTTAGGGGGTAGCCTTTCTATTGTCTTCCCCTTATCATCTTTGGGCCTAGAAGGTGCAGCCCTTAAGATGCCTTGACCTTGGTCTTTCTTTGGATAAAAGTGAGACCCATAAGATTTTGAAGTAGGCTTCTTTTAAGTTGTTGCTCTACCCTTATGCAAAGTTGGACTAGGTCATATAGGTCCCTATATGGAAGGAGCTCAACCTTGTCCCTCACTTCCATATTAAGCCCACTAAGGAACCTAGCAATACTTGTTCTTTCTGCCTCCCTAAGCTCAGCTCTCAAAAGGAGTAGTTCCATTTGTTGCCTATACTCTTCAATACTCATTGATGTGTCATTATTTTCTCCTATTTCTTAACCCTTTTTGTCACCATTTTAATTACTGATTAGCCTTAATTGTCAAATTAATTATGCAGTTTTATCATTTGGGCCTACTTGACTAATTTTGTTTTTTTAATTTAATTTCAGGAGAATTATAAGCAATTGGGCTTGAATCTGGAATTGGGCTTGGACTTGAAGAGAGCAGACAATTTTATTTTATCAAATCTTATCTTATCCATATTTTATTTCATATAGATTTTATTTCGTCCAGATTTTATTTCATCCAATCTTATCTTATCTTGTCCAAATTTTATTTTATTTCGTTTATGGGCTTGGACTTAAAATAGATTTGTAAGCTTTGGGGCTGAGGACCTATATAACAGCACCAAGGTTTTAGTTTAGGAAGTTTTTGGAAGAGGAGAATAATTCTAGGGTTTTAGAATTCCAATTTTTACTATTCACGTAGAATAAAATTCATTTTCTACAATTTCATTTCTGCTTCTCTTTGAGGTTTTGTTATTACTATTGAATTTTGATCAGTTTTTCCTCTTCACCAATTACTCTGTATTTATTGTTATTAATCCATGCATGCTTAGTGCATGATTAATTGTCTCTGCGCTTAATTTATGTTCATGCTTAATGATCAGTTTCGTTCATGATTAATTGGTGTATGTGTTGCTTAATCACATAATGACAGCCTTATGTTAATTTTTGCTTAATAATTTAATTTAGGGTTGGATTGAGTGGTTGAACTGATTAAGGATAAATTCTCGTAACCTAGGATAAGAGACTTGCTTGTGAATCAAGGGGAAACAACATGTTTTAATTCTTTTATTTCTTTAATTCGAATTTGCTTGCGGTTTAATTTAAAAAACAAACAACCCCCCCCCCCAATTCGTTACTATTTTATTACTATTTGTTATGAACGTTTGGTTGACCATTGCTCGTTGGGAGACGACCTAGGATCACTTCCTAGATACTGCATTTTTAATGTTTATTTGATTCGGGTATGACCTCGATCATAATAGTGTTTAGTTGTTTTGTTTTTGTGTAGTGTTCTGTTTTGCATTTCAGTCGCGCCCCCTGTTTAGCGACTACTTTTAGCGACTGTTTAGCAACTGATTCAGTTGGTGTTCTGCTATGAACAGTGATTAGCCACTGATTTTGCAATTTAATTAGCGATTTTTGTTTTGATAGTTAGAGTTGTTATTTTTGGCTGATTTTTTGTGTGGTAGTTTCTTTTGATCCATATTTTGAGTGAAAAATACCAGGAGCACTTGTTGTGGTTGAATTTGAGAGAGACAAAAATTTTGGGAACTTGTTTTTAACAAAACTTAAAACGGTCATAACTTTTGCTCCGGGTATCAGAATGACTATTATTATATATGCATTTGGGGTAAAAAAAAAATTTCCTATATTGTGGCAACTTGCTTTAGCTGGTTGGTGTCTCCCACACTCGAAAAATCAGTTGTTTACTAAGTTTTTTCTATTTTTCAAGTATTATTGTCCTATTTTTCTAAACTTTGCTTAAGTAGTTTTCATAGTTAGACTTTGAATTTTTGTTTGAAATTTTTTGTGCTATCTTTTCATGATTTTAGGGTGTTGCTCACAAAATTTCAGCTCATTTGGATATCATTTGACTATAGTTGTAGTTTTAACCCTCCCCTGGTGCTTGTTTGAGAACACATTATTTGCTGCATATAGTGCATAACTAGGGGCAATCTAGGTGATTTACAACCCTTTCATCCTGAAATAGATACAACCTTTCATAGATTAGTTAGGCATATTGTGCATCCTGATCATTCTGTGCATTTTGAGCATTCTGAGTATTTTACTGTTGGTGATTCTGAATATTCTGATTTTGAGCATTCAACTACTAATTTTCATACTGAGAACATGGCTCAACCTCCACCTCTTGAGAGGATTCTTAGGGAGATGGATGCACTTGATTTCACTTATGAAAGCTTGTGCATTCAATATCCTGATGAGGGTGTTCCATATGTTCTAAAGACTAGACTAATACATTTGCTGCCCAAGTTTCATGGTCTTGCAGGTGAAGATCCTCATAAGCATCTTAAGGAGTTCCATATTGTTTGTTCCACCATGAAGCCCCCTGATGTCCAAGAAGATCATATCTTTCTAAAGGCTTTTCCTCATTCTCTGGAGGGAGTGACAAAAGATTGGCTATACTACCTTGCTCTCAGGTCCATTTTCAGCTGGGATGACCTTAAGAGGGTGTTCTTGGAGAAATTCCTCCCTGCATCTAGGACCACTGCCATCAGAAAAGATATTTCAGGCATCAGGCAACTTAGTGGAGAGAGCTTGTATGAGTACTGGGAAAGATTCAAGAAATTGTGTGCAAGCAGTCCTCACCACTAGATTTCTTAGAAACTCCTTCTTCAATATTTCTATGAGGGACTTAGCAACATGGAGAGGAGTATGATTGATGTTGTCAATGGTGGAGCTCTTGGTGATATGACCCCTGTTGAGGCTAGGAATTTGACTACTTTTTTTTCCTATCATTTGATTCTTAATGGCATGATTTTATCTTTATAAAAACTAAAAAGAGTGAGGGAGAAAGTAATTTTCCTCTTTCATAAAAAAAGGAGAATTTATATATAATTTTTTAATTAAGAGGCTATGATATTAGTGTAAAGTATAACTAGCTTTGTTAATAAATTAATCTATGTCGAAAATCTAGTTGTCCATCTTTATTAGAGTTTTTTCTCTTAATCAAATTTTTTTATCTATAAGACTCATTCTCCACCCAAAGTTTTACTTAAAAAGATTGAGTCAAGTATCACCACTTATTGATATTATATTGATTGATTTATGTAATAAATGGGTCATCAGGTTTTAAATCACCAATAAAAGATTATTAATTACACTTTTAATTTCTTTAATATATCTATAATGTTTTTATTTTTTTACATATAACGTGACAATTTTGATTCTTATAATTTTTAATTGTTGAATTTTGGTGATCGACATCTCCAAAATTGAGTTTTGAATGGATAAAGTGGGATTTGAAAAAATTAAAACAACAAACACACGCACATCACAACCAAAAAAAAACTTACATTTTTGGATCACAGTCCATGTTTATTGCCATAGTCAACGTTTGGGACAACATGAATTAAAAAAAAAAACTACTAAGGGACCTAGTTTTGCAACCACAAAAGTGTTTGCTAAGAGTGGGGTTTGAACTCATATTTGCTATTGTATATATTTTTCTTCTTCTTCCTAACATCCACAAATAGGTGTATTAAGAGTCAAACCCAAGTGGAAGATATAAGAGCCTTCAGATCCATCAACAACGTTCTAAAAGAGAGAGTGCGTTTTACTTTGGGACTTAACGGTTAAACAAGCATAGGAGGAAAAAAAATGTCCAAGATGGGAAAAGTAAGGGGTATGTAAAAAAATCGGTTCGGATTGAACTGAATTGTAATTGAACCTAAATCAAATTATTTTTTTATAAAAAAAATGTACTATTTTATAAAATCAATTTATTTAACTAAATTATTTCAATAAAACCAGTTCAGTTAGTCAAATTGATTTTTATTTAAATATTTTTATTTTTAAAAAATAATTCAAAAACTAGTTCTAAAATCAGTTCAAAAGTGATTTGACTTTTAAAGTCAGTTAAAAACTAATTTAGTTCAGAGCCAATTTTTTAAAATTAGATTGATTTTAAATCAATTTCTAAATTAATTTGACTATTTTGATGTAAAACCAAATGTGTTAAAACATTTCAAAATCAGTTTAGTTCGTAGTTTTTGCACATCCTAATCATAACCTACACTAAGGATCAATTCGTGTAAGTCTATTTGTCACAATGATTTGTCTTTCAATTTTTTATTTGTTTTTAATTTTCAACTTATCCTTATCAACGACAACAATTAAAGTTAGGACATGTGAGTCCATCTAGGACAACCCACAAAGAAAAAACAATCTACCTTATCAACTCCATCAACTATTGGATGACACAATCTTAATGGTTAAACTAAAACTGCCCATTTTGAATCTAAGGAAACCAAAACCAAACAATTAAAATTATGGAGACAAAAATTATCCACACTTATATTAGGATACGAAAAGTACAATTAAATTTCATTTTTTATTTGTTTCATGTGGTTCTAAACAATGTAAATTAATCAATTGAATCAACTTATGAGTTTGGGTTCGAGTATTAACGGACTCTAATCCTACCAGTAATTAGTTAAGGGTTTGAATCCTAATTTTTGTACATGAAGAAATTTTGGTTAAGAGGAAACACACTAATTTTGAATGTTTTTAGACCTCTAAAAGGAGATTAGTCTCGATATCCGACTAAAAATACTTCTTGCAATCATACATTACACCAAATTGATTCAAATATATGGAGACAGATAACCTTACACAAAGATAGTACGAGGACATAATTTCATACCTCAGGAACTCACTGCACTTTATTTTTTTCATCTTGGATGTTACATACTATAGATACTTTAGTTTTTCCCCCCTTTTTTATATTAATTAAAAAAAATATTGATGTTTTACGAATCTAAAATATTATAAATTATTTTTCACCTATATCTCTATTTAATAATTGCTATTGTAGTAATTTATGATGAGTAATGACATATTAATTAAATAAGAGTATTTTAATCTTTGGCCAAATTAGCTTATAAGGCTATAAGCTATTCAAACTAGATTATAAGCTCCTAAAGTGAATTCTCAAACACAATTTAAATTTTCTTTGACATGTCTGCATTAATCTTAAACATCTTTTTCTAGATTTAAATATAAGGAAAAAAATTAATTGAAGTTAATTAAGAATGTTGGTTAACTTTATTTATTTTTCTCAATCATATTTTAAAAAATAAACTTTATTTCCTAAACTATCTCTCACGGTGCTTATTGATGGAAGGCTTTAATTTACTAAAATGATCTTTAAAAATAAAGATTGAATTAAATAAGGAGTATTTTGAGATGATTTCATTAAATAGAGCAAAAATAACTACATTCTGCTTTTATATTTTAGACTACCATACGAGTTTTTTTTCACTTGTATAATATTTGAGTTCGAAAAAAGTATAAATGGAAGAAGTATCTAGATGAAGTCTAATAATTCAAAAACAATAATATAAAAAATTTAAAATTTTTAACAATTTGTTAAATATTGAATTTTTCACTTCACAATATCTGTTTCATTAAAAAAGTTGATACTATTTTAATTAAAAATTTGAATATGTGAATTTACCTAATACATTTTGTAGTCTCAAATCCTTATGTAGTGGTCTCAAATAATCAAATGTTGACTAATTTTATTTTAGTTAATAAGATAATTTTTTCAAGATATTTTTCATTTAATTGAAGTTTTATTTTCAATGGCTTTGTTTAATTTTTTAAGTCAAATTCTAAATTAAAAAGGTAGTGGATGAAAAAATTATATTTTAAATGAGATTAGTATAATTAAATAATATTAACTAATTTTTTAATTAGGTGATTTCTTTTATATTTAAAACGGAAGGAGTATATGATTGTAATTTTTCATAAATTTTTATTTTAAAAACAATCATTAATTTCATGAAAAAAATATGTTCCTAAAATCCTTACGTATAGAATTAATGATTAATCAAGAAAAAATTCATCAACTCTAGGTAATGAGTTTGAGCTTTATGATAGAATTAAGACCTTGGCGAGAGCAATTGAATGAGAGAAGAAAAGACTTTTTAAGTCATTCATTGATTAAATGTGTTATTTCATTATAGTTTGACAATAATGTTATACTCTAGAGTTAACCTTCAACTATAAACAATGGAAGGAAATATTACATTACTCTTCTATTGATTCTTGGAGGTAAAAAATATTACTTCATACCATCTATCTACCTTAATTAGTAAATTAATTATGATTAGTTTACTACCAGTTTAATATTAAACATATTGGGTCACACACAAACGAGTGTTCAGTCTTTGCAAAAGAAAATAATTTATTTGATAATTAAATTAGAGAATTTAATTTAATCAAATAAATATTTTAGTGAAATATTATTATATTTTTAACTAGTACCAAGAATATAATTAATATAAAAAGGGGTATTATTTTATAAGTGTGAAAGTTGTCCATTAAATAAGGATAATATTTCATTGCTACATACTAGGAATGTGATTAATTATGATATTATTTTTTGTGAATTATTTTTGTCTTATATCAAGAAACTTATTAAAATAAAAGATATGAGATAATTTTTATTTTTATAAAGATAAAGAGATATTAAATTATTTTAAATCTTTCCTTTTTTCCTGAAAAGGGCCCAAATCCACGTCTCTTTAACATCATAAATAGAAGTATTTATCGGAGGCAGGGTGCAACATACACAAACTAGAGAAGTTTAAGTCTAGTTTTAGACATGAAAAGTAGAAAGAAAATTTGTTCTTTAGAGTTCCACTTATCAAAAAATTGATAGCAAATATTAGTCTCGGTATGGATACACGTAGAGTCTTCACACCATTGAAGAAAAAATTTGTTGCTTCAAGAACGCGCATCTAGATACACAAATCTATTTTTCTCTATTTATTATTATTGTATATTTTGAATGCAAAATAGATCCTAATTTTTCCATTGCAAGTGTTGGGAACACTTCTATGTAACTATCATGAAGAACTTTATCGACTCCGACGACAACCACGAAAGTGACATGACCTCTGTGTCACTCTGGAATCTTCCACAATGTCAATTTTATTTTCTACTACTTTCAAGATCTAGAATCTCAATTGCTATCCATTCCCAATTTTCATTTAGATCTGGTTGATTTTCATCTTATTTTTTCTTATGTAGATGTAGGTATGGGCTTGATTCAAATACGGGGAGACGAAGATGGATGAGACCCATGGGACTTCAATGGGGATTTTGCGAAAATGATTGTGACATCTAGTAAAACAAAAAACACTTACTAATGGTTTTTGAACTGCCACTAAGTGTGAAAGTGACACATATGCATTACATTAACGATGTTAATATCAATTTGGATAAAAGAACTTAATTGAATTGATTTTAAAAATTAGAGGACCAAAACAATAATTTAGCTTAGAAAAATGGCATTCACATACACCTTTTTATTGAAGATAAATCTTATATGTCCCTTTTAATTCTCTTATTTTATTAATTTTATGGATAGAATGTGTATGATACACAAATAAAAAAAAATGACATGTGTAGTTTTATGAAAAAATATGTAACTTTTTAATGTAACATTATTTTTAAAAGAGTTAATTGTAATTATACTTTTTAATTAGGGATGTTTTCTTAAGTTGGCTAGCAAAACCAATAAATTTGAATCCAATAATATATAAAAGATTTGAATATTAGTTTAAACAATAAAATAAAACAACAGCATACACTAATAAAAGGTTTTAATAGTAGTTACAACATTCTAACATTGTAAACAATAAAAAAAAACACATGAGTATATTATTTTGATCCTATTTATACGAAACATGGATCCACTTTAAGATGTATTACTTGTTAATTTTCTTTTATACCTTAATTTATTGTGAAAGATGTTTGCTCATTCTCCATTCTTCATGCAAGTGGATGCATTTATTAACCTATTAATCATACAAACCCATTCATTGGTGGGAAAAGTATCATCTCTTGAATCATGTGTAGTGTCATTAAATATTATCACTACTTTCAATGACTATTTTTGGAATAAGATTTAAATTTATGATATTATTAATAAAATTAATTAACTTACATATTTTTATTGGTTTTGATGAATTAGTTTTTTTTTCTTATATAAAGTGTTAGACCCTAATTTCGTCCAGGGACGATAATTTGCTAAAGTTTTGATTCTTGCCAACCGAATTGAGCTGCTTAACATCAGTTATCGTGCAATCCGTAAGATTTTTTGACGTTTCAGAAAAGAATACGAAAAATACCCAAAAGGGAGGGCAAAATGGTCATTTGATGACTTTTTCAGGCCCTTGGCTCGCCCAGGCTAGCATTTGGCTCACCTGGGCCACCATAAAGCTTAGGGTTGAAGTAACCAGCTTGCTTGGGCAAGCAAGGTTACTTCTGGAGGAAGCAACCAGCTCGCTTGGGCGAGCTGCTGTGCAACCTCCACCCCTCATTTCCTATAAATAGGTGTGAGGGGGCTAAGGTAAAGGGTTCAGCTTCTTACATTAAGAGCATTTTAGTTGAATTAGTGAGAAGAAGGAGAAAGAAGAAGAAAAAACGAGGCCGAGGCGCTTCCGAATCACTTCCGTGATCGATTCCTACATCGTTCTTCATCCGTTCTTCGTTCGTTCTTCATCCGTTCTTCGTTCATCGACCGATTAGTTTTTATTTTGGAGCTTTGAATTCATTCTATGCACCCTTAGGGGTCCCCTCTTGCTTTTCGCACCTTCATCTTCATTCTTCGACCATCGGCGATCTCATTTCTTTGTATGAAGCGAGTTTCAACCAATCACTTGTGCCATAATCTCACTTAATCAATGTAAAATAAAGTTTCAACCGATCGTTTGTGTCGTAACCTCGGTTTATCAATGTAAAATAAAGTTCAAACCGTTCGTTTACTTTGCAAGTCATCTTTTAATGAGTTTCAAAGTAAATAAGTGAAAACCAAAGTTAAAATCAACACAAAAAAACAAGCTTTCATCCACAAAAATTGCTTGAATCCGTTCAAGGTCCAACGCCTTAACGGTCTCTTTTACTTTTATCGGTTAAAATGAACCTTTCAAAAGTTTAAAATCAACCCTACGCGTAACTTTCTTGCTTTTAAGAACTACGTAGGTCTGAGTTCCTCGTCGCACTTGAGGATACGTAGGAGCAAGAGCCACGCTCTTGTCAACCCCAAAAGATAAAAAAACATAAAAAAAGGGAAAAATAAATAAATATTGAAGTCATGAATTTGCACACTTGATTAAAGGCTTCCATCCCTTGTGATAGACGTGTGGGGGTGCTAATACCTTCCCCGCACGTAAACAACTTGATCACCCCCCATTGCAGTTACTTTTTGTGCATTTATGTCTCGAGGAAATTTCAATGGGGGTTTACCGGAAAGCGCACCGGGTCGTCAAGTATTTAAAATTAAAATGGATGAATCCGAGTATCGAACACAGGGAGTTAATGTTAGCCTGAATTAAGTTCAGAATCGAAGCATTGTTGAGTGTTAGTGCTTAGCTTTACTGAGTTTTAAAAGATTGGCTAAAATTTTGTTAAAACATAAGCACTTAGACAATGAAGGAAAGCTGGAGTTGCTGCACATGATGACTAACATTATATCAAGGAATCAGATCGGGCTGCACAGTGCACAAGGCAAGATAAAATGTCAAATGAAGAATTGAAGCTGCAGGATCCACGATGTCGGATACAATGTCCAGGACATCCTGCCCGAAAATACTGGACACATAAATCTGTTATATCTTTAACAGATTAATGTGCAGTTAGCAACAGATTTGGCGATCTATCTTTAGGAACGAATTAAAAGATAATTAAAGTTCGAATTACAAACTTGAATAGTTCGTTCAGGGATTAAAGATTAAAGATAAAAACTAAAAGATCAAACTGTATCTTTTAGATCTTTAAGTGCAGATTTTCAGGAGAATGATAGATCTCATCCAGCGCAAGTTGTTGCAGCCCAGATACGCACACTGCTATATAAACATGAAGGCTGCACGAGTTTGCTACCAAGTCCGAGATTGAAGAGTTATTTTGTGAGTTTTGGGACTTGAGTGTTTTGTGAGCCACCTTGATGTTACTCTAACATCAAGTGTTGGACCTGAGTGTGTAGAGTTGATCTCTATTGTTCAGAGAGCAATCTCTGGTGTGTATTTGATTTAATTGTAAACACGGGAGAGTGATTGAGAGGGAGTGAGAGGGGTTCTCATATCTAAGAGTGGCTCTTAGGTAGAGGTTGCACGGGTAGTGGTTAGGTGAGAAGGTTGTAAACAGTGGCTGTTAGATCTTCGAACTAACACTATTTTAGTGGATTTCCTCCCTGGCTTGGTAGCCCCCAGATGTAGGTGACGTTGCACCGAACTGGGTTAACAATTCTCTTGTGTTATTCACTTGTTTAATCTGTTCATACGGTCATATACAACCTGCATGTTCTGAAGCGCGATGTCGTGACATCCTGTACGACATCTGTCCCCAGTATCAGAATTTCAATTGGTATCAGAGCGGGCACTCTAAATCACTGAGTGAGATCTAGGGAGATAAATTCTGATGAACATGGAGAAAGAAGGAGGACCAGTGAACAGACCACCAATTCTGGATGGAACCAACTATGAATACTGGAAAGCAAGGATGGTGGCCTTCCTCAAATCACTGGATAGCAGAACCTGGAAAGCTGTCATCAAAGGCTGGGAACATCCCAAGATGCTGAACACAGAAGGAAAGCTCACTGATGAATTAAAGCCAGAAGAAGACTGGACAAAAGAAGAAGACGAATTGGCACTTGGAAACTCCAAAGCCTTGAATGCTTTATTCAATGGAGTTGACAAGAATATCTTCAGACTGATCAACACATGCACAGTGGCCAAGGATGCATGGGAGATCCTGAAAACCACTCATGAAGGAACCTCCAAAGTGAAGATGTCCAGATTGCAACTATTGGCTACAAAATTCGAAAATCTGAAGATGAAGGAGGAAGAGTGTATTCATGACTTCCACATGAACATTCTTGAAATTGCCAATGCTTGCACTGCCTTGGGAGAAAGGATGACAGATGAAAAGCTGGTGAGAAAGATCCTCAGATCTTTGCCTAAGAGATTTGACATGAAAGTCACTGCAATAGAGGAGGCCCAAGACATTTGCAACATGAGAGTAGATGAACTCATTGGTTCCCTTCAAACCTTTGAGCTAGGACTCTCGGATAGGACTGAAAAGAAGAGCAAGAATCTGGCATTCGTGTCCAATGATGAAGGAGAAGAAGATGAGTATGACCTGGATACTGATGAAGGTCTGACTAACGCAGTTGTGCTCCTTGGAAAACAGTTCAACAAAGTGCTGAACAGAATGGACAGGAGGCAGAAACCACATGTCCGGAACATCCCTTTCGACATCAGGAAAGGTAGTGAATACCAGAAAAGGTCAGATGAAAAGCCCAGTCACAGCAAAGAAATTCAATGCCATGGGTGTGAAGGCTATGGGCACATCAAAGCTGAATGTCCCACCCATCTCAAGAAGCAGAGGAAAGGACTTTCTGTATGTCGGTCTGATGATACAGAGAGTGAACAAGAAAGTGATTCTGACAGAGATGTGAATGCACTCACTGGGAGATTTGAATCTGATGAAGATTCAAGTGATATTGAAATCACTTTTGATGAGCTTGCTATATCCTATAGAAAACTATGCATCAAAAGTGAGAAGATTCTTCAGCAAGAAGCACAACTAAAGAAGGTCATTGCAAATCTGGAGGCTGAGAAGGAGGCACATGAAGAGGAGATCTCTGAGCTTAAAGGAGAAGTTGGTTTTCTGAACTCTAAACTAGAAAACATGACAAAATCACTAAAGATGCTGAATAAAGGCTCAGATATGCTTGATGAAGTGCTACAGCTTGGGAAGAATGTTGGAAACCAGAGAGGACTTGGGTTTAATCATAAATCTGCTGACAGAATAACCATGACAGAATTTGTTCCTGCCAAAAACAACACTGGAGCCACGATGTCACAACATCGGTCTCGACATCATGGAACGCAGCAGAAAAAGAACAAAAGAAAGAAGTGGAGGTGTCACTACTGTGGCAAGTATGGTCACATAAAGCCCTTTTGCTATCATCTACATGGCCATCCACATCATGGAACTCAAAGTAGCAGCAGCAGAAGGAAGATGATGTGGGTTCCAAAACACAAGATTGTTAGTCTTGTTGTTCATACTTCACTTAGAGCATCAGCTAAGGAAGATTGGTACCTAGATAGCGGCTGTTCCAGACACATGACAGGAGTTAAAGAATTCCTGGTGAACATTGAACCTTGCTCCACTAGCTATGTGACATTTGGAGATGGCTCTAAAGGAAAGATCACTGGAATGGGAAAGCTAGTCCATGATGGACTTCCTAGTCTGAACAAAGTACTGCTGGTGAAGGGACTGACTGCGAACTTGATCAGCATCAGTCAGTTGTGTGATGAAGGATTCAATGTAAACTTCACAAAGTCAGAATGCTTGGTGACAAATGAGAAGAGTGAAGTTCTAATGAAGGGAAGCAGATCAAAGGACAACTGTTACCTATGGACACCTCAAGAAACCAGTTACTCCTCCACATGTCTATTCTCCAAAGAAGATGAAGTCAAAATATGGCATCAAAGATTTGGGCATCTGCACTTAAGAGGTATGAAGAAAATCATTGACAAAGGTGCTGTTAGAGGCATTCCCAATCTGAAAATAGAAGAAGGCAGAATATGTGGTGAATGTCAGATTGGAAAGCAAGTCAAGATGTCCCACCAGAAGCTTCAACATCAGACCACTTCCAGGGTGCTGGAACTTCTTCACATGGACTTGATGGGGCCTATGCAAGTTGAAAGCCTTGGAGGAAAAAGGTATGCCTATGTTGTTGTGGATGATTTCTCCAGATTTACCTGGGTCAACTTTATCAGAGAGAAATCAGACACCTTTGAAGTATTCAAGGAGTTGAGTCTAAGACTTCAAAGAGAAAAAGACTGTGTCATCAAGAGAATCAGGAGTGACCATGGCAGAGAGTTTGAAAACAGCAAGTTTACTGAATTCTGCACTTCTGAAGGCATCACTCATGAGTTCTCTGCAGCCGTTACACCACAACAAAATGGCATAGTTGAAAGGAAAAACAGGACTTTGCAAGAAGCTGCTAGGGTCATGCTTCATGCCAAAGAACTTCCCTATAATCTCTGGGCTGAAGCCATGAACACAGCATGCTACATCCACAACAGAGTCACACTTAGAAGAGGGACTCCAACCACACTGTATGAAATCTGGAAAGGGAGGAAGCCAACTGTCAAGCACTTCCACATCTTTGGAAGTCCATGTTACATTTTGGCAGATAGAGAGCAAAGGAGAAAGATGGATCCCAAGAGTGATGCAGGGATATTCCTGGGATACTCTACAAACAGCAGAGCATATAGAGTATTCAATTCCAGAACCAGAACTGTGATGGAATCCATCAATGTGGTTGTTGATGATCTAACTCCAGCAAGAAAGAAGGATGTCGAAGAAGATGTCAGAACATCGGGAGACAATGTAGCAGATACAGCTAAAAGTGCAGAAAATGCAGAAAACTCTGATTCTGCTACAGATGAACCAAACATCAATCAACCTGACAAGAGACCCTCCATTAAAATCCAGAAGATGCACCCCAAGGAGCTGATTATAGGAGATCCAAACAGAGGAGTCACTACAAGATCAAGGGAGATTGAGATTGTCTCCAATTCATGTTTTGTCTCCAAAATTGAGCCCAAGAATGTGAAAGAGGCACTGACTGATGAGTTCTGGATCAATGCTATGCAAGAAGAATTGGAGCAATTCAAAAGGAATGAAGTTTGGGAGCTAGTTCCTAGACCCGAGGGAACTAATGTGATTGGCACCAAGTGGATCTTCAAGAACAAAACCAATGAAGAAGGTGTCATAACCAGAAACAAGGCTAGACTTGTTGCTCAAGGCTACACTCAGATTGAAGGTGTAGACTTTGATGAAACTTTCGCCCCTGTTGCTAGACTTGAGTCCATCAGATTGTTACTTGGTATAGCCTGCATCCTCAAATTCAAGCTGTACCAGATGGATGTGAAGAGCGCGTTTCTGAATGGATACCTGAATGAAGAAGCCTATGTGGAGCAGCCAAAGGGATTTGTAGATCCAACTCATCCAGATCATGTATACAGGCTCAAGAAGGCTCTCTATGGATTGAAGCAAGCTCCAAGAGCTTGGTATGAAAGGCTAACAGAGTTCCTTACTCAGCAAGGGTATAGGAAGGGAGGAATTGACAAGACTCTCTTTGTCAAACAAGATGCTGAAAACTTGATGATAGCACAGATATATGTTGATGACATTGTGTTTGGAGGGATGTCGAATGAGATGCTTCGACATTTTGTCCAACAGATGCAATCTGAATTTGAGATGAGTCTTGTTGGAGAGCTGACTTATTTTCTGGGACTCCAAGTGAAGCAGATGGAAGACTCCATATTCCTCTCACAAAGCAAGTATGCAAAGAACATTGTCAAGAAGTTTGGGATGGAAAATGCCAGCCATAAAAGAACACCTGCACCTACTCACTTGAAGCTGTCAAAAGATGAAGCTGGCACCAGTGTTGATCAAAGTCTGTACAGAAGCATGATTGGGAGCTTACTATATTTAACAGCAAGCAGACCTGACATCACCTTTGCAGTAGGTGTTTGTGCAAGATATCAAGCCAATCCCAAGATAAGTCACTTGAATCAAGTAAAGAGAATTCTGAAATATGTAAATGGCACCAGTGACTATGGGATTATGTACTGTCATTGTTCAGGTTCAATGCTGGTTGGGTATTGTGATGCTGATTGGGCTGGAAGTGCAGATGACAGAAAAAGCACTTCTGGTGGATGTTTCTATTTGGGAACCAATCTTATTTCATGGTTCAGCAAGAAGCAGAACTGTGTGTCCCTATCTACTGCAGAAGCAGAGTATATTGCAGCAGGAAGCAGCTGTTCACAACTAGTTTGGATGAAGCAGATGCTCAAGGAGTACAATGTCGAACAAGATGTCATGACATTGTACTGTGACAACTTGAGTGCTATTAATATTTCTAAAAATCCTGTTCAACACAGCAGAACCAAGCACATTGACATTAGACATCACTATATTAGAGATCTTGTTGATGATAAAGTTATCACACTGGAGCATGTTGACACTGAGGAACAAATAGCAGATATTTTCACAAAGGCATTGGATGCAAATCAGTTTGAAAAACTGAGGGGCAAGCTGGGCATTTGTCTGCTAGAGGATTTATAGCAATTACTTTTATCTGAACGTGCTCAAACGTTAATAGCGCGTTCTCTACTGGGCCAAAACAAATTCGACCGTTGCTTCACACGTCCCTCTACATTCCTCATTCAAACTCATATTTTAGTGGTAATCTCGTTTTCAGCTTTCCCCAACAGCTCTCAGAGATTCACGAAACCACTCCAAAGGCTCTGCTTCTCCATGGCTACCTCACCAAAAGAAACTTCATCTCCTGGTTCACCCTCTGTTCCATCATCTCCATCATCCACCAAAGCACCATCAAACCAGGAACAACCTGAATTCAATATCCAACCCATACAAATGATTCCTGGTCAAGCTCCTGTTCCTGAGAAACTGGTCCCTAAAAGACAACAGGGAATGAAGATTTCTGAAAACCCTAGCCTTGCAACAAGTCCTAGGGAAGTAGACACGGAGATGGACAAGAAGATCCGCAGTATTGTGAGTAGCATTCTGAAAAATGCTTCTGTCCCTGATGCTGATAAAGATGTTCCAACATCTACCACCCCAAATGCTGAAGTCCTCTCTTCATCCAGCAAAGAGGAATCAACAGAGGAAGAGGATCAAGCCACAGAGGAGACCCCTGCACCAAGGGCACCAGAACCTGCTCCAGGTGACCTCATTGACCTAGAAGAAGTAGAATCTGATGAGGAACCCATTGCCAACAAGTTGGCACCCGGCATTGCAGAAAGATTACAAAGCAGAAAGGGAAGAACCCCCATTACTAGGTCTGGACGAATCAAAACTATGGCACAGAAGAAGAGCACACCAATCACTCCTACCACATCCAGATGGAGCAAAGTTGCAATCCCTTCCAAGAAGAGGAAAGACATTTCCTCATCTGATTCTGATGATGATGTCGAACTAGATGTTCCCGACATCAAGAGGGCCAAGAAATCAGGGAAAAAGGTGCCTGGCAATGTCCCTGATGCACCATTGGACAACATTTCATTCCACTCCATTGGCAATGTTGAAAGGTGGAAATTTGTATATCAACACAGACTTGCCTTAGAAAGAGAACTGGGAAGAGATGCCTTGGATTGCAAGGAGATCATGGACCTCATCAAGGCTGCTGGACTGCTGAAAACAGTCACCAAGTTGGGAAACTGTTATGAAAGCCTAGTCAGGGAATTCATTGTCAACATTCCCTCTGACATAACAAACAGAAAGAGTGATGAATATCAGAAAGTGTTTGTCAGAGGAAAATGTGTTAGATTCTCCCCTGCTGTAATCAACAAATACCTGGGCAGACCAACTGAAGGAGTGGTGGATATTGCTGTTTCTGAGCATCAAATTGCCAAGGAAATCACTGCCAAACAAGTCCAGCATTGGCCAAAGAAAGGGAAGCTTTCTGCAGGGAAGCTAAGTGTGAAGTATGCAATCCTGCATAGGATTGGCGCTGCAAACTGGGTACCCACCAATCATACTTCCACTGTTGCCACAGGTTTGGGTAAATTTCTGTATGCTGTTGGAACCAAGTCCAAATTTAATTTTGGAAACTATATTTTTGATCAAACTGTTAAGCATTCAGAATCTTTTGCTGTCAAATTACCCATTGCCTTCCCAACTGTATTGTGTGGCATTATGTTGAGTCAACATCCCAATACTTTAAACAACATTGACTCTGTGATGAAGAGAGAATCTCCTCTATCCCTGCATTACAAACTGTTTGAGGGGACACATGTCCCAGACATTGTCTCGACATCAGGGAAAGCTGCTGCTTCAGGTGCTGTGTCCAAGGATGATTTGATTGCTGAACTCAAGGACACATGCAAGGTGCTGGAGGCAACCATCAAAGCCAACACAGAGAAGAAAATGGAGCTGGAACGCCTGATCAAAAGACTCTCAGACAGTGGCATTGATGATGGTGAAGCAGCTGAGGAAGAAGAAGAAGCAGCTGAGGAAGAAGAAGAAGCCGCTGAGGAAGAAGAAGATGCAGCAGAGGATACAGAATCCGATGATGATGATTCTGATGCCACCCCATGACCATCAGACCTTCATTTTTGCTTTTTACTCTTACTAGCTATAGGGGCATGTCCCTTTGAACAATTGATTGCTATTGGTCTGTAATATTTGCATGCATTCTACTTTTGCCAAATTCTGTCTAAAAAGGGGGAGTAATAGTATTATGCATGATTTATGAGTGTGAGTAGTAGGATATTATGTATGCATGAGTTATGATTTTGAGGGGGAGTAGTATTTATATGATTTTGAGGGGGAGACTGCTGCTGATGATGATGATTGATGTAAGCTACTGAAACTAGTAGCTGATAGAAGATGCAGTACGAGCATGGAGACAGGGGGAGCAAAAAGCTGATGTCACATGAGATGTCTTGACATCCTGGAAAAGACTTGTAGATTTGCAACTTGCAGAATGCCGCAGTGAACTGCTTCACAACAGTAGGAGCATGGAGACAGGGGGAGCAGAAAGCTGATGTCACGTGAGATGTCTTGACATCCTGGAAACGACTTGCAACTTGCAGAATTTTGCTGTCGCCACTACAGATACCGCTGTGCTTGATTACTCTGATAATGAAAGTTGCTGATCCCACTTGCTTAACTGCTCGTACCTGCTCAGGAAGTGTCTAAGTATGTTTTAGACAAAATTTGCCAAAGGGGGAGATTGTTAGTGCTTAGCTTTACTGAGTTTTAAAAGATTGGCTAAAATTTTGTTAAAACATAAGCACTTAGACAATGAAGGAAAGCTGGAGTTGCTGCACATGATGACTAACATTATATCAAGGAATCAGATCGGGCTGCACAGTGCACAAGGCAAGATAAAATGTCAAATGAAGAATTGAAGCTGCAGGATCCACGATGTCGGATACAATGTCCAGGACATCCTGCCCGAAAATACTGGACACATAAATCTGTTATATCTTTAACAGATTAATGTGCAGTTAGCAACAGATTTGGCGATCTATCTTTAGGAACGAATTAAAAGATAATTAAAGTTCGAATTACAAACTTGAATAGTTCGTTCAGGGATTAAAGATTAAAGATAAAAACTAAAAGATCAAACTGTATCTTTTAGATCTTTAAGTGCAGATTTTCAGGAGAATGATAGATCTCATCCAGCGCAAGTTGTTGCAGCCCAGATACGCACACTGCTATATAAACATGAAGGCTGCACGAGTTTGCTACCAAGTCCGAGATTGAAGAGTTATTTTGTGAGTTTTGGGACTTGAGTGTTTTGTGAGCCACCTTGATGTTACTCTAACATCAAGTGTTGGACCTGAGTGTGTAGAGTTGATCTCTATTGTTCAGAGAGCAATCTCTGGTGTGTATTTGATTTAATTGTAAACACGGGAGAGTGATTGAGAGGGAGTGAGAGGGGTTCTCATATCTAAGAGTGGCTCTTAGGTAGAGGTTGCACGGGTAGTGGTTAGGTGAGAAGGTTGTAAACAGTGGCTGTTAGATCTTCGAACTAACACTATTTTAGTGGATTTCCTCCCTGGCTTGGTAGCCCCCAGATGTAGGTGACGTTGCACCGAACTGGGTTAACAATTCTCTTGTGTTATTCACTTGTTTAATCTGTTCATACGGTCATATACAACCTGCATGTTCTGAAGCGCGATGTCGTGACATCCTGTACGACATCTGTCCCCAGTATCAGAATTTCATTGAGAGAACATGTATAAGGGATAATTTCAAATAGAATTTAAACTAAACTTGTATGCTAAACACTATAAAATGACAACAATAGGTAGATATGTTGGGTCTTTCTAACAAACAAGCCGATGCATATAAATATATTTCTCTAATCAATCATGCTCTTGTGTTCTATGTTGTAGCCTAAATTACTAAACCCTCGATCCCTCGTTAGGCTGAATATCCAGGCTTCGTCCGCAGATCCCTCATTTAAGACTACACCCAATTTAGACAGCCCTCTTAGGTTTAGACTAACTTAAACTGAGTTTCGTTCACAGATCCCTCATGTAAGACTAGACTCAGCTCAAGTAGCTTACTAAAGTTTAGCCTAAGCTTCATCCGCAGATCCCTCATGTAAGACTAGGCCTAAACTAAACAACATTATTGTAACAACATAATTAAAACCAAAACTTAACCTACAGATCCCTCATGTAAGGCTAAGTTTCAATCCTTCTTCAATCAAGTTCTAAGGCAACAATACATTTTCCAATGCTAAAGTCACCTAATTGTGCACACAAATGGGTGATCAAACCAAAAGCATACAAACATTAAGCATTGAAGGAAGCATTGATCACATAAAACATAATCAATTAGATATTAGGTATTTACATCAGCTGTTCATTAGAAATCCCCAACTCGGGTGTTTAGCCAGCCATTACAAAGAAACCTTAACAATAAATGAGATTAAAAGCAGAGAATGATAGTTCCTTACACAAGAAAGGGGATTCCTCCTCCTCTTCTCAGCATCTCACACTCACTCTCTACTCAATAATCTCTCAAATGACAAAACCTAGGCTTCAATGCACAAGCTACTCCTCTTTTCTGGTTCTAGGGCTCTTTTCCCCAAATAGGCCTATGGCTGCTCTGGAATTCTGTGCCCTGGCCATCTGTAGAAGCTGCCATAAAAGTGTCATAAAAAGTGGTACCCTAATTCTACACAAGACAGGCTTTAAACAGGATCTGAATTCGTGACACTGCGCTTAGCGCCACCCTCGCGCTTAGCGCGATAATAAAAGATTTTTACAAAGATAGTGGAAAATCTCAAGTGGGTTGCTTGAGGACTGGACGTAGGCACGGGAAGTGGCCGAACCAATATAAATCGAGTTTGCATTTCTCTCTTCCCTTATCTCATTTATGTTATTGCAATCAATTTTGTCTTGCATGTTTAAAGAACATTATTAAATTGATTGTTACTTCTTCTTCTGCATTCTGAGCCTATCATTTAGAAGGGGGTTAAAAGTTTGTTAGTGGGAATTGTAAGACTTAATTCACCCCCTGTCTTAAGTTATTGAGGCCACTTGTCCAAAATTTCGTTGAATTAGTGGTATATCATTGTTATAATTTATTGTAGGCATGCAAGGGGGAAATGCATTAAATTTGGCTTGATGCTACTGCTTTTTGAAATTTGTATTCTTGCAGATTTTTAGTTGGTATTGTCGGGTAGAGGGGACTTGGGAGGTTGGTGGAGTTATTGTAGACATGGGTGGGTAGTATGTCTATGGTATTAAGGCAAGGGACAATTATGATAAGGAGGTGAGTTAATTTTGTGAACTTGGGAGATATTAGATGATGAGTCAACTTGGGGTTATGGGATATTTATATCTCTATATTAATATCCTATAACCTTGGATTGGTTAACGTGGCTGCTAGTCTTATGGATCATCTCTTGTAAATAGGTTGGGTACCCTTTGTGCCCATTACAAATTAATAGAACTTTTATTTGTTGATTAAAAAATAAAGTTATTCACATCTTGTTCAATTCATCATCATTTTACCATTCATATCATTCTCATCAATCATGGACTCTCACATAGTTCATCTAAACATCATGAGACATTTCACACCATAAGTTCTCATAAATCAAACACCAATCTCAACATATGAATGTGAATTACATGAGAATAACAATATATATATCAACTCTATTCATTCCATTTAAGGTTCACATACACCTCAAGAAGCATTTAAGATTGAATTTCAATTGAGATTCACCAAAGAAAAATTGACCGATAACTACACTTAAGCCTAAATTCATCTACGCTTAAGCTTGGTCATGCTTAAGCCTAAAATCATATACGCTTAAGCTTGGTCACGCTTAAGCCTAGATTCACCTACACTTAAGCCTGAAATCCAACAAGCACATTTCCTTGACAGACTTTTCGCTTAAGCAAAAATCACTCTTGGCTTATCTGTAGAACTTCAAATTTCTTGAGTAGGACCTTAAATGGTTTATAAATCAAACTCAATTCAAATTAGACATCATATATCATACACACAACTTATTCCACACCCAAAAACATTTTAAGCATCAATCACTCATACATAGCATTCAATCAAAGTAAAGCTTCCCTTACTTCTACAAACCAAGGATCTAACTTTGAGAAGAAGAAAGGAAGAAAGGAGGAGACTTTAGGCCCAAGATGGAAGCTTTCTCCCACTCATACAACAACTCCACCATCCATACCACCTAAACCCAAAAACCAAAAGAAACCACATCAAAACCATAAAAATGAACACTTTATGAACTTCCAATAATGCTCATGGAGGGAAAATGAAAATGGAAGATGAGAGGGGAAAAAAAAGTGTTCCTTACCACTGAACTAGTCCTCAAACTTGACTAAAACACTGCCACAAGGTCCTTGGAGCAAAGGAATTCAAGGTCTCAAGCTCTCCAATGGAGGATTTTTCTTGGAGAGGAAGAAGATAGTATTGTGTCTTTGGTTCAATTTTGAATCCACTAAAAGCTAAGTGTATGACTCCTCTCCTTTTCTTTATGCACACCCCATCACTTCCTAAACTCACTCACCCCATTCCTATCACTCAAGACCTATCCCTCTCAGCCTAAACACTCTAGAACTTACTATTCAAACCTAAAAAAGTTTTTTCACATATGTAAACATAACATACATACAAGTACTACACACCATCATCTCATAATTAATTAATTAATTACATACGCTTAAATTAAATTAATTAATCTTGCAATCTAATTAAAACCACTTAATCAAGCATTACAAAAAACATAATGTTACATTTTTGGGAAACGGAGTTGGACACTACTGAGGTGGTGCAGGTGGATGACCTCTGAGGAGAGATGTGAGCATCTAAGATATCAACACTTACAGTTTCCTGAGAAAGAGATGGTTGCTTCCAATCTTTTTCAAGAATAGTAGTGTCGATCCTAGTTGCCCTTGTCTTTACTTTCCTTGGCACTATGGAAGCAATAAAAAGTTCTTTTGTGGAGGGATCCCCCTTTATCACCTTCCACTTTTTTTGAGTAGCAAGAACTTGTTGTTAAGCTTCAACTTTCCTCTTCATATGGATGAGGGGAAAATCACCTTCATTAGTTTCACTCAAGTCCCTTAGCTTTTGATTAGTGGTCTTCCTCTCAACTGACTTCTTTGGACTTCTCTTTGTGGGAGTAGTTTTTGGACTCATACTTGGAGGAATGGACACAAGAGTAGAATTATGCTTTTTCTTGGTTCTTTGTTCTTTTCTAAGAAACTCCTCCCCCTCTTCTTCTTTTTTGGGCTTGGCTCCTTGTCTTTTTCTTGTTGGCTTGATCTTTCATGATCTTGTTCACCCTGTTTCCTATGCCAAATTGGGATAAGGCATCATTATAAGCAACAACATTGAATGATCTTCTCTACATTAGTTTATAAACAACTAATATTATGAAGTTGCATTCAATTGCAAAAATGTCATTGTGCCATTTACTACATCATTTTTTTTAAATCTAGGTAGTGACATTGACATAAAATATATTTTGTGTAGTAGTGAATTCTTTACCAGTGTAGTGGCGATGAGGTTGTGGTCATATGATACTGGAGGTTTTGCCAAAAGAGTTTGTCATTCATAGTGATCATGAGTCCTTGATGCATCTAAAGGGACAAGGCATGCTGAATAAGAGACATGCCAAATGGGTTGAGTTTCTTGAGCAAGTCCCATATGTGATCAAGCACTCGAAAGGTAAGTTCATTGTGGTAGTAGGTGCACTCTCAAGAAGGCATGATTTGATCTGTACTCTTGAAACTAAGTTCATTGGCTTTGAGCATATTAGTGAATTGTATGAACATGATCCGAATTTCTCTTCTAAATATTCTACATGTGTGCATATTGCTCAAAATAGATAATTTAGGCATAGTGATTATTTGTTCAAAGAAAAAAGGTTATGTGTGCCTAAAGGATCCATAAGAGAATTGCTTGTGAAAGAGGCACATGAAGGGGGTTAAATGGGACATTTTGGGATACAAAATAATCTAGATATGTTGCAAGAACATTTCTATTGGTCACACATGAAACATGATGTACATAGGTTTTGTAAACGATGCATTGCTGGTAAGAAGTCTAAATCTAAGGTAATGCCTCACGGACTTTATTTTCCTTTGCCCATTCCTGACTTTCCTTGGATTGACTTGTCTTTGGAGTTTGTTTTAGGGTTGCCTCAGACAAGGAATGACAAGGATTCCATCTTTGTGGTAGTGGACAAGTTCTCTAAGATGAAACATTTCATACCATGTAAGAAAGTTCATGATGCTTGTCATGTTATTGACTTATTCTTTAAGGAAGTGGTGTGTTTCCATAGACTACAAAGAAACATTGTTTGTGATCGTGACACAAAATTCCTAAGTCACTTTTGGAGAATCTTATGGGATAAGCTGGGTACAAAGCTTCTTTTTTCCACTACATGTCATTTCTAAACCGATGGACAAATTGAGGTAATGGATAGAACTATATCTTCTCTTCTTAGAGTAGTGATTAAAAAAATATATATAAAGACTTGAGAAGAATATTTATCTCATGTTGAGTTTGCATATAATAGAGATGTATTTTTCATTTTTCAATTGCATGTCCTAGTTATAACTATAACAAATGTAAACCATACAAACTAAATTATCGTTAAATAATACTATACAAAATTTATTAATTAAAAAAATCAAAATTATACACTATCAATTATTATTTTTACGAGCTTAATGATTATTCATTTACAATAGTATAAAATACTTATTATAATTTTAGAGTAATTATTATAAAAGGTCAACTAATTTATTATAAATAATAAATAATGTATTGTGATCGAAGTGAATAACCTTTTTCTTTTGTTTGTATTGCGAGAAAAAAAATCGTCCATTTTCCCTTGACCAGTGCTTTCAGACCAAAAAAAAAAAAAAAAAACAAAGCAAAAGCGAAACACGTAACCAGGTTCCCTTCATATTCCGGTTCCAATCGAATATTCGAATTCCTCCACATCTGCTACCCCATTCCTGATTCCATTCCGCTTCCTCCTACTCGCGCAAAAACGGTAATTTAGAAAACACTTTCCCTCCCAAAACCGCCACAACACTACACACCAACTTCACGGTTCCCGCCAAAATCGATGCTAGGGTTCACTCTCCCGCTCCAGCTTCGCTGCTGCCACCTCCCGCAACAACCGCCACTTCCCAACCCGATTTCGCCCAAACCCTTCTACCCGCCCCTCGTTCCCTCCCTTCCCCGGCTCCGAACCGGCCCCAGCCTGCGCGCGAGTTTTCCAGCCGGGTCCGGTCCGGTTTTTTCCGAGGATGAGCTGGACGTGGAGCTGGGGCGGCTGTTGGCGCTGCTGCCGGAGGAGATGCGGCGGCGCGTGAGCGACCACCCCGAGCTGCCGCAGCTGATAGAGGTTGTCATGGATTTGGGACGGAAACCTCTCGCAAGGTTTCCGACCGGGGATTTCGTGATATCGGAGTATCCTATCACGGTTCAGGATATCGAGCACGCCACTGCCCAGGTAATTGGAAGGATAATCTACAAATTTCATCTTTAAAGTTTATTCTCTCTCTCAAAATAGTCCCTAAAGTATTTTTTTCTTATGTGAAATGCTAGGAACACTCTATTGAATGATTGTCTTTCCTGATTTGGTAGTTTTCAATAAATTTTAACCGATTAGAAAACAATGTGTTTGAAGGAGTGTGTTAGAGATTGTGTTCTTAGCACTTGCATAGTTAAATCCTTAAGGATGATAAATCATGCTAAGTAGTCTTCCAAGTATTGGAAAATCTTTCAAATTAGTCTTTGAACATTAGTCAATAGGTGGTGATGGGTGACTTGAACTCACTATGATTTTTGGAAACAACAAATAGTTGCTTCAGTGGCGAACTCATCATGATTTTTTATATTGTTGTATCCAAAAATCATGGTATCAATCCACCAGCAATCCAAACATACACGATATCAACTTTGGGATTAAACTTATGAATATTCAATACTTTAAACACTACTTATATCATTTCATCATTTCAAGGACTACAAAAGAGAAGGTAAATACTTGAGGGATCAAATTGATGGTTTATTCAGTATTGGAATGATGTTACTGTTTGATTTGCTTCTGTTTATTGATTTTGTAATCTCTTTTGGAAAGAAAGTTCGTAAATGGGGCAAATTACAAAACACATTTTATTTGGAGGAAAGGAAATTGAAAAGTCTTGTTTGTTTGCTTTTTCTTTATTATAAGAACTGATAGGTTCTGTTTGGTTTTTGTTGTTTATGTCTATTTATAAAATATGTGGATTTAGTCCCTAATTGATTACTTACGAATATAACAAAATCCAAATTATTAGGGACTAAATCCACAAGTTTTTTAAAGTTTGAGGACCAAATTCATCAATATGAAAGTATAGGGACTGAAAACACATTTTCCCCTTTTTTAAGATAAGAAGTGCTTGCTCAAAAATAAATTGGATCCGGTCAAAGGCAAACTTATTGGTTTTGAACATAGGATATTTAATTGGCTTAGTTTGGATGATTTGTGTGTCAGACAGTAACCGATCGAAACCATAGATGCTATTATGTGGATTTAGATGCTCTGATTTTCTTTGAAAAGGTTACCAATATGGTTTGAGAGAGAAAGATATAGAGTCAGTTTAGATAAATTTCTCAATAAACAATAAACACTTATTAAAAAAAAACTTATGCATCTCAACTTTTTCATCTGCTCTCTTATCTAACTTTTCCATAAGTTGATTTTAATGTATGTGAGAAATTTGATTTGGTTTACCTCCTTAATTCTTTTCATTTTCTTCTCCTACAAGTAATTAGTTAAAAGTTTATTCAAATTGTGCCATAAACTAAGCCTGTGTAAGTAATACTGGATCCCTTCATAGAAAAATATATATTTCTCTATCAGAAGTTCCATTGTTTCAAATTGTGGAATGCACCATGTGATGTGGCTGCAATATTGCAGTTGTGGTAGTACCTGCGAATGCACCACGTCAAAATTAGAGTGATTTCTGTTCACGCGTAGCAGCTGCAACTCAATAGCATTGCAACCGCAACGAACTGCGGCAAGCATTGCTTCATACCCCATCAAACTGCAATGAGCCGCGAGCTCCATCACACCCCAACACTATTTCCCATCCATTCCATTCAATCTTTCTTTCGAAATAAATCATTTTTGTACCCCCATGTGAATTTTAAACTTAAGAATGAATAAAAATTTATACAACATTATAAATAAAAGATGTAATAAAGAATTACAATTATATTTGGTGTAAAGTTAAAATTGTTCCATGGTAAAATGACAGCATTTTGTCACTACATCTTTGATTACAACTGCAATTTGGTCAGCATGAGACAGTGACACTGTCATGTTCTTCAGGAAATCAGGAAAAGAAGAGGAACAGAATGTTCACGGACATGTGCTCATGCTTGGGCAAGAGTATCTCTACAATTATGTTATCATAGGCTTTATTTATAATCCTCTTGTGTACCCCTAGAGAGTAGTTGGGGCTGTGTGAATTTGATTGAATTCCCTAAGTTTAAGTTGTGGCTACAACTGCCAATGTATCCAAAAAATGTAATAATCTATTGCTGCTTAGAAGCATGGATGTAGAAAGTGAAAGAGATGAATGTTTGAATTGGACTAGTACCATCTCTGTATGATCCTAAGTTTTGATTGATCATGGAAAGATATTTATAACTGTTAATTCATGAGAGACAACCTCTTGCAGGTTGGTGACTTTGCTATTGATAACCGAGCAGGAATCAGCAGGACATTGCATCGGATTAGTGCCATCCGAAATCGCAAGGGCACAATTATTGGTCTAACTTGTCGAGTTGGCAGGGCAATTTCAGGAAGTGCAAAGTTGTTGCAAGATTTGATTCAAGATGGGGCTTCTTTGTTGCTCATTGGACCTCCAGGGGTAGGCAAAACTACAATTATTAGGTTAGTGATTCTTTTGTCTGATGCTAAAAGTTGAGCTAGATATACATGCAATAATTACCTGAATTCACTAAACTGTACATGTACTATGCTTCTTCCTGTTCTTGATTGTTGTATACATGTCGGACTGGGTTCTATCTTTTTCTCATTAGCAAACTATGTTTTTGGAAAGCACACATTTACTTAGAGAATATGATGCTTGCTTTTGATCTCTAATTTGGATGTAAAATTTCTCTCTCACCCTGCTTCCAATTTTGTCCAGTCAACTTTTTTATTCAGAATTGAGTCCCTGATTTCTGCAGTTCTCCATTCCTTAGGGGCCATGATATTTTTGGGTCTTCAACAAACATTAATATTTTGATGCTTTGCTGTTTTTTGGCAATGCTTAAATTTTTGTACTTGCTAACATCATAAAAATAGGGAACTGTCTGGATGTATTATTATTATCAGTACCACTTCTATTATTGTTTTTGTTTTTGTGGTTGTTATTGTTGTTGTTGTTGCTGTTATTATTATTATTATTATAATCTATAATACACTTTCTATATTTTCAGGGAAATAGCTAGGATGCTGGCAAATGATTACAAGAAGCGTGTGATGATTGTTGACACCTCCAATGAAATTGGGGGTGATGGCGATATACCACATGCTGGAATAGGCAATGCTCGACGTATGCAAGTCCCTAACTCTGATATGCAACATAAGGTATTAGCTGCAATTGCAGGAGCTTAACCTCTTTTTTTTTACCAATCACCTCTTGTTTCTATATGTTGAAAGTATAGCTATATTATCAGTGGTGACTGAGAATATTTCTGTGAACAATTGGAGCTTATTCTGTCCTTTTTCATTACATTTTCTTCAATATATAGTGGAATGACTCCACGAGAATTCTTGGTCATTAAAATAAACATGATATATGATTTATTTGAGAAATCAGCTGAAATATTTTATTTGGTAGGTTAGGGTTCTCGGATATAATTATGATACTTCCATTTGTGCATATTCTAATTTAAACATTGAGGTTTATATTTGCCTGAGGACTAGTAGGACGTTAAAGTTTAGTATAAAAACTTAATTGTCAGAATTAGTTCTCAACTTCGGAAATTTTTATATCTTTACACCAATGAAAGAAATTACCTTTAGATGGAACGTTCACAAGCATAAATTCATTCTTTCAAAAGTAATTATTCCAATTTACATTCTACTCAAATAATTTCCCACCTATTACAAAGATGCACATGCACTAAGCTTTTCATACCAGTAATATAGATTATAGATAGAATGTGTGCTGTTTGTGGGAAGCAGCCAAACAGCAGAATGATTTATTAAAGTGATAATTTTTTGTGGAGTCCTGTTCATTCCATTCCTTGCATTTTACCTTTCTTTCCTATTTCCATTAATGCATCCCAAAATGGAGTTCTTTTTGATTATGAAAGGCATGTTTCATAGTCATACTCTGACCACATTTCTATGTTTGTCGTACGAAATTATTCAGGTATTGATAGAAGCAGTTGAAAACCACATGCCACAAGTGATTGTAATTGATGAAATTGGTACAAAACTTGAAGCAATGGCTGCGAGCACAATTGCACAACGTGGGATTCAGCTTGTTGCCACTGCTCATGGAATCACAATTGAGAATCTCATTATGAATCCTTCATTAGAGATGCTTGTTGGAGGAATACAGGTGAGGTATACCAACATCTAAAGCAGGATTCCAAGTTGATTTCTTGTATATCACAATTGATGTAGATTTAGCGCATCTTTAGAAATGATTTTTCAGAAAAATAATCATTTTTTAAAGCTTTCTTAAGAAGCTGCTAGGAAAAAAAACAATTAGGGAATTAATTAAGCTGATCAAAACACACTTAGTATTTGAACTTTTGTCATTTTTCTGACCTGATGTGGCCATATTGGCATTTCGTTAGCTGTCTGTTTAGCATGATTTCAGAGAGAAAGACGTGGGTGAGAAAGAAGTGAGACAGAATGAAGTTCTATATTGTTTGGGAAAGGAGAGAAGTGAGAAAAGAAGTGTTTGATGGAACCTACAAAAAAACTTCGTACCCCATTGCTCGGAGGCTCTTCGCTATGCGAAGGTATGGGGGAGGGATGTTGTACGCAGCCTTACCCTTACATATGCAAAGAGGCTGTTTCCGGATTCGAACCCATGACCAACAAGTCACCAAGGCACAACTTTACCGCTGCACCAGGGCTCGCCCTCCAAAAAAAAAAAGAGGAAACACCAAAAAAAAAAAATTCTGAGATTTTGTGGGAGAAAAGAGGAAAAAGCTTGTGGGACCCAGCAAAAAAAATTAAAATGACATATTTGCTTTTTTGTTTTGGATTATGTAAAAATATTATCAGGACAAATATGCCTTTACAACACACACTTTTATTTTTCTTCTCTTTTGTACATCTCTCAATCCAAACAATTTGCAAGGGAACACTCTGTTGAGTACTGAGCATTTGCTTATTGAAGTCCTTGAAGAGAATCTTATTTGCAATTGTTCAGTGAAATTATGGGAGGGAACAGTTTGACCTTCAATGTGTTTGTGTAATCTCTAATGGATTGATGGGGCAACAATGAAAAATGACATGGTGCTAGCAGTGTTTGATTACTTAAACCAAAGTTGTCTGCTGTTAGACATCAGTATTAGTGAGGGTGACAGGAACTTACAATATAACATACTATGAACCTTGAATTTTTTGCTGTTGATGGCTTGAAAATACTGTAGCTGAGGCCAGAACTATAAGCCAGTTATCCCTGAGGTTTATGTTGTTTGGTGAAAGACACATGAAGGATTTTATATTATGTCTCTAACAATTACAAACTTATTGCACTGTACAGAGTTTTCTGTAGCATGATCCAAAATAATATGTTTATGCTTTTTCCTCTGCTTCATGTTCTAATAATTAAATTTACAATCACCAGGAGCATCTAAAATTATGGACATATTTATTCTTTTTGTTTACTTCAGCTATATTATCCTTTTTTAGAGTGTGACACTAGGGGATGAAGAGGCCAGTCGCAGGGGTGTTCAGAAGACAGTATTGGAGAGGAAAGGCCCATCTACATTTAGTTGTGGAGTAGAGATCATTTCAAAGACAGAGTTGCGCATTCACCGTAGCCTTGAAGCAACCGTGGATGCTATTCTTTCTGGTAAGTTGCCACTCTGGCAAAATAAATGGTTGCGGTGGATTGATATATGACTTTGTGCTGTTTGGTTTGTTGGTGTAGGTCGTTTTCCAAATGTAGAAATACGGAAGATGAAGTCTCAAGAACAGGAAGAGATTTTACAAGATGGACTTGTTAGTGACAGTTCACTTCAAAAGAATGGTGAAATCATGTTTGAAAAAGCTACAAAGGGGTCTGATGACCAAACCAACCAAAATGAATCACTTTTAAAGTTGCCTATTGACTTGGTGGAAGATTCCTGGCAGCTTAAATTGCCACTTAGCCTGTTTTGTTATGGGGTAAGACACCGTTATGCAACAGCTAACAGCCTAAGATAAATGCATGAAATAAACATTAATAACAGCTTAAATACCCACTTAGCCTATTTACTTCTTTTTTTTAAGAAGCAAATCCTATCTGCTTCTTAAAAACCACTTTTTTAAAAAAAAAAAATTGTTTAAACAAATTGGTCCTTAATTTGTTTGTAATAATTTATTTTCAGCTTTCTACCAATGCACTAGAATTTAAGGTAAAGATATGTGAATGATGTGAGTGTCATCCAATTCCTTCTTAAATCTGGATTGATTCTTCGATAGCTTTCAATTCTCTTATTCTATATTTAGCTGTAAATTGTTGTCCTCCTCAAATTAGAGTCACCATTAAGGACAAATAGTTTCTAACATTTGTGAACCACTTTGTGTGAAAATCTAATATCTTATTAAATGACTAATTTCCTTCCTAGGCAAACAAATAAATAAACAAGAAAACAAAGAAGACAAAGGAAAAGGAAAAGCAAAGAAAGAAAGGGCAGGAAGGAGAAAGGACAAATAAAAGGGGGAAAAAGCAGTAACATGCTGCTTCAATTGAAAAGAAAGCACATGAGCTAGTGATAGAGAAAGAGGAAAATAAAATGTAAAAAAGTACCAAGTTAAACTGAATCAACCCTTACATAAAGTTTCTTTCTCCCATTTAATGTTTTCTGGTGCTTTTCAGTTTCCACTTTTGATTGTAAGTTAGCAGTGTTGATAATTAGATAAACCCTGTTTGTTGTAATTCAAAAATAACTCCTGCAATCCAAGGCAATATTGAGTTCACAGAATTGTTGGTCAAGCAAAGCAATGAATAATGCAATCTCTTTTTGTTTTTATTTTTTTTTTCGTTGACTGTTTAACTTACAGAATGGTCAGTAATTCTAGATTTTAGAGGCAACTGTTATTCAAGGGGTTAAGCAGTTGAAAATGAATGATGCGGCTATTCAATTGACTGATAATATTAGTGAAGCAAATGCTTTACTTGCCTTACAATCCAAGCTTAAAAAGAATCCAGGGATCCAGGCTGCCGCTAAATCTCATGATATTCCCATTTATGTGACAAAGGTAATGATTTTCTAAAATTGTGTTTTTAGTTAAACAGCTATACTTTGTCATAACTTTTGCTAAACAATATTCTTTTTGTCTTCTAGACAAGTTCTTTGGAGCATGTAGCAAAAGCCATACGGGCATTAGTAAGTGATCATGAAGATGGTATAAAGGATTCTGAACTAACGGACAAGATAAAATCCTCAGAGATGATTGATGCTTTGGAGGTAATATAAATATTATTTTAGTTTTAACATTTATTTCCTTTTCTCTTTTTGGTTTTTGTTTACTTGAGGAAACCAATTGATGCTCAAAATCACTAAGTTGTGTAAGAAATACATTGCTCAAATCCTAAATATAGCTATAGACACATGGAAATGGATTCAGAAACAGCCAATTTAGCTGTCTGGATTCTGGAGTGAGCATAATATATTTGCACTATTGCTTAACACTGGTATCTTTGCTTGCCTATTTGTAGCTTCATACCTGTTGTAAATAACTGAAATATCTTAGGGGATCTATCTATATCTTATTTGATATTTTATCGTCTTTTTCTTTTTACATTTTTTCTTTTTATCCTTATGTTAGTTTTTTTACTTTAGGGTTAGTTGTTCCCTTGTAAAAGCGTGATTAGATAATGTAATTCTTGTGATACAAAACCAATCCCCTTTCAACGTGGTATTAGAGTCTATCCTAGATCCATTAAAAGGGTCACTCACCATATTATTCACGCACCAAGCCCAAAAAGTGTTGGAGATGAGAGAGTGTATTGGGAAATACCCAAGTCCCACATCGACTAGAGATAGAGGCAAGATTGATTATATAAGTAAGAGGCAACCCTCATCTTATGAGCTAGCTTTTAGGTTAAACCCAAGTTTGCAAAAGTATCCTAAGTTCTGTTTCTCTAAAACTGAGATTCTAGGCAAAATTTTACTCTCAAACATACTTTTGGGAGTAACCAAACATGACCTCAAATTGATTTTACTCTTAAACATACTTTTGGAACAGTCCCACCAAAAATTCAAACATACCCAATTTGTGGTGTTTCTTACCAAGATATATAGTGGATAGCCAAATTAAGTATTCTTAAAAATTTTATTTTATGATGAAAATTAGCAGTGAAATGTAGTAATGAAAATTGTTTGAAGTGGTGAAATGTATTCTTAAAATGGTGATGAGGATACCCTTGATTCAAAGAATAAATTTTCTAACAAAACAGGTCTAACTTAACTCTACAAAACAGACTTGTAATACAGGAGGGTGGCAAATGCAAGTGACCCAACAACTGATCTAGTGTAGGCTTAAATATCATCTTAGAATTTGGTCTTAGGGCCTAACTCAATTCTACAGAACCGGCTTGTAAGTTGAGAACTACCTAAGTTTTATAAGCTTTATTTAAGCCATATCTCCAGTCGATGTGGGCCCAACAATATTAATCAAAACCACAAATTTTTTCAGCTAGTTATCTCAGACCCATAATCATTTGAATGATAAAAACTGTATCTATTGCAAGAATATTTGTGATTACCTATTGGATTTGAGTTTGAGCCAAATTCCAGTCTTTAGAAAGGTGAGCTAGAGTGATGGTGAAGGTAGCAATAACCCTATTGCATGTTGGTGTAGCTTTGTTGAGTTGGTTGGCATGGTGGTAGCAATGAAATAAAGGCCACTTTAGTCTTAATAAGGTCATGGGTTACCATGGCAATCCTTTACTGGTTGTTCTTCATGGTGTAAACTTACCTCTGATCAAATATGAGACATCTGACTGAATCTACTGGTAGTTTTTTTATTTTTATTTTCAACTTTTAGTTGTTAATTTGTTAGTTTTTGTTGGCGGGACGATTCAAACCCACGACCTATCCCTTCCTCCCTTTACCCCTTTACCACCAAACTAATCTTATATATCTCTGAATCTACTGATAGTTATTTGTGAATTTTATTGGGGACAGAAAACTTCTTCAATCCCCCTCCCCTGCCCCACCTCTCTTTTTTCTCCCTTTTTATAATCCTTTTTTTTCCATGTGTAAGTTTCATTTTTTTTTTTCTGTCAAACCAATATTTGATGATTGATTACTGATATCGTGGCATAGATGAAGTAGAAAACTAGAAATGAATAAATACCATTGTTGCCAAAATGATTGCTGTATTCTTCAGCTAGGAATGCATAACATGGGGGCCATAGTTTACAATTTAAATTCAATACTTAAATTAAAGAGTCTCACGAATGGTTGGCACAATTGCTTTTTGTATATTTCAGGAGGCGCGAATGGCTATAGAGCATACAGTGATTCTAAAGGGAGAACCTGTGGATCTACTCCCAAGATCATCACACATAATATCTCTGCAGCTGGAACTTGTTCGCAAATACCAACTAGAAACAAGGAGAATCAGTGGAGATTCAGGTGTACATTTGCGCATACTTCCATCCCATTATGAAACGGATGAAGTAAAAACTAGTGAAACTTCTGAGTTTGATAGTGAATTATTAGATGACTTTGCCTCCAATGGCAGTGTGAATGGCTCATTCAACAGCTTGGATAGATTGCCCCTGCTACCCGAGTAATAACTACGTTCACTTAATTGTATACTCATAATGGAGATTAGATATAAACACGTGTCGCAAGGGTGATGTGAAATTGTACAAGTCATGTAATTTTGAAACATATAGAAAAACATTTTTTAATGCTTTTTGAAGCGTTAAGCAATAAGATGTACAACATACCAAATTATGATGTCACTAATATAATGTGTTATTATTTCATGTACAAAATAATAGTGTTAAGTTGACTTGATCAAGAGCGCATGAATTTTTTTTTCTAGAATGTCTATTATTATGCTTGAATATTGTTTGACATAGTAAAAATATGTTTGGGATAACTGAAAATGTATAATTAATTATACTAAAAAAGAATATACATTATGGTTATATTAGGAGACCTCCATCGAGATTCTACTCACTTGGGGTTTTGTTTGGACAAATTCTGACGTACCTCTTAGGAGACCTTCTTCAATGAGATTTCACACAAGGGTGCTTACGAACACTATTTTAGATGGATAAAGGTTGGCCTTAATCCTAGAGTGTTTTGATTAAGGAAGACTCTATTTGAAATGTGGGGTATCTCTCTTGAGAAGCTCGAGTTTCGTGACCTTACCCTCATTTGATGGATTGTTTCCTTTGCAATGAGCTCTTTCAAATGAAGTTCCATAAATAGGACCTTAAGCTAACTGTTTATGGTTGTTGGAGAGCTGCTAGTACTTGTTGTCTTAGTGGTTGCTTCATGACATCTTCTGGTTACTGTTATGGGTGCCTCATGACCTTGGTGCTTCTTCTGGTTCTGTAGGATTTCCCTGATGATGCTTCTAGTAACCTCGGTGCTTATATATCACTCTTGTTAGCTTATGGTTGTTTTATCTTCATGTGGACTTAATGACTTATGTAAGTTTGTGCTTCTGAACACTTGCATATCATCTTTAGAGCATCTTGTGAACTAAGTTCTTTTGAGCACTTTGCATGACTTTTGTTGATCCTATGCTTCTAATATGTGCTTTTGAACAATGTAAAAATTTGTGTCTCATTCGTTGTTTATTTATGCATCTTCTGATGATACTTTAATCATGTATAACCTTTGGGCGTCTACCCTTGGCTAGAGATACCTTATGATCATGCACAACTACTAATTTATTTACACTTTGGTCTTTGAAAACATGATATGTCTTTGATGCTTCTTGTTAACTTTATTTTTGGTACTCTTGCTTCTAATGTGGCAAATCCTATGTATGAAAGGTTGGCATACTTTAGGCTGATGCTTTACACCTTTCTTCATGCTTCTTAATCAAGTCTTGTATTATAAACATATTATCAAAGAAAACCATTAGTAGCTAAGCCTGGATAACTTGGAATTTGCTTCTCAGAAGTTTATTGTCACTAAAACTCTAGTTTTAGAAGTTCTATTTCAACAGCCTTATAAATATTGCTCAATTTGAGGACTGCATTGTTGAAGGGTTTGAGTGAGTTACTAACTGTTAAATTTGTATCCCTGATTTTAATTATGACAAACCATTAGTTATGCAAATTATAAGGATAATGGAGAAAAATATATGGACTGACTTATTTACTAATGTTTGAATGATAAATCATAAAGCGAAGACAAGTTCAACATTCTAATGTGTTCAAAATGAAGTTCAAAATGGAAGCAATTTGCATTCAAGTGAAGTAACTTTCAGAAGAAAAATTGAAGCACATCTATGATGACCAAAGTCTCCTTTTGAAATGACCAAGATTGGAAACAAGCAAGAGCTTCCAAAAAGCTTCAAACTGAAGAAACAATAGAAGATACAAAACAAGACATATTACAATGAAGCAACATCAAAATCAGATATCAGAATGATTATCTGCATTAATATGAGCAAGCATCTGATTAAAGCTAAGAACAAATTATCTGGATCAGAACATGAAGTTCTCTACCTCTAACTTACATTCAAAGCAAGCAATCCAAAGAAACTTCCATCAGAATAAAGCTAGGCAAGATCATGTTATCCATATGATACACTTTCTAAGGTATCATCATAAGTCTTGAAACTGCAACATTTGATGAAGTTATTGAGTCTCTTCCAGACTTCCACATGAGTCACATTCCGAGGATTCATTAGAAAACTGAAATTTCTCAATTCAAAGATGCAAGATACTGAAGAAGCTGAGTTTTATCCTTTAATCATAATTGATTTCTATATCAGAATGAGATAGACATTGGAAAGTCTAAACAAAGGAAACATATGTCACAACTACAACAAGCATCGAAGGATCAATCCTGAAGAAACTTGTGTTGTATAATGAAGAAGAATGAAGCTGAACTATCTACAAAGACACATCCCCAATATTCATTCTAGAGCAACTGCTATAGATTAAGATCTACTACTCAAAAAAATATCAGAAACCCTTTCTGATATATGCTTCACTAAGTTGTACTTTAGAATGAAAAGTTCATAATGACTTTTAAATTCTGGCAGAACATAACACAGCTGGCACAAATTTTGAATTTCTGCAACAACTTACAATGTGGTCACTACATCCAACAGGCAGTTTAATGAAAGTCTTCTTAAAAAAGTCCAAGTTGCCATTCGAAGCAAACAACTCCATTGAAGCAAGAACAAAAAATATGAAGCCTTCTCCGAGTGAGAAAATTTGCTTCTGCCTCTTTGCTGAGAGTCACCCACTTCCAACTTGAGCTTACATTGTAAATATGAGAAGTAAGATTTGTATTCCTGAGTGGAAACCTTCTATTTTATGAAGAATTTGTATATGTGTAGTACCTTCACAGAAAACCTCTTTTTCTATAATATGAGATAAGTCTCCAATCCAAGGTCAAGGGTTGGCGTTGTGGTGAGGGAACAACTGTGTATGCCTTAAGTTAGTGGGATTGTCATTGATTAAGGTTTGAGCTCCTGTTCTAGGACTTGGGTTAAGTTATAGGTTGTTGACACCATGAGTTTAGGTGTTGTGCTATTGTGTACTAGTGCAACTGGGGTTGTGATAGTGAAATCTCACTAGGTTGAGTGAAGACTGGACGTAGCCCTATGACTTGGGATGAACCAGTATAAATCTGCTATGCCATTTTCTTCCTATTTCACTATTATTGCTTATTCTATAATCATTTATTAAATAATGCTTTTATAAGTAATTCATCTAGAAACTGGTTGAGAAAATTATACTGAGAAGTTTATTTGAAAACACAATTCAACTCCCTTCTTTGTTTTATTTTGTTCACTTCACTAACCACACTCAACTGATTTATATATATGTGATGTTTGGTTACAGAGAGACAAAAACAAGATTACATAGGGGAAAAGCCTAAATCTACTATGCCAAAGTAGATACAACTAAAACAACTTTATTGTTGTCACTAGGATAAAATACAACAGTAAACCTAACACTCTCCCTCCACCTTGAGTATATAGATTGTCTGCTCCAAGCTTCGAACATATGAATTGAAGCATCAAAGGATGAAAATAACTCCAAGGTAGAGGACTCCAGTGCGCAGAATACAACACCAAATACTGAAAAGTCTTCTTCTAACTCATGATGCGGAGGAGCCAACTGAAACTCATGATAACAATGCAACCAATGGATACAAGGTCATCTTAAATAATTTTGCTCAAAATCAAAACCCCAACAACAATTCTGTCCAAGAATGAATGCAAGAAAATGTTGCATCATCCATCCAATAATGACAGCAATACTAGCCATGATGTTACTTCCTCTAAGCAAAACAAAGAAGGATCCTAAAACTTGAAACAAATGACAACAAGAATATAAACAACACAATGGGACTTGAAACAAGTAAAGGAAGAGCTGACAAAGAAGGCACAATTATGTTTTGAATAACATATTCCAGAAATATGGACTTTTGACTAGTTTCCTCTGATATAAACTTTGACTAGTGGCCTCCAATGCTCCCCTTCAAGCTAAAGCTTGCTAAGCTTTTAGCTTATTACTATACATTGCCTTGAAAAAAATAATGATTCTTGACTAGATTAAACCTATGCATTTGGGACAAGGACAAAGCCAATGCAACCGTGACAAAGTCAGGCTAGTGCATTTGGGACAAGGACAAAGCCAGTGCATTTGGGACATGGACGGAGCTAGTGCATCTGGGACAAGGACGGGGACAAAGCATCTAGGACACCAGATCGAACCCATGCATTTAGGACAAGGACAAACAAGGCCAAAATTCTAATAGGCCTTCGTAAGCTGAAAGGTGTTCACAAAACTTCCAGCTTGGGATGAACAACACAAATATCAAATGAAAGCAAAATACAATGAAGAGTGCCAAAAAATAGTTTGGTGAAAGATAGACAATGACTGAAAACATTCAAAGCCAATGCACATATGCTTAACCATTAAGCATAAGCCACAACCCAAGGATTAACCACTTAACAGAAGCAAACATGCTTTACCACCTAAAAGGCAGAAGCAAGCCAATGAAAAATGCTTAACCACCACAAAGGTAGAAGCAACACATATCAACGCTAAAACATCCATGGCAGAAGCTTGACATAATGCTTAACCACCATGGATAGAAGCATAACATCTCAATGCTTAACCATCCATGGCAGAAGCTTAACAAAAGGCTTAGCCACTATGGACAGAAGCATAACATCTCAATGTTTAACCATCGATGGCAGAAGCTTAACACAATGCTTAACCACTACCAATAAACTGGCCTTGCTCTACATTGTTACCAAGCCAGAGAAACAAACATGACCAATAAAATGAACAAACAACACCAGAAGCCTTGACTTGGATGAACCGTCTATATTTGCGTAAATGGAGGATTGAAAAACCCCCAAACTAACACCAAGAAAGGAAAAAGTAGAAATGGAATCTTTAGGTGAAAACAACAAAATAACAGTCAAACAATGACAATTTCGACGGCAACTCTAGCGATCGGTGTGACGGCTCTGGCAAAGGCAATAGCAACTGACCACTAGGTTAGACTTGCTAAAGGGAGACGAGTACAATGGTGGCATTGGTGACAACAAAGGCCTACCGAAGAAAAGTAGATCTGACAAAGAAAAGAAAATGACAAGAGAAGAAAAAAGAGAACCCACTCTTCATTACTGGGTCAAAATCTAGATCCAAAACACTTGGGTTCGACTGTGCTTGACAAGGCGCACCAACCCGCTGGAGAAAAATAACACTAGCTGGCCGGAGATAACAGACGGTAGCAGATGACAGAGGGCAACAATAAGTAGAACGAGATCAACCAACTCTGATACCATGTTAAATTTAAGGACTACATTGTTAAAGGGTCTGATTGAGTTACCAACAACACTTAGTTATTTCATATATATGTAAAGTCTGATTACAATGAGAGAGAGAAACAAGATTACATAGGGGAGAAACCAATGCTACTATGTCAGAGTAGATATAACTAAAACAACTTTACTGCTGTTATTAGACTAAAATATAACAGTAATTCTAGCATATATAATAAGTAGTCCTCCAAATCTCTCAATTGTTAGCCTAAAACCCCAATCAAAATCACAATCCTATCATTGCATAACAAAAAATTTCCTCTCCACTTCTAATTTTGTTTCTTTTATACATATCATATTTGGTTTATGCTCTTATATTAATTCTTTCACCATACTCTTCTTCACCCTCCCCCTAAACTTCGGATATTAAAATTGATAAACTTTGAGATGAACCAAATTGACCTCTTCTCTCTCCTACGTTCTTATATTTTTCTACCCTTCTTGTTTCCTATTTATCCCTACCCTCCCATTCCTTTGGATGTGCTGTAATTTCAACCTTGTTTGTCTTGCTTACCATATCAATCTTCTTTCCAAACTCCTAAACCTCTTTATTTTATTCCTCTCTGTTATACCTTTTATTACTATTTCTTCATAAAAAAAATCGGTGGACTCAAATATAGGTAAGATTTCTGCTAATTTCATCTTTTTTATATACATTTTAAATATAATTAATAGAGTTAAATGATATTAATTAACTTCTTGATCAGTGTAAAAATAGTTAATTTTACTTATAGTTAAATTATATTTTTTGTTTCTATGACATTAGTGTATATTAGTAGTATTCACCAATTGTTGATGATCAATCTTTAGTAACTCAAAAAAATTCATTAGTCACCTTTAATAAGATCTCATCATTTTAATCACATTTTTTTCATTCACATAACTCAAACATAAAATCTAATTTAAGAGGATTACTACTCGAAACAATTTATTAGAATATTTAAATTATATATATTTAAATATGAAAGTAATAATATCCAATTTATCCATTATACATCACTATCTGAAATTGAAATGCCAGGTAAAGTGCTCCTAAAGATTTCAACCCTTGTCTGTAACAAAAAAAAAAAACAGATCTAAACTCTTGCCTAACCCTCTTTAACTCCAGAAACATGTCTTGCCTTCTTACTTTTAGTCTTTTATTAACCATTAACCAATTCCCTCTTCTTGAATCTTCCATTACTGACAAAAGTCTTCCCAAATAAGTGATTTTCTTTTTCCACAACTACATCAGAAAGCACCAATTTTTCCTCACCTTGCATCCTAACACCTGGACCTACCCCCACAAACGCATCTCCACTTCCATTTTCTCCAATACCCAATCCACCTTCCTCATTGTTTTGTGTGAGATAGTTCCCCCAAGCCTATCTCTCGTTTCAATAAACAATGGTGTTGTTGTTACTTACCATTTTGGCATTTATAGTGACTTATCGTATTTGTTGCCAAGCACTGCTTGATTTACCCCACTTCAATGAGAATTATCAATTCCGCTTAAATCATCTGAGTATGTCTCAATTGATCAATTACCAAGAATCAATCAACCCGCCAGCCACTTGAATAAGCCAGTGCTTGATGCTGCTTAATTGTATGTGGTTCACATGTTCATTTTACACAATTTTCTATTTTCTTAATTACTTTTTTAGTTCTATTATTTCTTTATTTAATTCAATTTTGTTCCACTGTTAATTTAGGGTTCAATTAGGTTTCATAACTTTCAAACCGAGCCAATATTATTCTGTTAGTTCGATATAATTAGCTCTCTTAATTTCTTTATAAAAAAAAGTTCGATATAATTTTCAAACGTCTTACTACAACTGCAAAAAAAAGGTAAACTCACTTAATTTTAAAAGATTTAAGTATGTTTTTTTTTTTCTGTCAGTTGGTATTCTTTTGTAAATTTATTTTTTTAATTTTAGTCTCTTTAAGTTGACATTTTTTTAAATTTTGATTCCTATAAATTTATTTTTTATTGTTTAGTCCTTATAAGTTTGTGTTTTTTTTTAATTTTAATCCTTTTAACATTTTAATTTTTTTATTTATAGTCTCATAAGTTTAGGCTCACAGGGACCAAAATTAAAAAAAAAATATAAATTTATAAGGACTAAAATGAACAAAATATTTTATAGGAACAAAAATTAAAAATTCGCAAAAAGATTAAAGTTAGAAAAATACATTTATAAGAATCAACAATAAAAAAATACTAACTTACATTATGTGATTTTAAAAATTATGGCACCGAAATAATAAAGAGTAACATTGACTCGGTTTCGAATATTGAGTCTTAAATTAATAGTAGGATAAAACTAAAAAATAAAAACAAATAATTATCCTACTTATATATATCTCTGTTCATGTATTACTTATGCTTAATTTCTTTTAAATCTTTCGTACAAAAAAGTAGTATCTATTTAAGTACTTTATCTAAAATAATTAATAGTAGGATGAAAGTTCAAAAGGACGAAACGTATGTTGTTATAGTATTACATCACGCTTTTTACAAAAGTACTTTATCTAAAATGTTGTTAGATCAATAATTCAAGCATGAAGAAAATTAGATAGGCTGTTGAATCAATAATTCGTGGATGTCAATGAGAATGAGAATTAACTCTTTACATGTTGTCGCTTGGAAACAAAACCCAATATATGGCTTTGGATAGTTGAGAAGCCGGAATTATGATAAGACTGCAACTGCAAGTTTGAGCTTTATCTTTTTGGCGGCTGCAAGGACCGCATATATGTATGTTGATTGTTGATTAGTAACGTCTTTATATATATGTCCAATGAATAAAGCAAAAAATTGAACAAACAGTTGATAGCAAAATTTTGGAGGTTGTTAGAATGGATATTAAGAGCTACCATTATGTGAATTTTGAACCTTAATTCTCTTGATATGAGCGTCTGATTTGATTATTTTTATAGTATTATTATATTTTCTATTTTGACATGCATATCATTGAATGAATTTTGAATTTTTCTAAAAAGATGAGACATTAGTAGATTTTCTTTAGATATTGATTCTTTTGATGAGTTTTTTTTCATTAGTTGATCATTTTTTAGCCTAATGATTAATTTTTTTGGTCCCTTGCACTATCATTATGTGAAATATTAATGTGAGAAAAAAAGAGGGGGAATGAATGTATTTTGTAAGTTGTGCCACTAATTAAATCTCAACTCCTTCTCTCAAATGAAATTTAAAATAAAAAAGGGATTGACAAATAAAAGGAGAAGAAAAGAAAAAGTGAGATATTGCTCACAAACAAGAGAGAGAGAGCAATCCCTTAAAGTAAATTGAAAAGAGAAGGAAAAAAGGATAAAAAATTTAAACAAAAATGAAGGTGCAAATATAGGTGAAAATTTTACTGCTTTTTGAGTGTTTTCATATGATTAAGTGGAATCCTTTGATTACCTTGCTTCTTTTAGTACTTACCTTACATTACATGTCTGACCCCATTACAATCCATTATGTCTCCCTTGTTTTGAATTTTTGGGATTTATTTGAGTTAAATTGTTTGATTTATAGAGTTGTGAATGTGTTATTGAATTTTGACTATGAGTGTAATTATTCATTTGTATAAACATTGAGAGATAATGAGCAAAGTGAACTTGAAGCTCATTAAGATTGTTTGCATATTAATTATAAGCCTAATGGATTCCTGAGTTAATCTTTGATACCTTGTGTTTGAGTTTTACTTTTGAATAAATGAGGATTTCTTATACATGAGTTATGACTTGAAATAATTTGTTTGAATTGGAATTAGAATAATTGTTTGAGGACAAACAATGCTTAAGTGTGAGGTGGCTGATAAATCATATTTTGAGTGATATTTTGTATGAGTTTTTGTGTCATTTTAATGCGTTTTCTTGGTAGAACTCACGTTTTGAACACTAGTTTTACCTTGCAATAGTACAATCACTCAATTAAAGTGAAAGAGTTGGAAAGTTCACATTTTCATGAAGATTTGATGTTATTCTCACTTGATAACGGTTGTGGTACATTCAAGGTTATCAATATCGAGAGTCTACACAGACTCGTGAGAGCTTCTACGTGTTGACTCGTAGCCTCGTAAGAGTCTACTTCGTAAAAAAATATATATGGATAATAAATAAATATATTCAAAATGCACCAATTTGCAAACAAATGACAATAAACTCATAATTCATACTTCATACTTCATATTAGTCTATTACAAAATACAACAACTGACCCTACAATGTTGGAGTTGGATCAATCTTGTTATTGAAATTCAACAGAATTATACTTTTCATATATGAGGAGATGGAAAATGCAAAAGAGAAGCTAAAATGCAACTTTAATAACACCAAGAAAAGGTATAATTTTCGAACTTTCTCATATTTAAAATTTGTTTGTGTATTATTTTAAGTTTTAACTATTTCTAATATAGCATATTTGATATCTATTTTAAGCTTTTGATCTAGATAATTTAATTTTCGTGGAACCTAATGATGATGCACAATCTGAGGAAGACCTTGATGATGATGGAGATGGTGATGATATTCATGGAGATGATCCTATTAGAGGATTGGACATGCTTCTTTGAAGACATTTGTGCTTTTTTTAATTATTTAAATGCTTTAATTTTGAACACTTATGCATGATTGTCAAACTCTAGAGTCAACTCGTAGACTCTTACGAGTCCACTCCGAGTCCACCGAATCTGCTCCAAGTCTGCTAAAAAACGAGTTTGCTTCCGAGTCAACTCGCGGGACTGAAGTAAACTCTTAAACTCGTAAGAGTCTACGAGTTGACTCTAGAGTTTGACAACCATGGGTACATTTACCACGATCATGGTCAACTCCAAGAGGGTCATGGTCAACATTATGAGGGTCGTGATCAGTCGTGATCAGTTTGCAACGCCCCAAAGGCCTTAACGTCACAACTTCCAACAACAACCGTGGTAAACTCTTGAGGGATGTGGTTAACCATGAGGGCCTTTGTCATTTCGCAATGTCTCAAGCTTCAGTGCTAGGATTCCGACAACGATCATGGTAGTGGCTATCACCACAACCGTAGAGCGATTTATTAAGGAAACTATCTTTAGGAGTCTAATTAGAGTAATTATCTTTATGGATTTAATTAGAATATTTATCTATAGTGTGCTTAATTAAAGTAATTATCTCTAGGGATCATATTAGAATATTTATCTATAGTGTGCCTAATTAAAAAAATTATCTTTAGGGGTCATATTAGAATATCTATCTATATTGTGCTTAATTAAAGTAATTATTTTTAGAGATCATATTATAATATATATTTATAGTGTGCCTAATTAAAGTAACTATCTTGACCATTGTTCCTTTCCTATTGGTATGTCTATGCTAATTTCTTCTAGACTTTCTAGTTTTACTTTGACCATGAGAAGCTAGTCTCCCCTAGTCTGGGGGTTATGATATAAGTATCTAATTGTACTTCTTCCCTCATTCTTAATGAAATTTCTTGATGTTTTATGTTAATTAATTTTGTACCTTTTTTTATTGTTAATCAAGACTTGATCATTCTTAACCTAATCGAATGTACAGTGGTGACCATCTGTGTATATTTGGTAAGTGTAGGTAATGAATGTTTTATACCAAACTTTTTGGGTAATCTCCAAAAGATTAGTTTATCTTTAAATTAATTATCCCTAAATTTTATTTTATCCTTTGACTTAAATTGATATATTTATGACCATTGGAATATTGATTTAAGGAAAAAGCATCTTTTGACCTAGACCAAAGACTTTAGGTGACATTAGGAATTCCATAGGAACATGGTTGGGGGAAATCAATACTAGTGAATCATAATTCCTGATCACTTCTAATATCACTAAAATCTCTTTTTAACAATACTTGCTTTCTTTTAAAACTAAAATCACAAAAATAATTCAATCTTTTCTTAATATTTCTTTCAACTATTTAGTTTAATAATTTTGACTATTGGGGAATACAACTGATCTCTGTAGAAGCAAAGCTTCATGGTGAATCAAAGGTGATTCAAAGGTGTTTTGATGATAACAATGATGATAACAAAAGATGATGACAAAGGTGATGACAAAAAGCTCAAAGATCAATCAAAGAACAACTCAAGTGAATCAAGAGCAATTCAAGAGTTCAAGATAAGAATCAAGAAGAATTCAAGACTCAAGAAGAAAGTTTAGAGTCAAGAATCAAGATTCAAGGTTCAAGATCTCAAGAATCAAGATCAAGATTCAAGACTCAAGATTCAAGAATCAAGAGAAGGCTTAATCAAGATAAGTATGAAAAGTTTTTCTCAAAAATTGAGTAGCACATGATTTTTCTCAAAACATGTTTACCAAAGAGTTTTTACTCTCTGGTAATCGATTACCAGATTGTTGTAATCGATTACCAGTAGCAAAATTGTTTTGAAAAAGTTTTCAAATTGAATTTACAACGTTTCAATTAATTTCAAAAAGCTGTAATCGATTACAATGTTTTGGTAATCGATTACCAGTGCCTTTGAACGTTGAAATTCAAATTCAAATGTGAAGAGTCACATCCTTTCACATAAAAGCCTTGTGTAATCGATTACACTGATTTGGTAATCGATTACTAGTGATTGTTTTTGAATAAATCAAAAGATGTAACTCTTCAAAAGGTTTTTTGACCTTTTCAAATTGGTTTTTAGTTTTTCTAAAAGTTATAACTCTTCTAAATGGTTGTCTTGACCAGACATGTTTTGCATTTTCAATTAATTCATTCTTTCAATCTTGAACACTTATTTCATACAATCCTTTACAAGCCTTGAGTCTCTTTGAACTTTTTCTTCTTCTTTGTACCAAAAGCTTTCTGAAGTTTTCTGGTTTTCTAAACCTTGAAAACTTGTGTTATTCATCTTTTCATTCTCTTCTCCCTTTGCCAAAAAGAATTCGCCAAGGACTAACCGCCTGAATTCTTTTGTGTCTCCCTTCTCCCTTGTCAAAGAATTCAATAAGACACAGTTTGAGAATTCTTTTGATTCTTCCCTTTCCCTAATACAAAAGTGCTCAAAGGACTAACCGCTTGAGAATTCTTTTGTATCCCCATTCACAAAGTATCAAAGGTTTAACCGCCTGAGATCTTTGTCTTAACACATTGGAGGGTACATCCTTTGTGGTACAAGTAGAGGGTACATCTACTTGGATTTGACTGAGAACAAGAGAGGGTACATCTCTTGTGGATCAATTCTAGTGGAGGGTACATCCACTAGGGTTTCAAAGAGAACAAGGGAGGGTACATCCCTTGTGGATCTTTGCTTGTAAAAGGATTTTTACAAGGTTGAAAGAAATCTCAAGGACCGCAGGTCGCTTGGGGACTGGATGTAGGCACGGGTTGTTGCCGAACCAGTATAAAAACTCTTGTGTGTTTGTTTCCTTCTTCCCTACTCTTTTACTTTCCGCTGTGCATTTAATTTTCGCTTTTACTTTCTGTTAAGTTTCTCTTCTACTCCTCATTCTCTTAACAATTTAGTAAAAGCCTTAGAAGAGTAATTTTTTAATTAGTAAAGGTTTAGGAATAATTAATTCAACCCTTTTTTTTAATTATTCTGAGGCCACTCGATCCAACAATCTCTAGGGTATGATATCCAGACATGGGTACTCGATACTACTACTTAGGGTATACTTGTCATTGTGCATACATGTTTTACGCATCACCCCTCAAACCTATGCCTCCTTCACCATTACCAGCCCCTCACTTTTAACCCCTTCAATGGAAGAATCTCAAAGAAGGAAGAGGATCAATAGGATAGATACAAAATACATTTCCTCTGAGCCTCCAAATAAGGAGAAGAAAAATCCTCCTAAGGCTAAGGGTTAGAAGAAGAGGAAAAATATATTATAAAAAACCAAAAAAGGGAAGATTGTAGATTGAAGACTTAGCCTTAGGTTTTTGGTTTATGTAATTTTACAATGCCAAACATATTCATAGATGTGAAAATTTGTATTCATTGTTTTTATATCTAAGCATGTGAGCTAATAGTGTATTTTATTCTATATCAAGCTTAGATTGGTGTCATAAGTGATTTGAATGCTAATATCACTAAGGTTTTATGAACATAAGTGTTTAGCATAGTGTAACCGATTACATAGTTTTTGTAATCAATTACAACATGTTTTATCCTTGACTAAGACTTGGATTCTATTGAAACAAGATTGTTCCCATTGGGATAATCGATTACAAGAAATTGCATTGATTACCAACATCGTTTTCAAGAGAAGGAAGTCATTGTGAGTCATATAATCGATTACCATGGGTTTGTAATCAATTACAAGTGTTCTTAAAAACTTAACTTGCTCTTTGTGTTCAAATTAATCGATTACCACTTTATTGTAATTGATTATAGCAACATACTAAAGGCAAATATGATAGATTGCAAGAGGGATATTTGATTACTAGATTATTGTAATCGATTATATCTAATTGCAATTGGAAAATTGTTCTTTGTGATTGAAATAATCAATTACCTTTTATTATAATCAATCACAATGATCTAGAAATGCATAACAAAGGGTATATAAGCAAAATAACAGATTACTAGGTTTTGATAATCGATTATGGCGGTTATAACTGTTTTTATTATAAATACTCATCTTGTTATTTCTCTAGTGTGGCTCTTTTGCGAGAAAAAAATTGCACAATTCAATTGGAAAGAGTCTCTTAGAGGATTTATAAGATTTTTTTTTTCCAAAGAAGACCATCTTGTAAAAGATCATAAAATTAACACCATGGATTGAAGCTTGAAGATTTTACATCTACACAACAAGGGGTTTTCATTCTATTCCTTATTTTCTCATCTTAGTTTATGATCTTGGTTAGGTTTATCAAGAAAGGTGTTATGTTGTAGGTTCAAATCATGGATTTTCTCTTGTAGGGTTCAAGGGATTAAGGGTAGTTTTAGAGATTTGTTTGTGCATAGTGTTTGTTTAGTGATTGTTCTAAGGGTTCTTAGATCAAATTGAGTGTATTTTCTCTTAAGAATTGAATCAGTATAAACCCTTGTCTTGATTCTCTCTATCCTTTATCTTGTTATTGAGTTGTTCTTGATATTGTATTGTGTTGGCATTTGATCCTGTAATTGGACGTGCCATTAAAATTCTGTTTTTGAATAAAACTGATTTGTTTTCTTAAGTAAGATCATCCTTGTGATAAAGAGATTTTGAGGAAAACCTTGATTTTTCAAGAGGGTATTTGGATTTGAATTGATTTCATCAAGAAAATTTTTAAAGTTGTGGAATTTATTCAAACCCCTTTCTAGATTCCCTGTCCAACTAGTAGTATAAGAGTCAACATTAGAATGATGAAGAACTTGATTCTGAAGACTAAACTTCATAATGGTTCTCTTTTGTACCTTAAAGACAATATTTCACTTTCCATATGTTGCCACACATAATGAGGGCATATCAGAAAGTGAATACTAACTGCATTAGAAGATGTAATCAAGTTGATAGCTTAAATTTGTCCATGAAAAGACATGATGTGGAAGATCAAAATGAAGATTGAAGATACTAAGTAGTCTATCCTTGGACAGAACATTAACACACCAACAATTGTACCTTCACTATGATTTTATGAAGCAATCTACAAAATGATTTTTGTTGTGAAGATGTGTTAAGATGGATGAAGTTGTGCTACTTCAGAAAGACATAATAATTGAACTTCATCAAAATGATCTACTTCAAGTATAGATCCTTTCGTAGCTAACATCAGAATCATCATTCTGATGTTACTTCAGAATGCTCATCAGAAAAGGTTCCTCAAAATGGGAACCTTAGAATGACCCTGCTAGTTTATTAGTTGAGTGGGCTCTACTTCAACAATCTTCTCCAGAGCTTTAAGAGGTCACCAAGGAGCATGAAGAAGCCAAGTTGAAGCCTTCCAAGTGAGAGAAACTCAAGCCAATATCATTGTGTGAGAAATCTACAATTGTTGCTTCAACGCTCTCATTAGAGAGCGACCCACTTTTGTAAAAGCTCATACTCAGTGATAGATCTAAGATAGACATGAGAGATTGAAATTTCCTAAGTAGAAACCCTCTTGTAAGGTGAAATTTGTATCTGTGTAGTAAAAAACACATACCCTTTTGCTATTGAAAGTAGAACAAGTGGCTGACAAAGGTTGTAACTAGTGGTAAAGCTGGTCTAGCTGTGGCTAGGTGTGAAGTCAAGTGTGGTTGTTAGTAGGTTGTTGAAATCTAGTGGTTTGCTAATCCAATAGTTGTTGTTTGTGTTAATGAAATCTCATCTTGAAGGGTAAAGATGGAAGGTAGTCCAAGGTTGGAGTGAGCCAATATAAAAATCGTTGTGCATTTTCTTCCTATTCTCTCTCTTTGTATTGGTTTGGTTGTTCGATCTCTTTACTAATTTTTGATAATTATAAAGGCATAAAACCTTTTTATAAAGACACCTAAAACTAAACCTTTTCATCAAAGTCTTATACAATCAAACAATACTTAGAATTGTAAAATGTATTTTTCCATACTTGCTTGCATTTCTGTTCTGAATTCAGAACAGTTCTTCATTTTGAATTATCTTATTCTGAACTTATATTAGAAACTTTATGTTTTTAAAAGAACTTAAAATTTATTGAAAACACAATCCAATCCCTCTTCTTGTGGTATTTTCGTCACTTCAACTAAGACATACAATATGCGTGGCCATGCACAAATGGACTAATATGAGATATTGGGATCATTTGTATTTAGACATCTACTTGGGTATTGAGAAATAAATGATCAGACTTAATGAAGATGATACCCTTATGCATCATGTTCAATCAAGACATTTAGACGAAGGTATAAATGTTACATAGTGGAAATGGTTGTGTTAAAGTTGAAATCGAATAACCAATTATCTCATAGGTTGGGTGACAGCAATGCATTGCTAGCCACTACTACCAAAAAGTTGTTTCACGATGTTGCATCAACATTGGTTCACCAAAAATAATCGTCAAAATAAATGTGGCGGCCATTTTGGAAATAAGTGCAAAGTTTAACATCTTTAACATCGGTTATTGGAAAACAAATGTTGAATTGGGATTTCGATGTTGATTATTTTAAAAATAAAAGTTGAAAGTAAATTTGAACATCAGTTTTTGAAAATCATCATGGATAAAGGGTATAAGGTTTTCACTTTTTAGTTGTCACCCTCACGCTTTCACTATTGTATTCAGCCTTCCTCTTTCTTTCTATTTGTGAATCCCCTCGAAGCTCCCTCTCACTCTCATGCCCATCGTTGTTCTGCCACTCAAAGCTCCCTATTAGTACTTAATAATGTATTATAAAAATTCAGAAAGTTTGGAATGGAAAGAGTATATATATATATATATATATATATATATATATATATATATATAGTATTTTATATCATGTGCATAGATATGATTTAAATTAATTATTTAGTAGGAAGTATTTTTTGTATATTAATAGAATTTACTCTACTGATAGTATATTAGCATTTTGAATTCTAATAATTGGGTTTATTCCTATATATTTTATATTATGTTCAGTTTGGTCATTTATGTTTTAAATTTTCTATTAAAGTGGTTCTTCCGAAGTAATGATCGTTCTATATTTTGGGATACAATTTTATGTTAGACATGTGGCCTTAGAAATCTTAAGAATGAGGGGTTGAATTAAGATATTACAAACTGTTTCCCCAATTAAAAATTCTACTTTGATTCTAATGCAAATTCCAAGTTCCCTTAAAGATGAATTTCTAAGTGATGATTCAAAGTAAACAATCTGAATATAACTGTTAAGAAACAATAAATAAAAGAGTTTAAGGGAAGAGAAAGTGCAAACACAGTTTTTATACTGATTCGGCAAAGTCCGTTGCCTACGTCCAGTCCCCAAGAAATCCGCTTGGGAGTTCCACTATCTCGTAATCCTTTACACCTTCTGAAACACACAAGGACAACCCTTCCTTTGTATCCAGATGCTTTACAACAAGAGACCCTCAATCTCTTAATCCCTTTTCAGAAGTATGAAGAAGAGAAGAAGAAATCTCTCTTGAAAGAGATAGATTGTACAATGAAGCACTCAATTTCTTATTGAATGCCACAAGTGCTTGGCCAAGGAATTTTGAAGATAAGATGATTTGTATTTGAGAGGATAAGAACTTTGAAGTCAGTGAAAAACTCTCTTAATCATTTGAGAGGATAAAACTTTTTGGGCAATCAAAAACTCTCTTAATCTTTTGAGAGGATATAACTTTTTGGGCAATGAAAACTCTCATCATCTTTTGAGAGGATAAAACATTTTTGGACAAGCAAAACTCTCATAATCTTTTGAGAGGATAAAACATTTTGACCAAGCAAAACTCTCTACCAATTTCGTTCCCAAGTCACACATATATATAGGCCTTTGATGGCCATTCAAAATTCAAATGAAAAGATGTGATTGTTGGGAATATTTTTTGAAACTACTCACTGGTAATCGATTACAATCTTGGCATAATCGATTACACAGTTATTTTTCTTGAACAATTGTGACTCTTAATTTAAAATTTGAATTTCCAGCATTCAGAGTCACTTCTAATCAATTACAATATTTGTGTAATTGATTACAAGGTTTCAAAAATCTTTTAAAATGTTTTTAAAGCACTGGTAATCGATTACATGAACTGGTAATCGATTACATGTTTAAAAAATATTTTTAAAATCTTTTGAAGGCATTTTAAATGTTTTAAGCTTCTGGTAATCGATTACAATATGTTGGTAATCGATTACACATTTTGAAAACCTGTGGAAAATGTTTAAAATGATTTTCAGAAAGCTTTTGTACTTCTGGTAATCGATTACAGTCTCTGGTAATCAATTACCAGAGAGGAAACTTTAAAATCATTTGTTTTGAAAGAAAAGTAACTTGGCCAAATCTTTGTGCTTTCAAATCTAACTTAAGAATCTATCTAGTCAATCTAACTTGAATATCTTGGATTGCTTGATGCTTACTTGAATTATCCATGAAGACAAATCTTTCTTGAAATCAAAATCTTCTAGAGTTGTCTTGGATATGCTTGACTGTTGGAATCATCAAAAACTTCTTGAATTGTCTTGGATATGCTTTACTATTGGCATCATCAAAATCTTCTTGAATATGCTTGACTATTGGAATCATAAAAAAACTTCTTGAATTGTCTTGGATATGTTTTACTATTGGCATCATAAAAATCTTCTTGAAGCCTTGCTTCTACATTTTAATCCCTATTTTGACTAATTTGAGACATGAAACTTATTTCATTAGATTCATATACATGAAAACTACATAACACAACTAATATTTGAATTAAAAAAGGTGATAAACATAGTGAAAATAATGTGAAAAGTGAATTAGCAAGCAACCAGAAAATTAAAAAATCTAATATTAAATTCTTTTCTAATTGTTTTTGAGACTCATCTTTCACTTGTTTTTTTTTTACCATGTTGGCCTTTTTGTATTCGAACATCAGATGAGTTTCATAATTTTCATGTAAGTGAATCTAATGTGACAAGTTTCATGGATCGAATTAATTTAAAAAATGGTTCAAAATCGTGTCCCATAATAAAAAGGGTTCAAAACCTCTTAGTTAGAAAAAGGGTTCAAAATTGCATCTCATAATAAAAAAAAATGGTCATTATTTCGGAAGGATCATTTTGACCCACTTTAAAAACATAAAGGACTAAATTGAACTTTTTAAAACGTAAAATATCAAACTAAATATAATCTAAAATGTAAAGGATGAAAAATATATTTTAGCCTAATAATTAAATCTTCAACCTTTTATTTTGTAAAGAATTTATTGACCATTTTTTTATTTTTTTGTTTTTATCTTTAACTACAAAATTGTGGTATTATTTTCAATTTATTTCCTGTTTTTAATGGTTACAACTCTTGTCTTGTGATTAAAGATGATGATAACAAGTCCTCAATTATCCAAACATAATATAGATTCTTATCTAGTTATATTTATTTTATTGATTAATTATGTTTTTAGTCCCTTTTGTTTACTTTTTACTTTGTGAGTAAAAAAGTTGACTAGTTTTAGTCCTTGATGTAACAACCCAACTTTTAGAACTGTTTACTTCAAGAATTTATTGTCAAATATATAGAGGGAATCTCAAAATCCATATATATCTCATCAACACTATTAGAAAATATGCTTTTTACATCGGTTATTTATAACTTTTCACATCGGTTTTTAATCGATGTTGAAAGTATTATCGTTAACATCAGTTTTTTTAAAACCGATGTTAACTTAAAATTGACAACATTATTTATTTAAATAACCGATGTTATATAATAAGAATTACACAAAAAAATGTATGAATGTTGACAGTTCACATCGCTTTTTATACAAAGCCGATGTTAATTTATACATTAACATCAATTTTCAAACGTTAACATTAGTTTCAGTCAAAAACCGATGTGAACTATAGAAAACCGATGTTAACATTTTCTATGTTAACATCGGTTTTTCACAGAAACCGATGTTAACGTTTTTGGATATTAACATCGATTTTTCCAAAAAACCAATGTTGTTTGTGTAGATTAACATCGGCTTTTTTTTATAAAAAAAATCGATGTTGTTATTAGGATTTTTTTTAAATACACTTTCTGTTTTTACAAAAAAAAACCCAAAATTTAACCTGTAAATTTCAAATCAGACCACACAACACAGCATATAGCATTTGCATTTTGCTTTCAAACAGTTTTTAGCAGAAAGCTAGCTAGTAAACTATCAATTGTAAAAAATCAATTGATAACTATGAATAAATAATTTATTAATAACTATCAATAATTAATATTCAATGTTAAAATGAAACAACAATTATAGCTTCAATCTCTTTGCTTCCAATGGTCTAACATCATTAAAATACTGCATGATGAAATAAAACATAAGTTAATAATGTAATACCAATGATAAGAAAATCAACTGTTTGAAATAAACAATTAGCGTTTCCCAATTATTCCTGAAACTTCCTAAGATTACAATAGACATCCAGTGCATGACGTAATAGTCACACTCAGTGCTTCCTTTTTGTCTATTACAGTAAATATATAATGAAATTTGGATATTAAATGTTAACTACAATTAGTGTACACACACATAAAATATATAAGTAGAAGTTTTATTTAAATCATGTACCTTAACAACAATCCACCTAACACTAGCCTTGGATTTAGGTTGTGGAGTATCATCAAGTCCTTTCAAAGCACTATTGAATACAAGGAACATTAAAATATTGATGTTGTTGAGTAATGCTAATGCAAATGTATTGAAAAACAACACTGACCTGTTAATTCTTCCTTTAAGATAGTTGTCTGGCCTGTTTTGCAAGAAACAAAACCAGACAACAAGATTTTCCTTAGGCAAAATGACGACTATTTGCCAGTGTGCGCTGCAGTGGAGACCAATATGGGTTATTGTAGTATTATACATTATTTAAATTCAGTTGTTCAGTTTTACTTACCTATTCAGGTAGGCTCCAAGGTAGACATCCTGTTTTGAAATCTACTCCAACTCTTCATGTAACTTTCTAATTCAAATTGCGATTGCCCAGATCTCTGAATGGGCTGTGGCTCGAGGAATTCATACACATCGGAATTTCCCTCTCGCATACTTGTCTCAGTCAGATGCCTATTGTTGTTAACACAAAGTCAATTATGTATGAATTCAAAACAATAACTTAGGTAATTAACAATAATCTAAATTGACTTACAGAATCCACAACTGTATAACAGATATGCTGAAACATTGACCACCGTGTGCAATTTCAGACAGATCTTCATGCTTTATGTACAACATGAAGTCTTCATTAAACACCCTGAACATGGTAGCATCCCACATAACCTAGAGAGGCTTCAAAAAAGTTGTGGGATGGTCAATGCCATCAAATATAGTGGATCATCGACCTCATGATTCGGCCTATCTGCAGGTTTTGCTGGAGACACAACTGCCTATTTATCCAACATAGTTAATTAACATAATTTAATTACAGTGAAAAATTCAATTGAAAAAAAGAAGCATATAATGAGAGTAAAATACCTTTTCTGATAAACGCTTCACGAGATGTGTCGGCCAAGCAAGGAAGGTGTTAAGTGCCTGCCCCACTAAAATAACCTCGTCAGTGGGTACAGGAACGAGAGCCTTTGCATCTTTAACCTCCTCAACACCAACCTTCACTTGGCCATGCAACAAAAGGATGTCGTGAACCACTGTGGATCCCTCATAAAATCTTCCTAGGGCAACCAGCTAGGAAGGATTTTCTTCGATGTACAACCCACATTTGTCTGAGTCACCTGTGTCTGCATTAGTCGCTGAGGGATCAACACAACTCCCCTTTGTGCTAACACGAGCAGCTGAGGGACCAACCTCAGGCTCCGGAGGCAATGCAAGTCCCTATGATTGGATCTGTGATTGCAACTAGGACTGCATCTGGCTGAAGGATAACATCAGCTGTTGAGTCACTTTTTTTCTGATCGACTCCTCCAACTGGTCCTTGATTTGTTGAGTCAATTACTCTAGTTCTTCCGAAGCCATGGAGGGAGAACTACGGGAGGTTCATGGAGCCGATCCAAAGTCTTGCTTTATGGTCACACTGGCTCCAACAGCACGCACACGGCTAGGGTGTTCTGGTCGCCAAATGGCAGCAGTCAGGAGATCCTGACGTCCATAGGGGACAAAGGAACCCTGTGACGCCTGCTCCTCCAAAGAATCCTGTACAGAAAAAACATATTTGTTTAGTCCTTCACAAAATAAATAAAGATAATTACAATTCTTAATTGAAAATGACTTACAATCTTCTCAGAAATTTCCTTTGTTGCATCAAACGTCATTTGCCCAATTTTCTTGGTGCAGGTCATCTTCCACTTCACGTGTCGTCTAATGGGAGATGGAGGGTCAATCACGCCCTTAGTGCTTCTAGATTGAGTAGCTTCCTCCAATTTTTTCTTTGTCTTCTCAGCCATCAACTTCTGTTCTAAATATTCATAACTAGGGTAACCCCACTATTTTACATTGTACTTTTCTCGTCTTGTGCTTTTGTATAAAAGGAATACTTGTTTATATCATATCCTAGCCAAGTGATAACTTTTTTTTAGGCCCATCTGCTAGCTTTCTTAATGTGTCAAAAGTATTATCGTCACCAAAGATTGTATCTTTAAACCAATTTAGGAAAGTCTTATTATGCTCTTTCAACACCCTATTCTTCGACATTTTTGGATTACTTTCCTTCAGTAAACCTTCATGGTGAAGTATGTATGGCAAAACTTTGTTACTGTTATTCAATACATACAAATGAGCTACTTCCAAATCTTCTACACTTGGGGTGATAACACACAGTCCTTTTGAACCTTTACCTCTCACTCTTTCGTCATGGCGAGACTCGGGAAGCCCAACAGGTTTTGCCTTTTCAAAGTACTCTGAACAAAATTCAATAGCTTCTTCTGCAATGTACCTTTCAACAATAGATGCTTCCGGACGGTGTAGATTATTTGTATACCCTTTTAAGATCTTCATGTACCGCTCAACCGGATACATCCACCGTAAATAAACAGGACCACAACATTTGATTTCTCTGACCAGATGAACAATTAAATGAACCATGATGTCGAAGAAAGTAGGAGGAAAATACATCTCTAACTGACACAATATAATGGCAGCCTTGTTTTCCAGCTCATTTAACTTCACAGGATCAAGGACTTTGCTACATATGGCATTGAAGAATAAGCACAACCGAGTTATGGCAAGCCTGACTTTGTTAGGCGAAATGTCTCGTATGGCCACGACTAACAATTATTGCATCAAGACATGGCAATCGTGAGACTTTAACCTAGCAACTTAAGATCTTTCAACTGCACAAGGCTCTTAATATTTGAAGAGTGTCCTTGTGGGACTTTGACACGACGCAGACATTGACAAAAACTCATTTTCTCCTTTCTAGACAAAGTATGACAAGTTGGAGGCAAGTATATTTTTTTACCATCAGACCTTGGATGTAATTGGGCTCATATACCCATCTCAGCTAGATCTTGACGAGTATTCAAACCATTTTTCTTCTTGTCTTGAATGTTAAGGAGCGTCCCAATGACACTGTCACAGACATTCTTCTCTATATGCATAACATTAATACAATGTCTAACATTTAGATCCGAACAATATGAAAGATCAAACAAAATTGACCTTTTCTTTTGTATGCAAGTGTTACTTTTTTCCTTCTTTTTGGTTTTTGCAAATATAATATTCAAATGTTGAACCTACTGAAAGACCTAATGACCAGTCAAAGGTATCGATGCAATTTGATGCTCTTGACTTCCATTAAATGCTTTTTTTATTCGCCAGTAAGGATGATATGGTTTCAGAAAATGTTGATGCCTGGTGTATACTTTTTTTCTACCATGTTTAAGTTGTATGTAGCTTATGTCTTCTTCACAGATGGGGCATGCAAGATTGCCCTTAACACTGTACCTGCTTAAATTCCCATATACTAGAAAGTCATTAATGGTACATAAAAGCATTGCACGCAAATGAAAAGTCTCATTTTGAAACCCTTCAAACACTAAAACCCCCTCATCCCACAACTTTGTCAAGTCTTCAATCAACGAACTGAGATAAACATCGATGTCATTTCCTGGCTGTCTTGGGCCCGATATCATCATAGACAACTTCATGGATTTTCGCTTTATGCACAACCAAGGAGACAAATTGTAAATTACTAGCAAAACTGGCAACAAACTGTGTTGAGTGCTTAAACTTCCATATGGATTCATTCCATCAGTGGCAAGTCCAAGCCTAAGATTTCTTGCCTCTTTGCTGAAATCCGTATACAAATGATCAATCTTCTTCCACTGGGAGGAATCAGCCAAATGACGGAGCATTCCATTGCAGTTTCTCCCATTTGCATGTCATGTAAGTTCTTTTACGTCGTCTCCATTAGCAAATAGATGCTTAAACCTTGGAATGATCAGAAGATACCATAATACCTTCGTTGAGGGCCCCTTCTTTGAGTTTTCGTCACTACTACAGTCATCATCGTCCTTCACTTTGTAATGTGAAACCCCACACCTAGGGCATTTGTGTATTTCTTCAAATTCATGTTTGTACAGTATGCAATCATTAGGGCAAGCATGAATCTTCTGATACTCCATACCCATCGGACATAGTATCTTCTTCGCCTGATAGTGACTTTTTGGCAACATGTTTTCATCTGGAAGCATATCGTGCACTACTTGAAGCAGTGAACTAAAGCTTTTATCTCTTCACCCATATCTGGCTTTCACATTAACTAGACTTAACACCACTAATAACAACGTCAAGGAATTCTTGCACCTCGGATACAAAGGCTTCTTTGAATCAGTTTGTAATGTATCATACATAGAGGCATGTGCTTGTTGAAAAGACTCTTGTCCAAGATCACAAATCATATCTTCCAAGCAATCTCCCATTTCTACATCAAACAGTTCAAATTGGGACCTACTATGCATGTCTGTCGATCACCATGCCATATCCATGTTTTACAATTCTTCTTAATCCCATCACACAATAGATGCTCTCGTATGTCGTTGAGTATTTGCCGTCTCCCGTTCAAACAATTTATGCAGGGACAAAAAAATTTTCGATCCTCATCCGGTTGACTTCTTTCCGAAGCAAATTGAAAGAACTGATCCACTCCTTCCTCATACGCAGGGCTCATGTGTCTTTCGTTCATCCAACTTTAATCCATGTAAATAATAACTCCATGATACTGACAAAGTTATTCGATGCATGAAAATCTCACTTTTTGATTAAAGGTGTGACCCTATCCCATTCAGGAAGACATTTTTTATGGTAGATTCATACATCAAGGTTAACTCTCTTTTGTTAAATTTGATGAAATTTTAGCAGAATTTCGCATTTATCTCTAAGTTCACGACATGAAAGCGATGACATTAATTCCCCGACAATCAAGTATGCACTCGGAGAACAAATAGAAATGCATTGTTCTAAAATTTCATCAAATTAAATAAAAAAATGTTAACCTTAACGCATGAATCTACCATAAAAATATGACTATTCCCAAACTGTCTAAATGGACAATTCAAGATTCAATATAACAATTAATGCAAACTGTCTACAAGAATCATTATATTCAATCTCATACGAGAATCTAAGGTTCACTCATGATGAACAAAACTTGTATATAAAGCATTGGTCATTAATCATAGACAACAACGTACAAAACCATTGGTAACAAAAATGAGCATCAAAAGTTTATGAAAAACTTTTGTACCTGTGATGATGATCATTGTAATGTCCAACAATGAATGTCATGATCACGATGCAAACAAGAAGAAAAATAGTGCCTACAAATTAAATATTTGAATGCTAACTGAGATATGAGACAAACTTGGATATATCAAGTAAGACTTTACATGAAATGAACAATGACCCTTGACTTTATATTTGAATGCTTCCATGTAACTACATTCAAGTTTATATATTATATCTGCTACTTAAATAGATTAAAACAAAACACAACCACACACAAAAAGAGATATAACAAATGAATAATACTTCAACTCATACTTCAACTTATATAGGTATATCTGTATTAAGTCTCTTAGCAATCACTGTCATCGAGTACTCGTTGGTGTCAACTAGTCCCAACTCCCAAACAGACAGTGCTAAGGTTAACATGCCTACTTTTTACTGGTGAAAATATTTCAAACCAAAGATACCCTATTGGAAGACCATGTCAAAGTGTAATCAACCTACCTGTAAGTAACCTCTTTAAATAGACAAAGAATGGAGACAATTCTCTCAATTGAGTATGGAAACAAACAAACAAACATATTGTGTAAAAGTTAAAGAATGGAAAACCACGTCGTAGCACATGCACCAAATAATCACACCATCATTAAGCACAAATAATAAATCATAAGGGAATGCACCTTAAAGTTAGAGGAAACAGTCAAGGTTGGTGACAGTGATATTGTCTGGAGGTTTTGGAGTTGTCCTGTAATTAAACAAATTATTTGTGCTAGAGAAATTATGAATAACCAAATAGACCAAGCATGCACACAGACCCAAAGATAAATAAGAAGTGTACTTAAAGGGCTTTAGGTGCCTTACACATATTTGAGTCTAGCAGTGGAATCCATACCAATTTCTGACCAAGAACCAATGAATTTGTTTCCAAAACAAATTCATCCTATTAGAAACACATAAAGCCATCAACAAGAGGAAAAACAAGTGATCAAACCACTACTACAAAACAAGTCTCATCCTAGCAAAACAAATTCATCTTATTTGAGACCCATAAAGTAGTCAACAAAAATTATAAGTGGTAGTTATAGTAAACTAAGTGTTGAATCAATGTGATGAATTATAGTTTGAGTCATAAAAATTATTCATACAATATACAAATTTGATGGACAATTTGCTTATAAGTGGTAGTTATAGTAAACTAAGTGCAAAGTGAATCAAGAATATTAATCTTAGAACTCATTTTCTACACTTCCATGAGGGTACAATTGTCAAAAAATCTTTTGGAGCTAGTTCATTATGTTAATTTAATTGAATATTTGGGTCATAATCAGAAACCTTAAGTCCTTCTCATCATTTGTTTGTACCAAAATTGATGCTAGTGACATTTATGTAGCAGACGTGATAATCACTGTAAGTAGTGAGTACATTAAGTTGCCATTTGCGCCAATATAGAACCAGATAAATATGAAGTGCGTTCAGTTTATCTTGCAAACTTTCTTCAATTTATTTAATCTATTAGTTATGCAGTTGAGAACTTAAATATGCTACTATTCATGTAAATACCATCCTAACGTAGCAAGTGATAGTAGTAGTTGCGACTATTCATGTAAATCTACTACTATTCATGTAGTCTTTATTTTAATCCTCAATAGAAGAACTACCTCACCAATCACTACCTACATTGACCAACACTTCCTCCTATATTCCTCACCCTCTCTCTCACTCTATTCAAACATCACCATAGTTTAGCACTTGAGTTATTATATCAACCACGAATGTCCACAAGTTGAGAACAAAAAAAGAAGCAAAACATGGAAGCTGTTAAGTTGTTGATCCAAGTGAGAGACCAGACACAACTTAATTGCTGTTATGTTAAGCTGTTAAGTTGGTGCTGGCAACTTGCCTCCTATAATACATATGACCCCACACTTGAAAATCCTTTTTTTTTGGTATACACTTCAGCAACCACATAAATAGTAGTTTCTAAATGATACTAACACATAGAAGTTACCTCACATTGGTTTAAATGTCTGTGTTTACCTAATTATATCTGAAGCACTTAAAAAAAAGAAAACAACAACGAAGAACAAGCAAACCGAAACCCCCCAATTGTGGGGTTGTGAGTGATCACCCTATAGGCAAATAGGCATTAGTGACACAGACTAAGGATAAGGAAGGAAGTTATAAAAAAAAAGGCTAAACAAAGCTGCCTCAAGGTTTATTGCTATCTCTCAATCCCTCACCTCTTGAATTTGATCATCACATACAAATACCATTGGAGAACCAGCTTTCTCCCCTGGTTGCAATTAATGAGATCACTCCCCTTTGGTCTAGGGAAAAACAAATACGATGATCGATATTACTTACCATAAGCAAATTTAATATTAGAACTCATGACTCATACTACTCAATGCTATTAACTGAGAATAGTGCAAGTTGATTCCCTGTCCATGACTATTCAAATACTGAGATGATCCAAAGAAAAATAGATACAAGTCAACACTTTTTTACACAAAAATCTCTAGCTTTAAGAACATGGGTAAAGGGCCTACCATGCATATGGCCACAACTATTTGCTATGAATCAAGTACTATTAAAAAGGGAAGCAGTAACAATCTTCCAGTCTAAAGATAGAACATAGATAGTACATTTACCTTGTAATTGTCCTTTTTTTTCCAGAAACCCTTGGATCATTGACTAGTGAAACAAGATTTGCAACTCCAATGCTATCAAATAAATCGTCATACATATGAAAAAGGCAGTGTAACAAAAATCATACCTTTAAAATAAATAAAAACTCTTGTACAATTGCCCTGGTAATTGATTGAGCCAGCCACCAAATAAAGGGAATAGCGGCAAACCAAGTTAAAATGAAACTAAAAGGCTCTGGAATCTGCACTTAACAATTCACGACATTACCTAATTACATATACATGACAGGTGCTTATACTTGACCAACGTGTGGATAAAATAAAAACAAGGTTGCAGCAATGGTATTGACAGAGTCGTGAAAAATAAGGTTACAACAAAATACTTGGGTACGGTGGTGAGGTGTCACGATGGCGCACTGTCACAGGGGCTGCAGATGCTAAGATAGAGTCGCAAACACGAACCTTAGACGGAGAAGAAGATAGCGTGAGGAAAATAGGGCTTGCATTCTAATATTTTTAAATGTAGCTTCATCATCGGTTTTCAATACAAAACCGATGTTAACCAAGCAATGTAAATGTTAACATTGTTTTTATGGAAAAAAACCGATGTTAACTTATCAAACGTTAACATTGGTTTTCTGCAAAACCGATGTCAACTAATGCACATTATTTACAATTATGCCACCGTGTTTATGTTAACATTGGTTTTACCAAAAACCGATGTTAACCTGATGATGTTAAATTTACATTTTCTAGTAATGTATATGGCCCTTAATGGAAGAAGTAAATCTTTGTCAATGTTATCATATATGACAATGTTTCCTTTCTTATCCTTTTGAATTTTACTTCATTGTTCTATATTCAGTTATTGATAATTTGTGGCATGAAATAATTTAAAGGAGGGGATGTCATAGAGGATGCATATGATAACGGATGATTTGAAATCTGCATAAAAGTCATGGACTCCTTGTATGTAGATTTGAAGAATTCTGATTTTGGTGCGAAAGTAGCTTATATTTGATAACACCAAGTAGCATATATTCTATTTTTTTACTGATTTATAATGTGACAATTATTTTACTTTTCAATGTACTTCAACATGATTGAGTCAAAACCATGGACTGAGGTTCAACTGAGTTATTGATTTAATTTTATTAATTTGAGCCAACCTATTAACACATTTGGACAAATATCACGTAGTAAATTGACATGTTTTTGTGGTGTGGACTTGAAAGGCTTGGTTTTTAATTCCTTTTATTCTTTTTATTCTGAAATTGTCTATTGAATTCATCACTTGCACATTCACTTTTTATTCAAATTAAAGCATTTTATTATTTCTTTTCTTATAAAAAGATTAGAAAGTGTGTTCATTTTCTATGAACAGTTTATTCCTGGCTACAGGCACATATTCTTTGGTTCTATATATGCATAGATATTCCTGGCCAGACGTACATATTTCTTATTTAACACATAATTCGTGAATAAAATAATTAAATCATACAAACACAAAATGAATGAGTTGTAAGTTTTAAAATGTCTCAAAATTCTGAGTTTGTTTTCTAATTATAAAAATTATCAAACCTTGTTTTACAAAGATAGGCCAATAGAGGAATTTAAATTAAACATAATACTTATGTAGCAAAATTTGGGTGGCAAAATTCATATGTTGAAATTGTTGGAGTTAGCCCTTCTCGCTAATCCATTTCAGACTATATTTGTATCGTTACATTGGTTTACATATTTTATATGCATGGGGTGTGAAACTCTCTATCCCTACTACATATAGGGGAAGGAAACATAGAATAGCAGGAGTAATTTAAAAATACTAACTTCACAACTCAATATAAAGCTTCTTAATGGAGTAAAAGGTTCACATTCATTAATTAACCAAGTTAAAACTTATCGGTGAGAATATAAAAATATGTTCCAGCTCCAAACAAAGACCACGTGGTATTACAACTAAAATTTCAATGAGAAACATAGAAGTAAATCATGTTCGACTACATATCTCATACTAGCATATGTTAAAAACAACATAAAACCCTAAACCCCGATGTCACATCCTATCAAAGCATGATATCCCAACATCCTCTACCATGAGGTTCTCCATAGCCATTCACCTAATCATCTGCTCCCATGAACACAAGGTTCGAGATCATCACAAGATCCAAAAATAAACAATACACAGGGAGTGAGTTATCGCATTCTTGGCTAATAGAGAGAAATGAGACAACATGTATGTATACATATCATATAAATGAAATACATCTTACTTAAACACAGCTCACGTCATTCCACCACTTATCATATAACATCACATCTCAACACAACATGTCTCATACATTTTCACATCATTCATGTACTCAAGGATCAAAACACAATATCACACAACCAGTCAATAATGATCAATACACAAGCATTATGTAACAGATATACTAAGACCCAATCCTAGATGCAATGTGGTACCATGTCGGTGAAAAACCTTGTCGAGCGCCTAAGAGTACATGACAAGATAGATCACACATTAGTAAGTCAGGTCACTTTCACTAGGTGAAATCATAGGGTGACCAGTCAGGGTCACTCTGTTTTGTGAGAATGCTCCAACCATACAGGATCAACATAGACTTAGAGGAAAACTCAAACCGAGTGTATTTACCCCCAAGGCCTAGACTCTGAAGAGTCCGTTAGGGCCTCTCCCTCCTAATTCAGGTCCAACCTTGAAAACATTTTAACACACAGACACTATCTATGAACTATACAAAACACACAACTCTTCAATTGTTCTCAAAATAATTTTAACTCGTCGCACCTCAAAGTGATTCAACTTGTCGAGTTCTCACAGTGGATCTCATCACAATACTCGTTGCACAAAAAATTGTCATCCTCAAAGGACCCATAGGCATGTGATTGTACGGTTCATAGCTCATAACTCAATGCACACAACATCTCAATGCACGTGTGATCTCACAATTTAACACATATTCAACTTGTCACTTACACACAGTTCATCATCCTAAGACAACATGTCATCATGCATCATAATACATATCACATAATAATACTATTAATATGTTATGTTCGTATGATTAATCATCTCATTAAAACAACCATTTAAAACCACATATGTGCCACTGGAGTTTGAGCAAGGGCATGCTCAGGTTAAGCATGATCGTGCTTAACCACTCCAGCACGGGCATGCTCATGCAACTCAGCACGATCATGCTCAGGGAGCACGACCATGCTCACACGGTCAAGGTCAAATCATCAATGTGCCTAAGCATAGGCATGCTGCTCATCAAGCACAAGCGTCCTTGATGAACATGATGATAAGCACGGGCGTGCTCTCATCATCACAACTTCAGAAATAGTTGGTTTTCACTAACCACAATCGTGCTAATCATCAAGCATGACTGTGCTTCACGAAAAACCTCTATTTCGCAAGCACGAAGGGGCTCAATTCAAGCCCCAAAACCTGTCCAAAACACAAACGAATTATACATAAATGCTTCTCATAACATGGGGAGTAAAACCCTTCAAACTATTTTACATAATCATATCAAAATCAAAGGAATGAAAATCATAGGTTCAAAAGCACAAAAACACCATGAGCAATCAATTTTATCAATCAATTCACATTAGGGCATCAATTGGCCCATCAAACATAACAATCACATAATTATAATCGTAAAGGCAAAATTACAATATAGTAAACATCCCAAGATAAAACCCCAATTTAATCCTCTAAGGATCCCTTCACATGTTCATTCTAACCCCAATTGTGATAAACTCATCAGTTACCTCTAAGCGGATAAACTCATTTGTCCAGCAGTTATAGCAGAATCTCTAGTGGTTCCCTAAGATTCCTTAAGTTTTTTCCTCTGGTTACTTTGCTAGTGTTTCCAAGTGTTAGATAGAAGGAGAAGGAATTGAAGCCTTAATTTCAATGTCTCTATGTGAGGGGCATGTCTCTCTCTAGAGACATTACTTCCAAAATCCCAACGGTAGTAATGTTAAAAGATGTGTTCCGAAGGTGGTATCTAAATTTCATGACGATTCAATGGTTAAAGAGTCTGGGATTGTAGTTTTACCAGGACAAATTTGGGCGTTTGCGAGAAAAAAAAGGATTTTAGGAGAGAAAGAAGGGAGAACAAATTTGGGAGGAAGAAAGAGCAGAGAACGTACGTAGGTTTATAAAAACTACTCTGAGTTTAAAAGGAATATTTATATATCTGAGTACTCTGAACCTATAATTTACCCTATTTCTCTTTATCTTATTATTTTATAAAAAAAAGAACTCTATTTTACTCTTTTATTAAATAAATAACCAATTAAAACATCCCTTTATTTTCTAAAACACCATTTTACTCTATTTATTTTCTAATACTATAAAACCTTTATTTTAATTAACAATAACCTTTTTTCCCATTTATTTAATTTCTAAAAACTCTAATAATTTCTGATCCACATGACTAATCATTAAAACTCAATTTCAACCCTATATCTCACCCCAAAATATTTACTTAATTCAATTAATTATAAAAACTAAAAATTCATACTTAATAAATATCAATATATATTTATTTATCGAAAACTGGGGTGTTACATGAGGCATGATATTATTAAGTTACTAGTTTTATAGTGTAATACTTTTCTTAGAATATGTGATTCGTTCAATGACAAATCAAGTGGGACTTGATTGTGAGATTCATTGAATAATGAAATGTTATTCTAAAAGTATCCATAGTCAAGTATTATTATTGACTAGGGCGACAATAATGCATTAAGGCTACTGTGTGAGTAGACTAATGACCATGTCTCACAGGTCATATGTATGAGATATCAAGTCGACACACATGTATAAAAATTAGTAGTAATATTTATATTTGATAGACCTACTATGAGAAGGCTTCATAATAGTTATGTAAGTGACATAAGTGCTTCTCATGACAACCATAAGGTCATAATAGTCCTTCAACTTGGATTCACTATGATTCCTACATGTAAGAGTTGTAGGCTTTAATGTTGTCAAACATCATCATAACAAGGTGATCATAAAGGTAGTACTTGGGCCTACAATGAATCATGTTGAGGGATGTGAGTGATGTAGATAGGATTCGTCCCTCCTACATAGCAAGATTTATGTATATGGGCTTCTCAATAGAATAGGGCGTGATATAAGCAATGCCACATGGAAATAGGCCAGTATGAGATATTGGACCCGTTTGCATTTACACATCCACTTGGGTATCAAGAAATTGATTATTAGACTTAACAAAGATGACACTCTTATGTCCCGTGTTCGATCAAGACATTTGGATGAAAGGACAAAAGGCTACACGGTGGAAATAGTTGCAATAAGTTTGAAATTGAATCACTGATTTTCTCATGGGTTAGGTGGTAGCAATGCATTGTTAGATGTCAATCATTGTCTATAGTATTATAAAGATAATATTATTACAACCTAGTGAGAGTCTATAGGGTCACACACATAAAGTAATCAAACAAATGAATACATTAGCTAGATGTAATTTAATTTAGTTCATAGTTATTTAATAAATATGAGTTAACTAATTAACAACATATTTAATTAAATGAGATGCAATACATAAAAGATAATTAATTAGATATGATTAAATTAATTATTTGTATATTTAATCAAATATGATTTGATGAGATAGAAAATATGCCATCTATAATCAAATAAGATATGTTTAGGATTTGGGATAAATTATTCTCTTACATATATGAGAAAGGGTGACCTATCACAAATACATGAGATACATGAAATTCACTATTGAGAGTGAGAGAGTTGTGTGTCTACCAAATTTCAACACATCTATCATAGGCTGGCATCAAGATCCCGCTCTAACTATTACTCATGTGGACTAAGTAGAGGCGCCATAATTTTGACACTTGGTGATCAAAGGCATCCATCACTTGAAAGCACACTACAAATGTACATTCTTAACCCATAGCGATTCTTATGTAATGTGTTGTCCATGGGATGAGGTTCTTTCCACTCATGGTCTCTTACAAAATTTTAAAGTTATAGACCATGAAACCCCGACACCCGCCTAGGGATAGCAATGAATGGGATATTTAGTTGTATACCCCTTAGGGGGTATGTATATTGAAAGGGGTATTCAGCTGATCAAATTTTTGAATACCCACGAGAAACATTGACCTAAAGACAGATCCAAATGTGGTATCAGATATTCGGCTAACTGAATGGCTGAATAACTATATGAACTTGATCACGAGAAATATCAGCAACTAAAGGAGGCTTTGGGTATTCGATTTACTAGATAGTTGAATACCTACAAGAGCTCAACTCAAAGAAATGTTGAAGTAAGGATACCATGGGCACTCGGATAACTGAATAGTCAAATACATCCAATTATATGATCGAATACCATAGAATATCTAAACCTATAGTGAAACTATAATGGTATCATAATCAATATTATATGTGTGATCACCTCTATAATGATAATTAAGACTAGATTAGCCAAAATGGTAATCACATACAAAGGCTTGTGCATCCAAAGCCCACTAAGGTATGTATAAAAAGTTAGACCTTTGAGGTAAATCAACTATGGCTAAAATATGTTTTTCCTCCCTGCAAAATTTTCTTATGTTTTTTCATCCTCATAAAATTGAAATGTATTGTATTTTGGCCTGGAGTTAGGCTTGGATGAATCCGAGCCCATGTGACATTTTTTAAAACTTAAATTATATGCTAAAATATGTTTTTCATCCATATAAATATTGAAATGTTCGAAATCCATCCATGCAAATTTTTTATTCTTTTTTTCGTCCTCAAAAAATTGAAATTTGTAACTTTTTTGCCCGAACATAGGTTCAGGTATCTAAACTTACGTGTCACTATTTCATTGGTTCCATTGATGGCTATAGGAGTAGGTGATTTCTGGGAGTTAAAAACTGCCACAAAATACAGAAAAAAAAACCCCACAAATTTGTAAATCTCTCTTTCATAACCTCTTTCTTCCATAACTTTCTTCATCTTCTTCGAATTTAAATAAATAATTTTTTTCTTTTTTAAATGTTTTTTTCAAGTACAATGACCAACATCACCTTATTGACTATGTTATCTTCTTCTTCTTCTTCTTCTTTGAATTCTCTTTCATTCTAAAAATCTAACACCTTCACTCTCAAACTCAACATTACGAATACCAATTCCAATGTTATATCTGAATCAAATGTTGCCGATAAACTCAAGAACCTTGATTTTGAATTCACCTCTCTCTCGGAATAGCTTAGTGAATGGAGAAGATGAAGAAAGTTAGGAAAGGAGGAGGTTAGGGAAGAGAGATTTACAAATTTGTGGGTGATTTTTTCCTATATTTTGTGGAGGTTTTTAACCCTAAAAAATCACTCACTATCATAGCCATCAATGGAACCAATGAAGGAGTGACACGTAGGTTCGAATACCCCAATCTTCGTTTGGGTCAAAAAGTAACAAATTTTAATTTTTTTAGGACAAAAAGAAATCAAAATTTTGCAGGGATAGATTTTGAGCATTCCGAATTTTATAGGGATGAAAAATTTATTTTAGCCTATAATTTAAGTTTTAAAAAATTCCATGTATCCAAGCCTGGCTTTGAGCCAAAAAATAACACATTTCAATTTTATGAGAACCAAAAACATAACGAAACTTTTGCAGGAACATATTCCAAACTTTTATATATTTATAGGAAAGCAAAACATATTTTAGTCATCAATTATTCACTCGTTTATTATGCTCATTTCCCTCTTAGCCTCAAGATTTGACCAGAGAGTTGGAGTATCCTTTACATATACGTACCCCACCCTCTTGATAGTCGAGAAGTCGAAGACTTGGAAATACAATAGTGGAGTTGAAAAGTCTATAGGAAGGAAACTACCTTGCTACCCTTAGCTAGACAACTACAATTTTAAAAATTATTAAATTAAAATATATATTAAAAAGGATTAATTAAGTTTTTAGTCCTTCAATTTTTTCAAATTTTAGTCCTTCAAAAGTTTTTTTTTAACAAATTTTAGTCTTTCGTTAATTTTTCATCAACATTTTTGGTCTCTCAATTTTTTTTTTATCATTTTTAGTCCCTCATTTTTTTCTCAAGATTAATCCTTGTTTTTGTCCACTTTTAGTCCCTTATTTTTTATATATTCTAAACTAATTTTGAACAATAAAAATAAATAAAAAACTAAAAATAAAAAGTTTTTTTAGAGACTAAAAATGCTAACAAAAAATTAATGAAGGACTAAAATTGTCAAATAAATTTTGAGGGCCTAAAAATTAAATTATAAAAAATTTAAGAGACTTAAAAACTTAATTAGTTCTATTGAAAATTTAAAAATGCTTTGTTTCTTCGTTTTTTTTTCTTTCTCGGTAACTGAACCTTTAAAAGCATATCCTTAAAGAGGGTATCTTATCTCATGAGTTGCTGCCACGACTTTTGTCCAGATTCCAAATTCTGTCGTGTGGGCGGTGGAATTATACAAAAAGAGGAAAGTACGCCCCCAACCAATCCAATCATTTCACACTTACAGTTATAGATTTTGGTACTCATGTAACTTTTTGAAATGTGAATATGGTGGCAAGGGGTGACCCATATCCATACCTTTTCATTGAGCTAGCTTGGAGGTTTGGAAATTGGAAGAGGTTTTACACTCATGACAAATATTTCAATGGTTTCAGAAACCACGTGATGGCAGTAATTTAGGATAGGCGTGATATAATGATATTTATATTCAAATACAATGAATATTCTTTTCTTCATGATCAAATGCATAGGACCCGCAAGCTTTTAGGATTCAATGAGTGGAAATTAATGTGGAAGGTAATGTTATGCAATTGAAACCAAACAATTCATGGCAGCTTTAAATGGGCAGAATGAATAATTGAATTAGGCATGCAGGGGGACAGACAGCCATTTTTCTTGGATTCCTTGTACTCAAACTTATCCCATGTACTCTTTCATATATAATTAATCTCCTTTTCTTCCTCGTCCCGTGTACTTTCTTTCTTGTTTTTTTATATGTTTGTTTGAATCAAGATAGAGTTTGATATCTTATTTTCATGTTAATGACGTATGTGCAAGATTTGTTGAATATATTTGTTGGGCTAAGGAATCCAATTTGATTAGAACATCAAAATCACACACATGTTAAAGTATGAGGATAAATTAATCTTTAAAATTATTATGAAAAAGTAAAAACTTAAATATGTTCTTAATTCTATAAATATATCACTTTTTATTTACGTTTCTATAATCTTTTTTCTTTAGTTTATTATAATTATTAAATAGTTAGATTTCTTAAACATATTAATAGGATTTGATTTTTTAATAATGCATATTGAAAAGATTTTATTAAAGTTAAAATTCACTTTAGTAATCTCTATTTTATGAAGATTAATTAATCTCAATGACTTTCAACTATAGTTACTTTTAGTAAAATAATAATTATTATAATAATATCATGATGACATCATTAAAATTCACATTTTCAAATGATAATATTATAAAGTGTCTCAGAAGTAAATAATGTTATCATTAAATAATAACATCACTAAATGTCAAGTCATCCAAAACTAAATGTAAAAAGTAATATATTTACAAAAACTAAAAGTAAAATAAAAAAATCAGAGGAAATAGAAAGAGTAAAAAGAAGTGACATATATTTGCAAGACAGTGACTAAAAAATCAGAAGTAAATAATGCTATCATCAAATGATAACATCACTAAATGTCAGATCATCCAAAACTAAATGCAAAAAGTGATATATTTACAAAAACTAAAAGTAAAATAATCAACCAGAGGGAATATATAGAAGGGGTAAAAAGAAGTGACATATATTTGCAAGACAAACAATGACTTAAAAAAATACTAAGGTATTAAACTAAATATTTAAATTGACCTATAAAAATTGATTATCACTTATTAATGAAAAAATGATTACAAATAATAAATCATATCTTAACAAAATTTACCACTTAATAATTTAAATTGACAAAAAAATATTAAAATGTAAAAAAAAAAATGAAACTCTTGAGGGCCTAAGGCAAAGGCCTCATTGGCCTTATGGTTTCCATGGCCCTTATGAGTACCCACAAAAGTGTTTGCAAGCTAGAAGAGTAATTAATCTCTAATATTATTTTGTATATTATGATTGTATTAGATTTAACATATATTATATTTGTTTCGCTCTATTTAAGAATAATAAATTTATATGTATATATTGTCATCATATGATATCCAAGTTTAATTTATAGGTTTTGTTAAGCGATTAAAACATTAATATTAATAATAGATTTGTTAGATGATTATACTTGGAATATTGTTTATTTGTAAGTTAAATTTAAAAGAATTTTGCGAAGTAAATAAAAAATAATAAAATGATAGAACCTCAATACAAAAAGAATTGCATGATACTATTATCTACTGATTACTCCATTAATTTAGCATCAATTATCCACTTTAAAAAATCACTTCAAGTCTTTGAAAGAATGCAAAGATAACAAGAAAAGGATAGAGAAGATGATAGAACTAAACAAATTAAAGTAACAATTATATGTATACAATTTTAAAATATTCTATCCATTATAACTTAGAAGTAAAAATCAAACATATAGTTTTAATTAATTTTATTCTTTCCGTTGCAATTTTATAGGCACTTAAAATAAGTAAATTTGTCTTTTGATTTCTTAATTTAGGAGGTAATATTGCATGTATCCACGGGGGAAAACAATTCTTATGTTAGACTTTATTTATTTTTCAACCGAACTCAGAGTTTGTTTCTTTTTCTTTCTTACAATGAATCATGGATTACAAAAAAAATCTATTACCATTCAAAATCTGAAACAAGCCCATTAATAATTTATAATAATCAATTATACAATGATACATGCTATTCCAATTATAATCACTATCAATACTAATAACAATATATGAGCAATCCCTTTTTTTGGTCTGCAGCAATTATATACGATTCTAATTCGAAAGAGAAATTGTAATATTACATTTTTTTAATAGACTATAATATTATATAGTAACTAGTATATTGGAAAAAGAACGGAGACCTAAGACTATGACCTAACTGGTCTCACGCTGTACACGGCCCTGACCATCATGCACCATTACCTATCATTAGAATCCAAAAAATCACAGTCCCAAGACCAAATTGCACATCGTACCATACTTTGATGCCAAAGGCCATCATTTATATCCCACACCACAACAAACCTCATCATAACCTAATCTCCAATTATATATAGCCATCAGTGAGACCTAAACACCATCCACCAGGACACTTCACATGCAAAGTCATAATGTTTAGCCACACAATAAGAAGCCCCAGTCTACTGAGCCTAAGAGGAGGATGATAAGCATCCAGATGACCGTATATGACTTGTTGTGCATGTTGACTTTAATGAAGGATAAGCCAGCCACAATAGTAGTGACAAGAAAAAATTGCCCTAGATTTTTCATTATTGGAAAATTGTTCCGTTTATACATGGAATTATGTTGTTGGGTTGTGTGGTTAAAACAAGTTGGCATTGATTATCTTCCAACAAGCTAAATTGAAGGGGTGGTTTCTTAAGAAATTGATTAGGAAGGAAGGTATTACGAATTAGGGCCAAGGCCCAACTTAAGAAATTAGGTTCACCCGTAGGCATCTACATTTAAGTAATTATCTCAAGATACTCCAAGAATAACATATAACTCCTCCCTTGCGCCATTGATCCTAAATATGAAAATCCAACTCATTATTATCAACTATATATATATATATATATATATATATATATATATATACCTCAATCATTATTATTACATGTATACACATTTATTACCATATACCTTGAGTGATGATGTTATTTGCTAACTTAAGTATCAAAGTATTTTTATAAATACCCACCATCATTTTGATGTTTACAAGCATAGATTCAAGCCAGGTTAATCTCACTTATGTTCATTTAGTAATTAATTTGGGACACTAGGTAGTTAGAATTTGAAACCATCACCTCCCACACTTCAATTCTTTAAGCCAAATGAAAGGGACGGAGATTTGAGAAGAAAGGGAGATAGAAAATAAGAAAGAGGGGTGTGGAGATGGAGATTGGAAGTATTTAAAATTTATTTTAATGCTTAGGTATATTTTATCCCCGTAAATATGTTACTTTTTATTTTTATTTCATTAATGACATTTTTTATGACAATGTCACTTAATAATATGATACATATTGACATCATCATTTAAAAATGTTACACTTAATGACGTCCACCACATCAATTTTTTTTATAATAAAGAATGATGACAATGATTAAAAGAGAAACATTTGATAAAGATAAAGATGAGAAGTAAACCAAAAAATTATAGGAACCCAAAATGTAAAGAGATATATTTACAGAAAGTAAATATTTTTAAGCTAAAAGTAAATTTAGTCCTTTAATTTAATAGTTATTTATCAATATATTTTTCTTATTCTTATTATTTAAAAAAAACCTTAATTTCGTAACTATCACTCACTTCCTCCATTCTAGATTATATGACGTTTAGAGAGAACAAATTATTCAAAAATATATATTGTTTTACAAAGCACTATTTTTATTTAATACTTAGTGAAAATAGTGCATAGGAAGAGTAGGTCTTTAATTAGAAAAATAAAGGAAATATTTGGAAGTTACCTAATGTATTCGTTAAATTCAATAAATTAGTTGTATTATTTAATACTTGTTTCAAAATTTTAAACGTATTATAATCTGGAATGTAGAGAGTAATTTGACGGTAACTTTATTATTATTTACCAATTTGTCCTCATGTCAGAAAATTTATTGAAGGTTATTAAATATAAAGGTTAAATTGTGTAAAACGATCATGTTATAAAAATTAAATTAATTAATATGATGATAATTTTAAAAATGAATTGAATAATAATTACTAAATCATGAATTAAATTTAATATTTTATATTATTAATGACGAAATTGACCGACATAAATTTAAAAGATTAGATTGATGTTTTACTTTAACTAAATATGAAGTGAGTGATTTATGTCATATCATGGCTCATCACATTTAGGCAGGTTGAAAATCAAAGTTTGATTAGTCATGTGCTGAGTCATTTGACTCGGACAAAAGATCGATGTTTCCAACTCATCAAATGTGACAAATTTGACATGAGTATTATGTGCAATTGTGGATACATTGTAAACATAAATATATACTGATTTCTTTTATATGACTTTCTAAATCTTTTATATTTAAGATAGAGTATTTCTTTCATTCTATTTTTTTAAAACAAATTTTTAGTTATAAAATATATACTCATTTTTTCTATACTTTTTGTTTATATTTCTTCTTTTCTCATTACATAACTTATCTATTGCTTTCTTTCTTTTCCTTTTCATTTTCCCTTTCATGTTTATCAAATCTCGTATATATATTGTTGTCCATTGAATAGCATTTCTTTCACATCATTTGATACTTGACAAGATGAGCACGACCTTTGCGAGCCTCTTTATATTCACTATCACTGCTTAGTCTTCTATCCATACATAAAATTTTGGCTGGCTTTAGTTACTTCTATGTTCTATCTATCTATCCCTATGGCAATAAGCTTGAGAATATTATGCATTGTCCTTCTCTTCACGTCAATTCTGATCTGCCAAGAAGCCCGTCCTCTACCTTCCACATTCTCAAAAAGTAATCAAAGCCATGCATTTGCAGGGAGTGCCACAAAATTGCTGAAGGAAATTTTGCTAAGGAAACAATTGCTAGGTACAGATAATTATTATGAGCCTAATCGACTCAGTCCAGGTGGTCCAGACCCTCATCATCACTAACGAATTTCCAATTCAAGAAACGTACATGAGAATCCTTGATTCAGATGCAAAACAGGAAAAGGAATGAAAGATTGTTATTGCCACAGCATTTACCTTCCCACATATGCATTCCTTTTTGGATTAGGGGTCCATAAATCATGTGTATAACATAAAATAATTTATGTAACCACTTTTAGTTGATTCTTAAGAAGAATCACAAAGAGGGTAGTTGGACTGATCCTAGATTCTCTGTAGTCTGTAGCTACAATTTTCAATTAACGAAACTTTGCTCATTTGTTTTGGTGCGAGGTTTGAGGTTTTAAATTGTGGTTGTAGTTATATATATAGTCACGGTCGCTTAGAGGAAATTACATACGGATAAATGTGGTCGATACTGCAATTGCAGTCGTAGTAATCCAAAACCTTTATCATTGGGTCTGAAATTGCAGTCAGACCATTTTTAAAATTAATAATGTTGACCTCTATTATATGGATAGGTTATTAATTAATAATGTTGTGAGTTTTTGTCTTAGATATCGTGATATTGGATATTGTTGTTGTTACATTAACGATCTATAGAAAGGGGTAGTGTTCCACATTTCAAACTAAACTTGATCCTATAATTACCATTTAACTTAGAATGAGAACTGCCTCAACCAAAATATTAAGAGGAGTTAATTAAAGGACAACCTTAAAATGGATGTGCTGCTACAATAATTTGAATTTTTCACCAAATTAGCATGTCTGGTCTATGGGCTTAAATTCTCTGCCATTACAAGAAAATGATGAAATAAAGTTGAATAGTATTGGTCTTGACACTGATGCCTAACTACTAGTGTTGGTTTAGTCAATCTAACATTTCAGGCGAATCACACCAAAATGAGAGAGATCCAAAGACTATATAGGTATGAGACTAGTCAAATGATGAATAATCAAAGAAATTAATTAGTACTACCTATACCAACAAGATGCGTCTATTTTTTGGTAACCTATCACTTAAAAACTCCACAATTAAGCGTGTTTGGCTTGAAGTAGTTATGAGATGAGTGACCTTCTCGAAAGTTTCCCAGAAAGTGTGTGAGTGAGGACAAAGCACACTGAAAAGTCTCGTGTTGATTTGCGGGGACAATCATTAATCCTAAAAGCAGCTGAAAGAGATTTTTGAGGTCTCGAAAAGGTCTACCATAGAGGGTTTTGACCGGTGGAGGATTCTGACCAGTAAGGAAGTTGAGTGAAGAGTTACTGCATGAAGTGTCATAGAGTGTGAGTCATCTAGACGTCGAAATTAGGCAAGTTACAAATGGTATCAAGGCAGACATCCCTCCCAGTATGGTGTTGTTTGAGGATGAACCAGGTGAAAATTGGTGGGCATGCAACTCCCTAGACAAATCACACCGAAATGAGAAGTATTCATGGGTTGTGTAGGTATGAGACTGAACAATCGAAGATGATTGAAGAATTTAATTGGTACTACCTATACCAACAAAATGTATCTACTTTTCGATAGCCTATCACTTGAGAACTCCACAGCTGAGCGTGTTTGGCTTGTAATAGTTATGAGATGGGTGACCTTTTCGAAAGTTTTCCAGAAAGTGTGTGAGTGAGGACAAAGCACATTGGAAAGTCTCATGTTAGTTTGCGGGGATAGTTATTGATCCTAAACATAGCCATAAAAGATTTTTGAGGATTTGGAAAAGGTTACCTGCAAAGGGTTTTGACCAGTGGAGGATCTTGATCAATAAAGAAGTTGAGTGAAGAGCCACATGTGAAGTGTCATAGAGCGTGAGTCGCCTAGATGTCAAAATCAGGGGCATTACAAATGGTATCAGAGTAGACATCTCTCCTAATGCGGTGTGCTTCGAGGATGAACTAGGCGGGCATGCCACACCCTGGACAAATCACACAAAAATGAGAGGGATCCAAAGGTTGTGCAGGTATGAGACTAAACAGTTGAGGATAACTTAAAGGATTTAATTGGTACTATTTATACCAACAATATGCATATACTTTTCGGTAGCCTATCACCTAAGAACTCCACAATTAAGTGTGTTTGGCTTGGAGTAGTTATGGAATGGGTGATCTTCTGGGAAGTTTTCCAAAAAGTGTGTGAGTGAGGACAAAGCACATTGAAAAGTCTTGTGTTTATATGTGAGGATAATTATTGATCCTACAAGTAGTCGAAGAAAATTGTTAAGGTTCCAGAAAGGACTACCTACGGAGGGTTCTAACCAGTGGATGGTTCTAACCAACAAGGAAGTTGAGTGGTGTGTTACCGTGTGAAGTGTCATAGAGTGTGAGCCATCAAGACGTCGATAACCAAGGACGTTACAACTAACACTAGGTGGACACTATATTTTAATTGTAGTGCCAATGTCAACACTAATTTACATAAGTTAACACTGGTTAGGTCAATGCTAACTTTAACATTTCAATTATATAATTAATAAATGTTAATTTCTTGGCATAGCAGAAATTAGGAAAGTGTCATTTATCCATTGTTGAGGCTACTATATTACAGTTAGTGGTTGTTGTGATCAAATTCCTTGGACGAATTTGGTTGATCAAGGAAAATTCCAACTAATCACCGTTGTTCGAGGTATGCAAGTTCCTAGCCATATTCTCTTGGCAGATGATATAATGGTTTTTTGGCAGAGGATCGAAACATTCTTTGGAATCTCTCATTAATCTTTTTCAAGCCTATGGTGAAGCTTATGCCAATTTGTTAATCTTCATAAATGTTGATTTTACCATGGCTCTCCCTTAGCCCCAGGCTTTTGATTATTCATAATGTTCTTGGGTTTAATATGGGATTTCTCCCTTTTTCATAGTTGGGAGTTCCACTTTTCTATAGTAAACTTGGAAAAGTTGATTTCATGCTCATGATAGACAAGATTAAATTGAAGTTGGCTTCTTGGAAGGGCACATTACTCTTAGTGATGGGTCATTTATTGTTAGTCAAGTTAGTCATCCAAGGTTTACTCCTTTACTCCTTTAAGGTATATCCTTGGCCTATGTCCTTCATAAAATCTATTGATTATTGGATTTGTAACTTTATTTGGAGTGGTGATATCTATCATAAGAAGCTAGTCATTGTAGCCTAGAATAAGTTGTGCTTGCCCTTGGATAGAGGTAGTTTGGGCTTACTTTCTTTGAGGACCATTAACAAGGCATCCATGCTAAAGTTGTGTTCAAACATCATATATAATAAGATTTCTTGGGGCAATTACTTTTTGCTAGACACTTTCATTCAAGTAAGCCTTCTTCTTCTTATGTCAGATCATTAATCTAGTGTTGCATTTGTCCCTAGATTGATTTAGTCTCTGATAATTCTTCATGGAGACTAGGAGATGGTACCTTGATATACTTCTGGACTCATAAAGGGCTAAGTCAACTGATTGTTGAGATGTTAAATATTCAAGATGTTCACTCTAAGCTTCAAGCCACTGTCTCAGATTTTGTAGAAAGCTACTCCTGGAATTCATGGTGAGTTCACTTCCCTTTTTCCAGTAGCATCCCATTTGATCTCTGAAATGATCATTCCAGTTCAACAATTTTCAGACTCTTTTATTTGTCCACATCTTCTTCAAGCTCATTATCCTTTAAAGATGCGGTTTCTTTTTTTATGAGACTTTCATGATCTTCCCCATGTCTCTTGGCACAAACTCCTTTGGCGCCCTTCTATTCTTCCCTTGAGATCTTTCTTCTTTTGGAGATTTATTTTTAATAAACTTCCAATAGATGATAAGCTTCAATTGTGTTGTTATGTGATGGTTTCCTCATGTTCCTATTGTAACTACAACCTAGAGTCTACTAATCATCTTTTGCTCCAATGTCCTTTCGCAATTTTTATCTAGAGATGGTTGAATGACATTTTGAATCGTAACCTTGTTTGTCTATCACCTCTTGATGTGAATCTTACGGGGCGGATCGTTTGATACAGGCTACGAAGGTTTGGATGACGCCACTTCCGGTGAAGGAAGATAAGTCAGGGTAGACGCCACTTCCAATGAAGGAAGATAAGTCTGGGTAGACGCCACTTCCGGTGAAGGAAGATAAGTCTGGGTAGACGCCACTTCCAATGAAGGAAGATAAGTCTGGGTAGACGCCACTTCCGGTGAAGGAAGATAAGTCTGGGTAGACGCCACAAGGATTACCTTGATAAGTCTGATAATTGGTTCAACAAGGAACCCAGAGAGAAACTCTCACCCAATTTTATCAAATGCCCAAAAGTTTCTTTTTTTTTTTCTCTATTTTTTGTTTTTTTTTTCAGACGTCCAGCTATTAGAATTCGTTCAATAGGCAATCATCATTAGGCAAATTTGACAATTTAGCAATTCGGCAATTAGGCAATTTTTACCCCAAACAGAATTCAAATAGGCTGAAACAAAAGTTATGAAGAAAAGACAGAATACAATATGATAGGCACAAGAACAAGAAACAAGAACTCAAACAAATTTTTTTTTTGACACAAAGTTTGAAAGACACAAGAAACAAGAACAAGAACGTGACAAGAACAAGAACAAGAACGCAAATAACAGAACAAGGACAAAAACACGAACCTAGACAAATTACGAAGAATAAATAAAATAGGATAGGATAGGATAGGATAGAACCTGTATCAAGAGCCAAAGCTCTGATACCAGATGATGTGAACCATACGGGGTGGATCGCTTGATACAGGTTACGAAGGTTTGGATGACGCCACTTCCGGTTAAGGAAGATAAGTCAGGGTAGACGCCACTTCCAATGAAGGAAGATAAGTCTGGGTAGACGCCACTTCCGGTGAAGGAAGATAAGTCTGGGTAGACGCCACTTCCAATGAAGGAAGATAAGTCTGGGTAGACGCCACTTCCGGTGAAGGAAGATAAGTCTGGGTAGACGCCACAAGGATTACCTTGATAAGTCTGATAATTGGTTCAACAAGGAACCCAGAGAGAAACTCTCACCCAATTTTATCAAATGCCCAAAAGTTTTTTTTTTTTTTAATTTACTGCAAAATTCTTTGTTCCTTAATCATGGCAAGAGCTGGTGACAATGGTGGTGTATATCATCAACTGGATGAATCTCAACGCTTATTTCTGGACGCGTGGACTACACAAATGCAACGTTTGTTGAACCGTAACAAAGAAAAGCCCTACAGACGAATAGCCAAATCTTCCTCGTTTACTCTTAAACCTCTATCCCCTAGAGAAGTGTGTGATGACCAAATCAGAATGGGAGAAAAGAGAGAACAAGAGAAAGAAAATAGTGAGGCACCACAAAGGAATATGAAAAAGAAGAGTGATACACCCGAGGAAAAGAGTGATACACATGAGAGAAAATTTAATTATTTTGCAGAGGCGAGTGAAGTGAGGAAAGTGTTACCTGCTCATGAACCACTCAATCTACAGTATTTCAAAGATAGTAAAATTTCTACTGATAATTCTAATGAGTTTACTATTTCTATTTCTCCTAGTGTTCAACCCTTATTGCAGAAATTTAAAAATGTCTTTCCTATGGAGATTCCTCATGGACTGCCACCTTCAAGAGGCATAGAACATCAAGTTGATCTCCTTCCAGAAGCTTCATTGCCTAATAGGCCAACTTCCAACAGCAAGCCCCAAGAGACTCAGCATAAGGATGCACAGACCAAAGTTACGTATGTGAAAAGATTGTATGACCAAGTGAAGGTGCAAATTGCAAAGAAGAATGAAAGCTATGTCAAGCAAGCCCACAAGAAAAGGAAGGAAGTGGTACTTGAACACGGTGATGATCCTGAACATTTGAGGACAAATGTTTTCCAAGAAGGAGGGAATGATGAGAATCATGAAACTGGCCAAATACAGGCTAAAGGCCCAAGTGGAGAAGAACGAAGGCCCAAGTGGAGAAGGACAAAGCCCCCGAGTGGAGAAGGATGAAGGCCCAAGTGGAGAAGGATGAAGGCCCAGAGGCAGAGACACTATCAAGACTATTAATTGTTGCTGAAGGCCCAAGTTAAATATATTTTTTAGTTATAATTTTTATTTATTGTAATTTTGGCCCAAACTATTTAGAAGGCCCATGTTATTTTTATCTTTTAGTTCAGATACACTATAAGTATTGGTTTTTGTTTTGAATAAAAAAAAATTTTGGCATTTTGATAAAATTTGGTGAGAGTTTCTCTCTGGGTTCCTTGTTGAACCAATTATCAGACTTATCAAGGTAATCCTTGTGGCGTCTACCCAGACTTATCTTCCTTCATTGGAAGTGGCGTCTACCCAGACTTATCTTCCTTAACCGGAAGTGGCGTCTACCCAGACTTATCTTCCTTCACTGGAAGTGGCGTCTACCCTGACTTATCTTCCTTCACTGGAAGTGGAGTCATCCAAACCTTCGTAGCCTGTATCAAATGATCCGCCCCGTAAGATTCACATCAGGCGTCATCCAAAAACTCTACAGCCTGTATCAAGTGATCCACCCCGTAAGGTTCACATCATCTCTAGACATGTTACAGAAATGAAAATCAATGTCGAGTCCTCAATTAAAAGACATCTCCATCGCTATTATCATTAATATTGTGTGGTTCATCTAGATTAGTAGAAATAATGCTCAATTTCAAAAAGGTCATTTCTATCAAACCAATATTTTATGTGAAATTGTAGTTGTTGTATCGTTGCCAGGAAATCTTTCTAAAGGAGTTGTGCACCACATAGTGTCTGATTCCTCTACTATTCAAACCTTTCCGGTGACTTGCCACACTTCAAAAGCCCCAAAAATCATCCAAGTATCTTGATTTCCCCCATTGTCGGGTTGGTGCAAATGCAATATGGATGGCGTGGCCAAAGAGGCACTGAACTTGGCAAGGTGTGGTGGTATTTTCAGAGATTATAGATGTAGTTTCATGGGTGCCTTCTCCCTTCATATTGGCCTGGAGACTCTTTTCCGAACAATGTTGAGCTTCTTGTTGTCATGGGAAACTATTGAAATTATGTTCAACAAGGGCTGGAGGAATCTCTGGTTGGAAAGTGATTCGTCATTGGTTACTGTTCCTTTTAAAAAATTTCTATTATTCCTTGGGAGCTACAAAATCTCAGGATAAATTGTATTACTTGTACTAAATCCATGCATTTTATAATTTCTCACATGAGAAATGCTAGCAACACACTCTAACACACCTTTTTGAAAACACTCTATTATTGGTTGAAATTTATTTAAATTCACAAATTTTGGTGGGTCCCACCTCTCATTTAATAACTCTTTCTCTCTCTCTCTCTCTCTCTCTCTCTCGATTTTGTAATTTTCAATAAGTTTCAACCAGTCAGAGAGTGTGTGTTAGGAAGGTTGTCCTGTTAGCACTTATCTTTCTCACGTTTTATGGGAAGTGATATTGTTGTGTTGATAAATTGGCAAACTTGGGTATTATGGAGCAATGGTTTCATTGGTGGGAATCCTTGCCTCTTTGTGTAAAAGAACCTTTCTTTAGGGAGAGGATAGGTTTATCTAGTTTCAGATTTCGTTTTTAGTGGGTCCGATTTGATCCCCTCACTTGTGTTTGATCTTTGCCTTTTTGACTTTTTTTTTTTAAATATTTAGGAGGCATCTGATTGTGATTTTATTTTACCCTGGTGCCTACCTGTTGGATCAAGTGGCCTCGGAACAATTAAGAAGGGGGGGTTGAATTAATTATTAATGTGTCTTGACTAATTCAAAAATTATCCTTCTTAATGTTACTAGATTCAACTAGGCTTTTACTACTAAGTCAAGAAAGTAAAGAACAGAAATAAAAACTTAACCAAAAGTAAAAATGGCAATTAAAAGTACACAACAGAAATTAAAGAGTGTAGGGAAGAAGAAGACAAGCACAAGATTTATACTGGTTCGGCCACAATCTGTGCCTACATCTAGTCCCCAAGCAACCAACGGTTCTTGAGATTTCTTTCAACCTTGTAAAATCCTTTACAAGCCAAAGATCCACAAGGGATGTACTCTCCCTTGTTCTCTTTGAACAACCAAGTGGATGTACCCTCCACTTGAACTGATCCACAAGAGATGTACCCTCTCTTGTTCTCAGTACAACAACCCAAGTAGATTTACCCTCTACTTGTACCACAAAGGATGCACCCTCCAATGTGTTAAGACAAAGAATTCTCAGGCGGTTAGTCCTTTGAATCTTTGTAAGGGGAAACAAAAGATATCTCAGGTGGTTAGTCCTTTGAAATATTTTGTTTAAGGGGAAAGGAAGAATCAAAAGAATTCTCAGTTAGTCCTTTGAATCTTTTGGAAGAGAGAAGGGAGACACAAAAGAATTTAGGCTGTTAGTCCTTCTATTCTTTTGGCAAAGGGAGAAGAGAATGAAGAAGAGGAATAACACAAGTTTTTCAACAATGAACTTTTCTTGGAAGAGAAGGTATTGAACAAAAACTCTTAGAAAGAAGTTGAGAAAATGAATCAGAAAAATCTGTAAAAAAAAACTTGTTGAAAGATGAAGAGAAATGAGTTAGAAAGTTCTGAAACAACTTGTTATGAGATTCATGTCATGGTCACATATTTATAATCATTTGATGACTCAAATTAAATTTTGTGACTCTTGGAAATTTCTTTAAAACTAGTCACCTTTTAAAAATTGTAACTCTTTTGAAAACTAATCACTTAAAAAGTTGTAACTTTTGAAAAAAATCCTCAGAAACAAGTCACTTTAAGAATTGTGACTTTTGAAAATTTATTTTTCGAAATCAGTCAATGGTAATCGATTACCATCAAGGTGTAATCGATTACACATCAACAGATGTGACTTTTCATGTTTAAATTTTGAAAATCAAAACGTTTAGAAACTCTGGTAATCGATTACAGGTATTGTGTAATCAATTACACAAGTTTAAAATGATTTGAAAAGTTTTATCACTAGTTGTGACTCTTGAAATTTGAAATCTAACGTTTTAAAACATTGGTAATCAATTACATGATTATGGTAATCGATTACAACTTTGTAAATCAGTTTTGAAAACAATGCTAGCTACTGGTAATCGATTACTACCTTCTAGTAATCGATTACCAGAGAGTAAAACTCTTTGGTAAAAGATTTTGTGAAAAATTCTTGTGCTACTCAATGTTTTGAAAAACTTTTTTAGTACTTATCTTGATTGAGTCTTCTCTTGATTCTTGAATCTTGAGTCTTGAATCTTGATCTTGATTATTCTTGAATCTTGATTCTTGAAACTTGATTATTCTTGAATCTTGATTCTTTGAAACTTGATTCTTGAAGCTTTTTGACTCCTGATTCTTTGGAACTTGCTTAACTCTTGCTTCTTTGGAATCATCAAAATAATATTGGAAGTCATTGCTTCCACACTACCTAGTTGGAATTATGGTATCTAAGTTGATGCTTGATAGCCTCTATTTTCATAAAAAAAAAAAATAGATGTGATCATACTACCGTTATAAAACATATTGAGTTTGTAAAGACAAATAATCAATTGCCAATACGATGTATAGATAACCACACTAAAATTTACATAAAACATATTGAGTTTGCAAAGACACATAATCAATTAACCATATCTACATTAAAATTTATATTTTGTAATTAATTTTAGTTTTTAACAACCAAATATATTGCATGTGTGACACAATCCACACTAGTATGTAAAATAACCATATCCGCATTAAAGTATTATGAAATATGCTTGAAAATATAAAATAGTAATTTAATCAAAAGTTTAATTTCAAGTTTTTATTTTAGTTTTGAATTTTTGAAATATTGATATGATATTATCAATATTTATACTGTCAAATTATTATTGTCAAGTAATTACTATCTTTTTCTCTAGATATAATATTTTTTTTATAATTTACATCATTTGAGAAAGTTGGTTAATTTAGTTAGTAGCATTAAACTTGTTATGAATTTATATTATTTTTCAAAATTATCTTCAAAATTGGACTCATCATCTCACTCTTATCACTTAATTACTTTCTACCTAATTAGTTAATGTGTGTTATTCTTCTCTAATCCTTACCAAAAAGTGAATAAATGTATATTATTTGTAAGGGTGAATACCTAATTCGGTCCTTGAATTTGTAAGACATTGACACTTGGATACCTAAAAGATGAAAAAATAAAATTGTCCCTAGTTTTTCAAAAAGTAGGACAAATCTATCCATCCTTAACCCAAACAGACTTACCTAAGGGTCATGAGGCTTAGTTACGTGTTACGTCATGTGTGCAAACGAATAACCACATTGGTGATGAATGGGATAGGCTGATTTGTAACAAAAAAATTCGATGGGCTAATTTTTCAGATTGTGCATAACCCAAACCCACACTCCCTCAAGTGCACCTCTGCCACAACTCCACTTGCTGCAATTCCAAAAAAACATCAAAGCTCCAAATTGATTAAAAAAAAGTGAGGAAAGTATGTAATGATCTTCTTTTATGCTCAGATTTGTGCCCAATCCAAAGTGATCATGCACAATCACTAACATACAAAAAAAAAAACACCCCACATCTATAGAGTTACTTGTGTAAAAAAAATCCTAACTTTCTTCAAACACCCCTAAAAATCCAATGAGATTTCACACCCAAGTCATCAAATTAGAACCAATTCGGCGTATCTAGGACAAAGAGTAAACAGAAAAGGAATCAAATTTAAGAAATTTACAACACACCCTTTTGATGAATGACGATGAAATTTTTAGTGAGAACACAAAACCACCTCCTTCAGCTACATTTCTTCACCCCAAATCAATCACCTCCAGACCATATTGACCCAACACAAACAAAATCCTTAATGCATTTCAGGAACCACAAACGAGGAAAAAGTGAACTTTTTTCACAAAATGGATTTAGAGAACAAAAGGGGTAATAGGAGCATGTGAAATATCAGAGAGGAAGAGACAAAAGTAATTCCACAAATAAGAAAGTGAGGAGATGAAGGGATGAAATTGGTGTGGTTGATGTGAGGAGAGCAAAAAGAAGATTGTGAACGAAAAAAAATAAGCATGAAAATTATAGGAATCTTGTTTCCTTTTTTTGACTCACCTGGGTAAGGAGGGAGGAGTGTCAAGGAATGTGGAGGTCAAAATCAAAGGTGTCGAAGAGGTGCTTCATCGCAGAGATTTTTGAGCTGAAAGAGGACGAGGAAGAAGAGAAGTTGTCGTTGGAGTTCGAGAAGATGCTAAAAATTTTGTCATTCGACAACAAGGATGTTTCAATTGCAGTCACGAAATTCTGATTTCTCTTGGAGCAACTCGAGGCTAAAATTTCATTCAAATCAGTGAAATTTATTGGAGAAAACTTGAATTTGGTGGAGGAAGAGGGGAAGGAGGGAGAGGAGAAAATAAAAATGTAATAAAAAGAAAAACTTACTCAATGACAATTTAGTCTCATTGAGTTAGTGATGTGCCATCATTTTCTTCTATTTTCTAAACCCTTTTTGCACCATTTTAATTATTGATTGGTCTTAATTGTCAATTAATTAGGCAGTTTTATTATTTGGGCTCATTTAGCTAATTTGATGTTTTTAATCTAATTTCAGGAATTAATGAAACATTGGGCTTAATCCGGATTTTGGTTGTGGACTTGAAGAGGGCAAATAAAGCAGCGCTTATCTTAGTTAATTTCTAATTAGGAAATTTCGCAATTTTATTTTATGTTGTTCAGTGTTTATTTCGTTTTGGGCCAGAGTATTGTAATAGGGCCCAGTGACTTTGAGTGACTCTTTTTAAATAGCTGCCTTGGGATTTGTGCAGGGCATTCTATTCTGTTATGCTATTCATTATTCAGAGCTTTGTTTTAGGGTTTTGGTTTTTCTGTTTTGATGCTTCTGAGTTCGTAATGCAATTTTACGTTTTCTGCTTCTAATTACAATTTCGTTCTTGCTTCTTCTTCTACTCTCATTTACGTTTCTGTTCCATTTTACATTTCTATTCGTTTACGTTTCTGTTCATTTACGTTTCCGTTCATTTACGTTTCTGCTTCATGTTTCAATTGCGTTTTCTGTTTGAATCCATGGAAGGCTAGATTTTCTGGTGTTGTTTCCTTTTGAGGACGAAGCCCAACTCTCTTTGAGGTTTTGCTTGTAATGTGGTTTCCTGGCAGTTCTCCCTTCACCAGTATCCCAAATTCGTGAATATTAATCAGTGCACGCTTTGTGTTCGATTAATTGCCTCTGAGCCTAACTTGCGTTCATGCTTAATGGACGAAGGGCTAACTGGTGTATGTGGTGCCTAATCACGTATTGAAAACCCTAAGTTGATTTTCGCTTAGTAAATTGAAATAGGGTTGGATTAAGTGGTTGACTGTTAGGGACGAATTCTCCATAACCCAGGATAAGAGAATGGCTTCTGAATCAGAGGAAACAATCCGTTTTTAATATTAGTAGTTTCGTATTCCAGTTTACTTGTTCTGCTCTTTAATCACAAAACAAACAAACCCCCCCCCATCGTTACTGTTACTGCAAGTATATTATGAACATTTGGCTTGTCACTGCTCGTTGGGAAACGACCTAGGATCACTTCCTAGTTACTGCATTTTCATGTTTATTTGATTCGGGTACGGCCTCGATAAGTTAGCACCACACGTAGGCACTCTTTGTGATGATAAATAGGTCCAGAGGTGCCATGTTGACACTTCTATTTGGGTTAAGGGAGAAAATTATTGCAGGACGAATTTGTCGTACTTTTTGTCAATTCAGGAACAAAATATTAATTTTTCATTTTCCAAAGACCTAACTGTCAACGCTCAACAAATTCAAGGACCAAATTGAGTATTTATTGTAAAGTAATTAAAAGTATTTTGATCAAAAAATAATTAATACAAAAGATAACTTGAAAAGAGTCATAAAATAAATAAATAAATAATAAAGTCTTGTATGTATGGACAAAAGGAGGTTGTAATAATTAAAATCATCAAAGGTTGACGACCTTTCTTTTTTAACATTATCAACACATTTTTTCCTCGATGTCTTTCCTAGTCAATAATCATAAGGGGAAAATAAAAAAGAGTCAAACAAGCATTTTTCTCACCATTTCAAGACAAAAAAGTTAGCTCATTAGATTGATCAAATAACATGCCTAAATCATCATATGACCCAAAACATTTAGCATCAATAAAATCAAACTAATTAAAGGGTATTCTTATCTCCCCTTTGTTTGAGTCTGTAGTGAGAAGGATAAAGGTCATTTTTCTTTCATTTCACCTAAAATAAATTAGGGTAAATGGTCACTTTAGTTCCTGCATTTTGTAGGTGCTAACAATTTAATACTTATACTATGAAAATGATCAATTTGGTCCACAATTATGCAAATGTACTAACATTTTAGTCCGACCATCAAGTTCTCTCCATTTTTGTTAACGTTGATTGCAAATGTAGCAAGTGAAGGACGATGTGGCAAATCTACGTGGCGAAAGTGATCTCCACGTGTTAAGCCAGACAATTGGGTACCAATTTGTCAGTTCTATCTTTTAAAGATAATATCTCCTTTATTTTTTGACAATCCCTCCACTGTATTTGGCAACTCCATCGAGACACATCCACAAACACCATCGTTAACCACCCACCAACCATCCTCCATGACTCCACTTCCCTTTCCCCCATCTCACTTTTCTCCTATTTTTGCTTCCTTTCTTGTAACCACAATTAGATAACCTTGAAGAATTTTTCTTGGATTTTCTGTTCTTTTTTATTCTCAGACAACACATCATAGATTTTTGTAGGTAGAATCATTTTTTCTCAAAGATTAGGTAGGATTCGTGTGTGGGGGGTTCGTAGGCAAGTGACATTGCCATGACATTGGAGGTGAACGCTGAGAGCTGCTTACACACGAAGCTCCATTCTAGAGTCTTGAAGGTCTCGACTTGGAGCTAGTTTGGCTTGGGCGAGTTAGAGTTGAAGTGGAATCGGAGTTTGTAGAACATTTTTGGGGGTTTGTTCATCAGAATCAGTACATTGCTACTGAGTTGTTCGCCGAAATCGCAAAGCCATCAAACCTAGAATCACAAAGGCATCAAAGAATGGTAACAATGACAAAACAACTCATCGACATTTTAGTCCAAAACATTGTTGACTGATGTGGAACATCCCTTGCACACGAGGATTTTCCTCGTCAGCAACAACAAGCCACATCTACAATCAACGTTAACGAAAACGAAGATAACTTGACGGTTGAACTAAAATATCGATACATTTGCATATTTATTGACCAAATTGATCATTCCCATAATACAGGGATGAAATTGTTAGCACCTGCAAAATACAAGGACTAAAAGGAACATTTACCCAAGAAATTATTATTAACATTATTATGAGATTCATTCTTCAACCTAAAAGGAGTGAAACACAATTCTCTATACATAGATCAACATACCAATTGAAACATTGTAAACCAAGAATCAATATGATAATGAGGTAACATGAGGATTAAGGAACTCATGTTCAAGAACAAGGTTCCTACTAAAGCCCTGACCATTGACATGAAATACCCACCATTACCTACAACACACATAATTTTGAAAAAGAAAAGGGTGAGCGGTCTTGCTCCTAGCTTGAATATGTTGAAAAGGATCCTAACCCACCAAAGTAACCAAGAAAATGGTGAGTTTGAAGAAGAAAAAGTATGGAGGCTTTCAAGACAGAGATGGTTGAAGGACTTATAGAGAGAAGGACGAAGAAATAACCTACTTACCCAAATTAGAAAGAGAAAGACTTAGTCACAAATGGTCTACTTCTCAAGCACTCTTCATGCTTAACCAAGTGTAAATTTGTCTCCCTCTCATTAGCCTAGTCACATGGTTTTAAGGGTTAATTTTTGTTTTCTTCTTCCAAGTCAACACTTAATAAGAAAAACTTAGGTTAATCCTCATAATTTTCTAATCCTACATGTGCATGGGATGGGAAATAGGGGTGTAGGAAATAATTTTCATTCAATATTCTTAATTGGTATCTAAAATTAGCTTGCTCACTAAGTTGTCGAAATCACATGTCAACTACCCCATAGTTTAAGAGTACCTATTTAATCCTTACCACACTTGCTTACTAGGCATAATGTCATGAATGTGGAAGCAAGCTTCATTGCTTCATGATGACGAATCAAGATTGATTCAAGGTGTTTTGATGATAACAAAGATGATGACAAAAAGCCCATGAGAATGATTTCAAGATTGAGTCAAGAACAATTCAAGAATCAAGAGAAAGATTCAAGAGAAGTTTCAAGTTTCAAGTTTTCAAGAATCAAGAATCAAGAATAATCAAGATCAAGATTCAAGAATCAAGAAAAGGCTCAATCAAGATAAGTACAAAAATGTTTTTCAAAACATTGAGTAGCACATGAAGTTTTCACAAAAGCTTTTACCAAAGAGTTTTTACTCTCTATTTTATTGTAATCGATTACCAGTAGCAAAGATTGTTTTCAAAAAGCGTTCAACTGAATTTACAACGTTCCAATCAATTTCAAAATGGTGTAATCGATTACAATATATTGGTAATCGATTACCAGTGTGTTTGAACGTTGAAATTCAAATTCAAATGTGAAGAGACACATTATTTCACAAAAATGCTTTGTGTAATCGATTACAATGGTTTGGTAATCGATTACTAGTGATAAGTTTTGAATAAAAATCAAAAGATGTAACTCTTCCAATGATTTTCAAGTTTTTCTAAAGGTTATAACTCTTCTAATGGTTTTCTTGACCAGACATGAAGAGTCTATAAAAGCAAGACCCTAACTTGCATTTAATATACATTTTTGAATACATTGATTTCAATCATTTACAACCCTTGAGTCTCTTTGAACATCTTCTTGAATTTCTTCTTCTTCTTCCTTTGCCAAAAGCTTTCTAAATTTTTCTGGTTTTCTAAACCTTGAAAACAAAAGTGTGCTATTCATCTTTTTCATTCCCTTCTCCCTTTGCCAAAAAGAATTCGCCAATGACTAACCGTATGAATTCTTTTGTGTCTCCCTTCTCCCTTGTCAAAGAATTCAAAACGAAACAATCTGAGAATTCTTTTGATTCTTCCCTTTCCCATAAACAAAAGATTTCAAAGGACTAACCGCCTGAGAATTCTTTTGTTTCCCCCTTCACAAAGTTTCGAAGGACTAACCGCCTAAGAACTTTGTCTTAACACATTGGAGGGTACATCCTTTGTGGTACAAATAGAGGGTACATCTACTTGAGTTGTTGTGATTGAGAACAAGAGAGAGTACATCTCTTGTGGATCAGTTTTAGTGGAGGGTACATCCACTAGGTTGTTCAAAGAGAACAAGGGAGGGTACATCCGTTGTGGACCTTTGCTTGTAAAAGGATTTTTACAAGGTTGAAAATAAATCTCAAGGACCGCAGGTCGCTTGGGAACTGGATGTAGGTACGAGTTGTTGTCGAACCAGTATAAAATTCTTGTGTTTGTCTTCTTCTTCCCTACAGTCTTTAATTTCCGCTGTGCACTTTAATTTTTGCTTTTACTTTTGGTTAAGTTTTTATTTCTGTTCTTTACTTTCTTAACATTATAGTAAAAGCCTAAGAAGGGTAGATTTTTAATTAGCAAAGTTTCATTAATAATTAATTCAACCCCCCTTCTTAATTATTCCGAGGCCACTTGATCCAACAATGAAAGCTAGAGAATAGTAGTCCTATTCTCCTGTTTTAATTTGCTATTCATTGTTACTAGGTTTACTTAACCTATTTTTAAATGGGAATTGATATTGGCCTTACTCCATTGTTAATGGTCCCTACCACTTTTTGTAAATGGGATGAAATTAAAAGACATCTATGCCCCTATCTAATTTTCCCCACACCTCCCTAACTTTCAATTGTAACGGAATCACGATTTCGTTAGGTTGGGGATACACGAAATCATGATTTCGTTGTATTTTTTAAGCAAAAAAAAAAAAAACAATACTCAGCAGATACATGTTTTCACATACAAAATCTGAAACAGAAACATGTTTCCATTTAAGATCTTGTGTGAAAACATGTTTCCATTGAGCATTTTGTACACACTTCATAAACAACAACGAAAATACATTTTTGTTGCAGTATGGGAGTTTCATACAAAATCTACATCATAAACATGTTTCCATTATAGTACATGGGTGCATATAAAATATAAAAGGTAAATATGTTTCCGCATACAAAATCTAAAATAAAAATGTTTCCGTTTTATATTTTGTTTGCACCTCCCACACTATAACGGAAACACATTACCGTCTGAATATTGTATGCGTTTATATAATGGAACCATGATTCCTTGGGAAGAACATTAATTTTTTGGAGAAAAAAATTACCCAAATGGGTAGGGTCCAATATCAATTCCCCTTAGAAATTCTCCATTGATGCATTACAGCCCAATTACCCGTCCCACTTGGACCTTCACGAGAAGCGATTTTAATTGTTTCATCTAACACACACATATAAATATGAAATACTACACAAACAATTCGAAGTCCAATTTAAATTCTCACCATACAAATCATAATTCTAAAATTATAATTCATTTTTGTTGACTTAGGCCTAATCATTAAAAAACTTATTAACTAACATTTATCTAGAATTTTTTTCTATCAATTTTCAATTATATATTAATAATCTTTATATATATATATATATATATATATATATATATATATATATATATATATATATATATCTCTGTGTGTGTGTGTGTGTGTGTGTGTGTGTGTGTGTGTGTGTGTGTGTGTGTGTGTGTGTGGAGAAGGGTGTGGGTAGTTGTGGGTAGTTGTGGATTGGTAAGTAAATGAAAACAAAAAAGAAACATGTTTTTTGAATTTGTAAGATCATATTCTAGTGAACATTATTGGAGTGATAATTTGGCATTCTTGATGTTAGAATATCTATAAAATACCTATAAATAATAGTTTTTATCCATAAGCATCACATTAAAAAGAATCTAATACACCATCTATAATGAGAGCAAGAGATTAGAAGAATCAAGTTCAGCTCTTCACAATTGCAACACTACGAAGGCATTTCGATTCAGTTTAGTTTGTTTTTATTTTTATTATGTGTTTTTATTTAGTTCCAAAAATGCAATGAACATCAAGTTTAGTCTCCGTATAATTTTAATGATTTTAAATAATAAATAGTCATTAAGTATCATAAATGAAAAATAATTATAGAGTACATAATAATAGTGTAGTTATTATTAATAATAATTTCACTTTCTGAATTCACTATAAACGAGAAAATCATTACTAAAAAAATAACATAAAAAATAGTACATATAAAAATTAGCAACGAGTATAATTAATATCTTTATATACAAATAATGCTTAATATAATTAATTATAAGTTATAAAGTTTGAATCATATAATAATTCTTATGGATAAATAACTTTAAAAAGTAAAAGGAATAAAATTAAAGTTAAAGAACAAAATAATAATAATAATAATAGTAGTAGACAAATCTTATTGCATGATCTGAATCAAACCATTTATGTCATGATGAGATTAAACTACTCAAATTTTTAACAATAACACAATTAAAAATATTATCTTCAAAATAAATAAAAATATCATGTTATAATAATTTAAAGGTAAAAATATTTTTAAAATATCATGTTAAAAATTATACAATTTTAAAAAAATTAAATAAACATTAATTTATATTAATTTTAATATAAATAAATTTAAAAATATTTCATCTAAACACACAATAATAATGCAAAAACGACATCCTTTCATAACGTTCAATTATAAGACATTATATAATTTTAATGATTTTAAAGAATAATAAATACTCATTAACTATCATAAATATAAAATAATTATAGAGTATATAATAACACTGTACTTATTATTAATAATAAGATCATCTTTATGAATTTACTAAAAATGGGAAAATTATTACTACAAAAAGAAATAAAATAAAAAATAGTAACATATAAAAAGTTACATGTCATAATATTTGAAAATTAGAAATAATTATAATTAATATTTTTGACATACAAATAATTTTATTATAATTTAATTATAACATTTAAAGTCTGAATCATATAATAATTCTTATAGATAAATAACTTTTAAAAGTAAAAGTAATGTAATTAAAGTCTAATAATAATAATAATAATAATAATAATAATAATAATAATAATAATAGACAAATCTTATTGCATGATCGGAATCATAAAATTTATTTCAGGAGGTTAATCAACTCAAAATTTCAATCATATAATATAATTAAAAATATTATCTTGAAAATAAATTAAAATATCATGTTAAAATAATTAACGTGTTAATATATTTTTAAAAATCAAATAAACTTTCATTTTTATTATAAATAAATTTTAAAATATTTCTTATAAATATACAAAAGTAAAGTACACATTAAAATAGTATCACAATTACCTAAAGAAACACTCTAATTAAAATAATTATATTTACATCCTTTTTGTATTTATACTTTTTGGTATAGGTACCACATCATTATTTTTGAAAAAAGAATAAATCATATTTTAAATGGACTTAATATTCTTTAACACAATATCTATACAATTAGAAATACAATTAATCACCTTGCTCAATTTTACTATAATTATATTTCAAACATTCTAAATATTTAATTAAAAATAATAATTTTATGTAATGTACATATTTTTAGTGCCAAAAGAAATATCAAAATATTTAATTGAAATAATTTATACAGGATTTGCTAGCATACTTATACTTTAATGTTAGTTAGAGTGTGTTAACGGTCTACACCAAAATATGTTGGACAAGAAAACGATTATTTATTTATTTTAGGAAAATATTGAGAATCTAATCAAACTTATATAATTAAAAAAATAAATAGTCACTATAAATTAGATTTTACGATGTGAGTATGTAACAAATAAAAGGAAACGTGAGTAGTTGGTGAGTAGTTGATGGATATTTGAGTTTCTATTTTGATTATTAAAAATTGATTTTTGATATTCTTATACATGTTCTTTATTTTACAAATTAAAATAAATGTTAATTTTCGTAATTTTGATATTAAGTAATAACATTAAATATTATGTTCCTACTCATGAACAATTTTTAAAAATATCAAACAAAAAATCCTTTTTACAACTTTTGAACACCCGAGGATCCCTTTCCCTTATGTTTAAGAATCTTACAATTCAAGAGACAAACAACTTGATCTCAATAAGTCTTTAAAGAAAGTATAAATGTTTTTCTCTCTTTTAGAGAAGAAGATACAAGATGAAGTTCTTAGAAGAATCCTTAATTGATTTGCAAGTGTTTGATCAATGATTTGTTTTTGTGAGGATAAGACAATAAGGTTCAAAAAAACTCACTAAAAAACTTTCGTAGATAAGTCACATATTTATAGGCCCTTGGTGGCTTCTCAAAAACTTATGAAGGGATATGACTTTTCAGAGTAACTTTTTAAATTTTCCTACTAGTAATCGATTACAATTCTTTGGTAATCAATTACACAGTTATGTAATGAGGAGTCATGACTTTCAATTTAAATTTTTGTAGTTCCGTTACTGGTAATCGATTACAGACAAGTGGTAAGCGATTACAACTTTCAAATTTCAAATTTTAAATTTTCTGAAAAAGCTTTTTTTAAAATAATTTTGCTTCTGGTAATCGAGTACAATGCTTGGTAATTGATTACTAGTGGAAAAATGTTTTTTTTCAGAAAATGTTTAAAATATTTTAAAACCTTTTTATTATCAATTTAAAAACTGTTGTGAGGTCAAACCTTTGCTATCACTAAGAGACTCTTTTAATAAAAATAGACTAAGACTTAGCTTTCTTCTTGATCTTTGTTTTCTTGGTCTTGATTTGGACTTGAAATAAAACTTATGTTGCTTTTGTCTTGACATCATCAAAACCTCCATACACATACATTCACATTCTCTCCCTTTTTGATGATGACAACCAACTGAAATTATTTACTGAAAAATATTTCTTTTGCGAGATAATCGCTCCCCCTTAATTTTGCAATCATTGCTTAGCAGAAAATAGTTTGCAAAAAAAATATATACCATGTACCTTACATGATTCTCTCCCCCTTTGGCAACATCAAAAAGACAAAAGAACTGAAATAGAAACAATCATTCACATAATAATCAATCATTCACAGAGGAATCAACCAAGTGCTAAACATTCCAAACAGAGCAAGTCCAAAATAGTATTTATAAATGACCAAAGCATTCATAGAAAAATAGCCAAAAAAAGAAATAAACAACAAGTCCAAAATAGAAATATAAAGAACCAAATCCAAAATAAATCCAATGCAGAAAGTTCGAAATATCAAGGAAATTAAAGACAGATAATGCTAGAAATCAGGACAAATATGTGATTATAAGCAATCAATATACAATTAAGCAATAAAAAACATTTATGAGTATGAACAATCACGAAAAACAACCATCAAATGCAATTAATATAAACATTCAAAGTAATCAATCATCATAAACAAGCAAAACAACCATTTCACTCAACCAAAGTAAACAATCATCATAATCAAGCATGAAAAATAACCATCAAACACAATCATTTTACTCAACCAAAGTAAACAATAATAATAATAATAATCAATCATGATAAACAATCAAAGTTAAACATTCATCATAATCAAACATGATAATTAAACAGTATAAACATTCAAAGTGGCTAGGATTCTAAGTTATTTAGGTCTATGAGTCCTAATTCTCTTCTAATAGCAAAGAAGTTTTCTTTGGGGAGAGGTTTTGTGAAGATATTAGCTAACTGATTCTTTGTGACAACAAATTCTAATATGCAATCCCCTTTTTGAACACGATCTCGAAGGAAGTGATGCCTTATTTCAATATGCTTTATTCTAGAGTGCATAATAAGATTCCTGGACAGATTAATTGCACTTGTATTGTCACAGCGGATATGTATATGATCAAGTTTTAAACCATAATCAGAAAGTTGTTGTTTCATCCAAAGTATTTATGCACAACAACTTCCAGCAGAAATAAATCCCGCCTCTGTAGTGGATAAGGCAACACTATTTTGCTTTTTACTATGCCATGATACTAAAGCATGACCAATGAAATGACAGATGCCACTAGTACTTTTTCTATCAGTTTTGCATCCAGCAAAATTAGAATCAATGTATCCTATTAGGTTATAAGAGGAATTCTTAGGATACCATAATCCTAGATTTATAGTGCCTAATAAGTATCTCATAATTCTTTTGATGACACTAAGGTGAGATTCTTTGGGATTTGCTTGATATCTTGCACACATACAAACACTAAACATTATATCAGGTCTACTTGCTGATAAATAAAGAAGAGATTCAATCATACCTCTATATTTCTTTATGTCTATTGATTGACCGGTTTCATCTTTATCTAGATAGCAAGTAGTGCTTATAGGAGTGGCCATTTGTTTAGCATTTTCCATCTCAAATCTGTTAATTAGTTCTTTGTAATATTTTGACTGACTAATAAATATTCCATTCTTTGTTTGCTTTATTCGTAGTCCAAGGAAGAAATTTAACTCACTCATCATGGACATTTCAAATTCATTTTGCATATCTTGAGAGAATTCCTTATTGAGATGTCACCGATGATATTATCTAGAGGATGATATCTTGAAGCTCTCTACTCTCTTGGAAGATCTATAGTTGTTTTATTCTCATCAATTTGAAAGTCTTCTTCATTTCCATTTCATTTGTCTTTGTGCCCTTTCTCATCAATGTACATGTCTCCTAATGAATTTGTAATATCATCAAGTGTTTCCTTTCTTGGCCTTATAGGGTTAGTCTCATCAAAAGCAACATGGATAGATTCTTCAATAATCATAGTTCTTTTATTATAAATTCTAAAAGCTTTACTATTCAAGGAATAGCCAAGGAATATACCTTCATCATATTTTTCATCAAACTTACCTAAGTTGTCTTCCCCATTGTTTAGCAGAAAACACTTACATCCAAAAACATGAAGATGAGAAATGTTCGGTTTTCTTCCTTTGTACAATTCATATGGAGTTTTCTTTAAGATTGGTCTAATTAAAGCTCTATTCATTATATAGCATGCAATATTAACAACTTCAGCCCAGAAATACTTAGGAAGATTTGTATCATTAAGCAAAGTTCTGGCTATTTCTTCTAAAGATCTATTTTTCCTCTCAACTACTTCATTTTATTGAGGGGTTCTAGGTGCAAAAAAAATTACGTTCAATGTCATTTTCATCACAAAATGATTCAAATTCCTTATTTTCAAATTCTCCTTCATGATCACTCCTAATAAATGCAATATTGAGATTTTTCTTGTTTTGAATTATTTTAGCAAATTTCTTAAAAGCATGAAAAACATCTCTTTTGTGAGTGAGAAATAATGTTCATGTGAATCTTGAATAATCATCAACTATAACAAGAGCATAGTAATTTCCTCCAAAAATCATAGTTCTAGAGGGACCAAAAAGATCCTTATGCAAAAGTTGTAAGGGTTGAGTTGTAGAAACAATATTCTTTGATTTGAAAGAAACCCTTACTTGTTTTCCTTTTTGACATGCAGCACACAATCTATCTTTTTCAAATTTGAGTTTTGGTAAACCAATTACTAAATCCTTAGAAATTAGTTTATTTAAATGATCCATATTTATATGGGCAGTTCTCTTATGCCATAACCATGAATCATTATCTTTGCTTAAAAAACATTGAACATGATTTGATGTTTTATCTAAATTTATCATGTATACATTATTAGTTCTATATCCTATATGTTTTATATTCTTGTCATGTTTATTTTCAATAAAACAATTGTGAGACTCAAATGATACTAGAAAGTCTTTATCACATAATTGGCTACCACTTAGTAAACTATGCTTGAGACCATCAACAAGTAAAACATTTTCAATGAAGGTAGATGGATTCATACCTATTTTTCCGACTACAAGAATTTTACCTTTGTTGTTGTCACCATAAGTCACATGTCCACTATTCTTGGGAGATATATGAGTAAATTTTGATGCATCTCTCGTCATGTGTATAGAGCATCCGCTATCAATGTACCAGATTTTCTTCAAGAAATCCTTCATTCACATAATTATGTTTTTGACTTAGGTACCCAAATTTTCTTGGGTCCTTGATTGTTATTTTTGATCAAAGATTCTTTTGGAACCCATATCATTTTAATGTTACTACTATTTTTACTAAAATAACATGTTGATGTACTATGTGTCGCAACGTGCCCTTTTACGCGGGTGAGCGAGGGCGAGGTTCACGGGTGCGCTTTCCAAAGGAGGAAAGATGTCCGGAGTCGCCACCATCGTTTATTTGTGGAAAACGTCGGAAAAACCGAAGGAAACCGGTCAAAATGAAAATTCTAAGTTCGGGAGTTGTATTTACGCTTGAGGAAGGTATTAGCACCTCTCACATTTGTCTCAAAGGACAACAACCTATTTTTTAGATTTGTGGAAATTGTGTTACCTTAACTTTTATTTCATTTTATTTTTTGAGGTCGACAAAAGCGGAGCTTTTGCTCCTATGTATCCTCCTTTGGAGAGGAAATCAGACCTACGTAGTTCTTTCTTAGGCATGGATCAAGTGATTCTCTTTACTTGAGGGATGATCATTTTAAGGCGTTGGACTTTAAAAATGATCCTTTTTACTTAGTAAGAAGCTGAAATGATAAACTTCCAAAAAACCTATTTTTATGGACGAGCTTGACTAGGCGAGTTTGATTTTAGCCTTAGTTTCACTTTAGTTATTAGTCAATTCAATTAAGAATGAGAAATCCTAAAGAGAAAACGTCCGATTGATTTTTTCGCTTTACTTTACTAAAAGGTATTTTTTATTATTATATTATTATTTTACCTCTTTTTTGATTTCCAACGTGGTTACGGCACGACCGAACGGTCGGAATTCATTTCAAACGAAAGTAACGGATGATACAATTCAAACGATCGGTGGAAATTTATTTTATTTTTAGATTAGGCGAGAAATGACTTAAATAAATGGCTTAAGCACGTCAAAAGGGGGTATAAAAAGTAAATGCAAACGAGAATAAAAATACATGAAACAAAATGTGGACCACCACGGGTACATAGAATGAATTGAAAAGCTTGGTTTGAGGTACTTACCCGTTGAAGACTGAAGAAAACGGAGAACGAATGATGAATCTTGAAGAACGGTCGAGAATCTTCACGTAATTACTCACGGAAACGTTACGGAAGCGCCTCGGCTTGGATTTTCTTCACGGAAATAATTTTCCTCAGCAAATTCGAAAGAGAGAGAAGTGCCTAAGGGGCTGAACCCTTTTCTTCTTCACTTCTTCCCCTATTTATAACAAAATAGGGGAGAAGCTTGCCGCCCAACTCGCCCAGGCGAGCAAGGTTGCTTCCTCCAGAAGCAACAGCCTTCTGGAGGAATCTTCTGGAGGGCCCAAGTGGGCCTGGTTGCTATTTACACCCCCTTTTTACTAAATGCACCCCCCTTCTATTTTTTTGTAATTCTTTTTCCGTAACGTTACGAAACTTTACGAATTTCGTAACGATACTTATTTTCCTTCTGCAAGGTTACGAATCCTTACGGATTATGTTTTTACTCTTTTTTAGCTTTCGAAGAAGTTACGGAAACTCACAGATTACGCAAAAACACCTCTTTTTGATTTCCGCCACATTACGGAATTTCACGGATCGCGCAAGCCTGCTTCCTTTTGATTTCCGAGATGTCTCGGGACTTCATTTATTGTGCAACAAAGGACGCCAAGTATCTCAAAGCGGCTAACCAAAGGTTGCATGTTATCAAGTAATAATCCCCGGACAAAATTAGGGTATGACAGTTGCCCCTCTTTACTTACCTCTCATCGGAGATAAGAGGAAAGCAAAGATAGGACACTGATTTCGTCCGCCCTGCCCTTTCCGTGATGACGACTCTCATCTCTACTTCTTCTTTTTTTCTTCTGCACAAAACAAAATACAAACAACAACCAGAACAACGAATATAATACATATATACACATATACACATACTTGGCGAAGGAACCGATCTGGAAAACAACAGAATAACGTGCTTCCCAGTCACCAGAAGCTTCGCACTTGATAATGGAGACACATGAACAGCGCTAGGCAATGACATTCATGGTGCTCCGGACAAAGGTGGAGTATGGAGGATTGCCTTGAGGGTTCGCACTTAGGCAATCATGAAACTCAGCTCTAAACTCGAAAGTGGAGGACACATGAACAGCCCTAAGCAATAACATTCATGTGGCTCCGGAAAAGGATGAGAATGGAGGATTGCCTTGAGGGTCCTCTCTTAGGCAATCATAGAACACAGCTCCAAACTCGAAAGTGGAGGACACATGAACAGCCCTAAGCAATAACATTCATGTGGCTCCGGAACAGGATGAGAATGGAGGATTGCCTTGAGGGTCCTCTCTTAGGCAATCATGGAACACAACTCCAAACTCGAAAATGGAGGACACATGAATGACAACGCAATTCATTCACGTGGCTCTGAAAAAGGGTGAGAATGGAGGATTGCCTTGAGGGTCCTCTCTTAGGCAATCATGGAACACAACTCCAAACTCGAAAATGGAGGACACATGAATGACAACACAATTCATTCATGTGGCTCCGGAAAAGGGTGAGAATGGAGGATTGCCTTCAGGGTCCTCTCTTAGGCAATCATGGAACACAGCTTCAATCTCGAAAATGGAGGACACATGAATGACAACGCAATTCATTCACGTGGCTCCGGAAAAGGGTGAGAATGGAGGATTGCCTTGAGGGTCCTCTCTTAGGCAATCATGGAACTTAGCTCCAAACTCGAAAGTGGAGGGCACATGAACAGCCCTAAGCAATAACATTCATGTGGCTCTGGAACAGGATGAGAACGGAGGATTGCCTTGAGGGTCCTCTCTTAGGCAATCATGGAACACAGCTCCAAACTCGAAAATGGAGGACACATGAATGACAACGCAATTTATTCACGTGGCTCCGGAAAAGGGTGAGAATGGAGGATTGCCTTGAGGGTCCTCTCTTAGGCAATCATGGAACATAGCTCCAAACTCGAAAATGGAGGACACATGAATGACAACGCAATTCATTCACGTGGCTCCGGAAAAGGGTGAGAATGGAGGATTGCCTTGAGGGTCCTCTCTTAGGCAATCATGGAACACAGCTCCAAACTCGAAAATGGAGGACACGTGAATGACAACGCAATTCATTCATGTGGCTCCGGAAAAGGGTGAGAATGGAGGATTGCCTTGAGGGTCCTCTCTTAGGAAATCATGGAACACAGCTCCAATCTCGAAAATGGAGGACACATGAATGACAACGCAATTCATTCACGCGACTCCGGAAAAGGGTGAGAATGGAGGATTGCCTTGAGGGTCCTCTCTTAGGCAATCATGGAACTTAGCTCCAAACTCGAAAGTGGAGGGCACATGAACAGCCCTAAGCAATAACATTCATGTGGCTCTGGAACAGGATGAGAATGGAGGATTGCCTTGAGGGTCCTCTCTTAGGCAATCATGGAACACAACTCCAAACTCGAAAATGGAGGACACATGAATGACAACGCAATTCATTCACGTGGCTCCGGAAAAGGGTGAGAATGGAGGATTGCCTTGAGGGTCCTCTCTTAGGCAATCATGGAACATAGCTCCAAACTCGAAAATGGAGGACACATGAATGACAACGCAATTCATTCACGTGGCTCCGGAAAAGGGTGAGAATGGAGGATTGCCTTGAGGGTCCTCTCTTAGGCAATCATGGAACATAGCTCCAAACTCGAAAATGGAGGACACATGAATGACAACGCAATTCATTCACGTGGCTCCGGAAAAGGGTGAGAATGGAGGATTGCCTTGAGGGTCCTCTCTTAGGCAATCATGGAACACAGCTCCAAACTCGAAAATGGAGGACACGTGAATGACAACGCAATTCATTCATGTGGATCCGAAAAAGGGTGAGAATGGAGGATTGCCTTGAGGGTCCTCTCTTAGGCAATCATGGAACACAACTCCAAACTTGAAAGTGGAGGACACATGAACAGCCCTAAGCAATAACATTCATGTGGCTCCGGAACAGGATGTTGGCGGGACCAAACGGTCCACCGGTTTTTTTCACCTAAAAGGAAAACATGCTTTTTGCAAAGAAATATAAATCATTCGCTAGAGCACCACATCTTAGAGAAACAATATACTTGTGCCAAGGGTAACCTTCCTTGCAACCGAGAATGAAGGGTAGGACGTCAACTTCTAGCTTTCAAATGAACACGCAGGGGAAACATGGGGCTAAGCTGAAAATAAATCACTCATGGTGTATAAAACTCACAAGGCAAGTGTCTTATCCTATTCCTGAACCAATAACTGCACCATGACTCCCTTTTGCACGCGACTTCCTATCGAATCATAGATCAAACGTACGATCACGGACCAATAGGATTTTCTCGAGGTCAGCGTTTTTGGAGAGGAAGCTGGGTGTTTTGGTCTTTTCCTCTTTGTTCATGTGGGGTGGGATATTGCCAGTCAAGAATGATTCTGAGTGGCAATCTGGCTTTGGAGACTTTCTATCCTCTTTCTTTCATTGATCGAGAATTGCTTCTTTTCCCTTTTCACTTCCTTTCGATCTTTGATCGGGAATCCTTCCTTTTCTTTCTTTTGTTCTTTTCTTTATTTTCATCTTTTTCTTTTCTTTCTTTCCATTTCTTCCTTCTCTTTCTCTTCACTTTTCCTTCCCCATCCCTTTCTTTGGGAAATTGGGTTTTAGCATTCTATTCACTTTCCCTTGAGGAGATTCCGCTGTCCTTTGCTTCGGGGGAAAGAATGAGGATTCCCTTTTTTACAGGCCAAGGTTCAAAAAGGTCTGAGGTCGTGTTTCAATGGGGTCTTTTATCGTGGGAACCCAATCTTGATATCTGGGGCAAAACAAATTTGGGTGTGTAGGTGTCGCTCTCGGCCCGAACCTCCGTATTATTCCATAAGGCACGCGTGACAATGATGATTTAAAAATAACGTGCAAAATTAGTCATGGCTACAGCCAGGGGGGCACTCAAGCATCCCGTTTATGGCATTGTTATACTACGGTTGGGAATTTACACAGACAGACCCAACGTTTCCCAATTATGTTCTTTCATCAGCTCAATGAATTCATCCACCCTTACCTCGGTTCATTCCGGAAAATAAACTCTTAACATCAGTCCCTTGTTTCCAGAAGATGCGTTTGCTCTTTACGAATGATTTATACTTATTAACTATAACATGTCGACCTTCGCGGTCTTTCTTTCTCTTTACTTTTTTTGTTTTATTTTTTATATATGTTCACTAAAACTATACACCTGTGGTCCTTTATGAGGAAAACCTTTCTTTGTACATCCATATTTTTATACATGACAAACTTTTTTTGTACACGCACTAGAACTCTTCTCTTTACGTCACACGGTCTATATACAAACCCTATTTACATTCAAAGATTTTTCATTTTTCCCAACACACACTCATGGTTCACACAAAAGTTTCTTCATATACACTTGTTGCTCACACACACAAGAATTCCTTTCCACGCATCATTTACAAACAAGAATCCTTCTATACACATTTTCCTTTTACATATATATAAATAAAAACCTTTTTCTTTTCTTTATGAACATGACATTTATTCACAACGCTTCTTTCTTTAGGACTTTTGGTTCATTTTATTTTATTTTATTTTTTAGGACGACGTTCCTAAATGAAAAAAAAACTCTACACGGTTCCGGAATTTCAACAAACACTATTGACAACAACGAAACAAGTACCGATGTAACAACTCAAATGATATGTATGTACAAAACAAAAGTCAAAACATGAAACAAACGTCAGTCCCTTAGTCAGACACAAAATAAGATGATATGTAACAGAAAAAACAACTGGAAACAAAAAGAAATATGGATCAAGAGATCTCCCAATCATGTGGCTCCGCTCCCTCCTAAGAAATCAAGTAAATCGGTCATCTCTTCGTCCTCGCGGGCCTCATCTGCCTCGTCGGGAGCCTCTGCTGGTGCCTCTCCTGCCTGGGCCTCAGGCCAATCTCCAGGCCACGCGACCTCTGCCCTGAACTGGTCCGGAGTAGGGCACGGAAAAGAAGTAAAGCCCTGGCTCTGCAGACTGAGACTCATCTGATAAAGACAATCATGAGTCTGTACATGTGCCCGGTGGTTGGCCGCCTGCTGGCGAACCAAATGTCGCAAATACTGCTCTGTATCAAACAATCCGGCTGGACCAGCCTGATGAGGTGGCGGCGCGTCCGCGGCCTGTGGTGCATCACCCTGGACCTGTCTCTGCGTGCAGTACTTCTCAATAAAAGCTCGGGTGATGGGCGGCCGAATCACCTTGCTAGGTGTGACGGGGACGCCGAACGACTGGCAGAGTCCTGTGATCAAGGCGGGAAATCCCAGGGTCCTGTTGGACTTATCCGGGTCCAGAGGGTGCCTGGTAGGCGCCATACCTGCAAATATATAGATGGCATCAGCGATTAACTGAGCCATATGGATGCTCATCCGCGTCAGGATAGCGTACACCAACTGACACTTCGGCAGGGGGAGGTCGGAATTATGATCGGTGGGCAGGATGTTGCTGAGCAGCAAAGTCATCCATATCTGAGTCAGGGTGGTCATGTTGGTGCGCATGATCCGCACCCGTCTCCCGGCAGCAGTCCGGGCAAAATCTTACCCCGGTATACACAACAACTGGGCGATGGCCTCCTCATCGAACCCATCGGACCTGTTCCTCCTCTGGCCATACTCGCACTCCTGGCCCTCTTCCAACACTAAAGGATATCCCAGGAGCTGGCCGATAGCATCTGCATCGAACGGGATCCACTGACCCCTAACCCAGGACCTCATATCACGCACGCCCTCCTCTGTTGGCCAAGCATTGGCATAAAATTCGAGGACTATTTCTGGATCGAACTTGGCCATGGGGGTAACCAGTGATGCCCACCGCCGGCGACCTATCTCCTCCTGGAAATCAGTATACTCGTCGTCCCTGAGCTGGACGCGTCGCTCCCAGAGAAATGACCATCCTTTGATGGCCTCGAAGCGCTGCTGGTGTTCAGCGCTCCTAAAACAGTGACTATCATACTCGGGAGCGGAACTAGTTCCTTCGGCCGCCTTATCCTTCCTGGATCTCTTTGAGGCGACATACTGCTTGATGCCGAAATACCACAGTTTCCCATCCCGCTCTTCCTCTATTGCATAACAATATGCCGGCCTGCCTTGAGATTTGAATTCGATGTATGGCAGATCCCCGTGTGGGGCAAGTTGAAACATGGATGCCAGGGTGGCTAGTGCGTCAGCCATCTGATTCTCTTCCCGAGGTATGTGGTGGAAGGAAATGTCGTCAAAGTACTTGGCTAACCTCAAGATGTGAGTTTGATAGGGTATCAACTTCGAATCCCTAGTTTCCCATTCTCCTTTCAACTGGCGTATGACCAAAGCTGAGTCTCCATACACCTTGAGAAGTTTTACATCAAAATCAATGGTCGCCTGAACCCCGAGGGAGCATGCTTCGTACTCGGCCATATTGTTGGTACAATCAAAACCTAGCCTAGCCGTGAAAGGAATACACTGATCATCCGAGGATACAAGGACTGCCCCTACTCCGTGGCCCAAAGCATTAGATGCCCCATCGAAGCAAACAATCCATTTGTCTAGGTCCTCATGCGTCCGCTTCTCTTCAAACAGGGCCATGATATCTTCATCTGGGAACTCGGGGTGCATCGGCCGATAATCCTGGAGGGGTTGCTGGGCCAAATAATCTGCTAAGGCACTTCCCTTTACCGCCTTTTGGGTGACATAAACGATATCGAATTCAGACAATAGTACCTGCCACCTGGCGATTCGTCCCGTGAGGGCCGGTTTTTCAAAGATGTATTTTACGGGATCCATTTTGGAAATAAGCCACGTGGTATGGCTGAGCATGTACTGCCTAAGCCGATGTGATGCCCATACCAGAGCACAACATGTCCTTTCCAGCATCGAGTAATTCATCTCACATGCGGTAAACTTCTTGCTCAGATAGTAGATGGCTTGCTCCTTTTTTCCAGAATCATCATGCTGACCCAACACACACCCTATAGACTCGTCCAAAACGGTCATGTACAGGAAAAGAGGTCTTCCTGTTACGGGTGGCATGAGCACCGGGGGATTTGCGAGACTCTGTTTGATCTTTTCGAAGGCCTCTTGGTAGTCACCGTTCCACAGGACCGCCTGGTTCTTACGTAATAGCTTAAAAATGGGCTCACATGTAGGGGTGAGTTGCGAGATAAATCTTGCGATATAATTCAACCTGCCCAAAAATCCCCGGACCTGCTTCTCCGTGCGTGGTTCCGGCATTTCAAGGATAGCCTTCACTTTCTCGGGATCTATCTCTATCCCTTTCTGACTTACGATAAATCCTAGCAGCTTCCCTGACTTCACCCCAAAGGTGCATTTGGTTGGGTTTAGTTTTAATTGGTATTTCCGCAACCTTCCAAACAGCTTACGCAGATTGAGAAGGTGTTCGTCCTCAGTCCGAGACTTGGCAATCATGTCATCTACGTAGATCTCTATTTCCTTATGCATCATGTCATGGAACAACGTCACCATGGCGCGTTGATAGGTTGCCCCAGCATTTTTCAATCCGAAGGCCATCACTTTATAGCAGAAAGTCCCCCAGAGAGTGACGAAAGTGGTCTTCTCCACATCTTCGGGTGCCATCTTTATTTGATTATATCCCAAGAAACCATCCATAAATGAGAAAAGGGCGAATTTGGCCGTATTATCTAGCAATATATCAATGTGTGGCAGGGGAAAATTATCCTTAGGACTGGCTCGGTTCAAGTCCCGGTAGTCTACACACATTCGAACCTTGCCATCCTTCTTCGGGACTAGGACAATGTTGGCCACCCACTCTGGGTACCGCGCCACAGCTAAGAATCCTGCATCAAATTGCTTCCTTACTTCTTCTTTAATTTTTAAAGACATCTCGGGTTTCATTCTTCGTAACTTCTGCTTAACCGGAGAAGACTCAGGATTCAAAGGCAACTTATGCTGCACAATGTCGGAATCGAGACCAGGCATGTCTTGATATGACCACGCAAAGACATCTTGATACTCTTCAAGAAGGGTTATTAAGCCTTGGCAGATAGGCGCGGTCATACCGGTTCCTACCTTTACTTCTTTCTTTTCCTCCGTGGTCCCCAAGTTTACCAATTCGGTTTCTTCTTGGTGAGGCTTCATTTCACGTTCTTCCTGAGCAACCAACCTCTCCAACTCTGGTGACAGGACGTCCTCTTCCTCGTTTACCGTTTGGCTTATATCACGATCGAAATTGATTGTCAAACCCTCGTTGTTAGGTTCCTCAAAGAATCGGCCCTCACATCTATACCAAACAAGACAAAGAAACAAAAACATGCAAAAAGATATGAGAAAGGGTGGTACTGCAAGAACAGATGAAACAAGATCTCTTTGTTTATTTAATAAGGTAGGCTTCACAAAACAAAATAGAACGGAAATCTATAGGCTCTAATTACATTGAATCAGCGGTATAGACTTCTGACTGGCTTATTACGCGCCAGTTCCCCACTTGGGAATCGGGGTGGCATGGTTGCACAAAACTTGGTGGGTCTTGAGGGAACTCCTCTTCTATTGCGGCCACCTCCTCCTCGAACGCCATTCCAGCACTGGTGAAACATTGGCTAATACGGTCGGGCCATACCCTATCCGCCCGAAACCTTGACGGCACGTTACTCCCCCCCGGCATCCCGGGTTCGTACCCTAATCCATACTTGTATGGATTTCCTTTGATATCGACCACGTCAGCATTCCCGAGGCAGTCCTTGCCTAGACCCATTCCGGGCTCAAATCCATTCCTGAGCATAACACGCGCCACCATTATGGCCGCTTTGGAGAAAGAAGGTAGCGACGGACTTGGTTCCACCGAGGCGCAGCTCACCACCTCAAAGGATTGGAAAGCCGTTTCCAATGATTCTTCCACCGCTTCTACGTATGGTGCGGAGGAAGGGCAGCTCACTAACATGTCCTCTTCACTCGACACTATCACTAAAAGTCCACCCACTGCGAACTTCAATTTCTGGTGAAGCGTTGAAGGGACCACTCCCAGGGCATGAATCCACGGTCTTCCCAAGAGGCAGCTATAGGCAGGATTTATATCCATTACTTGAAACACCACATTGCAAGTGTGGGGGCCTATTTGAATGGGAATGTCGATTTCCCCCATTACTTCCCGCCGAGTACCATCAAAGGCTCGCACCACCATCGAGCTCGGCTTTAAATGTGACGCACTAAAAGGAAGCTTTTCCAAAGTGGTCTTCGGCATTACATTTAAACTCGATCCATTGTCGATAAGTACCATTGCGACAACGTGGTCCATACATCTCACCGACACATGTAGAGCCTTGTTGTGTCCTCTCCCCTCAACGGGAATCTCTTCTTCCGCAAACGCGATGTAGTTGTTGGTGGTTATATGATTAATGATGCCTTCGAAACCCTCCACTGAGATATCATGTGCTACATGCGCATTGTTAAGGACCTTTATCAACAGCGCACGATGAGGCTCGGAGTTTATGAGTAGTTCAAGCAAAGAGATCTTTGCTGGAGTTTTGTTCAATTGCTCGACTACCTTAAACTCGCTTTGTTGGATGAGGCGGAGGAACTCATGGGCCTCTTCCAAAGTCACTGTTTTTCCTTGAAGACCTTCTTTCTTTTCGGCTCCTCTTGCCACGGGAGGATCTACTTCCTTCGAGGGGGTGGCTATGTCTGTGGGCTCTTGGACCATGGGCACCTTCCCTTTAGAGGGCAAATCCGCCGGGTGAGGGGAAGCGAACACCCGACCACTGCGGGTTACGCTATTGAGGCCGGTGATGTTGGTTACCTTAGCTGATAGGGAGTCAACTTCGGTTGCAACTCTTTCGCTGGACGCGGGAGGGGTATACTTCCACGGAACGACCTTATTACTTTGATATGCAAATGGCGTTGGCTTGGGCGCCGCCCACGGGTATATGGGTGTGGAGCCGGTCCCTTTCCTAGTAAAACATATCACTAGAGCCTTGGGGGTTAAAGGAACCTTATTCTCTTCCGACTGCATGCAAATTTGTGGTTCTTCCTTCCCTCCTATGAACACTTCAAGCTGCCCGCAATCCATGAGCCTCTGAAGCAATTCTTCCACCACGGGACAGGTTTCCATGTCATGCGACTCCGCAAGGTGAAACAAACATTCATCCCTTTCATCTCCACCTCGGGAGACCATGCATGCCGCTTGCAGTGATTGATAGATGAAACGTCTAGAAGTAGCCACATCTCCTAACCTCTTTGTCCGTGGTGGCCCGTCCTCTTCGACGGCGTTCACGCTAGCACCTCCATGACTAGCTAGCGGGTTGGTTTTAACATTTGGGCCTTCTTCCTGAAACGCTAGCCAGCCGGCACTAATCAGATGCTGCACTTTATACTTGAACGGGATGCAGGAGTCAATATTATGTCTGGGAACTCCACTATGGTACACACACTTGGCACCCGGGTCATACCACTTGGGGTAGGGTGGCTGGAGAACCTTCCCGGGTTTGGCCACCACCAAATGATTCTCCAATAACGAAGGCCATAACTCGGAGTATGCCATGGGAATAGGAGGGAAGTTGTCTTTCGGGTGCTGTGCATATTTATAGGTCGCGCCGGGGGCTGTATTATTAACTGGCCGGGGTGCAACTGGAGTTGTGCGTTGGGCCGACGCTCTTTCTGCTGCGGGTGGTCCTTTTACTTGAGTCGGGAGGGAATTCCCGGCTCGGATTAAAAAATTTGGGGGATTGGGCTGGTATGAGCTTTGGATATTTTGGGGTGCTTTCATCCATGTTGGGGCGGTGGTGACCGTGTGGGCGTCTCCTTCCTTTTTCCTCGCGCCCACTGCTGGGGCTCTTCTGTTGTTGTTGGGGGCCATATTGGCAGCATATTCAAACTTGCCTTTTCGTAGCCCGGATTCAATCCTTTCTCCGGTGAAGACGAGATCCGCAAAGTTAGCTGGCATGTAGCCTATCAGCTTTTCATAGTAGAACGTGGGTAACGTATCTACCATAATTGTGATCATCTCTCTCTCCGTCATGGGCGGTATGACTTAGGCTGCGAGATCTCTCCATCTCTGGGCATATTCCTTAATGGACTCATGCTCTCGTTTAGTCATACCCTGAAGCTGGTTCCAATCGGGAGCCATGCCCGTATTGTACTGGTACTGCCTAATGAAGGCAGTTGCCAAGTCCTTCCATGATCGGATTTGGGAAGCTTCCAGATTGGTATACCATGATACAGCTGCTCCGGCCAAGCTGTCTTGAAAGAAATGGACCAATAACTTTTCGTCCACAAAATACGCCCCCATCTTCCGGCAATACATCCGGAGATGCCCCTTTGGACATGTCGTCCCTTTGTACTTATCAAAGTTTGGTACTTTGAACTTGGGAGGGATGACGATGTTGGGCACAACACATAAATCTACCAAATCCGAGAATAGGTAATTGCCGAGGCCCTCGACTGCCCTCAACCTCTCTTCAAGCGCCTCAATCTTTCCCCTATCTTCCGCGAAGGGAACAGATTCTTTTACGGGCGTGGGTGAGGCCGGGATATGGCAGACTATGTTCGGCTGGGGTAGTTCATACGGGGATTGATCTTTGAGGTGGAGCAGGGGGCCAAGATGGGTATCTCCTTCCCCATCGTCTTGCCCGGGATAGTCTTCATAAGGTGGGAGTTGCCCCTCAAAAGTAGGGGCTTGGCTTAAATCTTCCGGGGTGGCACGGGGGGTGAAGTCCGGAGGCAGGCCATAAGGATAAGCTTGTGAACTATACCTTCGACCGAACACGGCCGTGTTTCTGTCTAGGCCCGGATTCAAGGCGGGCTGCAGCACCGGCTCCGCTTCCCTAACTGTACTGGAGGCGGTTGCGGTGGCTTTATCCTCTATGGTTTTCTGGAGTTTTAACATGACCTCTGAGATGGAAGCCATTTGATCTTTTAAGGCCGATAGATCGGCCTTCATCTGTTCCTGCACGCCCTCTTCATTATCCATTTTTCTGGATCGAGTGTTATAGGGGTGCCTTGGTGTTTTCTTAGTTATGATGAAATTCCTAAAGAAATAAACAACGGTGAGTATGCCACCAAAACGTGAGTATGCAAATGGATGATCGGAGCACTTGGATCCACCCTAAGATTTTTAGATAACGCAATGAGTCCAGAACTTCTCATTTTATAAAAAGAACAAAGCTTTCATCTAGCCAAGATTATACAAAGGTGTTACAAAGAACCTAACGATTCCTAATTATATGGGCCATCAAATCTATCATGTGCTGACAATAATTGATTAGCCCATGAATCTCCTCGGGGGCAGTACACACTTCGGCCATAGCTTTTGCTTTGGCTAACAGATGCGGGAGGTCTTGACTTCCATTCAAGGTCAAGGCGAACCTATCCATCCACATAGTCGCTTCTTGATGCAACGCATCAATCACCCTCCCTCTTGCTTCTTTTTCGACATACACTTGTGCAAAATCCTCCACTAGCTTTTGTTCATGGGCCATGGACTGGTTCAATTCTTCCTTGTATTGCCCTATGATAGCTAACATGCTTTGCTCCATGGCTTCCAAGTGTTGAGCCAAACTCCTTTTGGACCTCGCGCAAGCAACTAACTCTTCTTTTAAGATCATGCCATGTACCCGTGACCGATCTCTCTCCTCTCTTCGGAGCTTGAGCTCATTGTTGCTACCCTACAATGCTCCTCGGAATTTCTCTCGGCCATGTTCCTCCTTGCGAGCCCTTTTGGTTTCTTTTTCAAGAGCTCTTGTAGTGGCCGCGTTTTCCTCTTGTAACTCGGTGCACTCCTTCCGGATGTGTGTAGCAGCTGATTTGAACTTCTCCTTGGCGAGTCTCGCCTTCCTTAGCTCTAACTTTAGAGCTCGGACTTCTTCATCTTCCTCCGGAGCTTCGAAGTTCTCCTCATTGATAACTTTCAATTTGGAGAACCAATCTAAGCCCCACGTGTGAATTTTTAGCCATCCATGATAACCTCCGATGACGCCGTTTCGGATGCCTCTAAGCTCCTTGTCTTTCCTCAACGGACTCCTCCACACCTTGTGGATTCTTTGTATAACCTTGAGACCTTGCGCACCTAGATCCCTCACAAGGAAAGGCGAGAGACTTTCTTCGGTTGGTGCTCCCCTCATGGGATACCCTAGCTGTCTTATGGAGAGTGTGGGATTATAATTAATACAACCCCTAGTCCCTATCAGTGGAACATTAGGATAGTCCCCACACGAGAAAATAACTCCTTCCTTGCCTTCCTTCCAATGAGGAAACCAATTGATCGTGCTGCCCCCTATCCCAGCCAAATGTTGGTCCCAATCGACTCTTCCTTTTTTGGCACATGAGCGATAGCTTTGAAGCGGACACGGGTGTCTCGTGTCTTGTCGGAATAGGTGTGAAATCAACCACACACAGAGAGCGGGTAAACAACAGACAATCCGTGCACTGTTTTTCTCACACCTCCGGTCAAAGGTATCGAACAAATCCGCCAAGATAGCTACCACTGGACTTTCCTTGCTATGGTGATATGCGAGGAAAGCATCAATGGCGGCTAAGTCTACCAAGTCGTCAACGTTCGGAAAGAGGACAACCCCAAATATCAGCAAAGCTAAAACATCCGCAAACGGGCCCCACTTCTCTTGGCTCGCCATATCCCTTGCCTTGCATTCCAAGTATTTCCGAGGCAGGCCCACTACACCGTTCCGAATTTGCTTCATGCGATCCAACTCTTTTGCTGAATCTCCAATCACAGCCGCAACCTTGCTCAAGGAAGGAAGAAAGCCGGAGAAAAGATACGGTTTTCTCCCCCCGAGAGGGCATCTTAATATCTCTTCAAACTCTTCAATAGTTGGTACCATTTGGAAGTCCCCAAACGTGAAACACCTCAACGGCTGGTCATAGTATTGGGCGAGGGATACGACAGCTTCCGTAAATACCTCCGCTGCGGCCAAATCTAGGATCTTCCCGTACACTTTGCGGAAGGCTTGCCTTTGGAGGGGTCCCATCAATCGTCCCAATTCCCTGAGGCTGGTGACATCTAGACTTTTAACCTTGACTTGATAAAACCTTTTGCCGTTTTGATTTGTCCCCATCATTTACCTAAAAAAGGGGTGGATCAAGACTCCGACATGAATGATGCAATGCGGATGCATGAACAAGAAAAAGGGGTAATTCATACACACGAGACCACAGAGACCCCATTTTAATGCTACGTTTTGGGGCATGATGGCGCCTCAACGTAGCATTAAAAAGGGTTACGTATTGCTCTAAAGAAAACAAACATCACTAGCAAAACTATAAACTAGTGCTATTTACAAAAAAATGCATGAGAACGAATGGCACAGAGCGTGTTTGCTCTTTGCCCCTATTTGGGAACCTAGGACAATATCTACGGGTCTCTAATAACTACTCCCCAACAATTCATAACTCACACGGCTGTTTTCTAGAGGTATCATCACTCAAGATAATAATGTTGTGGCGGTATGGAATACCAGCAACAACACATTATAAAGAGAGAAAGCTCTAGACGAGGTTTCACTATTATCAAGCAAGTCGGAGACCTAGCATGATGATAGATTCACCTCCACTCCTTAAATTCCCATGAACCTGGGTGTAGGGCCCTTTTTCTACTCAAACCCGTGGGTGCTTAGAATGTAGTGTAAAGAATGCGAAATAGACAACAATTATTTACATTTTACACAGTTCAATAAAAGCACACCCAAAGTTTCACAAATCCACAATTTCTTAAAATAGGCCTAACTCACAAAAATACTCCCCAGTGGAGTCGCCAACTGTCGCAACGTGCCCTTTTACGCGGGCGAGCGAGGGCGAGGTTCACGGGTGCGCTTTCCAAAGGAGGAAAGATGCGCGGAGTCGCCACCAACGTTTATTTGTGGAAAACGTCGGAAAAACCGAAGGAAACCGGTCAAAATGAAAATTCTAAGTTCGGGAGTTGTATTTACGCTTGAGGAAGGTATTAGCACCTCTCACGTTTGTCTCAAAGGACAACAACCTATTTTTTAGATTTGTGGAAATTGTGTTACCTTAACTTTTATTTCTTTTTATTTTTTGAGGTCGACAAAAGCGGGGTTTTTGCTCCTACGTACCCTCCTTTGGAGAGGAAATCAGACCTACGTAGTTCTTTCTTAGGCATGGATCAAGTGATTCTCTTTACTTGAGGGATGATCATTTTAAGGCGTTGGACTTTAAAAATGATCCTTTTTACTTAGTAAGAAGCTGAAATGATAAACTTCCAAAAAACCTATTTTTGTGGACGAGCTTGACTAGGTGAGTTTGATTTTAGCCTTAGTTTCACTTTAGTTATTAGTCAATTCAATTAAGAATGAGAAATCCTAAAGAGAAAACGTCCGATTGATTTTTTCGCTTTACTTTACTAAAAGGTATTTTTTATTATTATATTATTATTTTACCTCTTTTTTTATTTCCAACGTGGTTACGGCACGACCGAACGGTCGGAATTCATTTCAAACGAAAGTAATGGATGATACAATTCAAACGATCGGTGGAAATTTATTTTATTTTTAGATTAGGCGAGAAATGAATTAAATAAATGGCTTAAGCACATCAAAAGGGGGTATAAAAAGTAAATGCAAACGAGAATAAAAATACATGAAACAAAATGTGGACCACCACGGGTACATAGAATGAATTGAAAAGCTTGGTTTGAGGTACTTACCCGTTGAAGACTGAAGAAAACGGAGAACGAACGATGAATCTTGAAGAACGGTCGAGAATCTTCGCGTAATTACTCACGGAAACGTTACGGAAGCGCCTCGGCTTGGATTTTCTTCACGGAAATAATTTTCCTCAGCAAATTCGAAAGAGAGAGAAGTGCCTAAGGGGCTGAACCCTTTTCTTCTTCACTTCTCCCCCTATTCATAGCAAAATAGGGGAGAAGCTTGCCGCCCAGCTCGCCCAGGCGAGCAAGGTTGCTTCCTCCAGAAGCAACAGCCTAAGTGGGCCTGATTGTTATTTACACCCCCCTTTTTACTAAATGCACCCCCTTCTATTTTTTTTGTAATTCTTTTTCCGTAACGTTACGAAACTTTACGAATTTCGTAACGATACTTATTTTCCTTCCGCAAGGTTACGAATCCTTACAGATTATGCTTTTACTCTTTTTTAGCTTTCGAAGAAGTTACGGAAACTCACAGATTATGCAAAAACACCTCTTTTTGATTTCCGCCACATTACGGAATTTCACGGATCGTGCAAGCCTGCTTCCTTTTGATTTCCGAGATGTCTCGGGACTTCATTTATTGTGCAACAAAGGACGCCAAGTATCTCAAAGCGGCTAACCAAAGGTTGCATGTTATCAAGTAATAATCCCCGGACGAAATTAGGGTATGACACTATGTCCTTTCTTTCCACAGTAAAAACATGTTAAGAAGGGGGAATTATTCTTTTGAGAAGATGCAAATAAGTTTTTATACATTTTCTGTTGTTTTTTAGGTCTATATCCTAATCCAGCCTTATCAAACACACATCTTTGCTTTCCTAGTATAATGTGTAAACTATTTTTGCCAAGAGTAAATTCAGTAAGAGAATTTTAGATCTTTAATTTCTACTTTAAATTTATCACAACATTTACATGAATGAGATACTTTATTAATATCTTGTATGGTAAAAGATTGATTTGTATCAATTTGTTTTAATGTTTTGACTTCAGTTTTAAGATTTTCTAGTTCTATATTTAATTTCATAACTTCTTTTTCTAAATTTGAAATTGTTTTCTTAGAAACTGAAGCCAGTTTGGCAAGTTTGATTGATTCTTTATGCAAGTCATTAAATGCATCTTGAAGTTCATCAAAGGAAATAGATAGGTTATTGTTAGAAGATGTTACCTCTTCTTCACTATCATAATTTTTGGCCATGAGACTCAGATTCACGACTTCATTTTCTGAATCTCCTGATGAATCTATATCGCTATCTTCCCAAGTGATGTAAGCTTTCTTTGCTTTCTCGTCAGACTTCTCCATTTTTTTTCTTGAAACTAGGGCAATCAATTCTTAGATGTCCATGTTGATTACATTCATAGCACTTTGGAACAGAAGGAGAGTCTTCTCCTTTTTTCTTTGGATTGAAATTTGTTCTTCTTTGATTTCCTTTGTTCCTTAGAAACTTGTTGAATCTCTTTACGAAGAAACTAAAATCATCATCATCTTCTATTTCATTTAAGTCTTCTCTGTCACTTTCTTCTTGAATAGAAGATGAGGCTTTAAGTGCAATTCCTTTATTTTTCTTGTCATTTTCTTCATGTTGACTTAGTCTCATAAGTTCCATTTCGTGTTCCTGAAGCTTTCCAAAAAGATTTGCAAGAGACATGTTAGTGAGATCTCTTGATTCTGTAATTGTAGTTACCTTTGGTTTCCATTCCCTGCTTAAACATCTTAGAACTTTGTTAATGAGATCCTCATTAGGAAATATCTTTCCTAATGATGCAAGATGATTAACTATATGTGTAAATCTCTTTTGCGTATCTTGAATGGTCTCATTTTGATTCATTCTAAAAAGTTCATATTCATGTGTTAGGGTGTTTATTCTAGATCTCTTAACATCTGTTGTTCCTTCATGAGTTACTTGTAATGTATCCCACATTTCTTTTGCAGTCTTACAATTTGAGACTCTAAAGTATTCATCCATTCCTAATGTAGAGGTAATTATATTTGTAGCCTTTAAGTTATATTGTACCCTTCTTCTTTCCTCTTCATCCCATTGTTCCCTAGGTTTTTCTATAGTTGCATTTCCTACTACCATTGTAGGGATGTAAGGACTGATTTCAATAGCTTCCCAGATTTTTAAATCTATAGCATCTATGAAGATTTGCATGCGGGTTTTCCAGTAATGATAACCTACACCATTAAATATAGGAGGCCTATTAATGGAGTTTCCTTCGGGAAATAGGAAGTTTGATGAGTTCATAATTATTCTTGAAGTTTTTAAACTTTATACAAGAATCAAGCTCTGATACCACTTGTTGGACAAGTGGCCTCAATAACTTAAGAGAGGGGTGAATTAAGTTAAAAAATTTCTCGTTTAATTAACTTCTAAATCCCCTTTTAAATATATATGTTAAGAATATTGAAGATGAAGATGAAAGTCATATCAAAAGAATACTTCAAGTGTGCAAGTTAAATAAAATATACAAGACAAAGTAATCAAGATAGGGAAGAAAGGAATGCAAACTCAGTTTATCCTGGTTCGGCCACTTCCTATGCCTACGTCCAGTCCTCAAGCAACCCATTTGAGATTTTCACTAACTTTGTAAAAATCATTTTTACAACTTCTGAACACTCGAGGGATCCCTTTCCCTTGTGTTAAGGAAACTCACAATTCAAGAGACAAACAACCTCTTGATCTCAATAAGTCTTTAAAGAAAGTACAAACGTTTTTCTCTCTTTTAGAGAAGAAGATACAAGATGAAGTTCTTAGAAGAATCTTTCATTGATTTGAAAGTGTTTGAACAATGATTTTTTTTAGAGGATAAGACAATAAGGTTGAAAAACTCTCTGAAAAACTTTTGTAGATAAGTCACATATTTATAGGCCCTTGGTGGTTTTTCAAAAACTTATGAAGGGAGGTGACTTTTCAGAGTAACTTTTTAAATTTCCCCACTGGTAATTGATTACACAATTATGTAATGAGGAATCATGACTTTTCAATTTAAATTTTTGTAGTTCTGTTATTGGTACTCGACTACAGACAAGTGGTAATTGATTACAGCTTTCAAATTTTAAATTTCAAACTTTCTGAAAAATCTTTTTTTAAAATAATTTTGCTTATGGTAATCGATTACTAGCGGAAAAATGTCTTTTTCAAAAAATGTTAAAAATATTTTAAAACCTTTTTATTATCGATTTAAAAACTATGTTGTAAGGCCAAATCTTTGCAATCACTAAGTCTCTCTTTTAACAAAGAAAGACTGAGACTTAGCTTTCTTCTTGATCTTTGTGTTGGACCAGTGGCCTCAATAACTTAAGAGAGATAGGCTTAGAATTCAGAAGAAGCAGCAATCAATTTAATAATGTTCTTTAAACATGAAAGACGAAATTGATTGCAACAAAATAAATGAGATAAGGGAAGAGAAAATGCAAACACAATTTTATACTGGTTCGGCAAAGTCCATGCCTACGTCTAGTTCTCAAGCAACCCACTTGAGATTTTCTACTATCTTTGTAAAAATCCGTTTACAAAGTCTGAACCACACAAGGACAACCCATCCCTTGTGTTCATAAATCCTTACAACTTAAGAGACCCTCAGTCCCTTAATCAATTTCTTTGATTGAGAAGAAAGAAAGAAGAATTCTCTCTTGAAGAGAAGGATATTACAATTCAAGTCCATGGAGAAACTCTTAATGGATTTGCAAGTGTTTGCCTAAGAGTTTCTTTTGAAAGAGCATTTGGCAATGAAGTTCTCTTGGAATCTCTCTCATTTCCTTTTGAGAGGATAAGACATTTTGAACAAGCAAAAATCTCTCTTCAAAATTTGTGCCCAAGTCACCTATTTATAGGCCTTTGATGGTCATTCACAAATTCAATCAAAAGATGTGACTATTGGCAGATTTTCTTAAAACTCTCCACTGGTAATCGATTACATAGTTATAATTTGACGGGTCATGACTTTTGAATTTCAATTTCAGGAGTTATATTGCTGGTAATTGATTACAGGCATATGGTAATCGATTACATGTTCAAAATTCAAATTCGAAACCCTTTTCAATAGCTCTTTTTCATTCTTCCCTTCTGGTAATCGATTATACTTCCTAGTAATCGATTACCAGAGCCTTGCATGACTTTGAAACTCTTTGTTTTGAGGCAAGGCTTGATCTTTAGTGAATCTTCAAACAAGGCTTTGTTTGTTGAAGCAATCTTGAATTAATCTTAAAGCAAATGCTTATCCCCTTTTTTGAAGATGATAATCAAGTGATTTCTTTTCGACATTATCAAGAAATGCATGATTCACATTCTCCCCCTTTTTGATGATGATACTCATTATCCAAGGCTTGATCTTTTTGACATCATCAAAATCTTCATGATATACATTCTTCCCCTTTTTGATGATGACAACCACCTGTAGGTTAGGAGAAACAACAACAAAAAAATATCTATTTGTATATAGTTTTACTTCCCCTTTGTTTTGCAATGATTACTTATATGAGACAGTTGAAGATTTCATAGATTTCATATATAAAAAGTTGTCTCATAAAGATTTCATATATCTTTTATCTATCTCTCCCCCTTTGTCAACATCAAAACCAAATCATGAATAGAGAAGATAAAAAATGTTACCACTTGTTGCAATGTATGAAAATCAAGTGATACCAAAATACATTAAAACAAACTATTTTGCACCCACAAAAAAACACATATCCGGTATATAACAAGAAAAACCATCAAAAGGAATCAATAATCAACATAACCTTCAAACACAAACAAATACAATCAATCATCAAACATTTCAAATCAAATTAATTAAACAATCAACTAACTATGCACAATAATTTCTATTTTCAATTTTCAATTTTCAATTTTCAATTTTCAAATTTAAAATTTCAAATTCCAACTTCCAACTTCCAACTTCCAATAACTTGCACTTCCAACTTCCAACTTCCAACTTCCATTTTCAACTTTCAACTTCCAATAACTTTCACTTTCAACTTCCAACTTCAACTTCCAGTAACTTCCACTTCCAACTTCCAACTTGCAAATTTTAATTTTAAATTTCAATTTTCAATTTTCAAATTTAATTTTTTTTAAATTTCAAATTTCAATTTCAAAATTTCCTTTTCTAAATTTGAAATAGATTTTTTAATATGAAACTAATTTGAAAATTTTAATAGATTAGACAATAAAAAACAATCATAAAAAACAATCAAAACTCAATTAAAAATAATCATCAAACTAACAAACATTGAATATCAATCAAGAAAAAAGAAACACATCAATCAAAAAACACAATCTATCAAATTCAATCACAATCATCAAGGATAATCTAAACTCAAGTAGAAAACAAGCATCAAAATTAATCAATCAAAGACAAGTGACCTGTTGGTATCATTTGATATCACTTGTTGGGCTTGTTGATCAAGTGACATTTGTTGTCTCCATAAATCACATATTCATTTTTCTTGAGATCCACTTTTCTTGGGGAGAAATGTGGCACTTGTTTGTTGTCTTCATAAATCACATATCCACTTATCTTGGGGAGAAATATGAATAAACTTTGATTCATGCCATGTGTTTGGAGAAATTGCTATCAATGTATTGACTTTGCTCTTCTCCGTTTTCATAGTCTTTCATCATGATACCCAGACTTATGATTTTATTCTCTGAATCACTTGAAGAATTTATGACATTATCTTCCCAAGTGATGTATCCTTTCTTTTCTTTCTTCTCTTTGAAATTCTTCTTGTCAGATTTTTCATTCTTCTTTAGAAGACAGGACAATTGAATCTCATGTGCCCAGATTGATCGCATTCAACATTTTGGGGCTAAGAAGGAATCTTCTTCTTTCTTCTTTCATCATCATCTTCTTTCTTCTCTAGTTCTTTTTATGTAGTTGCATTTCTCTTTACCATTGTAGGAATAAAGGAATCAAATTTAATGGCTTCCCATATCTTTAAATCTATGGCTTCTTTAAAGATCTGCATTCGGATTTTCCAATAATGATAACCCTCACCATTGAACATAAGAGCCTATTGATAGAATTTCCTCAGGAAATGGAAAGTTGGATGAGGCCATATCTATTCTTGAAGTTTTTAAACTTTATACAAGAATCCCGCTCTGATACCACTTGTTGGAACAACGGCCTCAATAACTTAAGAGGGATAGGCTTAAAATGCAGAAGAAGCAGCAATCAATTTAATAATGTTCTTTAAACATGAAAGACGAAATTGATTGCAAATAATTAAATGAGATAAGGGAAGAGAGAATGCAAACACAGTTTTATATTGGTTCAGAAAAGTCTGTGCCTACGTCCAGTACTCAAGCAACCCACTTGAGATTTTCCACTCTCTTTGTAAAAATCCGTTTACAAAGTCTGAACCACATAGGGACAACCCATCCCTTGTGTTCAGCAATCCTTACAACTTAAGAGATCCTCAGACCCTTAATCAATCTCTTTGATTGAGAAGAAAGAAAGAAGAATTCTCTCTTGAAGAGAAGGATATTACAATTTAAGTCCATGGAGAAACTCTTAATGGATTTGCAAGTGTTTGCCCAAGAGTTTCTTTTGAGAGAGCATTTGGCAATGAAGTTCTCTTGGAATCTCTCTCCTTTCCTTTTGAGAGGATAAGACATTTTGTACAAGCAAAAATCTCCAAAATTCGTGCCCAAGTCACCTATTTACAGGCCTTTGATGGTCATTCACAAATCCAATCAAAAGATATGACTGTTGGCAGATTTTCTTAAAACTCTCCACTGGTAATCGATTACAATGTTTGTGTAATCGATTACACAATTATAATTTGAAGGGTCATGACTTTTGAATTTCAATTTCAGGAGTTTCGTTGCTGGTAATCGATTACAGACATATGGTAATCGATTACATGTTCAAAATTCAAATTCAAAACCCTTTTCAACAGCTCTTTTTCATTCTTCCCTTCTGGTAATCGATTACACTTCCTAGTAATCGATTACCAGAGCCTTGCATGACTTTGAAACTATTTGTTTTGAGGCAAGGCTTGATCTTTAGTGAATCTTGAAACAAGGCTTTGTTTGTTGAAGCAATCTTGAATTAATCTTGAAGCAAATGTTTATCCTTTGAAGTGACCTTGTTTGATTCTTCTTTGGAATCATCAAAATGTGAATGTATGAATACATTGTTTTGACGATGACAACCACCTGTAGGTTGTAGACAAAGGATCAAGCTGATGTTTTGATGTTGCCAAAGGATTACATGTTTCTCAAAGTTTTATTCAAGACAAAGAAATCAAAGATATTCAAGATGGATGACCAAGACAGTCTCTAAAGTCTTAAGAAGATTACATTAAATAGGAAGGGAATTCCAATTGAAGTAGCAAAAGGTTTGGCCAAGAAATTTAAGTTAAAAAAGTCTTTTTCAAGAGATTTACTCTCTAGTAATCGATTACCAGAGGATGTAATCGATTACCAGTGGCCAAAACTGATTTACAACAGCTATTAAAATTTGAATTCAAAATTTGCACTGTGTAATCGATTACACATATATGGTAATCGATTACCAACAATTTCTAAACGTTTTAATTCAAATTTTAAAGCTTGTAATCGATTACACACATAATGTAATCGATTACCAGAGGAGTTTTTCAGAAAACATTCTCAACAGTCACATCTTTTTATCTGTTTCTAAAATGGCCATCAAAGGCTTATATATATGTGACTTGAGACACAAATTTTACAAGAGTTTTTCAGAACAAAAAAAGGTCTTATCCTCTTAAAAAGCAAAATCGTTTTATCCTCTTACAAATTCCTTGGCCAAAACACTTGTGATTCAATAAGGAATTATTTGAGTGCTCAAATTGTTCAATCTATCTCTTTCAAGAGAGATTTCTTCTTCTCTTCTTCTTTATTCTGAAAAGGGATTAAGAGATTGAGGGTCTCTTGTTGTGAAAGAATTCTAAACATAAAGGAAGGATTGTCCTTGTGTGTTTAGAACTTGTAAAAGGAATTTACAAGATTGTGGAACTCTCAAGCGGGTTGCTTGGGGACTGGACGTAGGCACAAGGGTGTGGCCGAACCAGTATAAATTTGAGTTTGCACTTTCTCTTCCCTTAAACTCCTTTATTTATTATTGTTTTATATTCATATTCAAATTGTTCTATTTGAATCAATATTTAAGAAATTCATTATTAAGGGAATTAATAACTTGAATAGAAAGTTAAATAGAATTTTTAATTGGGGAAATAATTTGTAATATCTTAATTCAACCCCCCCTTCTTAAGACATCTGAGGCCACTTGTCCAACATAGGTTAGGAGCAACAACAACAAAAAATATCTATTTTTATATAGTTTTACTCCCCCTTTGTTTTGCAATGATTGCTTATATGAGATAGTTGAAGATTTCATAGATTTCATATATAAAAAGTTGTCTCATAAAGATTTCATATATCTTTTATCTATCTATCCCCCTTTGTCAACATAAAAAATAAATCATGAATAAAGAGGAGAAAAAATGTTACTACCACTTGTTGCAATGTATGAAAATCAAGTGATACCAAAAGGCATTAAAACAAACTATTTTGCACCCACGAAAAAACACATATCCGGTATAAAACAAGAAAAACCATCAAAAGTAATCAATAATCAACATAACCTTCAAACACAAACAAATCCAATCAAAAGATGTGACTGTTGGCAGATTTTCTGAAAACTCTCTACTGGTAATTGTAACATCCTGGAAATTTCTACCCGGAATTTTTGGAAACGATGTATTTTGAATGATTATATATATATATATATATATATATATATATATATATATATATATATATATATATATATATATATATATATATATATATATATATATAAGTATTATTCAGTGCATATGCATATATGTTCTTGGTAGAAGTAGGAATAGCGGGGGCAAGATACGCGGGTTAGGCTAATTAAGGAAGAGAAATCCATAACTGGGAGGTTATGGGTTAATTCTTAATTAATTAGCTTAAAAATCATCATTTTGCGTGCGACTTAAAATTTAACGAAACCAACCTCTGAACCACGCTCGGGGTTTTATTCTGAGCGTTTTGATATATATTGGTTACTTTCGAAAACTGGCCCCGACGGATGCAGAGAAACACGAAGAACTGGAACCAGAGAAATGGCATGCAAATCAAGGTAGGATTTTAGCGTTTCAAAGGTCAGATTTTTCTCACTTTTTGTGGCTGAGTATGGGTCACCATCAAAAGAGAAAGTGGGCCCTTTTTGCTCCACTCAAATGGGGACATGTGGCATAGCTTAAATAAAATAATAGGAAAAGAGAAAACCCTTTTATTTAAAACCAAAAAGCTGTTCTCTCTCCTCACTCAGCCAAAAGAAAGAAATTCAGAAGCTCTCCCTCTCTCTCACGCAGCCTTCTTCTTCTTTTCTTCCTCCACCATTGTTGCCCAACAAAGCTTCAACCTTTGGTGCCCATTTCTGCTCCAAATCGCGAAAGGAGGGCATTTTTGGAGTCGTGAAGTGCGTGTCTACGAGTGGGACTTCGAAATTTCAGGTTTGGGTGGACTTCTTTCTCCTTTGATTTTCGTGGGTATGGGGTTTTGGGAGATATTATGGGTAGTTTTGCTAGTTTTCTGCTTCATGATAGTTATTTGTGAAGACACTTGTTGAAAGCATGTTGAACTTGCCATGTTTGGATGAGTTGAACATACCCATTCTGTTTTAGGGTTTTTATGATGATGCTTGTGATGTTTATGTGCTGAAAGTGCTTATGGAAAACTGTTAGAGATGAAGGGTAGAGTTAACCTAGGGTTAGAAAGTGAGAATGTGGTGTTAGGAGTGGAAAAAGAGTGAGGCTTTGAGAGTTGAAAGGCTAAATCTGGATTCTGTGGTAAATGGAGGTTAAAATGAGTTAACCCTAGCTTGAAATGCCATTTAGAACATGTGAGAAAGGTTAGGCTGAGCTAGAGAGAAAAACAAATGACCAAAGTGAACAAAGAGCCATTTCTAGGGTAAATTTGGGTGTTGGAGAGTCAAATTTTGATTCGGTGAGATCTTAGGTGTAAATCCAGTTTGAGCAATTTTAGATTGATGTTATGGACTGGTGTGAGGTGAGAGTTTGCTTCAAATTTGTCTCATTCTAAATTTCACTTCTCAAGCCTAGAAAATCCATTAAATTGAGGGGTTTTGGACACCTAGATTTTATGTTGCTGTGGTTTGAAGCTTGGCTTTGGTTTAGACATGATTGATACATGATTTGGGACTTGTAGGATTTGATTTGGGCAAGATTGGATGAGGGGAAGTGTGGTTTTCGAAATCTGCACTTTGTGCAGATTTTTGCTGTGAAATAGGTGCAGCAGGATTTTGGCTTTGTGCAGAAAAATGCTTGTGTGTGGTTGGCTGTGGAAAGAGTAGTGAAGAATGAGTTCTGGGTGTTCGCTAGTAGATCCCAACGGTCAAAATGTAGGCTTATGTACTATAGACTTCCAGTAAAATTTTGGAGTCGATCCAACGGTTAACGAATTGGATCGAAGGAATTGTTACTGGGGTCTTTAAGTGAGAAAAGCTATGATTTTGGTTGGTGTTTTGGGCAGAATTTTCTGCCTTTGCCCTGTTTTGCTTGGTTGTGATAGCTTGTGCTGTTTGAATGTTGTATTACTTTGATGTTGGGGAAGCTTGGGAGGATTGATGGGGACCCGGTGTTGAGAGAAACGAGGATACGGGCTACGTGGGAGTACGTGAGCTCAGTTGGAGGTGGGCAACAGGGGATGGTGGGTTTATGCGCGCATTGTGGATGTGGAAAACTTGTTGTGCACCATCGCCCGACCGCCACCTAGTACCACATGTGATGAGTACCCCATAATCCTACAAGCTTGAGATGAGGAAGTGTAGAAGGGTGGAACTTCCTGCTTTTACTCGTTGACCACAGAGTGGTACCTGGAGATATGTCGCGGGGGTCAGGAGACCTTGGGGACGTCAGGTGGGGTGCTATTGCCCAAAACCAAGCTTGACCAATCCCGACCCAACCCGGGCATAGTCAGTCAGTGAGAACCTGTGATGTACCTAAACAGGCGAGCTCCTGGCAGTCAACAGATAAAAGTAACAAAGACCACAAAGCAAGGAGGCTTGTGGTGGCTGGCCAGCTGTGAATTTTGTGTGATATAGGGTTATGGCCTCTGGTAATCGATTACCAAGGGTGGGTAATCGATTACAAGGCTTAAAAATGAAGACAGGAGACTAAGATGGTCTCTGGTAATCGATTACCAAGGGGTGTAATCGATTACCAGGCTGGAAAACGAGGTCAGGAAGCTATGAGGGCTTCTGGTAATCGATTACGAAAGGGGTGTAATCGATTACCAGGCTTAGAAATGAAGTCAGCAGGTTGTGGAGGCCTCTGGTAATCGATTACCAGTCTGTGTAATCGATTACACAGAGGAATGGGTCACTGGTAATCGATTACCAAGTATGTGTAATCGATTACACAGTGCCTTTTTCAGGTTTTCATGTCCTTAAGCTGTGTGATTCGAGTTTGGCCTCTAGTAATCGATTACCAAGGTTGTGTAATCGATTACCAGAGATGAAAAGCCTTGAGATACCCCTTTTACTTGCATGTAGTGGTTATGAGACGCATTGTGTTACGGCATAGTTAGATTCTTGTGAAAGAGTCTACCCCTTCTTTTCTTCCTTGTAGATCGTGATGGCGGCGCAGCTAATCCATGATCGAATAGAGATGGAGTGCCTAGAGGGAGTTTGGGAGACCCTCGAAGGCAACACGAGGTGCCGATTTCGGGGCACGATTCGATTCACGGCTACTTCTTTGGTGCATCCAGATGAACCTGCACGAACGCTTCAGCGCACTGTGGAGTGGATACTACCCACGCCTACACCATATCGTCTAGTGGAGCCCGTCCAAGTGATCGAGGTAACGTCATCCGAGGAAGACCTTGAGGAGGATCTTGAGGAGCTACCTCCTGAGCCTGCTGTGGATGCTCTTGACTTTCTAGAGGGTAATGAGGATCCACTTCTTGAGGCAGATTCTCCCGAGGAAGTCATGTCGGCATCTGAGGCAGATTCTATGGAGGATAGTGGCCCGGGGGAGATGGCGATCAGCGGAGGCTCTTCATCATAGTGGACAGCTCTTCGGACTTGTTTTATATACTTTTTGAGGGTGGGTGTATCTAGGACTGACTGTTAGGTTTACTCTTTTGTTTTTGTATGGGTAGGCCTGATGTATAGGAATTTGATGATTGTATACATGTGGCTGAAGCCACCACTATGGACACCTTTGCTCTGGATGACACTAGGTATTTTTTAAAACTCCCATATTTTGGACAGCTTTAAATGATGAATGTATTTATGATCAATCTTGTTATTTGAGAAGAAAGCATTTGCAACTTTACTTGTAAAAGAGTTTATCGACCGTATTTTATTCTTTTATTTTCACGTGACGACCTAAAGTAATGGCTGGTACATTCTTCCTTTTGAAACAACAAATTAGTTTTAGAGATTATGAACGGTAAGAAAGAATTGACTCCGAATAGAGTTGTGAACTGGCCATTCAGGACTCTATAGTGAGGATTTTCCTTCTAAACCTAGTTATGGTGAAAAGAGAAAGAAATGAAAAAGAAAAAGAAGAAAAAAAAATTACCATGGTTTTTGTTATTTAGATTATTACCATCAAACCAGTCATTATTTTGGGGACGCCATAGTAATCGATTACAATGTTTGTGTAATCGATTACACAGTTATAATTTGAAGGGTTATCACTTTTGAATTTGAATTTCATGAGTTTCGTTGCTAGTAATCAATTACAGACATATGATAATCAATTACATGTTCAAAATTCAAATTCAAAACCCTTTTCAACAACTCTTTTTCATTCTTCCCTTCTATTAATCGATTACACTTCCTAGTAATTGATTACCAGAGCCTTGCATGACTTTGAAACTCTTTGTTTTGAGGCAAGACTTGATCTTTAGTGAATCTTGAAACAAGACTTTGTTTGTTGAAGCAATCTTGAATTAATCTTGAAGCAAATGCTTATCCTTTGAAGTGACCTTGTTTGATTCTTCTTTGGCATCATCAAAATTCATGTATTAATACATTCACATTCTCCTCCTTTTTTATGATGATAATCAAGTGATTTCTTTTCGACATCATCAAGATATGCAAGATTCACATTCTCCCCCTTTTTTATGATGACGCTCATTATCCAAGGCTTGATCTTTTTGACATCATCAAAATCTTCATGATTTACACTTTGTTTTCTTCTTGGTCTTGATTTGGACTTGAAATAAAACTTGTGTTGCTTTTGTCTTGGCATCATCAAAACCTTCATACACATACATTCACACAAGTGAATAATTTTCTAATAAATTTGATTTTTTAAAAAAATATGTTATCTTCTCACGTTTTATTCCTTTCTTTCTCTTCTTTTAATTGTATTGGTAAACAAATATTGCACTACTTACAATTTAAGTGTGTCTCTTTTTTCTTTTCATTGCAATTATTAGGTTTGATTTGCTTTTTGTTAATGAATTTAATTCATGATCCATATACATCAATTTGGGTTTTTTATTGTTGATTTAATCTACCTTTTCATAATATTTTTTCAAATAATCTCATTCAATATTATTTTTATTTCTTATAATTGTAGAATCACTTATATTTATTCTACAATCTCACTCCATTTCAAAAGTATTAGTCTCTTTTATTCAAGGGGTGATAGTTTTTGTTGGAGGAAAAAATCAAGTAGAAAATTACATACTAAAAAATATTTTTAGTTATATGTATACTTCTAATACAATATTGATTTATTTTTATCTTTATTTTCTTTGATAAAATGTTTGAGACATATGAAGAAAAATTTGCTTTAACAATTTACATACATTTACAACTCGTTGCAACCACAATAATTATTTCATAATAATACATGTTCCCTTATTTTACTAAATTAAATTATTTTGTGTTTTACTTTTTATATGTCAAATAATTCAATAAAAACATGAATATTTATTTATTTTTGTTCTACAACTATATTATTAATATAAAATCACCATATAACTAGACAAATAAACTTTACTCCATGGATCACACACGTCTAGAATTAGTTTTACTAAAGGTGACAAAATCTCTCTCTCTCTCTGTTAATTGATGGTCATATAATCACTTAAAAAGAGTCGCGTGTATTTTTCTTTTAATATTGACCCTTCAAATGTTATCTAATGATATGTAATTATAATTCTTATTTCTCACAATTAGAAGAATTCTCATTTCATACATTTCACATATGGAAAGTATCAACTTAGAGCCTTTTTATTGTGAAAAAACACTACTAGAAAAATCAATTTTTACGACGCTGATTTTAAGTTTGTTGATAAAAAATCATCTTAGAAAGAAACACACTCACATTTTTGTAAATAAATATAAGCATTCTGAGACGATTTTAAAAAATCATCTTAGAAGATTTTCGATTGTTTTTTATATTTCCCTTTACTCTGCGTCTTTTGTATTCTCACTCTCACCCTTTATGCCAACCTTTTGCTTTTCTGCTATGGTAGGGTTTCTGCATCTTCCACCTTGGTCGCAATGAAATGCCTGATTTTGATTCCCCTTCGCTCCTTCTTCTCCTTAACCTTCATCTTCCACCTCGTGTGTGTGATGGATGACTTAAGCGTGTGAAGATGAGCCAATTGCGGCAGAAGCACCGCGCCTCCCAGCCCATCACCATGGTCACCGCCTATGACTACCTCGGCACCTCAACACCGTCAACATCTACTTCTGTCTCGTTGGCAACTCCACGGCAATGGTGGTCCACGATGATGACACTACGCTCCCCATCACGCTCGAGGAGATGCTCGTCCACTGTCGCACCGTGGTACATGGAGCCAAGACGTCGCTTCTTTTTGGGGACTTGGCTTTTGGGACTTAGGAGTCCAACTCCAATCAGGATAATTTTTTTCTTTTTTTTATTCAGAGAAGTGTTTCAACTTTTATCATTTGGGAACTTACCCTTCATGGTTGGATTCACCGTCACCAGAACTCTCATCACCAAACTTTCTCCTAGCCTCTCTAGCAACGTCCATCTCCTCCTCCTTCTTCGCCAACCTCCAAAATTGGATCTTTGTTCTCAGTCTAATTTCCATTTTCCCAAGAGAAAGAAGCCAAAAAGTCAAAATTTATCCAGGCACATAAGAGGTAATGCTACACTCTCCAAACCCTAGCTTTTTCTCACGCATTTCCCTTTTTTTATGGTAATGTGCATCAATGTGCTTCTCATGTGTTCGATTATTGAAATTTGAAATTTCAAGTCATTTTAGTTCAATTCATGTATTTGCTACAATGCCCGGTTCTTCGTGTGCCACAAATAAGACATTTTAGTTTTTTAGGTACAATTTTTTTTATTTCTTCTAAGTAATTAGTGGGGCCGACTACTATGCATGAGTTTTGGTATCAAAAGAGGATCAATAGTTGAAAATACTAATAATCTGGTCCACATAGTCATGATATTTGTTCAATTGATGTGGTTGATTTAATATAAAAAGAAAATGTTGTTATATCTTTCAACTTTTGGGACCTTCTTCCCTTCCTTTCTCAATGAAATGTCAGATATAGTGGGGTGCTTTAATCAGCGGGCACAAAAATTGTAGGAGCTACATCTTGCTTCTGGAATCATAATAAGTTTAGTAAAAAGGTAGTGCATATGAGTAGAAATCATTCCTACTTAAGATAACTTTTCTTGTAAGTTTGTTGCTTTTTTGTGTTTGCGTCTGTACTCTATATCAGCACATGGATGCTTTGCTGAACTCTGGAAATATTTTGCCTTCTGAATCAGGTCCTTAGCTCACTTCAGCCTTTGGATTATATTGTTGTTGCATTTTTGCCTAGTATTAGTGAGGTTAAAAGAGGCCTAATCTTCTTGGCTTATTTTGTCTTTCTTATTTGTTTTTCATCATTTGATTGATAGCACATATTATCATCTTAAATTCTAGGAACTAATTTTTCGAGGAGCGATTCTTCCACTTTTGGGAATGAAGTGGAATAGTATTGCAATTGCTGCCTTGATTTTTGGTGTTTTACACCTAGGCAATGGTCGAAAGTATTCCTTTACCATCTAGTGCATATCTTTCCTTTTTCCCTCTCATTTCTCTCTTTTTCCCCATTTTTTTCTTTCTCATCTCTTTGTTTTCTATTCCTTTTCCCTCGAATTTTGGGTAACTACCACGTATATCACAAAGATTCAATCTTCATGGCTTCAGTAAGAATTAAGATCCTTCCACCATGTCATGTAATAACACATGTTCATTTTCTAGCCAATGATTTTAAACAACAAAAAAAATCATTGTTTTTATCAAAAACAAAATTGGAATGAGGTTTAGCTATGTATCGAGGTTTCCAACAATTCTTTGTTGTTAGTGATGAGCAAAATGGTCTTTTTATTTTTCATTTTATATGAATAATTAATCTATGTTTTGACGTAAGCATTTATCTTTGCACATGCAATATGAAAAGGATGGAAAGCCACTACCCAAGTTCGGGGAATGGGATGTGAATGATCCTGCCTCAACTGAAGAATTCACTGTTATATTCAATAAGGCCAGAGATGAGAAAAAAACTGGCGGAGGAAGATCAAGTGCATTAGATCACAGCGAAGAAATAATTTTCACAAAGATGATGATAAACCCTGCAAGTTACTTATCAATAATAAAGAGTTATGCTATTTAGTACGAGAAACAATAGTATAGATTTCTCACCATTAGATGCTTGGTCTTGTCATGCATTAAAGCCTTGGGACATTATTTTCTTACTTACAGGTTTTGTCTGTGACATTGGATGAATGGTCAAGGGATGAAATAGATGCAATGATTGAAGTTGGAGGAAATTCTTCTGATAATTCAATTTATGAGGCTTATTTTCCAGAAGGATTTACAAAACCTAGACTAGATGCCACTCATGATCAGCTTGTTATATAAATCTATTATATATTATATTTATGGTCACCACAAAATGGTTTAAAGTTGTAGTCAACTTTAGATGATATAGATAACAACTTTTGTGCCCTCATTGCAATTTTTTCTTCTCATGTTTTTCTTTTTTCCTTTTTACCATTTGGCTTTGCTGAGTCATTATTTTCAAGTTTATGTTTTTTTCTATTACTCTTTTTAATTGCAGTCCATTACCCTAGGTTGATAATGGACTAATCAGCATGGCGTTGGGATATTGCTCATGGTAGCATCATCTATGATAAATTTGATCAATGCGAGTTAAGAGTGGCATTTTAATCTGGGTTGGGATATATTCTTGGAATTCCTCCTCAGGTACCTTCTCTTAATTTTGCCATTAAGTCTATAGAGATTTTTATTGGAAATAACCTTGATTTTGTAATTTTCCATAAAATATTGCAAGTGCTAAATCCACTTTGGTGATGACATTTTCTACATCTATGGCAATGGTGGACTATTACCTTCTCAAACGTTTCCATGTTCCTCATGGTAAGTATGGATGAATAGACTTACGAAATTAACATTTGTAAGCCTATTGAAATTGAATTACTATTTTTTTTATACTATTTTGAACTTGTTTCAAACTGAATTATCCTATTTTAGTTTTCATAAATTAAATTCTCCTATAGTAGTTTACACCTGAAGTAGGTTCTGCCTGTTTTAGAACTAGTTTCGAACATAACTATTTTTTACTGTGTTAATCGAACCTATTTTAGGCACTAGTTAAGTCCAAACTGAACTTATTTTTAAAAACAGTTGAGTTTATTTTTACCAAACCGGTTATCTTGCATACCCCTAGATATGTCCACTTTGGTAATGGCATTTTCTGAGAGGACAAGTAATTTTACAATGCTCCTCCACTCCTAGAGCATATGCACAATATAATAAAGGATATAAATGGACTAATTAATAGGTTAAGGAAGCCATAACTTGCTATTATCATATGGAACTTTAATGTTCAACTTTGGATATTATCTTGCAGCTCTTTACTTCATAGCTATAGCCACTACTGTTGCACTTGTAGGACAACATTTGGTGAGAAAGGCTATTGCCATATTGGGGATAACATTGGTGGTCATTTTCATACTTACCCTCACCCTTAGTGTTAGTGTCGTTTTACTTGGTAAGTACCATTTTTTGGAGCACTGCTTTATGAACATTCTCTTGATATTATTCATTTTTGTCAGGTTACTACTTATTAGTAGTATCCATGGAAAATGTTAAGCATGGCTACTGTCTACCAACTTGGTGGAGTATTATCATTCATATCACTACTGCAAAAAGAAGATTCTATATCGGTTCTACAACACTTTCAAAGACGATTTTGACCGTCTTTGTAGCCAATGTCGTAGAAAGTTTTTTTCTACGACGGTTCTTAAAAAATCATCTTAGAAAAATTATTATTTTAAAACGGTTTTTTGAAAAATAATCGTCTTAGAATGTATTTTTTGAAATAAAATAAAAATTGAGAATTCTAAGATGGTTATCTGAAAATCCATCTTAGAATGTCTATAATCTAAGACAATTTTTCAGAGAATAGTCTTAGAATGAAATATTTTTTTAAAAAATAAAAATAAAATTAGGATTCCACAATCTAAGATGGTTTTTCAAAGAACCGTCTTAGAAAGTTTTTTTTAAAATATAAATAAATTTATGATTCTAAGATGGTTTTTGGGAAAACCGTCTTAGAATGCATTAAAAAAAGTTAAAAAATGTTAAAAACATATCATATTTAGTTGGTCTCTGTCTATTTGTTTCTTTTGCTTCAGAAATAGTGGATAAACTACAAAAAAGTATGACAAAGTAAACACTTCCATCAAGGGTATAAATTAATAACACACTTCATGGCTTACAACTATACAATAGATAAAGAAATTAACTACAACATACATCACTCATGATGAAAAGGTAAATAAGGTGACTTATGCCTTAATTGTGGTCTAGATGGTTGGCTGTGTGCCACTTTGACAACATTAACCGTGTTTGATGGTTGGCTGAACCTTGTACACACTGAACATGCAAGAGGGATTGCAAGACACAAAGTATAGCTACGACATTGTACTACTACTATATGGCATGCATAGCTCCACTTGCAAAGCCTACTACTGCATATGCAACTAAAGCAGCAAATTTAGTGCCATGCGCAAGATACAAATTCATGTCATTTTCAAATGTTATTCAAGAAAATGGCTCATCTTACAAGAATTAAACCACTTACAAGATTATTTTGACACTCTTGGTGTGAAGATTCAGCTGGAGGAGAAGAGGTACTTCCCAAAAACCATGTTTTTTGTCTCATCTTCACTAGCACTCCATACTACATTGGGGTTTCCATCTTCAATCTACAAAGAATGAACAGGGAAGACTTACATTAATGCATGTTTGTATATAAAATTCAATGTGTTTCTTCTTTATATCATCCCATATATGTACTTTATAAAAATTAATTACTTAAATCCTTTTCTTCCATTGAAAAGTTACTTCTAATGTCAATTAATTATAAGTTGAATTTATTGTTCCATACTATAATTGATGGAATAGTTCAACAAAACTTTTAAAAAACGCAGCCCATGTTTGTTGAAAATGTTCAAGAAGTTCTGGACATCGATAAATGTTGGGGTGGTTCAAACCCCCTTGTGTCGTGCATATGTGAAATCACAACTATTATGTTGAAGTTGCTATAATAATATCAATGAAACAATTAAAAAAAATGTCTTCGACTAAAAATAGATAAGCAGCCCTTCGCACTATGAACTACTAGTTTCATGATGGTTCAATCTTCAACCCAATTAATTATGTGCCAAAGACTTTTGTAACTAACTTTATTATAAATCCAAGGTTCAACTATAACAATAACTGATCCAATCAAAATTATTGCACTTGGCCAATCAAGTGGGTTGTCAGAAAGGCACCATGTGAGCCACCGAGGACTGCAATCTTTAAAAACTATATCAAATAAAGAATTTAAAAGAAAAAATCACCATGGACCTAAGATCCAACTTTCCCAGGAAGAAATTGCAAGGCTTCCTCACCAAATCCTAATGAGCCTATGAGAAATATTATCATGGAAGAAGCTTGGAAACAAACTAGTACTAGACATATCTTCATCTATGATTGGATTGTTAGGAATTTTATAATTCCTAATTAATTAATTAGTGTGGGCTACTTATTATATTTATCATTTACATTAGTTATTTATATTTATGGGCTCAATAAAAGTGATCTAATTTGGTGAGCCTGTTGGACTATCATAAAAAATTAATATCGGCTTGATAAGCGGAAACCAGTTTGTCCCGTTAGGGAATAATAAGAACTCTAACAGGCTAAAACCTAAAGTAAGGTTGTGGTCCTCGATACACCAAATCAGAAATTCTATTCTCTTCTGCCCATTTGACAAGAAACCTAAGGTCCCAAAAGGAAAACGGTGATTTGGTTGAGGAAGAACACAAAACCAACAATTCCTCAGACTCATCAATTCCGTTACTTATCATGGATCCAGGTATTTTTTCACAACCCCTCTTGATAATCTAATGTAATGAGTTTCTGGTGTTTATTGGTATTTTATTAAGATCCCTAAAATGCCAAACATGGATATCTAAAGAGGCTTTATGTGCTGCAAGACCATACAGGCTATCACACGACAATAATATTCTTTTTTTACATTAAAGCATTTAGCATACATGAAATAACAAACTTATTGTTAAAATATTAGGGTTAATGTTAGTCTTATTTTTAGCAAGTGTGGGCTTGCACTAGTACCACTGATACAAAAACATCAAATCAGTATAAAACTATAAATAAGATAGGGTATTGAATAATATCATCAATCTAATCTTATTATCTAGAGTATCATTTGTATCTATTATATTTTTATCTACTCAAACCTATAATGTTAACACTTATAACCCATATTATTGGGGAGGATACTTGCACTTTTCCTGCACTTTTATGTCAATTTCCTTCATCATTTATTTCCTTTCTTTCTATGTATGGCTATTTTTCAAAATAATTATTATGTTTCAAATCATTGTTAATCCTAAGAAGAATGAGGATTTTTCTCTTGGTAATTTGATGTCTAAGAATATTGCTCTAGTAGCAAAATGGGAATGGATATTTCCTTTGGAACCTCATAACTTAAATGCTAGGAAATTAAGTCTCTTTTTTATATCTCCATGACTCTATTTTTCTGTCCCTTGGCCCAACTGAAAGGATTTGGTTTGTTGATCCTTTTGTGGCTTCTCATGCAAATATTTTTTCAAATTTCAAACTTAATCATTGAATAGAGTTACCTTCCATTTTGATAAACCACTTTTGGAAATCCAAATCTCCCTCTAAAAATCAGGTCTATTATATGAACCATAGTGCTTAATAGAAGCAACACTAATTACTAATGAATAATGATATAATGCAGGTTTATAGGCCATATATGGCTATTTCTTTTATGTGTTATGTGTGGTTGAGGCTCATAATCACTAACAGTCTCCTAGCACTTATCTGCATCATCATCGGTGTGAGAATAAGAATCTATCTCTTGATCCAACACTATGTAAAGGATCAATAGGAATATAATAGAACACATCCAACTTGTGAATTGAAATTGTATAGCCTAGATCAAATGCTTGAGCACCAAGGAGGATACCATTTACCTATAGTTCACAATTAACAAGCTATATCCAAGGAAAGAAAGATAAGCCAATGGCTTTGAAAAGCTTGACAATGAGACAGAGTGTCGTCCCCCATGAAGAACTACAATTAATGGATCAAGTGCATCACTTTTCTTAGTTTTTGATGACACAAATATAGCTTCATTTGGTTGACTAGCACCTGAAATTGAAGTTGAGATTACAACAACAACAACAACAACAACAACAACAATAATAATAATAATAATAATAATAATTCCTCAAGAAAAATCTGAGTATAACCATGTGCAACCAAAAGGCAAGCAAATAAGTATCTTTGCTTTTTTTTTTAAATTTTTTTTAAAACAACTTAACTTTATTATCAGTTTTAAAGCTTTTAGGTATGATCAAGATCATCTAACTCATCAAATGATTTCAATATGATATAGAAAAAAAAACTATTAAGTCTATGTTTACTGTTTATCCAACAATGAGACAGAGCATTGAATCATAGTCCTTAAAATATCACGACTAAAATTAGTAAGTCCATGACCAATCAAGAAGTTAGAACATATTACAACAATTCAATATATATATATATATATATATATATATATATATAATTATTTAATTATTGTGGCAGATCCACTCATACACATAAGTTCTGCCAACTTAACTGTCGATAACTATATCTCTCATGGTCTCGAGCTTCCTCTCTATAAGTAATGATTCTTAATTTCAGCAAAGGAAAACCCATCTCTTGATTTCTAGTTTCTAGTTAAAATTGAGGCTTTTCCTTTCTCTTATCAAACTGGCCTCTCACTTTTCCTTTATCCATGTGAGCTTCAACACTTCCCCTAGCTCACATGCAACTCATAGCTCTTAAGGATTGTGGTTTCCTCTCCCTAACTCTCGATGTGAGGTGACAGAGTTTAATGACATGTTTTAAATGATATGTTTTCTTTTCATGCGCAAAGACAAAATTTAATCACATGTTTTTGTCTACAATATAAAAAAATTGTCTACAATATTAGTTTTCATGCGCGAAGGCAGAGTTTTAATCACTTTTTCAAATGATTAATATTAGTTTTCTTTTCAATTAAATTTGTCTACAATATAAAAAATTGCTATATCGAAGTTTATTATTACAATAATATTTATGAATACACTATATTGGTTTGTTGCTACTATTACTGTATTGTTATATATTGGGCTGCTGCTATGTTTTCTTATCCTTTCTCCGAAATGTTTTTCGTTTTGTTTTTATTCTCCAATTAAGCTTCTGTTTTTACTAAAAATGGAATAGAGAAAAGAGCTTAAGAAAGAAGAAATAGAATCATAAAAAAAAAGATGTATTATTCAAATAACTGACAAAAGTATAGTTAAGAGTACCAGAAAAACAATAGTTTCATACCTATGACCTGCATGTTGGAAAAACAACCCTTACGAGAACTTATTGATAACTAGTTCGCTCTATCTTTTTTCCAACCTGCATTGCAGAACAAAAGCAAGAATCATAGTGAGTTGTTGACACCAGATATTATTTTTGGGCAAGAAAGTAGTAAGACATTATTGACTGAAATTGCACCTTCTCCTAGTCTCAAATGTTCAAAGAAAAGTTAGCAAAAGTTAGTGGCATCTTGCAGCCCTACAACTATATGTCATCTTTTAAGAGCAAGGTAATGTGTTTCACACTGTTCAATAATAACACTGCCAAAGTGATAAAATTGCAGGGAAGCAAGTCCATCTTACCTTTGGATTTGATATACAGAGTAGACCAAGGGCCAAAGGAATTGCTCGGCAAATATTCTACTCTCCATATTGTACAAGATTTTCTAATGATCGAATTGCCATCTCAAGTCCCAATTCTTTAGCCATAGCTACCATAGCAATTCCAAGCACAACAAGACTTTGGCGAGTTTCACCTTTATCAAGATGTTGTGAACAATGACCCAACAAATTTTGAACCTGCAAGAAAGAAGCACCAACAACATATTAAAATAAAAAATGCATCCGCAATCAGCAATTATAAACATAGAAAGGTGCAGCAGAAGTTCCGTTTTAAAAAAAAAATTCAAAACTATTTCATCACAAGATTGTACCTTGAGAACATTTCCAGTTCCAGCATGGGCACATGATAGTACTGTCATGTCACAACACTTTCTAATTTTTTCATTGAAATTCTTTGAAACTTTGGCAATTGCCTCAACATTGTCCTGCAGTAACAAAGCACAATGTAAACCATGAATATAACAATGCATACAAGCCTTTCATGGTTTTATATACAAGTAGGGATTAAAGTCAAGTATGGTATATAATCATGCTAAATCCATATCCATACAATTCATATCACATGAAGTGCTACTAGAAATCATACAATTGATATCTAAAGTTTAAACAACTTATAGCACAACAACTTTGCCAGACAGTCTATCTTCATTGATAAAACTTGCTTCCTGTCAAATAAATAAGAAATCTGCTATAATCAGACCAAGATCAACTGCTAAATTAAGGATAAATTTTATGGTTAATTCTCAATCAGTTTCTATCATTTTAAGGGGACAGGGTTAGTACAAAAAGTTTCTAAAATTGAAAAGACGAACTAGCTAGCATTTACATAAAACTAAATTACCTTAATGAGTCTCACTTTCTGTTGTGATTCACTGATGTTGTACTTTTACTAATTGATTATGCCAATAATAGCAAATGATAGTCTAGTTAGCTTCGTGGATAATTATGATTTTTAAACATTTTGATTTGGACACAAAAAAAAAGTCCACATTGAAAATGAAATTGAAACAATGATTCATTTTTACTGATAGAAGTAGCAACTTTTAGAGATAAGGGCAGTTAAAAATGAATCATTCAAAGTAAAATGCATTCAGGGGTCAAGAGAAACACGTATCTAACATAAGTGAGGCAGATAAAAATAAATAAACCTAACATAAGTGAGAAGCTCTAACAATGACCAAAAAGACTCATTCAGAGTATAGGAAGTTAAAAAATGAATCACTTTCACCTAAATACAACTTCATTAACAAAGAGTAAAAATTATTTACAGAGAGTAAAATTCATTCAGAGTATATACAAAGATAAAAAAAAATGAATGATTCAGAGTATAATGCATTGAGGGTCAAAAGAAACACAAATATCTAACATAATTCAGAACCTCTAACAATGACCAAAAAGATACATTGAGAGTTTAGAAAGTTAAAAAAAATGAATGACTTTCACATTAATACAACTCCATAAACAAAGTGTAGAAAGTTAACCTCTTTTGCTTCTAATCACACTTCCACGCACAAGGAATTTGGACCAAGTTCCACTATCTTTTTTCTTGGATCTGATTCCACTACATGGCTTCATCGCTTAACCCTTTTCAGTCTTCAGGTCCCCCACACCAACATCATTTAGTGGATCTTCCACTTCCTGTTTGATACTCACATCCAATCTCAATGTGACCTGATGACAAAAATTTCCTACTCCGGAAGTGGTAGGTGGAGACAATGATTATGAAATTCGCCGAGTGAAGTTACAAAACCAAAAATCAAAATATGGAATAAATTATATTATATAAGAAGGCTTCAAAGAAAGAAGGCCAAAGAGAAGAAATCCATACAATGCATTGTTCTTTGATGAAGATAGGAAGGCTTCAAATCCTTTTAATGCATTCCCATATTGTCCAGGATCCTGTATCCATATCATAAACCAGGAAATTAAGGGGGAAAAAGATCAACAACTGCTCCCTATGAATCACACCAGAAGTACATCACTACATGTCCAATTAAGCAAGAGGCTTCACTACATGCCCAATTAAGTCTCAAAGACATTGAACCGTGCATACACAGTGAGACAAAGTTTTTGCCCCTTTCGAAGGAAACCCTGATGCCAATGTTGAAAAATCTACCTATTTTTCAATGTTGTGAAGCTCTTCGTGAAGTTTGGCTTTCCTACTAAGTAGAGACGCTAACATCACGGACGAGTTCACCGTACCCTTTTGCCTTAAAACATAACATTGTGCTATAGGTTTAATAACCCAATAAAAAATCAATTCAACCAGAGAGTAACAAAAATAAAGGGTTATTACCTTCTGATTCCATGTTTGAGATATGGATAGTATCAATGGGTCTATAAAAGTTATTACCTTTTGTGCGGTGTCGTTTTGTTCGCGCTCATCTCAATCACCACTGTCAAACAAGGAAACCTCACTTCTCTAGCAGTGGCAGTGCACGACAGAGACAACCTCATCAAAAACCCAAAACCCTAATATGGTTGGCCAAGGCGGTGCTCGACGGAGTCAACACCCTCACTCACCATCAATTCCAAAGTTGAGTTCAACAACGACAGCAAGCGCGAGAGCGACAGTGAGGAACACTGCGAGAGCGACAACGAGGGACTAGGTCAAGTTGAAACTAATGAGGGTGTGAATGAGAGGGAAAAAACGTAAGATGAGTGACTAAGAGTCATTTAATTGACAACGCATACCACAACAATGTCTCCAAAAATGATGTGGATTTCTCATTTCTACGACAGTTATAATATGAACTGTCGTTGTATGATTCATTTGAAGACGGGTTTTGCTTCACCATCGTTGTTTACACACACCATAATTACAAAAATATTGCCACACATTCTTCTAAGACGGTTTCGAAGGACAGATGTGGAATGTGCGTCGTAAAAGCCTCTTTTTCTAGTAGTGTATATTATTATCACTATTTGTTAGTATATATACTTTTAGTATATAACTATTTACTTTTTTGTGATGACTTTATAATTTCTTTACACATTCCGTGTAAAAAGCAAGATCTTGGTGGGATAAATTGGAGTGATATATATAATTTATTATTACTCATTTTCAGTAGAATTATTATTTAAATAAAAAAATAAGAATAAATGTACGTACAAATATGTTTGGGTAGTTGTAGTCAATTTTTTTCTAAAAAAGACATTCTAAGACAGTTCTTTGAAAAACCGTCTTAGATTGATTTTTGAAAAAATCGTTTTAGAATTCTCAATTTTTAAATTTTATTTTTTAAAAAAAGACATTCTAAGACAATTACTTAATAATAATTTTTCTAAGAAGATTTTTAAGAACTGTCGTGAAAAGTTAAGATGGTTCAAAATTGTCTTTGAATATGTCAAAGAACTGTTGTCGAATGTTCTTTTTTCAATAGTAAAAAGTGAGAACTATTAGTCGTATATGAATAATCAACAATAAAATTTAATTAGTAATCACATGACCCTTAAAAAATTCATGTGAATTTTCTTTTAATCTTATCATTCACTTATTATCTAGTAAATGGTTTTTATATTTATACAAAGAAAAGAATTGTGAGCAAATTTAGTGACAGAATATTTTAAAATTACATATAACTTGTTTCATCACTAATTTTAGGCTTTCTTAAATTCTCAATTTCTCACAATAGAAAGATTTGATATGCTTTATATATGGTTATATATCAAGTTAGAATTCTCAATGTGAAAAATGAAAATTAAGTTTGGCTGATACAATCGTATATGAATAATCAAAATTAAAAAAAAAAATATTAGTCATCTTGTATGACTATTTAAAAAATAAATAAACTTACGTACATTTTTCGTTTATGTTTACAGTGTTGCTATATGGTACGAAGGTTTGGAGTAAACGCACGAATTAAAGCTCCCTTGTCATTACTTCGTAATAAAAGCTGACATATATCAAACTTCTGATTTTATCCTGAATTTTATCCCATTAGTTGTGGAAGATATCTCACCAAACTAAAGAAACAATATCGTGAAGCAAATTTTATAATTTTGTTCGGTGGGGCACTTGTTAATCATGTTTAATTAAAGAGGATAAACAAATCGCCAGGTGTAAAAGTCTAAGAGCAACAGCAAATATAATTCAGATGCATAATCAGAGTGATAAGCATTTCATGGAGAGGTTTGAAACTTGTGATCACAAAATTAAGTAGTACAACACAGTCATTGCAGAAACTTGCATTAAAAAAAAGTAGAAAATCTCGCCAAAATAGGCCACGTTAGCTAGCCATTTCATTCGTGCATGTTAAAAGTATAATTTTTTGTTTCATATCAAAAAGCATTTTCCTTATTTGTAAAAGAAAACCATTCAGATATTAATGATTATATTGGAGAAGACATTTTAGTTAGTTTTAATTTTTTTTATTAGATTAAAAATTCATTTATTTGTTTGATAAGTAAATTTTGTTTGTAATTTTTAAAACGTTAATTTTTTATTTTTTATATATTTTTTTAATTTTTATCCTTGATATATTTATTTATTTATTTATTCCTATTATTTTTTAAATAAGTTATGATATTATTATTTTTCTATTATTTTATAATTTTTAACTACTTCAACAGCTATTTTGGTCGTTTAATTTAATAAATTAATTTTTTATCTATCAGCTATCAGTTAACTTTTCAATTAATTTTGTCGAATATATTATCTAATAATTTAATTTATAATTTTCATTTATCATTGTAGGAAGAATTCTCAACTGATATACTCTACGTGTGAGGCAGTATCAAGTAATTAGAACTTCTCCTGTTGTGAGAAATTATGAGAACTATATATCAATTTTTCTTTTAATTCATTTAGCTCGGAAAATGTAAAACGTACTATTTAGTCTAATTCAATCAAAATTTGAATTGATGATTTTTCTTATAAGTATTTTAAATATTGAAACACAAAAAGGTTATCCAAATAAGAATTTAACTTATCAAAATACAACAAATTAATATCAGTCTAAACTAATTCATAAAAACTCCAGTTATTGAAATACGACTTTGATCTAATAGTTTATGGAGCGATAGAGAGAAAAACTTGGTAGATTTAATTTGCAGAAGAAGCAACAACAAGAGTGACAAATTCAAATTTGTCATTGTATATACATTCCAATATTTCTCGTCCTCTTTCCACTCCCCATCCCCATGAGCCCCTTCGGATTCCCATGGCTACTTTAGTTGTGATCCAAAAACAAAATAAAAACTAAAAACAAAAGCGAACTATGTATCAAAATTAAGAAAATATATAAAATAATATAGATTTGGCTTTTATATCAGTATAACCATGGTTATTAAATAAGTATGAATGAAAAAAAAGTATGAACAATTATAATATTTTAAAAAATTATTTACTATTTATTTAATAAGATATGTTAGTTTTCAAAGTTAGAGTATAAAAATTGTCCAATTCAATTTTTTTTATATTTTTTAGTTTATTTAATTTGATTTTCATTTCTTTTTTGTTTAATTTGATTGGATAAATTTAATTTTCAATATGCATCAATCGTTATATAAGTAAATTAAAGATGTCTATAAGTAAATTAAAGATGAAACACATGAATTCAAGAAATTATTCAATGGAAATTGGAACATTTTGTCAAATGCATGCCTAGTGTAGAGATAATGATCTTGACACGTTAAGACTAAAATGTAATATTTTAATTCTTTAATGATGCCATTGCCGTTAATTTAGTTTTTTAAAATATTTGTGACATATACGAAATTATTATTTTTCTAAAATGTAAATTAATACAAAAAATAGTCCTATTTTCAAACTGTATGTGGTATTAATTTGAAGCATCGTAAGGTTACTTTAGATCGTTTAGAAAATAATTTAGTTTTATAGTATTTAAAATATTAAACTATCATAAAAAAGATTGAAAATATTAAATAATAATTTAATGAAAGTTTAACTTTCAATCTTTAAGTTTATTTTTGAATTTTGAGAAAAAAATAATTTTATATTACCAATATTTATAATGCAACAAATTATTATTTCCGAGTAATTTAAAAAAGTAGCTTAATCATAAGTCAAAAATTAACATTAGTCGCGTCCCATTGTCCACAATTGAAATTGTGGAGTATAATAATATAAAAGCTTTATGGTCTGAGCTTTATAAATAAATCAAAAGCTTTTTTGAACAAATCACGCAAAATGAGTCAAATGACCCTATGCATTCCGGTAATGCAAAGACGGCATTTACGACAAATATAAACACTTACCTATGCGTGGAGAAAGCATAAAAGTGTCCATGGCATATCTACATTTTTTTTGTACTACCTGCCATATCTACATTTTTTTTGTACTACCTGCCATATCTACATTGATATCATATAAAGGTTATTTAAAGGGTGGAGTAATCTATCACAAAAAAGTGTGGAGTAAAAGGACGTATTTTGTCGTTATTGCTTTTCTTACTCAAAATCTTTCCAATAATGTGAACAAGACAATCTATGATGAATTGGTTTGGTCTGCTTAGACATTCATTAATGAGAGGAAGAAATTGTGTAATTGCGAGATCCAATACCGAGCATTCCACATTTGCGATTAATAGCAACAAAGTTGAACATGATATAATGAAAGTTAAAATATGTTTTTTTTTCTTTTATTAATATAAAATATTTGAAATTCATTTCTGTAAAAATTTTAGTATATTTTTTATTTTCATAAAATAAAAATATATTTTTTTTTCTGGTTCAAAGTAAAGTTTGAATATTTGAGTCTATGTGTGTATCTTTTTATATTGGTTATATGTATAATTAATATTAAAAAAATATCATATTTACATTAGTTATATATATAACCATTAGTTATATATATAACCAATATAAAAAATCATCATCGTAAGTTGGAATTAATTTAAATTTATGTTCAAACAAAAACATAATACACTTTAAATTTATGAGAATAAAATATGTATTAAAAATTTTATAAAAATAAATTTTAAATATTTTTATATTTAAGAGGATGAAAAATATATTTTAGTCAATAATGCATATAATGAATCCAAAAGAGAAATAAGACAAGTTTATTTAATTGGATGGTAGCTATCTGCTAACAAGCGTTCCAATATTTCTCTCTATGCATGCTAGTTTTCTACTCATGCATATGTAGCTTACCCTTAGTATATCTATATATATAGGATGTCTTTGTTATACTATATATCACTTCATTGTACACCTACAAAAGCTTTAGTTTTAGCTTAACTTGTTGTACTTGTTTTAATTATTTGGCATTTAAGTTAGTTGTTGTAAGACCATGGCTACTTCAATGAAGCTAAGGCAGTTTGTTCTCTTGCTAATTGTTTTCACATTGCTTGTAGTGAGTTCAGAAGCAAGGCTAGTCCCTGAGTTCTCAACATTGATCAGCAAAAAGATTAATAGGAAACTTGGTTTACGTGAATTGATCAACAATGTACGAAATGGTGATGAGTGGCACCAAAAGAGGTCAATGCTAGGTGGAAGGTTGGAGAGAGTTTCACCTGCAGGGCCTGATCCTCAACATCACTAGCCATGTCATTACTATGTCAAATCGACATTTGTTGTTAGCTAATAAAACATGAGTTAAATGTCTATTCACTTACCGTTTTAAATAATCTTATATTCTCATTTAATTATAAATTGTCATTTAAATTATTTTAAGTTGATTATTTTAAAAATTAATAAATTTATTATACATAATAATTATAATTAAATGATTATATAAAACTTATTACAATGAATGCATAATTTTTTTTTCTTCTTCAATAAAACAATGTGTTGCTCCTTTTAACATGAATCTAATAATTAATTTGAAAGTCATTTATATATGTACTACTTTTCACTTTGCACTAGTGCTAGCTAAATCCGTATGTGAAAATGCAATTAAGGGGAGTGGTGCGGTGCAGCTTGTTGATACTTGTCAATTTGTCACCTCTTTTTCACTCCACTACTCTATTTTCTTCTTCTCGATCACATTTCTGGGTTGAGATGAATTATATGTATCAGAATAAGAGTCAATGTAGTGATGGAAGTTTAGCTATACGTAATGATTATAACTTAATGTATTTTAATCCATACACATCTTTCTTCTTTTCTTTGTTTCTTTCATCCATTCCAATAATAGAAATGATACTAATTAAAACGTAGTGATGTGTTACATTATGTGGCACAGCTTGACAAAGTATATAAAGGAAGAAAGAAAGATGGCTAGAAAGATAAATGTGGTGGGGTCAGAGATTTTATTGAATCCCAAATGATATATGATATGATAAATGATTTAGTTATTTGGTAATTCTATTTTTATATTCAAAGTAAATTAATTATATTTTTTTAATTTATGAATTTATTAACATGAACCAACCAAATAACTCAAATAAATTAGATGAATATATTTTAGACTTGAATACTTAGTATTTTAATTTGTACAATGTAACGATAAATGTTTAATTTGGATAAATTATACATATCTTCCTTAAAATTTGACTTAATTATTACATCCGATAACTCTATTTTTGAATCCTATGAAAGACTCTAATTTTTGGGCTTTTATTACATTCATCTCCCTTCTTAAGCATAAACCATTACACCAACCTCTCTCTAAGGCATAAAAAAATGTTACAATGACTCCCTCTTAGGGACTCATAGTAATGTAACAAAATGAAAGGATATCAGGTGTACTAAAGCAAGCCTCAAAAAGATTTATGTAATTTATTCTAAATGTTTATTTTATATAAAAAATTAATTAATAAATAAATTATTTTAAATATATAAATTATAAGTCAATTAAAATTTATAATAAATAAATACTTTTAACATATAAATTATATTTTGTATTTATGATAAAAAAATTATATTGTTATATCAAAAGAATATCTTAAAATTATATTTTATATTATTATATAAATTATATTTTAAGTTTGGTTTGGTTCAAATTCACCAAAAGAATATCTTAAAAGTTGTTGAAACTAATAAACCCAATTAAATTAATATGCACGATTCATATTAGATTTTATTCTATAGTTCACTCAAATCAATCCAACCTATAAACATCTCTAATGTATATCAAGTTATTCCACAAGTAATATCAATAACTCTTTGTATATATATTTTTGTTAAACGAAACGAATTGAAAAGGATGATATTTAAATAAGTGGTGATTATGACAACCCTAAATTCAATTAACTATTTGTATATATTATATGTTAATAATACAACCATTGAAAAAGAATTTATTATTTAAATTGAACAAGTCTACACATTTTTATAAAATTTGATTTGATACTTTATTAAATGATTTTAATTTAATTAAAATATAATTAAATATTGACTATAAAATTACATAGTTTCAAATGATCAATTTATCTAAATTCAGTGCTATTATTGCTGAGATAATGTGAAAAATATTTGGATTATTAAAGTTAATATATACAAAGAGTTATTGAATATATGGAATAGCTTTACTAAGAATTATTTGAGTGACTTGATTGTTGATAACGAGGGATCAGATTGCACTGTCATAATCAAGGGTTCTACCTTGTTGATTGAGTATGATGTGAATGTGGTAAATTTTTTGATACTGTGTTCAATTTCTATGAAAAAATTGCACTACTATAAGTTAACCAACTATTACATAGTTAATAACTTTATATATTATTGTTACATGACTTTTATGGACCCAACCATTAAATCATAATTATATACTCCTTTTGTTCTTAATTATAAGCCCATTTTCAGATATTTGTTTGACTCTTTTTATAAGATTATTTTCTAATTTCTAGATGTATTATTTAATTTTTTTCCTATGTACCTTTACTTAATTATTCATTCTCCAAAATATTAATGAGAATGAATTAAGTGAATAGAGAAATAAGAAAAGAATAATTTTGGAATAATAATATAAATAATTGACAAATTTAATGTGATTGATTAAACTAACTAATTTTCTTAAAGAACGTAAATTAGTTGAAAAGAATCTTATAATTAGAGAGACAGAGTATTCCTTTAACTATTTTTATGAAATTTTATGAAAGTTAAATAACTATAACTATATAATCAATGAATTTTAATTTTATATAATATAATAACATATGTCGGCATGAACAATGCTACGTTAGAGAGAATCCCATTGGCAACCACTTAAACTTTATGTACAGTACCCAAAGATTGGTGATGCGGAAAATGACATACATGTCAAAGGTTCCTTGTGCCAGTTGAATGCTTGATGTGTGTTATGATTTGAACTAGACCAAATATGGTGCATGTTATAAGTCAAGTTTGTAAGTTTATGTCCAAGCAAGGTTAGCAACATTGGGAAACAATGAAATGTATCTTTCGGTACCTAAAAGGCACACCAAGTCATCATGTTATGTTTGGCAGTCAATAGGGTGATCTTTTGGTTATGGGATATGTGGATTATTTTGACTATGTTGATGGTTTGGATGATAGGAGATTTACAATATACAAGGTATGTTTTTACTCTTGGAGGGATTATATGTTGGAAATCAATCGTCTAGTCAATTATGATAATGTCTACAAATGAAGCAAAGTACATAGTAGTAGTTGAAGCCGATAAAGAAGCTTTAAATATATGGCTTACAGCACTAGTATAAAGCAGTTGTACATTGACAAATGTGGAGTTCAGTTGTATTGTGAAACTGAGTTCCATCTACTTCACAGAATCAAGGGTACCATATTAGGAATAAGCATATTGATGTGTGATTTCACAAGATCATGGAGTTAATGGCATCTGGTCAAATATTAATTATGAAGATTCACACTTTTGATAATGCATATGATGTGTTAATCGAGCTAGTTACTACGGGCAATCTCAAGAATTGCTTGGACTAGTTGAATGTTTATCGATGTTAGGCAAATTGGTAATCCCCAATCAAGGAGGCATATGAGGGATCCTTACTATTGTCTTCTAAGGAGCTTGGTATTTTATTAGGTGAAAATTATTATGCATGACTCATTTTATTATGGGTGGACAAAAACATCTGTCTTTCTAGCCTTGGTTTTAACACTCTAGTCTTCTTAAATGCATGAACATAGTTTGTTTATGTATTGCACATGAACTTAGTTGATTCTTTTGTGTTTTTGGTCTTAAGGGTTTGGCTTTCTAACATAAGTGGTGGAAAGGGTATGTTTAGCAACAAGGCCTTGTTAGAGAAGAGGGCCTAAAGACCTTTAAAATACTTTTCTAAATTCTTAAAATTATAAAACTCTCACCTAAAACTCTCTCACTCTCTTTTCTCTTCTTCCTTAACCCACCTCACTCTCAGGAGATTGAAGAAGCTTGAATCCTCTACACAAAAACATCTTTTTTTTTCTTGTAGTAATCCCTTTGAGTGGTAAGTTCATCCATTACTCCTTTTCTATTTTCTTCCTCTTTCCATGGGAGGGCCAAGGGAGAAACCTTTCTCAATCTATAATTCTGTTTAGTTTAGGGATTAGGGGTTTAATGTTGGTTCTCTTGTGTTAAACATTTGAAGATTCCATATTGCACTTCCTATGAAAGCAATGGAAAACATAAATAAATCTAAAAGAAATTATTTCCATAATTTGGAACATTTAAATATGATCATAAGAAGTAAAAATTTACTGATTTCGTATTATACTTGCACATTCTCAAGCACTTCAATTTTACTATCATATAACCATCAACTAAAAAAATAGTTCACAAGTTCAATTTATAGGTTTCAAATTTAAGTTGAACTTGTACCCATTTTCATTCCATTTCCATTTTAGTGTTTTTTGTTTTTTGGAAAAACCCATTTCAATGGCATGCAATAACGTGGGTGCTTGCGCCACCAATATTATGGGACGTTATGGATGTCACACTAGTTACTTGTACCCCATGTTTTTGACAAGTGGATGTCACAATATTGTGACGGTATGATAAAAGCAAATAAAGAAATCAGCAGAAAAAAAAATCAAATAAAAAATTAAAAATAAACTTACGAGGGTGCTATGCAGTGTTGGTGAGCAATGTCTGTTGTGTGAAAAGGCTGTGAAATAATAGGATTGGAAGATTCAATCCAAGATTCAACACTTTATAATATATTTCTGTAGAATCATATACCCTTTGCTCTCAGACTTTGTTGATGGCCCTTCTTTGTTCTTGAATTTAAGTAGTCGTAGAGGTGAAATTTTCTTGATAAGTAACATAAATAAAAGTTTCCAGTTAAAGTAAATATTATTTACACGTACTAAAATCTGATTCATTTCTATAATCCAATTGTCCAAATCATTCGAAGGCACTCTTACTTTCCGGGCTAAAGTTAGAGAATCCAACTCCAAATTTAAGCTACAAACACAGAATAATTTGGTATTAGAGTATTGTGACCAATTGGAAGTTGAAACGGAAGAAAATACATGAGAGATAGAGCTAGTAAGTCCATGACACGCGGAACAAATTATGAGAAAAAGGTACATTGATCTTGTCTTGTTATTATTATAAATAGATATAGATCATGTCAAGATAATATAAAGTTTAACATATGTCTATACTTTTTTTTTTTAATTTTTCCTTCAAAAAATAAAACAAGAACAGCATGAAATACAATATATGCGAATTAAAAAAAATATAACAGTACGAAATAATCTGCGTACCAGTAGCTAGGGATGCATCATGCGATATCAAAAATCAAATGCTTAATGAAATACTGATTAAAAAATGCTTAATAAAATTCATTTAAAATGAGCCAAATGACAGATACTAGTACGACAAAGGCAGCATTTAATCCAGAAAAATGAGTGCCTATATGATTGTGGAGAAAGCATATATAAAAGCTTTTCATGGCACACTAAATTTATTTGATACAAAAAATGGCTTTAAAAATGTGGATTAAAGTCTAAAGAGCCTTAGTCGGTTCTACGTACTTTTCTTAATCTACCGATAAGACAATCTAGTATGAATAGGATCAGTTGGCATATATAAGGTGAAGAAAAACCCTAAATTTAAAAAATCCAATAAGGATTATAACATTTCACATTTGGGATTTATAGCAACAAGTTTGACCTTGATATATAGGACAGAAGGAAAATAACCTAAAAGAGATAATAAGACAAGGATTCTTTTGGTGGTACTTATCTGCTTACACGACCTTCCAATAGGACTCTAGAAATGAAAGCCCTAAAGTTATTCCCCATGAATCGCTTCAACCCTTTGATGTGTGCGTATATATAGCAAGGTTGGCCTTAAACTCTCTAAGCTACTTCTCTCATTGATATAATAAGCATTTTAGCTATATACATACTTGTTTTTCTTGTCATTTGTGTTTGCAAGACTACTACTTCAATCATGAAGCCAAAACAGTTTATTATCTTCCTAATTGTTGTGACATTGTTTGTAGAGAGTTCAGAAGAAGCTAGACTTGTTCCTCAGCTCTCAACAATGGACAAAAAAAATAATAGTAAGTTCGGCTTACGTGAACTAATCAACAATGTGAGAAATGGCCAGTGGCATGGAAAGAGGTCAATGCTAGGTGGAAGGCTGGAGAGAGTTTCACCTGCAGGGCCAGATCCTGACCATCACTAGAGAATGACAAATCAGAATTTGTTAGGAGGGATAGTAGTTTCACTACTACATCAATCCTAACAAAATCATTGAAACCATGAGTCATTTGTGTTGCAACCTTTGCTCAACAATATCAATAAATTCGATGTGCCAATGTAGTAATAGAAGTTTTTTTTTTTTTGTGCCTATTTAAGGTATTGGATCTTAATGTATTTTAAGTTCTCTTTCCTCAATAATATTGTTGATTGTCTTGAAAGGCATGTTTATGTCTTATATCATGTCTATTTGAGTCCAACTGTCAACTTTTCATACGATAGAATGTAAGTGTTTTCATTAAATAAAGGTGAACATGAAATTACGAAAGATTCACAAATTTATTGTGTTTTTGTTTCTCCATTTTGGATCGTTCCACCGGTGAGCCAAAAATATGCTTAATCTTTTAAAATTTTAGGTTAGATGCATTGTCAAGTTCACTCTCAAAGTTAATTCAGAAATTTAATTTATTTAATGTTTTACCCTCAAACATTATCTATCAGAAGAAAAAGAATTCTAACAGAATTATATTGATACAGGTGTTTAAATGTGGCAATTCCCTTGAAGCGGCTTAATTATTTAGATATGACACTACAAGTTTCAAATAATTCTTTTTATTAATTTGATGCATTTGATATATTTATACTTAAAATCTTTTCATGTTAACATGTAATATTCATCAACCTTCTATTAGGTAGAAAAAAAGATCCTCAGAGTGACTAAATCAGGCCAAACAATAGCCAGAGTACCCTACCAATACATGCAATGATGCAAAGTTAAACAAAGGGATCATGATTCAATTAATACCTTACGTCACAATACATCACTATGTCATTATAAAAGGGGGTTTATGGAAATATTTTTTTAATTTTAACGGTAATTTACACTTCACCTCCCACTCATGATTTAATACTTTTTTGACTTATCCACTATTTTTTTTTTTGCTTCAATAAACCCTATTGAAAATTAAGTTAAATTAAAAGACATTAATTTTGTTCACTTTTGTTGTCTAATAAACAGTTATGTTCCCTAAAGAATTAGTTACACATCCATAGTGTTTATTTTGAAGTACATAACTGTAGTTTATAATTATGGTTATTAAACCTAAAATCATGGCTAAATTATGTACAGGAAAAAAAAATTAAAATGAACCAAATCAGCTATCTCCTGTTCTGGCACCGGAAACATGAAAAAAAAAAAATCAAATCCTGATATAATAATAATAATAATAATAATAAAATCATTGATCCAAGTGAATTTAAACTTAATTTTTTAAAATAAGATCTCAAGTTCGATAAGGCCAAATACATTAGATGTATAACCTCAATTAGGTTCGAGATAAAACTTTTGCAGAGATTAGTGATATAATAAAGTCAATAAATATTTCACTAATAAAATTATTATCTAAAAATATAATAACAATAAAATATCTATATCACTAAATGAGATTCATTATATATATGAATTATGCAATGCTACTATACTTAATTAAAAATTAAATTCTCATATATATTATTATTTACTAGCTATGATATTATTTTTTATTAATAATAATTTTCAATTTATTTCTTCTTTTTTGAAGATAGGACTGTAATATATTCAAGGAGGAAAAAGAGATATATCATCCTTTACAAAAAAGATCAATCTGTTGTGGAAAATCCTCTTTTCATATTCTATCTAAACAAGTAAAGGCAAGGAGATGCTAAACTGTCAGCCACTCTATTCCTTATACGCTTCACAAAACATAAATCAAAACCTATAATACCATCTTCACTACTACAAAAAATACATTTAACATCGTCAAATTAACATCAATTTTATACAAAACCAATATTAAGCTAAACGTGATAGCATATTTATAAATAATGTATATTCCTTAATATCGATTTTTCGTAAAACTGATGTTAATTAAAAGACGTTAACATCGAATTTTAAAAAACCGATGTTAACACCATTCGTTAACATCGGTTTTTTTAAACCCGATGTTAACATGTTATACGATAACATCGGTTTTTTGGAAAACCGATGTTAACGTCTTTTAATTAACATCGGTTTTACGGAAAACCGATGTTAACGAAATGGTGTTAACATCAGCTTTTCTCAGAAAAAACGATGCTAACGTTAACATCATTCGGTTAACATTGGTTTGTTATTGAAAACCGATGTTGGACTCATATTTTAAAATTTCAGAACCCGACCCCTAGCTACTTTCCTCGCGCTTTGTTCTTCGCTTCTTCTTCTTCGCGACCGTGAGTACAACTTCTTCAGGTTCTTTGTACAGCTTCTTCGCGACCGTGACACGTAGCCACGTTACCTAGGTACAACTTCTTCTTCTTCTTGGTAACCGCAAGGACCTTAGTCTTTGTTGTCTTCTTCTTCTTCTTTTTCTTGTTTGTTTCTTTGTTTGGGGAACTTGTGCTCACTGCAAGGATGTTTGTTTGTGTGTGTTGCAATGAGTTGGTTTGTGGAAGTCGTGCTCGCTGCAAGGATTAGGTTTTTGCTCGCAAGGTGTCATTTTGAGTGAGGTAAACTATTTGATGTCTAAGCTTCATTTCATCTAACCTACTAGGTCTGCGTTGTTTCGGTTAACCCTAGGTACATTTCGTGGTGACTTGATCGAGATAGGAGGAAAGCTTCAAGTCTCCGCGCCATTATTTTAGATCTCACTGCCATTGTCATTGTTTGGGTTCGAGGTAAGCTTGATCCCTGTGCCTTTGTACATCTTCAAGTTGTTTGGACTTAATCTCTAGTTGGCTTTTTGTTTTCAATGTATTTGGTTCAAGAGCTGTTGCAGTTTTGATTCATTCTGATTTGTAATAAGCCTGAGCTCTTGATTGCATTTCTGGAGCATACTTACATTCAGTTTTGTGATCATGCATGTAGCGTGCCATTCCTTCATAGAGTAAACAGGAAGCTAACTCTTCATTTTCAACACCTATTCTCAACAAGTTCAGCAGTGCAGTCCTAATTAACAAGCTTTGAATATGTAGAACCTATTCTAGTTTACATGTTCCATTTTTCCTATATATGTAGTCCCCAATTATGCAGAAAAGGTTATTTATCTCATACTTTAGTGTGACCAAGCTAAGAAGTGAGAATAGAATAAGAATTAATTTAAAATTAAGTATTAGTCACATGTTACGTTCTATAGTGCAACCTTATCATTCCCTCACTAACATAGTACCAACCTTACCTACCGATCACCACTAATCCTTATCAACTTAGAATTATGCAGAAAAATGGCATCTAACGCCTTGATTCAATACCATACGTTGATTACTAAAAGATACACTAAGTCCCTGTGGCTTTTGCTTACACTTACTACTATCTAACCATGCCATACTCATCCTAAACGACACCATATGTGGCCCTATAGTTCTATCTGTTTTAAGACCCACCATTATGAAGAAAACAAGTGATAACACCACAAGCTGAGAAAAATACACATACTTGGTTGTTCCTTGGTTGTAACAACCAAGGATGCAAACCAAGCACACACACACACGTCACAACCAGCAAATACTTGAAACCCATGTTCTCAACTCATCTGGTAATTCAACACGTTAATGACATTTTCAACAGAAACAATGCAGAATAAGCTACTTAATAATCATAAACAACCAATAAATATTTATCTACTCTCTATGTCTTTAGTTCTACAAATGAATTCACCAATATAATAGTCTGATATGTAATATTAATAGAGATAAAGTTGAAAAAGAAAAAATGATAGCTGATAGCAATGATTCTTAAAGCAAGGGTATTGAGAATGAGTTATGTTATAGTGCAGTGCAAGCACGGAACTACAACACATAGGTGTAACATACCATTCATATATAACTGTAACCATGATACGTTTCGTTGTTATCGAAAATTTAATTTATTTGTTATCATTAGACACATGAGATGGTGAAACTAGTATCTAGGCATGTTGTCTTCTTTCCAATCATATATGGTTGTATGATATTAATTTCATGCTGGCATTTCAGGTTAGAAGTGGTATTATTTAAAATTATTGGTTTTGTGGGTGTTTAGTATGATTTGACAAGTCCTAGCTGTTGAATAATGTGAATTTGTTCTTTGCTTAATTATATTTGGCATACAATACTGTTTTGTACATGTTTAATCAGTATTGATAAGGATTATGAAGATTAGTGCTGTTTGAAGGGATTACATATGTGGATTGAGTAGTTACCCTTTGATAAGGATTATACCATCCTTGGTTTTGTTGGAGTGCATGTGTTCTGATCTAAAATTAAGTAGTTCACTTTTGATTTATGTGTTGGTGCTTAGGTATGATGTGACTAATTGGGTTAGTGAAAATTGATTGGGTAGGGTCTGAGCAGAAAGCTAGTCCATATATTGTCTACGTTGCTTTTTCTGGTTTATTGGGCAATTTTCAGGTATCCCATTTCTTCAATTTTTGAATGTTTGATACTAGTTTAGGTGTGTGAACTACAATGCATTGATTGCTAGTGTTGCTGCAATGTTTGAATGTTTTGATGTAATTGCTAGGATAGCAAAAACTCCCCTAAGGCAAGCTACTTTGCTGCTTTTGTTCCTCTGGTCAACTGCTTAAGTCCTTAAACTGAACTATGCATTCCTCTTTGTCTGTTAAAATCTGCTTTTTTGTCCTCCCACACCACCTCTATAAGCAACTCTTGTTTAGTGTTTCACTACCAAAATCCACCTCCAAAGCTCTCTCTCTCCTTCATCTTCTACTTGCTTCTATTACTCTAATTCTACTCTCTTTTAACCAAATCATCTTTTTTCTTTTCTTCTAACCAACCATGTCTACAACATAAGGTTTGCTTTATCTTGTTCTTCTTCTTCATCTCCAATTGACTTTAATTAAAGAGAAGAAAGCTAGCTAGCTACAAGGTTTGTTTGCAGTTGTCTTCATTGATTATGAATATGATAATCTCGTTGAGACATAGAGACATTTAGTTTGTTTCTCTCTCTCTCTCTATCTTTTGAAGAGATACATAGAAATTAGAAAATACCCACAGTGGGATAAAGAGAAAAGGACTATGAAAAATACTTGGAGGCAAGGTCAAAGACATGTCCAAAGGTTTGTTAGCAAATTTTCTGCTCTCCCCACTAGAAGTAATTTTCCTCCTAGTCAAAGATGGAGAGGTTCCCTTTCTAGTTGAAGAAGCAGGTGTCACTATTTTGGTAGGAGTTTTTGATGCAGGCTTTGAACTTTTTGGTGTTGAAATTAGGGATGCCTTAGAAGTAGGTAGCATTGATTTCTTCTTAGTCTTGGCTGAACATGAAAGGTGGTTCTTGTCACCTGAACATGAAACAATTGCAGCAGCAAATTGGCATCAAACCTAGTCTTATCTGTGTACTCATTTGCATTTGTATTCATTTCTATATACACAGAGATAGCAAGATTTATCATGTACTTTATACATGATGCTTTCCTTTCATTTCCCAATGCTTGTACATCTGTTGTTGTCCAATGTTTCATTATCTGTTGTATTGATCACTTTGCATTAACTTCATTGCAGTGACAGTGATCTTGGTGCCCTTCAATAACTCTTGGTTAATCAACCCAATCTCCAAATTGAGGAAGGTATGCTAGAATTATGTGTGAGGTAGAATCTATAATGCATGTCCACACCATTAATAATTTCATGTTATGCTTATGATAATCATTAAGAATGCTTAATTTTGAATTAGACCTTTGTATGCTTCTGGGACCTCCCATATGATCCTTGCCTTGATTGATCCATCTGAATATCCACTGAACAACAATCCCTTGAAATATATGAGGGACCAAACTGCTAAGCTTAAGCCACAACCCGCCTCTAGGATTTGTGTGCGAACACAAGAAATACGTTGCTCTTACAACCACGATGATTTGAGTGATGTCACAAAATAAATCAGTAAGTGATAGTCATGGTAAATATATAGGCAGCAAAACTGCAAGAAGCTCAAGAATAAGCTCCTAAGAGCCATATCATACATCAATTACTTATATGGTAGTCATTTTTTAACCCTTGCTATTTTTATTTTGCCCCATAGTTGGTCTAATTTAACCTTAAGCTTATACTTTGTAACATCCCAATTTTTCGTAAATAAATTTAAAAAGCTTTTTAGTAATAAATAAATAAATAAATAAATAAATATAGAGCAAATAATAGGCTGAGTACCCTAGGTATAAATAGTTATGTTAAGTCAGCTGCCTCCTTTTGGCCTCATTTTCGTTTTTCCCCTTCTCCTCTCAAAATCCTTTCTTTTTCCGTAGCCCACCAAACCAGTCTCAGAAAAACGACGATCTCGAACCCGTTCACCGTTGGATCGTCGTGAAATTTGAGTATCATGTTCGCAACACAATTCCGAGCATTCTCACCGTTGGGAATTTCGATATCATGTCTGAACTAAGAGAAAAACCCTTCGCATTGTAGCCTTTTTCTTTCCCGCAGAAACCCAGAGCTGTCTTGGTAAAACTACGATCCCGGTTTCGTTAACCGTTGGATTATTGTGAAATTTGGATAGGTTGTTCGAAATTCAATTCCGCACGCTTTCACCGTTGGGATTTGCGAGATAATATTCGTGGAGGGAGAAAAAGGAATCGTATGAAGACAGTACAAGTGGAGGTTTCAATCTCTTCTCCGTCTCTCTGACGTTTGGGAATTCTATCGGAGCAGTCGGATGAATAATTGAAAGAATTTCCGGGAACCGCTAGAGATATTGCTATCGTTGGCTGAAGACACGTGAGCCCGCTTAGAGGTAAGGGATGAGTTATTCACAGTTGGGGATTAGTGAGAACATGTGTAGGGATCCTTAGAGGATTAAATTGGGATTTTATTTTGGGATGTTTGTTAAATTGCAATTTTTCCTTTATGATTATAAATAAAATATTGATGTCCTGATGAAAATTGCTTGATAAATTGTGCTTTTGATATTTGTATATTTGGACCTATGATTTGGATATAATTGTGTAATATTATTTGAGGGATTTTAGTCTTCATGTTGTGATAGTCTTTTATATAAATTGTTATATTGAGGATATGAAATGATAATTCAAATTGTGAGTATGTGATGAATTGTAGAATAACATGTTGCTTTGAGATTATAATATTGTTATTGAGATTGAGTATAAGTGTAAAGTTGAACATGTGTTAATTTGTGAGATACGTGTAAACATGTGATGGTGGATTGTGACACTATGAGATGTGAAATTGTGAATGAGTTCTAGTTGTGGATAAGTGTGTAGTTAACACTTGATGTGAAATTACTTGTGTTGTAAGCTATGAATTGTACAATACCCGACTAGCGTTATCTTGAGAAAAGCGTTGATTCGCAGTGTTAAAGAGAAAATGTAGGTTTCCTATTTAGGAACCAGTGTTAAATCGTAGCGCAATTGTGTTGAACGTGTTTAAAACACGAGTGTAAGGTCGTGGGTATTGTATAATTCATGAGCAGTGTCTGCATGTAAAAAAAAATATTTTAGGGGTTGGACCTGAATCAGGAGGGAGAGGCCCTGACGGACTCTTCGGAGTGTAGGCCTTGGGGGTCACCGGGTTTGAGTGCTCCTTTAAGCCTATGCTGATCTCATATGGTTGGAGCATTCTCGCAAAACATCGTGACCCTGACTGGTCTCCCTATGATCTTACTTAGTGAGAGTGACCTGACAAACCCATTGTGTGGTGTGTCTTGTTATGTACTCCTAAGCGCCCAGGGTGGTTTTTCACTGACATGGTACCACATTGCATATAGAATTGAGTCTTAGCATAACTATTGCATATGCTTGCTAATTGATGTGTTATTATATCTTGATTGAAGTGTGGGATTCTTGTGTAATGTGATTGATAATTGAAAAGTGAATTTTGAATGACGAAGTGGTGAAGTTACGTGAGCTATGTTTAAGCAAGTGGTATCTCATTTATATAATATGTATATTTAATTGTCTTGTTTCTCTATTAGCTAGGAATGTGATAACTCACTCCCTGTGTGTTGTTGTGTTTGGATCCTGTGATGATCTTGAACTTGTGTTCGGGGGAGCAGATGAATAGGTGGATGACTATGAAGAACCTCATGCTAGAGGACACGGGAACACCACGCTCTGATAGGATGTGACATTAGGATATAGGTTCTATATTAATTGTATGAGACTTATATGACTTTCTTTGAGTCGAGATGACTTTATTATTTATTTGGACAAGTTTGAATATGATGTAGAAGAAAGTGAATGTGAGCCTTTTACCCATTTGAAAAGCTTGTATTTAAAAATGTTTTAAAAATACTTTTAATTAATATTTGAATTTTTATTCCTTTATTAATATATATGTGAGGGGTAGAGGGTGTCACATACTTCATATCCAATGCCTGACCACTTTTTATCTTTTACTTAAATTGTTCATCCTTAAGCTATTCCTTTATTAGTTTCAAAAGCCCATATATTTCCAGTTAAAATGGTCTGACCATGAAAATTCTCCCATCATGGATGCTGGCTTACATATTTTAGGCACCAAGGAAGTCCTCAAAATGTCATGATATTCATGCAATGAAATAAAGTTCTTGGTTACTAAACCAATGGCGGAGCATCAATCATGTTAATTATGGGAAATTTTCATAAGTTCTTCTATAATATTCATGCAAGTGGTTCAACTTAGTACATGAATCAGTACTCACTGATATGTTTGGCAGCAAGAAATCGGCTACTCTGTGTAATCCCTTAGCCATCCAAATTACATTTGAAAGGCGTCTTAGTGATTCCTTTACTCCTTCTAAGAAGTGCATTAGTTTTTGCTTCCCTACATGAAAACGATGTCTGACTTAATTGAGGGAATTGATAATTCATGATCAAGAAGTACTCTTTCATTCATTCTAACAAAGTTTCATTTGATTTTCAGATTCCACTAGGAGTGATTTTAGCCATTCTTGATCTTGCGCTCATTGCTGTTTCCAAAAGTGCTCCTACGCTCATTGCTGGAAACTCATTTGTGCTCAAACCTCCAACTCAGGTATTTATATCTTTGATTCGAAACTCTTCAAAATCAGGACTAGGACACTACACTAGTACCTTACTATCTATAGTTCTATACCCCATTTCTGAACTTATCCATCTATGCTAACTACAAAAATAGTTATATATTATGTGTATTTAATCCAAATCTTCTCCATAAAGGCAATCATATTTATAAACCATATTGGCAGCCTATATAAAATTTTTCTCTTGTTCTATATTTAATTTATCTCTACTTAAGATGGAACAGACACACACACCCTCATGACACACACACACACACACACACACACACACACACACACACACACACACACACACACACACACACACACACACACACACACACACACACACACAATTTACTTTCAAGGTTTCTGTACAACTCTCCTTGTTTGAATTTTTAAAACAAAATTTTAGGTTGAAATATGTTGTTGAGATGTTTACTTTTCTTAAACTTGGTTAGGTGTGACAATATTTTGTTACTTGTCACAAGATCCAGCAAGTTCTTGTAACAGTTCTTGTGACAGTATTTTGTTAGTTTTCCTATGAAGTTTCAGAAGATCCAGCAAGTTCTTGCCTCCTATTAAAATCTTGAATAGGTATGTCTCTTTGTTCATAATTAACTTGCTGCATGTTTAGTCCACTGTTTATACCTTTAGTCCACTGTTTATATCTTCAAGAGGAAGCTGGATTCATAGAACTTTGTTGCCTAGCTTCTACTTGATGAAATTGTTGCTGCCTTTGAAGTTGTTGCATTTGGTTGAGCATGATTAAAGGAAGAATTATAATTTGGGGTCATCTACTTTGAGCATGGTTAATGATCTTAGATTTGAAATATATTAGCTGCCATTCTTTTGACCATTCTATTGGTTAATCAAGTTACACTTTTCTGGCTATTTTTTGGAGAAATATTGTGTTGTAAAACTATTGACCATGTGTAACTGCAGTAGTTAACTTCTTGCTCACTACATATGCATCCAAAACAGTGCCAAAGAAATAAAACATTTGGTGAGAAAACCATGAACTAATCCATTAGGTTTCACCATCCAATAAAAGCCTCCTAGACTAAATACAAGAAGAATGCAGACAAAAAAAAAAAAAAACTATCTCATTTGTTAGAAGATTATCTTCATTAGTTGCACATCAGGAATGGATCAGTGAATTGATTATATTTACTTTTAGATGGTAATCCCCATAGCTGCATAAAATAATATTACTTTAAGGAACAAAAGAAAGCGCTATAGCATAGCATCTGCATAATAGCTAATGCAGAATAAAAGCCATTAATAAATCCCTAGTGACAAGGCATGATAGAATAATTGAATAAAGAAACCATAACCTGCTGGCGAGCTGCTGCAAGTTTTAAGATCTCATCATCCTCAGAGAAGTTTAAGAACCATTGAGTTAGAGGATGATCTTTGGTGTCACCTCTCTCCATATCATTCACAACATCGCTTGGTACTGTAGAAACCAAAACAAGGGAAAGCTTAAAGAAAAAATCTAAAGGGTAAAAAACTTAAATACTACTACTAGTAGGAATAGGAATAACATTGAAAGGAAAGTACCAGAACATGATAAATTCAAACCAGCAGGAAGCCTAGGCACATTAACGGCAGGATGATTTTGTACACGTGCAAGAAAAACCTCTGAGGGTTCAGGGAAAACAATCTCGTTATAAGATTCAACAACCACGGGTTTCTTCATAGACTGGGGGCCATATTCATCTTCTGGATATAATTTCAAATGCTGATACCTATAACCACATAATCCATTAACATATGTTATTAAAAAAATGCAATCTCCCAAGTCCCAAATCCAAGTAACCAGCAAAAAGGAAACCATCAATTTCATGCTTGAGGTATTACTCTCACAGTCTCTCCTAAATAGTCCCTAAAGTAAAACAAACCACTTAAGTAGTTCTAAAAGTATTAGAAATGAAGCTAAATATAACATTTTGAAAATGCCATTTCTTCTCCTATGAAGTCTAGCTGCAAACTCTCGAAACATAAGTGTAGCCTTGCATTATGGATCCTTGCTTTGTGGCTTTATCATTATTCACTTGTTTTGATTCTGATTCTTGATTTTCTTCTTCCTCTACTATGTATATCCTCATATGGTATATTTCCTCATTTTTGGATTTGTTCTTGTAATTTATCTCTCCATTCAAAACACATACATCTGAGTTTGCATTCTGTCCATATCTCCATATGCTTGTAAATTAATTCTTTTCGTATTCATTGCATAATTTACTGTATTTGGGAAATGGAAAAGGCTTATTGTTATATCTATATAGCTTGATAAACTAGCTTCACTTTCTACCACATTAAATTCAACAGCCTTCTGGTTCAGGGTTTCAAATTTTTAGATCATTAAAACTCCTCCTTTTTGCTTTTCTCCTACTTGATAGATTGAATCCTATAGATTGGGATTAGTTGCTTTTCTCCTAGATAGATTTAATCCTATAGATTCAATCAGCTATGTATCTGCCAATGTTTTTCATTTGCAACAATTCCCAATTATGTAGCCACTTGATGGCATTGAACATCAAGTGGCTACATAATTAGCCACTTGTTAGCATATTAACACACACACACACCCTCATCAGAGACACACACATACACACACCCACCCTCATCAGAGACACACATACACCCTCATCAAAGACACACACACACACACACCCACCCTCATCAGAGACACACACACACACACACACACACACACACACACACTTCACAATAGTTGTTAATGAGTTAATCTGTTTTAGTTTTACATAATCCAAAAATTGTATGCATAATTAATTGTAGAAGGAAACTGGCTTTTTAATAAGCCTAGTAATTGCCACATATTGATATCTATTTTTTGGAATGATGATTGATGTAGGTGTTCATTGAGTTATTTCTTTGATTCTTGCTTTCATTTTGGATCATGCTGCTCATCATCACATGTACAAATGTTTGTTACCAAATATTTTTATTACGTGTTCACTGCCATTAATGACAATTCATATATGCTATACAAATTGTGTTCATGATGAGTGAACCTTAAATTCCCATTTGAGACTGAATGCAATGATTCTTGCGGACAATTTTCATTAATCATTGTATTCAATCTCGAATTTTTCGTTTGGACAATTTGGGGAGACTGATATTTTTATGGTAGATTCATGCGTTAAGGTTAACATTATTTTGTTTTATTTGATGAAATTTCGGTACAATTCATTTCGAGTTGTTCTCTGAGTGCATACTTGACTATTGGGAAACTAATTTCACCGATTTCATGTCGTGTACTTGGAGACCAATGCGAAATGCTACCGAAATTTTGTCAAATTTAACAAAATAGAATTAACCCTGACGTATTAAGCTACCATAAAAGATTGTCTTCCTGAATGGGATAGGGCCACACCTATAATAAAAAAGTGAGATTTTCATGCATCGAATAACTTTGTGAGTATCTGATCAGAGTCGTACCCAAATCAAATAAACATTAAAATGCAGTATCTAGGAAGTGATCCTAGGTCGTCTCTCAGTGAGCAATGATCAAACAAACGTTCATAACAATAATAATAAAATAGTAACGAAATAGGGGGGGTTGTTTGTTTTTGTAATTTAAATAGCAAGCAAACTTGAATTAAAGAGATAATAGAACTAAAACATGTTGTTTCCCCTTGATTCAAAAGCAAGTCTCTTATCCTAGGTTACGAGAATTTATCCCTAATCAGTTCAACCACTTAATCCAACCCAAAATTAATTTACTAAGCGAAAATTAACACAAGGTTGTCATTATGTGATTAAGCAACACATACACCAATTAATCCCTCTCACATGTCCATTAAGCATGAACTTAATTAAGCACAGAGACAATTAATCAAGCATTAAGCATGCATGGATTAATATCAGCAACAAATACAGAATAATTCGTGAAGGGGAAAAACTGATCATAACATAATATTAATAACAAAACCTCAAAGAGAGCTATGCTTAATCCTTAATAGAAAATAACACTAGAGATTCAGCCTTCCATTAATAGCAGAAATGAAACACAACAACTGGAAACTAATTGCAACACAGAAATGAAAATGAATCTACAAACAGAAACCGAAAATGAAATTGCAATTGGAAACGAAATGCAGAAACGAATAGGAATTCAAAGGCAGAAAACGAAAATGTAGTTGCTACGTGAACAGTACCATGCGTGAACAGTAACACGAAAACTGAAAATATGAAACCCTACAATCTCTCTGCCTCCGTGAACAGTAACACGAACCACCCTTAAAACCCTAGCAGCTGGGCTCACTAAAGGTCACTAGGCCTCAAAGCTTACAAATCTGATTACGGGCCCAATAAGGTCTGGTGGCCCAATTACAAAAATACAGCCCAAAAACAAAATACAATAAAATTGGACGACAAATAAAATTGTCTGCTCTCTTCAAGTCCAAGCTGGTTCCCAATTCTGGATCCAAGCCCAATTGCTTATAATTCTCCTGAAATTAAATTAAAAAACAAAATTAGTCAAGTAGGCCCAAATGATAAAACTGCATAATTAATTTGACAATTAAGGCTAATCAGTAATTAAAATGGTGACAGAAAGGGGTAAGAAATAGGAGAAAATAATGACACATCAGTATCAGAGAGTTATTACTTAGATGGATCGAAGTTGTATGAATGAAAGTCGCATCAGCCCAGAATATGAGGAAGGCGTGGAGCAGTTCTTGCAATTTGCTTCAGAAAGAGGTCGACTGGATCAAGATGGAAAATATTATTGTCCTTGCATCAATTGTTTGAATGGAAGACGACAAATATTGGACGACATACGAGAACATCTATTGTGTGATGGAATTAAGAGGAATTATACGACGTGGATATGGCATGGTGAAATGATAGACATGCAAAGTAGGCCCCAATCCGAACCTTTTGATGTAGAAATGGGAGATCGCTTGGAGGATATGATTCGTGACCTTGGACAAGGGTCTTTTCAGCAAGCCCATGCCCTTGTGTATCAAGGATTGTAGAGTGACTCAAAGAAGCCTTTGTTTCTAGGGTGCAAGAATTCCTTAACGCTATTGTCGGTGGTGTTAAGTCTGCTTAATGTCAAGGCCAGATATAGGTGGAGTGACAAAAGCTTTACTTCACTACTTGAAGTAGTGCATGATCTGCTTCTAGAGGAAAATACGTTGCCTAAAAGCTACTATTAGGCCAAGAAGATATTGTGTCCAATGGGTATGGAGTATCAGAAGATTCATGCTTGCCCTAATGATTGCATACTATACAGACATGAATTTGAAGAAATGTCCAAATGCCCTAGGTGTGAGGCGTCATGATACAAGGTGAAGGATGATGAGGAGTGCAGTTCTGATGAAATCTCAAAGAAGGGCCCTCTAGCAAAGGTGTTGTGGTATCTTCCCATCATTCCAAGGTTTAAGCGTCTTTTTGCTAATGAAAACGACGCAAAAGACCTTACCTGGCATGCAAATGAGAGAAACTCTAATGGAATGGTCCATTATCCGGCTGATTGCACCCAGTGGAAGAAGATTGATGGTTTGTATCCGGATTTCGGCAAAGAGGCAAGAAATCTTAGGCTTGGACTAGCTAGTGATGGAATGAATCCATATGGAAATTTAAGCACTCAACACATTTCATGCCCAGTTCTACTAGTAATTTACAATTTTCCTCCTTGGTTGTGCATGAAGTGAAAATACATGATGTTGTCTATGATGATATCGGGCCCAAGACAGCCAGGAAATGACATTGATGTTTATCTAAGTCTGTTGATTGAAGACCTGAGAAAGTTGTGGGACAAGGGGGTTTTAGTGTTTGATGGATTTTGCAAGGAGACTTTTGAAATGCGTGCAATGCTATTTTGTACCATTAGTCATCATGCACGCCCCATCTATGAAGAAGACATAAGCTTCATACAATTGAAACATGGTAGAAAAATAGTGTACACCAGGCATCGGCGTTTTCTAAAACCTCATCACCCTTACAGATGATTGAAAAAATCTTTTAATGGAAGTCAAGAGCACAAAACTGCGTCGATACCATTGACTGGTGAGAAGGTTTTCCAGTGGGTTGAACACCTGAATACTATATTTGGAAAGACCCAAAAGATGGATAAAAGTAACACTTGCATATGGAAGAAGAGGTCCATTTTCTTTGATCTTCCCTATTGGTTTGAACTAGATGTTAGACATTGTATTGATGTTATGCATGTAGAGAAAAATGTATGTGATAGTGGCATTGGAATGCTCCTTAACATTCAAGGAAAGATGAAAGATGGTCTGAATACCCGTCAAGATCTAGCTGACATGGGTATACGATCGCAGTTGCATCCAAGGTCTAATGGGAAAAAAATATACTTGTCTCCAGCTTGTCATACTTTGTCCAGAAAGGAGAAGATAAATTTTTGTCAGTGTCTTCGTCGGGTCAAGGTCCCACAAGGATACTCTTCAAATATTAAAAGCCTTGTGCAGTTGAAGGAGCTTAAACTGGTAGGGTTAAAGTCTCACGATTGTGACGTGTTGATGCAACAATTGTTAGTTGTGGCCATACGAGACATTTTGCCTAACAAAGTAAGGTTAGCCATAACTCGCCTATGCTTTTTCTTCAATGCCATATGTAGCAAAGTCCTTGATCCTGTCAAGTTTGATGACCTGCAAAATGAGGTGGCAATTATATTGTGCCAGTTGGAGATGTATTTTCCTCTTGCTTTCTTTGACATCATGGTTCACTTAATTGTCCACCTTGTCAGAGAAATCAGATGTTGCGGTCTTGTTTATCTGTGCTGGATATACCCGGTTGAGCGATACATGAAGATCTTAAAAGGGTATACCAAGAATCTACATCATCCGAAAGCATCTATTGTTCAAAGGTACATTGCAGACGAAGCCATTGAATTTTGTAAAGACTACATTGAAAAGGCTAAACCTGTTGGCCTTCCTGAGTCTTGGTGTCACAACATGCCCTTCGCGGGCGAGCGAAGGCGAGGCTCACGGATGCGCTTTCCAAAGGAGGAAAGATGCGCGGAGTCTCCACCAACGTTTATTTGTGGAAAACGTCGGAAAAACCGAAGGAAACCGGTCAAAATGAAAATTCTAAGTTCGGGAGTTGTATTTACGTTTGAGGAAGGTATTAGCACCTCTCACGTTTGTCTCAAAGGACAACAACCTATTTTTTAGAATTGTAAATTTGTGTTATGTTACCTTTTATTTCTTTTTTATTTTTGAGGTCGACAAAAGCGGGGCTTTTGCTCCTACGTACCCTCCATCAAAGAGGAAATCAGACCTACGTAGTTCTTTCTTAAGCGTGAATCAAGCGATTCTTTTTTACTTGAAAGGTGATCATTTTAAGACGTTGGACCTTAAAAATGATCCATTTTACTTGGTAAGAAACTAAAATGATAAATTTTCAAAACCCTATTTTTGTGGACGAGCTTGACTAGGCGAGTTGATTTTAGCCTTAGTTTCACTTTAGTTTATTAGTCAATTCAATTAAGAATGAGAAATCCCAAAGAGAAAACGTCTGATTGATTTTTCGCTTTATTTTACTAAAATGTATTTTTTGATTATTATATTATTATTTTACCTCTTTTTTGATTTCCAACGTGGTTACGGCACGACCGAACGGTCGAAATTCATTTTAACCGAGATTAACGGATGATACAATTCAAACGATCGGTGGAAATTTATTTTATTTATAGATTAAGCGAGAAATGACTTAAATAAATGGTTTAAGCACGTCAAAAGGGGGTATAAAAAGCAAATGAAAACGAGAATAAAAATACATGAAACAAAATGTGGACCACCACGGGTACATAGAATGAATTGAAAAGCTCGGTTTGAGGTACTTACCCGTTGAAGACTGAAGAAAACGAAGAACGAATGATGAATGTTGAAGAACGGTCGAGAATCTTCGCGTAATTACTCACGGAAACGTTACGGAAGCGCCTCGGCTTGGATTTTCTTCACGGAAACAATTTTCCTCAGCAATTTCGAGAGAGGGAGAAGTGCCAAGAAGGCTGAACCCTTTTCTTCTTCACTCCTCCCCCTATTTATAGCAAAATAGGGGAGGAGCTTGCCACCCAGCTCGCCCAGGCGAGCAAGGTTGCTTCCTCCAGAAGCAACAGCCTTCTGAAGGAAGGATCTGGAAGGCCCAAGTGGGCCAGATTGCTATTTGTACCCTCCTTTTTACTAAATGCACCCCTTTCTATTTTTTTGGTAATTCTTTTTCCGTAACGTTACAAAACTTCACGAATTTCGTAACGATACTTATTTTTCTTCCGCAAGGTTACGAGTCCTTACGGATTATGTATTTACTCTTTTTTAACTTTCGAAGAAGTTACGGAAACTTACGAATTGCGCAAAAACACCTCTTTTCGATTTCCGCCACATTACGGAATTTCACGGATTGCGCAAGCCTGCTTCCTTTTGATTTCTGACACGTCTCGGGACTTCATTCATTGTGCAACATAGGACGCCAAGTGTCTCGAAGCGGCCAATCAAAGGTTGTATATCATCAAATAATAATCCCCGGACGAAATTAGGGTATGACAGTTGCCCCTCTTTACTTACCTCTCATCGGAGATAAGAGGAAAGCAAAGATAGGACACTGATTTCGTCCGTCCTGCCCTTTCCGTGATGACGACTCTCGTCTCTACTCCTTCTTTTTTTCTTCTGCACAAAACAAAATACAAACAACAACAAGAACAACGAATATAATATACATATACACATATACATATATTTGGCGAAGGAACCGATCCGGAAAACAACAGAAGAACGTGTTTCCCAGTCACCAGAGGCTTCGCGCTTGATAATGGAGGACACATGAACAGCGCTAGGCAATGACATTCATGGGGCTCCGAAAAATGGTGGAGAATGGAGGATTGCCTTGAGGGTCCACACTTAGACAATCACGAAACATAGCTCCAAGCTCGAAGGTGGAGGGCACATGAACAGCGCTAGGCAATAACATTCATGGGGCTCCGAAAAAGGGTTGAGAATGGAGAATTGCACTAAGCAATCACTACGCATGGCTCCAAACTCGAAGGTGGAGGACGCATGAACGAAAACGCAATTCATGGGGCTCCAAAAAAAGGGTTGAGAATGGAGAATTGCACTAAGCAATCACTACGCATGGCTCCAAACTCAAAGGTGGAGGACACATGAACGAAAACACTCATGGGGCTCCGAAAAAGGGTTGAGAATGGAGAATTGCACTAAGCAATCACTACGCATGGCTCCAAACTTGAAGGTGGAGGACACATGAACGAAAACGCAATTCATGGGGCTCTGAAAAAGGGTTGAGAATGGAGAATTGCACTAAGCAATCACTACACATAGCTCCAAACTCGAAGGTGGAGGACACATGAATGAAAACACAATTCATGGGGCTCCGAAAAAGGGTTGAGAATGGAGAATTGCACTAAGCAATCACTACGCATAGCTCCAAACTCAAAGGTGGAGGACACATGAACGAAAATGCAATTCATGGGACTCCGAAAAAGGGCTGAGAATGGAGAATTGCACTAAGCAATCACTACACATAGCTCCAAACTCGAAGGTGGAGGACACATGAATGAAAACACAATTCATGGGGCTCCGAAAAAGGGTTGAGAATGGAGAATTGCACTAAGCAATCACTATGCATAGCTCCAAACTTGAAGGTGGAGGACACATGAACGAAAACGCAATTCATGGGGCTCCGAAAAAGGGTTGAGAATGGAGAATTGCACTAAGCAATCACAACACATAGCTCCAAACTCGAAGGTGGAGGACACATGAATGAAAACACAATTCATGGGGCTCCGAAAAAGGGTTGAGAATGGAGAATTGCACTAAGCAATCACTACGCATAGCTCCAAACTCGAAGGTGGAGGACACATGAACGAAAACGCAATTCATGGGGCTCTGAAAAAGGGTTGAGAATGGAGAATTGCACTAAGCAATCACTACGCATGGCTCCAAACTCGAAGGTGGAGGACACATGAACGAAAATGCAATTCATGGGGCTGCGAAAAAGGGTTGAGAATGGAGAATTGCACTAAGCAATCACTACGCATGGCTCCAAACTCGAAGGTGGTGGACACATGAACGAAAACGCAATTCATGGGGCTCCGAAAAAGGGTTGAGAATGGAGAATTGCACTAAGCAATCACTACGCATGGCTCCAAACTCGAAGGTGGAGGACACATGAACAAAAACACAATTCATGGGGCTCCGAAAAAGGGTTGAGAATGGAGAATTGCACTAAGCAATCACTACGCATGGCTCCAAACTCGAAGGTGGAGGACACATGAACGAAAACGCAATTCATGGGGCTGCGAAAAAGGGTTGAGAATGGAGAATTGCACTAAGCAATCACTACGCATGGCTCCAAACTCGAAGGTGGAGGACATATGAATGAAAACGCAATTCATGGGGCTCCGAAAAAGGGTTGAGAATGGAGAATTGCACTAAGCAATCACTACGCATGGCTCCAAACTCGAAGGTGGAGGACACATGAACGAAAACACAATTCATGGGGCTCCGAAAAAGGGTTGAGAATGGAGAATTGCACTAAGCAATCACTACGCATGGCTCCAAACTCGAAGGTGGAGGACACATGAACGAAAACGCAATTCATGGGGCTCCGAAAAAGGGTTGGCAGGACCGAACGGTCCACCGGGTTTTTCCACCTAAAAGGAAAACATGCTTTTTGCAAAGAAAAATAAATCATTCGCCAGAGCACCACATCTTAGGGAAACAATATACTTGTGCCAAGGGTAATCTTCCTTGTAACCGAGAATGAAGGGTAGGATGTCAACTTTTAGCTTTCAAATGAACATGCAGGGGAAACATCGGGCTAAGCTAAAAATAAATCACTCATAGTGTATAAAACTCACAAGGCAAGTGTTTTATCCTATTCCCAAATCATAACTGCACCATGACTCTATTTTGCACACGACTTCCTATCGAATCAAAGATCAAACATACGATCACGGACCAATAGGATTTTCTCGAGGGTGGTGTTTTTGGAGAGGAAGCTGGGTGTTTCGGTCTTTTCCTCTTTGTTCATGTGGGGTGGGATATTGCCAGTCGAGAATGATTTTAAGTGGCAATCTGGCTTGAGGAATTTCTGTCCTCTTTCTTTCATTAATCGAGAATTGCTTCTTTTCCCTTTTCACTTCCCTTCGACCTTTGACCGGGAATCCTTCCTCTTCCTTTTTGTTCTTTTCTTTATTTTCATCTTTTTCTTTTTCTTTCTTTCCATTTCTTCCTTTTCTTTCTTTTCACTTCTCCTTCCCCATCCCTTTCTTTGGGAAATCGGGTTTTAACATTCTATTCGCTCTCCCTTGAGGAGATTCCGCTGTCCTTTGCTTCGGGGAAGGAATGAGGATTCTTTTTTATTGGCCAAGGTTCAAAAAGGTCTAAGGTTGTGTTTCAATGGGGTCTTTTATCGTGGGAACCCAATCTTGATATCCGGGGCAAAACAAATTTGGGTGTCAAGGTGTCGGTCTCAGGCCGAACTTCCACATTATTCCATAAGGCACGCGTGACAATGATGATTTGAAAACAACGTGCAAAATTAGTCATGGCTACAGCCAGGTGGGCACTCAAGCATCCTGTTTATGGCATTCTGATACTACGGTTGGGAATTTACACAAACAGACCCAATGTTTCCCAATTATGTTCTTTTATCAGTTCAATGAATTCATCCATTCTTATCTCGGTTTATTTCGGAAAATAAACTCTTTGCATCAGTCCCTTGTTTCCAGAAGATACGTTTGCTCTTTACGAATGATTTATACTTCTTAACTATGACATGTCGACCTTCGCGGTCTTTCTTTCTTTTTCTTTTTTGTTTCATTTTTATATATTCACAAAATTATACACCTATGGTCCTCTATGAAGAAATCTTTCTTTGTATATCTACACTCTTATACATGACAAACTTTTTCTGTATACGCATTGGAACTCTCTCTCTTTACGTCACACGGTCAAACCCTATTTACATTCAAAGATCTTTTTCGTTTTTCTCCAACGCACACCTATGGTTCATACAAAAGTTTCTTTATATACACTCATTGTTCACACACACAAAAATTCCTTTCCACGCATCATTTACACACAAAAAATCCTTTTATACACACTTTCCTTTTTCTTATATATAAATAAAAACCTTTTTCTTTTCTTTACGAACATGACTTTTATTCACAACGCTTCTTTCTTTTTATTAGGATTTTTGGTTCATTTTATTTTTAGGACGACGTTCCTAAATGAAAAAACTCTACACGGTTCCGGAATTTCAACAAACATTATTGACAACAACGAAACAAGTACCGACGTAACAACTCAAACAAAATATATGCACAAAACAAATGACAATCGCAAAAACAAAAATTAGTCCCTCAAGTCATAGAAACAAGATAACATATGAATGATAAATGATGGAACATACGGATTTGGGGATCCCACGGTCATGTAGCTCCGCATGCCACCGGACTCTTGGGACACGGTAACAAAAAGTGGGGTGGTCGACAAAAGCAGGGATTTTGCTCCTAGGTATCCTCAATTTGTGATGAGGAACTCAGACCTACGTAGTTCTTGCTAATCGTGAGACTAAAAATAGTCTCGGTGTTTTCTTCACTAAAATGCGAACATGCTTTGGTAAAGAGACAAAACTTCCAACTGATCAGAGCAACATATGCTTTTTTTTATGAAAAATGATGTGTCTATCGGGGAAGGAGAGTATGCTGATGAAATTTCCTCATAACCATAAATGAGATTTTGGATGTTAGCACTTCATTTCTAAACGACCATTTAGAGGAAACACTGGATCCAACAAAGATAGGAAAAATCACTCAAAGTGTATCAATCTCACATAGGTAAGTGTTTTATCCTAATTTCGAACCATAGATATGTCATGACTTGATTTTGCAAATCATTTCCTATCAAATCAAAGATTACATGCGTGATCATGGATCAATAGGACTCATTTTGGGAATGGTTTTTAGGTGGGGAATTTTGGCTTTGAGTGTTTTTGCCTTCTCCTTTTCTGTTTTTGTTTAGTGCGTGGCGAGAAAGTCGCTAGTGCACAGGATTTTCTCGGCAATCAAAGGGAGAGGACCACTTTAGGTTGTGGTTTCCTTTTTCTTGTTCACTTGGCGACAATTCTGTATTGTTCAGATATTGTCTGGCCCAAAGACCTTTTTGGATGTTTCTTCAGTTTTCTCCCGATCTTTGATCGGGAACTTTGTTTGTTTTTTTTTTTGTGTCTTCTCCCTTTCTTGGATTGGGAATTTTCCTTCTCTTTGTGTTTTCTTCCGAGGGCAAGGATTGACATTCTCACTCTGGGTCAAGGTTTATGATAAGTTGGGATTTTGGCTCAAGGCTTGTAGAACGGCTGGTCACGATATATGTCAGGGTTTGGCCAGCGGTTTGGGGATAAAGGGGACGTCCCACATTATTTCCATGATACACATGCAACAAAGATGATTAGGAAATTTTATGCAAAATGGGTCATGCACGCATCTACGTGGACGCTCAAGCATCAAGTTTTTATGGTCATGTAACACTAGGGCTCAGGATTCATTTTCCCTATTTTAAGTCAACCCAGTGTTTCCAAAATATGTTCTTTTATCAAATCATGCATTCATCCGAGTCCATTTTGGGTGTTCGAAAAACTTTTCACAGCATTCACCCTTAAGGTGTATACACATTTTTTCAAAAACTAGTCATGATCAGTGAATTTTTTCAAAGAAAAGTTGGAAGTCATCTCTTTTTAAAAGCATGTTGGTTTTTCAGCTAGACAACTTATTTTTCTTTTTTCTCTTTTTTTTTGTTTATTTCTTTTTCTTGTTTGTTTTCCATGAGGTATTTGCTACCTAAACATATGTATATTTTTGTGAGACATTTTGCTATATACATGCGTGTCCAAGGTATCTTGCTACCTAAACATACATATATATGTTTCGTGAGATATTTTGCTATATACATGCATATCCAAGGTATCTTGCTACCTAAACATACATATATATACTTTGTGAGATATCTTTTTGCTACATACATGCATATCTAAACATACATATATATATTTTGTGAAGTATTTTTGTTTACATACATGCATATCTTAGGTATTTTCACTACCTAATCATACATATATATATTTTGTGACGTATGACTACCTTCCGAGCTTGTGCTTGTTTTATTTAAATTCCTAGGATCAAGAGCAACTAGGTGTGTCCTACTATTACTTGAGAAACAAAGGTGATCAAACAAGCAGAGATTTAAAAGTTACTAGGTTGCCTCCTAGTAGCGCTTCTTTAACGTCTTGAGCTGGACGCTTTATGACTTGTCGGTCACGGACCTAGTACTTTTGCTTACCTTTGGCTTCGGACTTGGCCGCCTGCTGGTCGGCCACGGGTCGTAGGCGACGCTCTAACCTTTTTGTGGATGAGCTGAGGTGAACTCTAGAGGTGATGGCGGTGCGTCTGTTGCCCGTTGCTGGCCATCCCCAGGCTGCTGTGGTGTTTCGCCCTGCGCCTGCCTAGAGACGCAGTACTTCTTGATGAAAGCTCGATTAGTAGGGGGCCTGATGCCCTTGCTGGAGGTGAAAGGTACTCCGTAGAACTGACAGAGACCCGTAATTAGAGCTTGACAACTCCAAGACCCTGTTGGACTTCTTCGGGTCCACTGGGTGTCTTGCAGGCGCGATCCCTGCAAACAATAGATGAAATCAAAAATCAGTTGAGCGATGTGCATACTTACCTATGATGATGTGACCTTGCCGAGGGAAACGGGCACCCTGTAGGACTACAGAGGCCCGTAACCAGAGCTGGAAACCCCAGGGCCCTGTTGGACTTCTCTGGGTCCACTGGGCGTCTTTGTGGGCGCGATCCCTGCAAACAATAGATGACATCAGAAATCAATTGAACCATGTGCATACTTACCTATGTCATGACGGCACAGACCAACCAATACATCTGCAGGGGGAGATTGGCATTGTGGTCGTCGGGCAGAATGTTACTAAATAGCAACGTCATCCATATCCATGTAAAAGTGGTCATGTTGGTGCGCATGATCCACACTCGTCTTTTTGCAGCGGCACGGGTGAAATCTTGCCCTGGTATGCATAGTAGATGCGTGATAGCCTCCCTTTCTGGATGTGCTCGCACAGTTGGTCGCCCTCTAATATCAGGGGGTGGCCCAGGAACTGATAAAAGGAAACTACTGGCCCCTTAACCGGGAGCGCAAGTCTCGGTTAAGCATCTAAGGGCAAAGGACCCTATATTCTTCTAAGGTGTGGATATGGAGCACACTGAAAATGAGGACGCGTAGCCCTCTAAAGGCGAGGGCGTGCAACCCTCTGTAGGCGAGGATGTGCAGTCCTTTGATGGCGAGGACATACAGTCCTCTAAAGGTGTTAGGTACTAGTACCCAAGGGTCCACCTTTATGAGAAAGCAAGAGATCGACTCATCGAGAGGGTCGGTCATCCAAAAAGATTGGACACGAGATGTAGGAAATCTATGCAGTTAACATGATTTTTAGGGATGCAGATGCATGCAACTTTTGTTGTGAAACTTGGTAACGCTGACCTCATATGAAACAATGCAATGCAACGGAAAGTTGTACAATGTTCATGACATTCTTTCCCTATTTTGTGATTTTGATTTTGATTTAATCTTTTTGGAAAACACAGATTGATTGTCCTTTTGAAAAAGGTGATAATTCATGCAACCTTATCCTATCTTTTGCAAATCTCTCCGGGAACTCCCTCAGAGTGTATATTCTGTTTGATTTAGTCACTTGACCATTTTGGAGTGACGATAATCGAGCCGTTTGACGTTTAATCAATCTATTTGAAATTCCAGGGTTTGTCCCCCCCCCCCCCTTTTCTCTGTTAAAAAACATCGACAGATGAGAACTTTTGATCTGCCCCTATGTTCACTTGAGGCTCATGCACGATGCCCCTCATTGCCCCAGTGTAAGGCTTTGAGGTACCAATTGTTATCTTTTGTCATGACCTTGTAGCTGGGAACCTATTGGGTGAAAACTTCTACTCTGCCCCTAGGTTCATTTGAGGTTTATGCATGGGGCCTTTCATTGCCCCAGTGTAGGGCTTAGAGGTACCAATTGTTGTCTTGTTTTCACAACCTCGCAGTGAGGAAGAATGAAAGATGCAATTGATTCTTGCAAAAAGAATTTTCCAAGGACGAGAAATAGTTGAAGGATCTTTCAGTTGATGGATTAAGTCAAATGACTCCTATGTAGAAGCAAGATGTTTTGATGTCTTGATGATGCTAAAGGATCAAGTGCTTCTAAGTTTTACTCAAGACAAGAATCCAAGAAAATCAAGATATATGATCAAGTTGATGTCTAGAATCTTTAGGAAGAAGTTTCCAAATTGAAAATACAAAAGGTTTGACCAAAGAATTCTATCATTTCAAATTGAGATTTTCTCTATGGTAATCGATTACTGGCAGTTGAAAATGTTTATCACAGTCACTAGAAATTTGAATTCAAAATTTATAATGTGTAATTGATTACTAGAGGGGATTTTCAGAAAATAATTGCCAAGAGTCACACCTATTCAAATTTTTTATGAATGACCATCAAAGGTGACTTGGAAACACGAACTTAAAGGGAGTTTTCATTGCCCAAAAAGTTTTATCCTCTTAAAAGATTAAGAGTTTTTATGAACATGAAATATTTTATCCTCTCAAAAAGATTCCTTGGTCAACCACTTGCATATTCAATAAGGAATTTTGATTGATCTTCATTGTACAATCTATCTCTTTTAAGAGAGATCTCTTCTTCTCTTCTTCTTATTTCTGAAAAGGGATTAAGAGACCGTGGGTCTCTTGTTGTAGAGGATTCTTGAACACAAGGGAAGGGTTATCCCTGTGTGGTTCAGACTTTGTAAAAGGAGTTTTACAAAGAGAGTGGAAAATCTCAAGTGGGTTGCTTGAGGACTGGACGTAGGCACGGGAAGTGGCCGAACCAGTATAAATCAAGTTTGCATTCCTCTCTTCCCTTAAACTTCTTTTACTTATTGCTATTTATCTTTTGCTTTAAAGAAGTTTATTTTGAATTGTCTTTTGAGTAATTCATGTTTAAGGGTGCATTGTTAATCCGAAAAGAGAGAGTGAAAGTTTAATTGGGGAATAATCTTTGTATCTTAATTCAACCCCCTTTTTCTTAAGGTAACTGAGGCCATTTGTCCAACATCCTATTCTTGATAACTCACTTCTCTCTAAAAGACAGACTTTCCGGAATGATAAAATGAGGTCACATGAATGTCTTGAAAACACAGTCAATCAAATGTTTTTTTTTTCTTTTTGAACTCCATTTTTTATTTTTATTTTGAAACTTATTTGTTTTGAACTTTACTCGTTGTTTTACGGCACCCCCACCAACGTGCAAGACGAGTAATCTCTGATTGAACGGTCTTGGAAGTCCAAACTCATGAGCACAGGTCGCTTGAGCAAACAGACCAATGGCTTGCACCCACATTCTGGTGAAAGTTGAATAAGCAAAGATGCGTTTGTGAGAGGACGAGGGACAAAGATATCAACTTTATCCATTTCATTTAACATTGTAACTGTGGTTTACAATAATGGTACAAACTTGAAAATCCTGATGAGTCATTAGAGACATCTAACAACAACTTTCAAAATTGCCCCATGTGTGGCATCTCTTGTCAATGTCAGGATTTACACACGATTCTCCTCAAATTTCAGCCAGCCCGCATCAATTAGACCTTGCACCTTACGCTTCAGAGCCCTACAATGCTTAATGGAATGCCCCGGGGCTTCTCCGTGACAAGCGCACGTTGCGTTCGAATCGTATTCTCGAAGAAATGGAGGTTGATGAACCTTGGCTAGGGTTATGGCTACCATTGAATTATCAAGTAGATATGGGAGCAAGTCAGCATAGGACACTGGAATTAGGGTGAATTCTACAGGCTTTCTCGCTGCAAAATTCATTTCTTGGTTGGTGTTCTTGGTTTGTGCTAAAGGTGGTGTTCGTCATTGGAAGTGCGGTAGACAGACTTTGTGGTTGATTTAGGGATTGCCTTTGTGGATAACTGGGCGGTGGGTAAGGAGAAGGTTTGTTATTGGCTGAGTAATGACATTGTTGGGTTGGTGGGAAACTTGGCTGTATAGGAATGGCAGTCACAGCATGGGCTTGTCCCTCATTCTCACCCTCTTCATTTGCCCTAGTTTTTTTTTGCATTTATCAAAGCATGATGATCAGATTTGCCTCTTTTCATACTTGCTTTGATCCTTTCGTCGATGAAAACTAAATCAGCGAAGCTTGAAGGTGTGTAACCCACCATCTTTTCATAGTAGAATACTGGTAATGTATCTACTATCATTGTCATCATTTTTTTTTCGTCATTGAGGTGCCACTTGAGCTGCCAGGTCTCTCCACCTTTGGACGTATTCTTTTGAAAGATTCGTGCCCCCATTTTGCACATGTTCTGTAGTTGCATCCTATCCAAAACCATATCAAAATTGTACTGATACTGCCTAATGAAGGCAACCATTAGGTCCTTCCAAGAGTGGATTCGAGAAGGTTCCAGGTTAGTGTACCAGGTAACAGCTACCCCAGTAAGATTTTCTTGGAAGGAATGTATCAGCAGTTCCTCATCTTTTGCGCATGCCCCCATCTTCCGATAATACATCTTTAGATGGTTCTTGGGGCAAGTAGTCCCCTTGTACTTGTCAAAGTCCAGCACCTTGAACTTGGGAGGGGTGATGATATTGGGTTCTAGGAACAACTCTTCTAGGTTAGCAAAGGCATAATCTTCACCTCCTTCAATGGCCCTGAGCCTTTCCTCTAGATGATCCAACTTTCCCATTTCTGCCATAGCATGAGGGTTTTTACTTGTTGTGGAATGCAAGAGGCGTAGTTGTGGGTGATACTGAGGGCCTTCCAAAGGGTTTTGTAGGGGTATACCACCAATTGCTTGCCCTTCCGTGGCATATCCGAGGCAAGGCTCGAAGTCTGCTAGATTGTAGTGGGGAATTTCATGTGTCTCCCCCACGGTTTAAGAGACATGATAATTCGGGGTTGTTGGCTCTCAATGGGTATAGGAGTGGAGTTATTGACATTCTTATTGGGAGTGTACGCCACATTGGGTGGCGTATAGTTGAGAGGCAAGCCATATGGCGGGAAGGCGTGCTCGTTTTGAATTTGCACATCATGGGGGCCACCCGTACTTCCCAAATCTTTGCCTACCATATCTGAGGTTGGATGATTCATTTGGTTGATGTCGGATGGGGACATCAGGTTCACCTTAGCAACAACGCTGGTAGCGGCAATTGCAACCGCATTGGCTTCCATTATCTTCTTCACGCTCATCATGGCCTCCATCATTGTGGCCATTTTCTCTTTAATGGCCTCCATGTCGGCCTTCATCTTCTCTTGTATCTCCTCTACTTCACCCATTACTCTAGCTCTAGCACAAGTTCGGTGAGGGCACCATAAAGCATGTTTTTTTTTCTTTTTTATAACAATGATTAAGTTCTTTTTTTTTCAAGGAAAGAATGCAATGAGCAATGCAACCAATGAAAAACATGGATGTATGCGAATGATGCACAGTTGAAGTATTGCGAATTTGTACACTGGATATGGGGTTGAATCAATTTAGATTTTCAACATGGTCCATGACATCTTCGTCAAGGTGAAACTGGAAGCAACAGGGACATCAGCAGCCCTAAATGTGTTTGGCAGTAGAAGAAGCAACGATGTAACACGATCTTTTGCCCCAATTTTTTTTCAAGATGGTTACTTCCATACTTCAACTTGACTCGATGAACCTTTTCGTAAAAGCACGAGCTTGGTTCAACCCCATAACCCAGGGAATGGCAATTTTGATCGCCAATACTTCATCAACAATTCATAGGGATGAAAGACTCGGGAATATGCATGCTATGCATGGAAAATGTAATTATGAGATCGAGATGCCCGAAGAAACATCCTTTCTTAATTAACCACGCATTAGGTACCATGCTCAATCATTTTGTTTTGTTGTTTGTGTGTTTTTTTTTAATTTTAGAAATGGGTTTATGATCCCAACATGGTCGGCTCATGGTACCTAACACATGCAACTAAGAATGCATCATGAATTTTCATGCTTCCCTTTTTTTGTTTTTGTTTTGTAGAGGAAAATACAAGGATCATGTATGAGCAAACATGTAGAACAAAAAGTATGTTGAACGCATATGCATGATGATGCAATGACTCATGCAAAATGGGAATGTGATAACGGACAAATGCAGGAACGATATGTTCATTATGATGCTGAAGAGATGTTTATGCGGTGCATGATATGAATGCATTTACGGACACGAGAGCCCGGAAAATTATCTCTCCTTATTGCGCATTTGGGGGGCGCAGTGCCCCATGTGTGCAGTTAAGAAGACGATATGGATCTTCCGGCTTCCCATGACAAAAGACGAGACCCACATACAACGCATGCGTGACGGTATGATGCAGATGCGCATGCATGAAACAGAAAGAAAACAACACAAAGGGGTAATTCACACATACGAGACTGCAGAGATCCAACTTTAATGCTACGTTTTGGGCATGATGGCGCCTCATCATAGTATTAAAAAGGTTACGTATTACTCTAAAGAAACCAAACATCACTAGCAAAACTATAAACTAGTGCTATTTACCAAAAAATACATGAGAACGAATGGCACGGAGCGTGTTTGCTCTTTGCCCCTATTTGGGAACCTATAGGACAATATCTAGGGGTCTCTAATAACTACTTCCCAACAATTTATAACTCACACGGCTGTTTTCTAGAGGTATCATCACTCAAGATAATAATATTGTGGCGGTATGGAATACCAGCGACAACACATTATAAAGAGAGAAAGCTCTAGACGAGGTTTCACTATTATCAAGCAAGTCGGAGACCTAGCATGATGATAGATTCACCTCCACTCCTTAAATTCCCATGAACCCGGGTGTAGGGCCCCTTTTTTACTCAAAAGTTATTTACATTTTACACAGTTCAATAAAAGCACACCCAAAGTTTCACAAGTCCACAATTCCTAAAATAGGCCTAACTCACAAAAAGGTCCCCAGTGGAGTCGCCAACTGTCGCAACGTGCCCTTCGCGGGCGAGCGAAGGCGAGGCTCATGGATGCGCTTTCCAAAGGAGGAAAGATGCGCGGAGTCGCCACCAACGTTTATTTGTGGAAAACGTCGGAAAAACTGAAGGAAACCGATCAAAATGAAAATTCTAAGTTCGGGAGTTGTATTTACATTTGAGGAAGGTATTAGCACCTCTCACGTTTGTCTCAAAGGACAACAGCCTATTTTTTAGAATTGTGAAATTGTGTTATGTTACCTTTTATTTCTTTTTTATTTTTGAGGTCGAAAAAAGCGGGGCTCTTGCTCCTACGTACCCTCCATCAAAGAAGAAATCAAACCTACGTAGTTCTTTCTTAAGCGTGAATCAAGCGATTCTTTTTTACTTGAAAGGTGATCATTTTAAGGCGTTGGACCTTAAAAATGATCCATTTTACTTGGTAAGAAACTGAAATGATAAATTTTCAAAACCCTATTTTTGTGGACGAGCTTGACTAGGCGAGTTGATTTTAGCCTTAGTTTGACTTTAGTTTATTAGTCAATTCAATTAAGAATGAGAAATCCCAAAGAGAAAACGTCCGATTGATTTTTCGCTTTATTTTACTAAAAAGTATTTTTTGATTATTATATTATTATTTTACCTCTTTTTTGATTTCCAACGTGGTTACGGCACGACCGAACGGTCGGAATTCATTTTAACCGAAATTAACGGATGATACAATTCAAACGATCGGTGGAAATTTATTTTATTTTTAGATTGAGCGAGAAATGACTTAAATAAATGGCTTAAGCACATCAAAAGGGGGTATAAAAAGCAAATGAAAACGAGAATAAAAATACATGAAACAAAATGTGGACCACCACGGGTACATAGAATGAATTGAAAAGCTCGGTTTGAGGTACTTACCCGTTGAAGACTGAAGAAAACGAAGAACGAATGATGAATGTTGAAGAACGGTCGAGAATCTTCGCGTAATTACTCACGGAAACGTTATAGAAACGTTACGGAAGCGCCTCGGCTTGGATTTTCTTCACGGAAACAATTTTCCTCAGCAATTTCGAGAGAGGGAGAAGTGCCAAGAAGGTTGAACCCTTTTCTTCTTCACTCCTCCCCCTATTTATAGCAAAATAGGGGAGGAGCTTGCCACCCAGCTCGCCCAGGCGAGCAAGGTTGCTTCCTCCAGAAGCAACAGCCTTCTGGAGGAAGGATCTGGAAGGCCCAAGTGGGCCAGATTGCTATTTGTACCCCCTTTTTTACTAAATGTACCCCCTTCTATTTTAATTGGTAATTCTTTTTCCGTAACGTTACGAAACTTCACGAATTTCGTAACGATACTTAGTTTTCTTCCGCAAGGTTACGAATCCTTACGGATTATGTATTTACTCTTTTTTAGCTTTCGAAGAAGTTACGGAAACTTACGGATTGCGCAAAAACACCTCTTTTCGATTTCCGCCACATTACGGAATTTCACGGATTGCGCAAGCCTGCTTCCTTTTGATTTCTGACACGTCTCGGGACTTCATTCATTGTGCAACAAAGGACGCCAAGTGTCTCGAAGCGGCCAATCAAAGGTTATATATCATCAAATAATAATCCCCGGACGAAATTAGGGTATGACACTCGGCATGACGACAGAGTGGCTGGTAAGGGTTCAAGAGGACTGCAGGTTATCACTCCAAGTGTAGAATCTTTGTTACAAGCTCACTTGTATGTGTTGAACAACAGTAATGAAGTTTTTCCATACATACTTCAGCATGAAGCTTTAGTCAAACAAAATAATAAAAAAATGTCAAAGAACTGGGTGTTGAAAAAGCATAACAAAACTTTCTGTGATTGGTTTAAAGATACAATCTTTGCTTATGAAAGTGCCTCATAAACATTAAGAAAGCTAGCAGATGGGCCTAAAAGAAAAGTGATAACTTGGCAAGGATACGACATAAACAAGTATTTCTATTACACAAAAGCACAAGACGACAAAAGTACAATGCAAAACAGCGGGGTCACCCTAAGGGCTGAATCTCAACACTTCGCAAGTGTGCATGATGACAATCCCTGTGTAGCTTCCATCCCTTACGTTGGGTTCATTAATGAAATTTGGGAGCTTAACTATGTCAAATTTATTGTGTGTTTTCAAATGTAAATGGGTTGACAGCAATACCGGTGTGCGGATGGATGATGTAGGATTTTCGTTGGTAGACCTAAAGAAACTAGGTTACCATAATGACCCTTTCATCATGGCAGAACAAGCTAAACAAGTTTTTTATGTGCAAGACCCTTGTGATGAAAGGTGGTGCATGGTTCTTCACAACAAAACAATTGGTGTTAATGTAGAAGATGATGATTCATACATGGACACTTATGTTAGTCCTTTGTCCACACAAATCACTCCTAACATCGTCGAAGAAGAAGAAACTGACGACGTTCATGCTAATCATAATGATCATGGTGAAGGAGAATTAATTGACATCGTTTAATGTAATTTTCTAATTATGTATTTGATTTCGGTAAATTGATTTACATAACTCATACTGTGGTTTTTGATAATGTTAACTAAATCAAGTTTTTCTCTTTACAGGACCATGGCTACTCCACCTGCCTCGCCTCCTTCTCCTCCTCCTCATTCTCCTCCTCTTGCAGTAGCATCAGTGTCTCTGTCCACCCAGAAGCGGACATGCAAAGTGACACGGCTACGATCCTTGGCCACTAGACCACCTGGGGCAGAGAGACCAGTGGTCAACGTCGATCCTGCGACTGGCAAGGCCGACGGTCTCCACAAGAAGAAATTAAGAACATATTTGGGGGTTGTCGCTCGTGATAAGGTCGACGTCACATACGAGACCTGGAAGGAAGTCCCTGCTGCTCAGAAGGATTTAATTTGGGAGGATATTCAGGTATTTTAGTTTGCTTCTCTGATTTTCTTTATTAGCCAAAATTTATAATTGACTTACAATAAAACCTAATTTTTTTATTTGTCAGACGGAATTTGAAATTCCTGAAGCTTCTGATAGTAGGACAAAGAAGAAAATTCTTCAGACTATTGACGAGAGGTGGCGATAGTTTAAATCGGACTTGATTAGGAAATGGGCCCTTGCAGCCGACCAGGACGGTGTGGACGACACTGTTTGTGAAAAATACGGCATTAGCAAAAAGAAATGGGCCCAGTTTTGTCAGACATATAGAGACCCTTCTTGGGAGGTATGTACTTTGTCATTTTAGTTGTTTTCCACAAAAGATCCAGTTGTTATAATTCATTGTAGTAATTTGTACCATTAATGCTTGATTTTTTCAGGATGTGCGGAAAAAGGCACAGGCCATCCAGAAGCAAAACACTTCCCCGCATGTGTTGTCTCGTGGGGATTATGAATATTTAGAACAAAAGCTAATGGCTGAGAAGACAAAAAAAAGCTGGAGGAAGCTGCCTAGTCTGGAAGCATTGAGGGCGTCATTGACTCTCTATCTCCCATCAGACGCCACGTGAAGTGGAAGATGGCCCGCACCAAGAAAACTAGGCAGATGATGTCTGAGACAGCAAAGGAAATCGCTAAGAAGATCATAAGTCATTTTCAATTAAGAATTGTAACTATGTTTGTTTATTCTATGAATGCCTAAGACAAATATATTTGTTCTGTGCAGGATTCTTTGGAGGAGTAGGCGTCACAGGGATTGTTCGTCCCTCATGGACGTCCGGATGTCCTGACTGCCAATATTGGGCGAGTAGAGCACCCTGGTCGTGCCTGTGCTGCTGGAGCCGGTGTCACCATCAAGAAATATTTCTGATCGGGTCCACGAGCGACCTGCAGCTCTTCCTCCCTGCCTCCTGAAGAGCTACAACAGCTGACCCAATAAATCAAGGACCAGCTAGAGGAGTCTATCACAGAAAAAGTGACTCGACAGCTGATGGCATCTTTCAGCCAGATGCAGTCCCAGATGCAATCTCAGGGACTTGCATTGCCTCCAGAGCCTATGGTTGGTCCCTCAAGTCCTTGTGTCAGCATAAAGGAGAGTTTTGTTGATCCCTCAGGGAACGATCCTGAGACGGGTGACTCAGACAAGTGCGGGTTGTACATCGAAGCAAATCCTCCCCGCCTGGTTGCCCTAGGAAGAGTTTATGAGGGATCAATAGTTCACAACGTTCCTTTGTTGTCTGGCCAAGTGAAGGTTGGTGTTGAGGAGGCTAAAGATGCACAGGCTCCCGTTCCTGTACCCACTGATGAGGTTACCTTAGTGGGGTAGGCACTTAACATCTTCCTTGCTTGGCCGACACATCTTGTGAAGCCTTTATCAGAACATGTATTTTACTTTGATTATATGCTTCTTTTTTTTAATTAATTTATTCAGCGTAATTATTTAACTATGTTTGATCACCAGGCAGCTGTTTCTCCAGCAAAACCTCCACAAAGGTCGGATCTTGAGGTCGATGATCCACTATATCTAATGACATTAACCATCCGAGAGCTTTTCTTGAAGCCTTTCCAGGTTAACTGGGATGCTACCATGTTTGGAGTGTTTAATCCAGACTTCCTGCTGTACATAAAGCATGATGCTCTCTCCGAAATCGCACACGATGGTCAATGTCTCAGCATATATGTCATACAATTGTGGATTCTGTAAGTCAATTTAGCTTATTGTTAATTACCTAAGTTTATGTTTTAAATTCATACATAATTAACTTTGTCTTAACAACAACAGGAATTTGACTGAGACAAGTATGCGAGCGAGGAATTCCGATGTGTATGGATTCCTCGAGCCACAGTCTATTCAGAGATCTGGGCAATCACAGTTTGAATTGGAAAGCTACATGAAGAGTTGGATGCAGAGTTCACAACGCAATGTCTACCTTGGAGCCTACCTGAATGGGTAAGTGAAACAAAACAACTAAATTTAAATAATGTATATTACTACAATAACCCATATTCGTCTCTAATGCAGCGGGCACTGGCAAATGGTCATCATTCTACCTAAGGAAAACGTTATTGTCTGGTTTTGTTCCTTGCATAATAGACCAGACAACTACCTTAAGGGAATAATTAACAGGTCAGTGTTGTTTTCAATACATTTGCATTAGCATAACTGAACAACATCAATATTTTAATGTTCTTCGTATTCAACAGTGCTTTGAAAAGACTTGATGATACTCCACAGCCTAAATCCAAGGCTGGTGCTAGGTGGATTGTTGTTAAGGTACGTCATTTAAATGAAAATTCTACTTATATATACTGCTTATGTCTATGTACACTAATTGTAGTTAACGCTTAATTAATATCTAAATTTCATTATGTATTTAGTGTAATAGACAAAAAGGAAGCACTGAGTGCGACTATTACGTCATGCACTGGATGTCCATGATAATCTTAGGAAATTTCAGGAATAATTGGGAAGTGGTAATTGTTTATTTCAAACAAATTTTATTTTCTTGTCATTGGTATTACATTATTAACTTATGTTTTATTTGATCATGCAGTATTTTGATGATGTTAGACCATTGAAAGCAAAGAGATTGAAGGCGCTTCGCATCCAATGGGCTAAATTTTATCTGAAAGTTAGAAATGAAAGTTAGGATGTTAGGGAACTTAGAATGTACGTTAGGGAACCATTCCATTTAAGGTTACTTAGTTAGTTTACTACCTTGCTTTACATTTTTGTCAATTGCTATGTCATTTGAACATTGAATATTCTTTATTGATAGTTGTTAATAAATCATTTATTCGTAGTTATCAATTGATAGTTTAATATAGCTTTCTGCTAAAAATTGTTTGAAAGCAGAATGCAAATGATAAATGTTGTGGTCTGATTTCAATTTTACAGGTTAAATTTTGGGTTTTTTTTGAAAAAACAGAAAGTGTATTTAAAAAAAACTTAAAAACAACATCGGTTTTCTAGGAAAACCGATGTTAAGTTACACAAACAACATCGGTTTTTGGAAAAAACTGATGTTAACATACAACTTAACATCGATTCCTCAAAAAACTGATGTTGTTTGTGTAAGTTAACATCAGTTTTCCTAGAAAACCGATGTTAATATTAAAAACGTTAACATCGATTATTGATAAAAACCGATGTTAACATATAGATTAGCATCAGTTTTTGTTTAAAAACTAATGTTAACCTATAAACAGTTAACATGGATTTTTATAAAAAAACCGATGTCAACTATCAACATGCATACAGTTTTTTGGTGTAATTCTTATTATATAACATCGGTTATAAAAAAACCGATGTTAATATATACACTTACATCGGTTTTTTATAAAAACCAATGTCAACTATCAACATGCATACAATTTTTTTGGTGTAATTTTTATTATATAACATCGGTTATTCAGATAACTAATGTTGTCAAGTTTACGTTAACATCAGTTTTGTAAAAGGTGTATTTTCTAATAGTGCTGCTAAAAGGCGACAAACTTTCAAAATATTATGAAAACAACTATTGTTAGTTGTACCCCTTTGTCATTCATTAAAAAACACTAGCGAGTTTGTTTCCAAGCAAAAAGATCGAAATTTAAGTTTACTAGCGAGTTGTAAACTCCATCTAAAAGCAAGGCCCTCAACAATTTTTGGATCATAGAGAGAAGGAATAAATTTAGTTGTTGTAGCTAAAACTTTCCCATTTTCATCTCTAAAAACTACACCAAAACTAGAACCATGCGCAATCCTTTTTAATGGATGCATCAAAATTACCTTTCAGCCTTCCAATTTCAGGAGGAGACCATCTATGCATGGCCTATTCAGTTTCTCTGGGAGCTTCAAGGGGGATACATTGGGTCATGGCTTTGTTAGCACTCCAACAAAGCATGTTTTTGTAACGTTCGAAAAATGTTTCCAAAACATGAATAAATGTTAATAAATATTTTCACTGACATTTCATCGAATGTTGTATATAAGTTATGTTGTTAAAGGCTTTTAGCTACATTTTTCATATCAATAACAACATTTATAAAAATGTTACTAAAGGCTTTTAGCAACATTTTTTTCATACTAATAACAATATTTCTAAAAATGTTACTAAAGGCTTTTAGCAATATTTTTCAATACAATGGAAACATTTTTAAAATGTTGCTAATATATATGTTTTGTAACATTTAACAAATGTTACTAATTTAAAAATGTTACTAATGTCAATTTTGTAATATTTTAAAATTTTACACTTCAATAATGAAGAGTTTGATATCAATATTATTAATGAATCTAGTGTAAATTGCCAAAATGGATAGAGTATTGAGCAAGTGGAACTGATAAAAGAGAGAAAATAATACATCCAATAGAATGTAATACGATAAAGTGATGGATGTATTCCATTCTTGGTATCATGTTCACTATATAATAATGGATCTAAGCCCAACGTAAGTTATGATGAGAGAAAATTTACAATTCAAACATTAAGGATGCTAGAGTAAAATGGGATCTCTCAAAAACAGTTTTGTATAAAATCTACAAATATCATGTTGAATTGTAATAGAAGTCCACAAATAATAAGAGCACAAATTCTTTCTAAGTACTAAACAAGAGGAATCAACTTCTGCTACCTAACTTTTGTAGTTCAAACTTCTAAGACTGCAAATATCAAAAGTCCAAAACATTAAAAAAAATTACACTATAAGCTGGAACAACTTTGTATTAAAAATGACGCACTAAGCAAATTAAACAAAGTGAAAAAAGGCAACCAACTAAAATGTTCAACAAAAAATTAGAGACATAATAAAGTCAAGTGAATTCACCTCTCAGCTAGCTTCTTGACTTGAAGCAACATTTATCACATTCTGAATTTCTAAAAAGCAATAAAGGAATAAAAAAAATATGTTTCTACATGAATCAAGTGTAATATAACAAAATGAGACCAACAAGATGCATTTTGACTTAGGCTTCTTGTGTTGTTTGTTGTGAGTTTTCTCCTCTTTCAACTTACCCAAATTATTTCCATCAAAATGAACTTTTGGTTTACGTTCCCTTTTTCCTATTTGTTTCCCTTGAAAATAATCAAAATGAACCCTTATATTTTTACACCAAAAATACATGTAAAATGATATTTTAGCTTGCTTTACTATATATAAAACACAATATAATATAAAATAAGAAACATACCAAGTGTGCATTCTTGCTGATTAAGTGAACAAACCTATTAAGAATCATCAAAACAAAAATGAAAGATGTCATAAATCATAGTTCATATTGCATAGAAATAGTATAAACTTTGTAAGTAAGTACTTGTAGTTTTCCATGAAGGAAAATACTTGTATTTGGGGACATGTCACTCAGTTTGGAACTCTCTTGTGACTCAGGCAGATCACCATGGGAGGGGGGGGGGGGGGGGGGGGGGAGTTGCTTGTGCACAAAAAGGTGACCTCGACACTTGTTACCTAATTTTCCTAAGTGAGAGTGTTGTGTGGACACGCTTAGGCTATTTTTAAGTGTATGCTGAATGTATGAGTTATTGATAATGATTATTGGTGTTGTTATTGTTTTATTTCTAACCATTGTCATATGATGTTTGTTGACTTTCTTTTTATATAATAAACTCACCCTTGCAATTTTGTACTTTGTGGTTGGTACCTGGATGATCGTGAACCTTTGTTCATGGGAGCAGACGAACAACAGTAATGATGTGGAGAGAGATTCTTTTGTTGGAGCTGCCAAGCCGATGTGATGACGTTGGAATTATTTTAGGAGAGAGTTGTGTTTTGTTATCAACTCCTCTATAGCTGGTTCCTTGATTCTTTTTTAATGGGACATGTAAATCCTAGGATTAGATACATGTATAAACTAAACTGCTTTCTTTCATGTGAATGATGTACACTGATTTAATATATATATATATATATATATATGTGTGTGTGTGTGTGTGTGTGTGTGTGTGTGTGTGTGTGTGTGTGTGTGTGTGTGTGTGTGTGTGTGTGTGTGTGTGTGTGTGTGTGTGAGTGTATATATGTATTTATTGAAGTATTGGGGCGTTGTTTGGTGAATGTATATCGCAAAAAATTTATCCCCATTTTTCATAATCAAATTAATGGATTTTTCATTTAAAAATTGAAATCACGTGTTTTAGAGTTATTGATATCGTAGCGATGAGGTGGGTTGTTACATTAGTGGTATCAGAGCAGGTCAAACCTTTCGGTCAGTGAGTTGTGAGTTTGTTGTGTTTATCTGTGCATTCTGTGGTTACTTTGTTGAATGTTTGATGTGTGAGTACTTGATTATTTCATAGTTACTTTATTGTTTGTTTGGATCTTACTCACCTTGTTGTGTTTTCATGGGTTATAGAGATTTGTTGATGTGGTCATAACATGTTTGTATCCCTGATGTCTGCTATACCATGAGTTTCAATGCCTTGTCATGAGTTATCAGACTAGCCTTCTATATAATTCATGAAGTGCAATGGGACGCTATGGCAAGCGATCAGGAATACAAAAGATTGAAAATAAGTGTTAATGTCTCAAGAGAGAACTGTTTAAGAGGAGTGATTTATCGAGGCATAAACTCTCAAGAGTAACTTAAGCAGGGACTTAAGATAGGTGTGATATTGTCTTGTTCTTTTTCTTGAGTGTATTCCTTTCATGTTCTTACTTCCTAGTGTGAATAGTGATGGTTGGACGGAATGATCGTGCAATAATTGATGCTCTGCAAGCCTTAGCTCAGGCTATGGGGAATCAAAATAGAGGAGAAGCTACTGGAGCTATTGAGTATCAAGGGTTGGATCGCTTCCAACGAAACAATCCACTTGCTTTGAATGGAGGCTATAACCCTAATGGTGCTTAGAATTGGATACGGGAGATTGAGAAAATCTCCTGAGTAATGGCATGTTCAGAGGAGCTGAAGGTTGCTTTTGGTACATATACTTTCATAGAAGAAGCCGGGTATTGGTGGGAGAACACTCGTGTTAGAGATAGGGGGAGCAACATGAAGAAGCTTTGAAGTTTAAAGAAGTTTTGTCTTTTACATGTCCAACTTTTTGAGTAACATTTGTATTGATTGTTACATCTGAGTTTCTATCATTTCATATGTACATCATGCATCATTATGTAGAGGTAAGAATATTGTTTCTAAAGTTAGAAACTTCTTAAGTGCATAAAACTCTTTGTTTTAATCGATTACAAGACTGATCGTAATCGGTTACACAAGTGTTGGTAGCTTGCAGAGAGATTCCTGTTTCAGTTAATCGATTACAAGTTAACCGTAATCGATTACACAGTTCAGTTGAGACTATGACTGGTTTTTCATGAGTCTCCGCTTTAATTGATTACCAGATAATCATAATCGATTACTTCACTCTTAAAAGTGTTCCTAGAAGTGATCAATAACACTTTAATCGATTACATCAAGAATCTGATCGATTACACTATTCTTGAAAGTTTTCCAGATATTGGGAAGAACACTTTAATCGATTGAAATGATAATGTAATCAATTATTTCTTTGAAATAATTGATTACATTGACTATTTAATCGATTACAGATGGTTATAACTGTTTTCTCTATAAATAATCACCTTGTGTTTGCACTTTAACAGAATGAAAAATAAAAGAACAACAACATGCATAATGAAATAAGTGAAAGAAAGAAAGAAGAAAAAGTGTGCAACTCACAACTTCTAAACTTCATTTTGAAGATCTCGTGGTAAAAAAGTTCAAGAAGATACTCATTCACTCAAGCAAGGTTCTTGCATATGATTGATTAGGTTGGGTCTCTCCTTGACTCTATTTTCCGTGCATTTTACATATTGTTAGCAAATGCATGAATGTATGAAGGCATTCTAGAATAGGTTTTTCTAGTTTAGGCTAAAGGTAGGTTTTTCTTAGGCTCTTATTCACAAAGGACTATAGGGTTGGGTGCCTTAGTCTTTTTTTCTGGGGTAGGAACTGAGATTGATTGTGATCACTTGTAAGAATTCTATATGCATAGGGAAAATCTAATTCATTTTGGATTAGATAACTGTATTAGCTACTCTAGAAATAGATAGTGAACCAGTATAAAAATTGGTGTATATTTTCTCTTGATCTTATCTTTCTTTTTCATTATAGTCTTGATCAATTTACTGAAGGTTAAATAAAATATCTTTTTGAAAAAGAACTTTAACAAAAGATTTTTGTATGAAGGGAATTAATTAAGTATTGGTTTATCAAAAGTTTGTGATACGATCGTTGGAAAAGAAGTTTTTTTTAACTCTGGTTTTTTTAGTTTGATTTGATATAAAAACCAATTCACCCGCCCCTCTTGGTTTGTAAGTTTTATCATCTTTTTCAATTGGTATTAGAGCTACATCTTGAAAGTTGCTCAAGATCACAGTTTTTCTAAAATGGGCTCTAAACAAATCACTTTCAAAGAGGGTGCATCTATCAATCGACTTCCATTGTTTGAGGGAGAATATTTTTCGCTCTGGAAAGAAAGAATGAAAATATTTATTTAGTCAATTGATCCCGGTGCATGGAATGCTATTGTTAAAGGACCATTTATACCAACTAAAGAAGTAAATGGTGAATTGGTACCTAAAGAATAGGGTGAAATGAAAGATGATGAGAAAACAAAAGTGCAAGATGATCAAAAAGCTAAAAACATTTTAACTTTTGGTTTATCTTCTGATAAATTCTTTCGTACTACAAGGTGCAAAAGTGCAAAGGAAATATGGAAAATGCTTGAAGTCACTCATGAAGGCACTACGGATGTAAGAAGAGCAAGAAAACACACTCTTGTATCCGAATGTGAAGCTTTTTGAATGAAGAATGGAGAAACCATTTAATAACTTCAAACAAGATTCACCCATACGGTGAATCACATTCTAGGTCATGGAAAAATGTTTGAGGATGATAAGCTAAACATCAACATCCTCAACCGTCTTACAAGAACTTGAGAACCAAAGATCATAGCTATCAAGGAATCCAAGGACTTAGTATCAATGTCGATGGAAGCTCTCTTCAAAAAATTGCCTGCATATGAACATGAGTTAATTCAACAATCTCATGTAGAAGAAACAGAAAAGAAAAGGAATTGCACTCAAGGTTAATTATTCAAAGGAAGACTGCAAAGAAAGCTCTAGTGATGATGAAGATGCAGAGAATTTAAGCTTGATGGTGAAGAAGTTTGGAAAATTTCTCAAAAGATCTAAAGAAAAAAAAAGATAGAAAGCAACAACAACACCTTCACATGCTTCAAATGTCGGAAGCAAGGTCACATCAAATCTGGATGTCTTATCTACCCTAGAAAACAACTTGCTGAAAAGAAAGGAAAAAATGATAGAAAATAGAAAAAGACTTACATAGCTTGGGGAGACAATGCATCCATGTCCTCTGACTCTTCTAGTGAAGAAGATATTGCAAATGTGTGCTTAATGGAAAAATCAATGAATAACTCTTCAACCATTGAAGAAATTGAGGTGTGCCTAAAAGCAAGAGACTCACTATGGTACTTGGATAGTGGCTGCTCTAGGCACGTGATGGGTGACAAGTCCAAACTTACTTTGTGTCAAAGGAAGAAGGATATGTCACTTTTAGAGACAACAATAACGAAAGAATTATGGGAGAAGGAAACATTGGAAATCAGTACAAGACACAAATAAAAAATGTTCTATATGTTAATGGACTTAAGCACAATCTATTGAGCATTAGTCAACTATGTGAGAAAGGCTTCAAAATTGAATTCACAAGAATTGTTGTCTCATTTGTGAAGCTATTTCTCGTGAGGTTGTTCACGTAGATGCATGTTTTCAGGATAAAGACACTGGACTTGAAGATGAAACCAAAGTTGAAGAGCTTGAACAAAGCAAAGCAATCACTACCACACTTCCTAAGGACCTTCCAACAGAATGGAGAACTCAAAAAGACCTCTCCTTGGACAACATTATTGGTGAAATATCAAAGGGAGTTTCTACTCGCTCTAGACTCAGGATTTTATGCAATAACATGGCTTTTGTTTCTCAGATTGAACCAAGAAACATAGATGAAGCCTTGTATGATGATCATTGGTTGATGGCTATGCATGAAAAATTAAATCAACTCAAAAGAAATGAAGTGCAGGACTTAATTCCTAAACCTGACTCTCATAAGTCAATCGAAACCAAATGGGTGTTTCGAAACAGAACTTGATGAATTGGTCATCATAGTAAGGAACAATGCCAAATTGGTTGCAAAAGGATACAACCAAGAGAAATGTATTGACTATGATGAAACATATTCCCCTGTTGCAAGGTTATAAGCCATTAGGCTGCTACTTGCTTTTGCATGTATTATGGATTTTAGGTTATTCCAAATGGATGTGAAGAGTGTTTTTCTCAATGGATACATTGAAGAAGAGAGTAGGCCAGCCTCCAAGTTTTGTCGACTACGAACATCCTAATCATGTTTACAAGCTGAAAAAGGCTTTGTATGGTTTGGAACAAGTACTTAGATCTTGGTATGAGAGATTGAACTATTACGACCCGCCTTGTCCCTATGATATCACTATTCTAAACCGCGTAAATTTCATTTTTTAAATGAAAACTCCGTTAATTTGCTTATGAAAAACGTGAGTAAATTTTTCGTGATATACATTCACCAAACAATGCACATATACTATATGTAGATATATTTAACTTAGTACACATCATTCACATGATGGAAGATAAATTAGTTCATACAAATAATTAAATCTGTAATTTACATCCTTAATTCAAAAAGAATTATAGAACCAACTACGAAGGAGTTAATTAACAAAACACAACTCTCTCCCAAAATAATCTCAATGCCATCATGTCGGCTTGGAGGTTCCAAAAAAGGAATCTCACTCCACGTAATTTATTGTTGTTCATCTTCTTTCACGAACGAAGGTTTACAATCATCACAGGTACCAACTACACAATACAAAAATTGAAAGGGTAAGTTTATTATAAAAGAAACCAATAATTATGAAATAACCATAATTAACAAGAGATACAATAACAAGTACCATGCTCATACACAATCGTCAATCAATGCAAGATACACTTAATAATGATTCACCAACTTTTCCACTATTCCAATCAATCATGCTCAGTATGGTGCATGCACTTGACCTCAACTCTCAAATGCAATGTGGTACCATTCATCAAGAAATAGCCTAAGCGTGTCCATGCAACACTCTCACTTAGGAAAACTAGACATCAAGTGTCGAGGTCACCCTGTCGTACACATGCAACTCTACCCTCCCCCCCCCCTCCCCATGCTGATCAGCTTGAGTCTCAAAGGAGTTCCAAACCCAGTGACATGCCCCCATGTATAAGTATTTCCCCTCACGAGAAAATACTAGTAGTTACTGACAAAGTTTATACTATTTCCATGCAATATAAAGCATGAAACATAGGCACCATCAATGCATTGATTGTGGATAATTAAAGATTCTGATTCATCCCCCTTGAGAGATGCTTAAAAATCTTTAACCACTATATTCCCCCCACTAGGGATATCCATCATGGTCACTTCACCCCCCCCCCATGTAATTACACAACATACATCATCACAATGACATTTTCAACATCAACATCATGTCATCTCAATGTCATTTTCAACATCAACATCATCTCATTTCAATGACATTATCATCATCAACATAATCTCATCTCAATGACATTACTAACATCAACATCATTTCATGTCACATCATCATCAATAACAACATCATTCTCATATCAATATTATCACTAATAACAACATCATTTTTTATCAATATTATGACCAATAACAACATCACCTCATATCGACATTATCATCAATAACAACATCATCAGTAATCACATTCCATATATATACATATAAATTCATGCCTGGGATTCACACTCCCTATGTCTTCAGACAACACAATCCATAATATCACGAGACTGGTATTTTAGGAAAAAATTCTAAATTAAAGAGAAAAAATATGGTTTACAAAACAAACTTTTAAGCTCATTTAAAATTTAATAAAGAACTAAATAGAATAACAAATATCGAATTTTGGGCAGAGTCTCCTCTATAATTAAGACTTTCCCCAAAATATTCCAATCATTACAACAACGACATCATTTGCAATTTCATTTATCAATAAAAAATATATCACACCTCATTAGCCAAAAACATAGTTTTTCTTGAAAAACCAGCATATAGCAGGGACAGGCATACATCCTCATAGTTAGGTTCCATGACCCCAACTATGGTATCAAAAGCCATAAATTGTAATAAACTCCCCTCACCTATCGCGAGGTCTCCGTCAACTCCTCTATGCGTAACTCATAGACCTCTCTCGCTCACATTTGTTGGTCCAAACGCAGAGTTCTATATACCAAATCGAAGGGAATTTAGTATACATTTTAAAAACAAGGTTGATAATAACATTGGGGGTCAAATACCCCTATCAAAACATAAAGGGCCAAGGGGTGTTTCGGATTCTACTACAAAGAGACGTCTTTTTGAAATTCCGATCACATCAATGTGACCGAGGTTCAACGAAGGTCACGAAAATATCATCAATTATGTAAAAAGATAACTTTTACAATGTCTCAATTTCAAGGATTTTTCAAAGGCAGTGTAAAAACATCCTATTATGGTACCAAAAACACAAGAGACACTAAGAGAAACTAAAACCAACTAGGAGAGAGGCATAAAAGTCAAGATTACCTCAGAGGAACTACAAAGAAAGAATTGGGAGCTTGTTCTCCATCGAATCCTTGAGGTGGATTATGAGGATTTTACTCCAATTAAAGCATTCCTTTCCATGTGGTGGTCCAACGACAAGCAACGACAGCTCGTGGTGGCCACCGGTGGTCATGGGTGATGGAAAATAAGGTGTTAGGGTTTGGGTGAGCGTTTGGAGAGGAGAAGAGTGAAAAATCATATTTTTCACACTGAAAAACATATTTATAATCTGCAGATCTCACTTAGCGAACTTGTTTCGCTAAGTGAGAATCCACTTTTGGCGCCAAGCGTGACTTTTTGTGTTGAGCATAATTTCTCTCTAGTTAGGATTTGCGCTGAGCACGACATTTCGGGCTAAGCACAATTCCTCCTCAAGTTGGAATTGTGCTTAGCGCGCTTCTCATGCTAACAGATATGTCAAAAAGTGTTATTTTGCAAATCCTAACAATCAAACCTTGGTGAAGTAGGTTAGGAACCTGCAGTCCAAATTTGAAGGTGATCTAACAGTTAACGAGTCTGGGATTGCAGTTTTACCGGAATAGGTTTAGGTGAAACCTGAAATCTCATAATTTCAACCTATGTCAATAAAACTCCACATAACTCAACATCCACATCAAGCAAAACACACATGGCTAGTTCACACAACACCCCGACTCATCCAAATCAATCAAATAACATAGGAAATACATTAAACATTGATTTACAGTTAGCCAAATTTCAGGGCGTTACATGAACAATTTCTTAATTGAGAAATATTTTGTAAGAGGTTAAGTTAACAAAACATTGTTTATCAAGAGATCAAACAATGAGTTGTTAGTTGTGCAAATCTTTTGCAAGAGGTCAAGTTGACAAAACATTGCTTATCAAGAGATCAAAAAATGAGTTGTTAGTTGTGTAAATCTTTGTTGATGATATAATTTTTGGTGCTACTAATGAAACTTTGTGTAAAGAATTTTCCAGTTCTATGCAGAAAAAAATTTGAGATGTCTATGATGGGAGAGTTGAACTTCTTCCTTGGACATGAAATCTAGCAAATGAAACATGGAACCTTCCTATGTCAAACAAAATATTGTATAGAACTAATTAAGAAATTCAGCATGGAAAAGTGCAAAGAAGCATCAACTCCAATGGCAATATCAACTTATCTTGATTTAGATGGAAAAGGTAAATCAGTGGATGAGTCAAGGTATAGAAGTATGATTGGTTCACTTCTTTACTTAACTTCAAGTTGACTAGATATTATGCTTAGTGCTTGCTTATGTTCAAGATATCAAGCTAATCCTAAGGAATCTCACTTAACAGTTGTCAAAATGATCATTAAGTGCCTTAAAGGCACAACCAATGTTGGTTTGTGGTATCCCAAAGGTACCTCCTTAAATCTAATTGGCTTTTCAAATTATAATTTTGCAGAGTGCAAACTAGGTAGGAAAAGCACAAGTGGGACATGTCATCTCTTAGGAAACTCTCTTGTATCTTGGAATTGCAAGAAACAAGCTTGACACATTCCTTTGAAATGTAACAACACAAGTGCTATCAATTTGTCTAAAAACCATGTCATGCATTCTAGAACCAAACATATAGAGATAAGACATCATTTTCTTAGAGATCATATATCAAAGGGTGATTGTTGCATTGAGTTTATTGGTAGTGAACATCAACTAGCTGACATCTTTACTAAACCTCTAGCCAAAGATAGGTTCTTCTTCATTAGGAATGAACTGGGTATCTTAGATGGATCTAGTATTGAATGATGTTATGCTTAGAACATGTAGCTTGTTATATATACTCTCCATGTCTGTTAATTTTCCTTTAATGTCTCAGTATCTTGATATATTGATATGTAGTTGATTTTTTCTCCAAAAATACATGTTTTATTTTGTTATTTTGAGTTTTTCACTATTTTAATTGATTACTCTCTCGTGTTAATCGATTACACTGTGTAGTTGTGTGTTTTTCAATTTTTGAAATCTTTCTGTTTTAATTTATTACCTCATGGTTTAATTGATTACCTTTTATGCGTTTGTGGTGTCATGGTTTAAGGTTGACCAATTTAATTGATGACGACTTCGCTATAATCGATTACATGTTGTGGTTTATGGCTCCTTTTGACTTTCTGTTCTGTTTTAATCGATTACATTACATTTTAATCGATTGCAAAGGCTTCACGAAGAGTTTTTCTGGCATATTTAATCGATTACACCTGCATTTTAATCAATTACTTATATCAACTTTTGATTTTGAGTGAAAACAAGGGCCAATTTAATCGATTACTGTGTTATTTTAACTTATTACCTGCGTGTCTTTTGTGTGTAATCCATTACATATCTTCGTCTTCACCTCATCAAACACCTTTATTACTGCAATTTCTCCCGCCATCTACCTCAGCCAACCAAAATGACTCAGCCTCTCTTTATAAGACAACCCAAACCCATCCACAAATTACACCATCACCTCCTTTAACACCCTTCTTTGAACCCAAACATCTTCTGCTCTCAAACTTTCTGTCCCCTCTTCTAGTGAGCAATCTTTCAAGAGAACAAAAGAAAGAAAAAACTTCCAAGAGGAAGCAAGGAGAATGCTCACAGGCTGCTCTCAATTGGTTGGACACATGGTTCATAGATGAAAGCAAGAAGAATGACTACAAGATAATTTATGTTGTAAAAAACGTGAGGATCCCCAAGTATCTAGACTTGGAATGGTTCTCTCAGCAAGGGTTCAACTTGCATATCAAGTTGTACATCTAAACTATAAGACTGAAAAAAACATTCAAGTATATCACAAGCAAATATATTAATAACTATAGTCAAGTAGATTCATATCTCTCAAACATAGATAATTATACTTACACTAGTTAGCATAGAAACTCACCGCAATTCACATATATCAGTCAATCATAAAACTCGCAAAGTTAGCAATCTTATATGAATGTTATGCATGTTCCTAAGTTAGTATTTACAACTCTTTCATATATGATGTCATGCTAGGGGTACCCAAATAGTATTTATATGGTGCCCTTGGCACTAAGTTGTGGAATAACCCAAAAACTTGGAGCGGCACTAAGCCTGGCAGTGGCACTAAGCCTGGTGATGGACACTAAGTCCTGGGATAAATTTTCTAGGAAAACACTTTCCCTTCATTTGTAAATCTTTCCCTTTACATTTGACAAGCTTTTTTTCTCACCCATAAAACAAAATGATAGGCCTTCAAAAGAATAAGTGTTTAGGACTACTTAAAACATCAAATATGAAATTTAAAAGTAAAAGATTTTGGATTTAAATTATACTAATTAATATGATTATAGGTTCATATAAATCTAGACATAGATATAGATATGTAGTATTAAAGGAGCTAAATATAAAATTTTCTAAAACCAAAAGCTACACATAAGAATCATCCATTAGTTTGAAAACAATCTAAATCAATAAAAGTGGTTGGGTGAGAAAACCTCAAAAACAGAAAACTCATTACTTAGGGCTAAGAATTTACAAAGAACCTCCTAGAGTTTCAAGAAAGCATTATATTTTTTCCTATAATTTTTTTACTACCACAGCTTCCTCAAATCAAGTTTCATTTCATCTCCAAAGAAGAACAAACTGCAGAATTTTATTCCATCTCATATTCATCTTATAAAATTCATAATCAATTCTCTAAAAATGAAATATCAGAGATTCCAAAACACATAGAAACCTTATCACATTTATTTCCCACTAAAATTACATAGCAAGTATCAATCCCTATCAAATGGTACATTTTATTGCTTTTATCCCTCGGCCACACAATATCACAATCAATAGGACATGTTGCAGTGTAAAAATCACTATAAATTGTAAACAATTTGAAATGGCATGAGATCAACAACATTGTGAAGAGGACACACCAATCTACAACACTACCAGAGTAAATTAAAAATCAAAATCTGAAGCAAGGACAATGTAGTTCGTAACAGAGGCTGTTGGTATTTCACAATTTTAGCATATAATATTAAATGGTTTAAATCATTCCTTCTCTTCTAAATTCCTTCCAATTACTTGGAAATCAAATATATAGTTTACTTTGTTCTGAAACACATAATGCAGCAACAAAATTAGGGATTCAAGTTTTACATCTGCTTCACACTTCAAATGCAAACAGATTCACAAAAAACCTTACATGCTCATACGCATCTAAAAATCCAAATTTCCATATTTTACACTAGTGATTAACATACAACCTAATCAGTTTATTAAGATACCCAAAAGCAGTTTTCAGCTCGAATACTCAAGGCAATTACTGGTTTAAATTTAAAAACTCAGAATCCACAAGCCATTTGATACTCACATACCAATCACATTCCCATACACATCCTCCTTTACCACCACAAGGTCAGTTCACTTTGAGTAGCAATAAACACAATTTAAGCATATAAGCATCTCTTAACACCATTCACAAGTTAGTCACACAATACAATTCTATCACAAATTATATAATTCTGCATAACAATACCAAAAAAAAATATGTTCTTTGAGCAATTCAATCAATTGCTTCTAGTTAGGGTTTGCCGGATAGTAAGGGAGCAACGCCGTTCCCTTGATATCACAATTAATCATCAAATACAACATTGGCAGTGGTTAAGCGCCCATTACGATGAGTCATAATTCAACCCTTCAGCATTAAAACCCCCAAAGTGTTAGGAGCAGAGACTCCTAACCCTCTCTATACGCCAAAATGTACAATACCCCTCATTCCCCCTTACTTGAGCATTTTCCGAGGATCTCCAAGATTACTTTGAGACGTTATCCTTTGTACGTAGAGCTTCTCCCTAACTTTTAATCAGCACAAAACACTCTACGGAAACAAAAGGACAAATGAAAACTATCAATTTAAAGAGCACCATCAGAAATGAAATTTCCCAATTGGGGGATTTGAATTTATCAAATTAATTTGGAGTCAAGAATGGATTCAGAACCTTAAAAGAAACTCAAGTGTGATCCCATGATGTTTTGGCTGCGGTTTGATTTTTACGGAGAGGCTAGGCGGCACACTTTCTTCTTCTTTTGCAAATGAGAAACCATATGTATGTACATGGATGAAGGTTCGAGAAGAGGAAAGGAAAAGCAACAATTATGTGAGTCTAAAGAGCCTGGTGGAAGCTTGTGTGTGTGAAAATTAATAAGATGGTGATGACACGTGGTTTAAGTTGTGGGAGACATAAGGCTTAAAGAAGAAATCTAATATATCTATATGAAAGGAGTAGTCTAGCAAAATGCCTTTTTTACCCTTGCTTAATTTGTTGACACATCATCCATTTATTGGTTTTATTGTCTTTGTGTTGCTCCATTTTTCCCTACGAACACTTGGCAAATCCAAGTGTCGTTGCCTCCAATCCCCTCCGGTCATTTTAGCCTACACGTTCCAATGGTGGACAATGGCGGTGACAGAGAGAAAACAAGTGGCATGGTGGGTGCACTGCCTCTGCTCCCCACTGAATTGTCCTTTTGAAGATGCAGAGCACAAGCAAAAAAAAAAAAAGTGTTGCCTCTCTTTCTCTGAGGTTAGTAGAAAACCCCATTGCTTCTTGAGTTTTGGATGTCTACAATACCCATTTTAAACAGCTAAGAAGATTGCAACAACCACGGCTTTTGTTTGTTAGTGACCTCAATTTTGGCCTATAACACGATATTCTTTTCCCATTCAATGTTCTTCTCTTGATTACTTTGTGGGTTTTGTTGTTCGTTTTAAATTTTAACATTTCCTTCTTTGCAAGGCAAGCAGCTAAGAGGAATATAGCAGCCATAACTTTTGTTTGTTCAGGGCCTTAGTTTTGGGCCATAATACCATTTTGTTTGCAAGGCAATGTTCTTCTCTTGATTATTTTGTTGGTTTTGTTGTTCGTTTCCAATTTTTTACATGTTTGCTCAACCACCATTGCTTATGTTGTGATTTGGTGATGTTAATCTTTGGTTGTTGTGTCGGTGGTGATGAACAAAGCTAACATTCTTTTAGAAAATGTTCATTGTCATTGCTTATGTTGTGATTTGATCATGTTAAATTTTGCTTGCTGTGTCGGTGGTGATGAACGAAGCTAATAATTTTTGTTTTGTAAAACGTTCACTGTCATGCGGTTACATTGTTGGTCAAATGGGTTCTAGATTATGTGTTTGCTCAAATGCCAAAATAAAGTATTTGAAACTAGACAAATTGTTCACCTTTGTTGGTACATATCACTATAAATTATGAGAAAATTATGGAGTTGTAATCACTATCTCAGGAAATATGCAAGGAAGAATATGAATTGCCAAATAAAATGCTTTTTGGGTTTTGTTGTTATGCCACTTTCTATGCACACTCTGCAAAGATTTATGATTCAGTCTAGATGTTAGAAAACAAACAATGCCATACGTTTTGCAGAGGATGATTATTGTTGTTTTTGGGTACTTGAGGATGAGGAATTAGTTTCTCCCTTGACTTTGTTCCACTGGCTGTTGTTTGTTGTTATCATATTATCATCCAAACTTGATATTTAAACACACAAAATACCGGATGTTTGGAAAAACACTATTTTTCTAAATCTTTTTCTCTTCAAGTTGCATATTTTTCCCTACATTTTTTATGCAGGACGATGGCTCGCATCCCAGACAAGATAGGGACATAAATGGATCCAAAGAAACCCTGAAACTTGCTGTGAGGATAACTAATCTTTGGTTTGCGGGAACGCCAGACAAGTCTGAACAAGCTGAGATGGTTATAGTAGATTCCAATGTATCATTACTATTTTTTTTCCTTTGGGTGAATTTTTCCTTTTTAAAATTCTTTTCCTGACTAACCATTTGTCACATTCTTTGCCATAACCAAGGAGACCAAATTCATGTGGTTTGTAAGCAAGACCAACTCAAGTCTTGGAAGTCGATGTTGAAAGAGAATTGCACTTATATGATGCACAATTTTAAAGTTGTCAAGAATGATGGTCAATGCAGAGTTTATGTACACCAGTATAAATTAGTATTTACTGGAGTGACTATTGTTAGACAAACTGATTTGGGTGATGCGCCTTTAAGAATGCACAACTTCATTCAATTTAACGATATCATTTCTGGTGACTTTCAGCATGGCCTATCGGTAGGTTAGTCCAGCTCCCATCTGGCCTCTCATTTTAACAAACCTTATTACAAACATTGCAACCATCTTTTTATAACATGTTTCCATATTTTATTCTTCATTAGACATCATTGGTGTCGTTGATGAGGTCATCTACCAATAGGTTTCATCGAAGAGTACAAGGGTTGTTTTTAAATTGAAGAATTTGAGGTTGTGTCATTCATTTTGTTCCTTCATTTTAAATTGTTGTTGTGTGTATGTTTACAAACTGTATAGTATATCGTTGACTGATATTTTTAAGTGATCTTTGTAATGTTAGATCCATCTTGGATTATATAGTGATGTTTAAAGTTTCATTTGTTTATCATAGTGGCCAATTGCTATCGTGCACTCTCTGGGAAGATTATTGCTTGCAGTTCTTGGAGTACTTAAATAAGTGTGAAAGTCAAGGACCAATAATTATTCTGTTGACCAACGCTAGAATTAAAGAAGCCCAAGGTATTGTGTCATGTGCAATTAGTCCATTATTCTGCTGCTTAAATGCCATCTTATGTTCCTCTTCTGCCATTTGTAAGACCCTACCCACCAACCATAAGAAACTCTTTAAAAGCTTCAAAATCACATATAAATTAACCAATCCCTCAAATCCAAGAATTCAAGCAAAGGTATTATGGTTTAAGGTTCCCTTGGTTTGATTATCTTTGTCATAGTCTTTCATCTAAATTCTTTATGTCTATGCTTACCGAATTAGGCATTGAGGCCCACTCAGTTATGACACCTCGCAATCAAACAAGTTCACAACTTTTAGGTTCTAGCCAATTGTCAGCAAAGGATGCATTTTTTTATAAAGTTGAGGCAAAGAGCCTTTCTAAGATTAACAACATGTTAGAGGTACTGGGCTTATTTATCCTTTCTATAATTCATCACACCAGCCACTTACTCATCGGTCTAATTACTGTGTTGTTTTGGCCAGGAAATTATTTGTGTAACAGTAGGGACCATTACCATAATTGTCATGGAAAATCATTCATGGTGTTATGCAGCTTGCATCCATTGTTACAAGAAAACTGATGTAGGCACCACTCCCTTCACATGTGCATGAGGCAAATATAATTAACAAGTTGTGCTTAGGTCATTAACAGCCTGCTTTTGCTTTACATTTCTTTAATTTGCATCTCAACTTAAGACTATTCTTTATGTTGTCAGGTATAGACTTGAGGTCATGGTTAACCACAAGGAGGAATGCACGAAATTCCTGCTTTGGGACTGTGAATGCACTGAGCTAATTAGTCAATCAGCTGATGAAGTTAATAGGTTAAAGATAGCAGTAAGTTCCTACATAATTAAACATCCAGTCTAAATGTTATTTTGTCTGGATTTTTTCCATGTGGTCTATGAATTCAACAATTAACCTATCTTACATGTTGTATGCAAGGATGGTGATGTTGATTTGAATGATTCACCGGAAGTACTTGATAAGCTCCTGGGATATTCACTTGTGTTTAAAGTTAAAGTTCAGCCAAAAGTTCAGGAATTCTGTTGTGCTAAAATACTCATCTGACTCATATTTGATTAAGACCATAGCAGACTTACTACCTAATGCTGAGGTACTATTTTACGACCCATATCTCAGCACTCATTGGGATACCCATATATTGTACCTATGCTCATTATCTGTTCCCATATATATGATTCAGGCATCTTGCAAGACCCATATTCCACTCCCTGATTCCAATGATTCTCCCTGCTATGAGATTGTAAGTGCAAAATATGATGTTCCAATACATTGGGACATTTTCCGCCTGCACCAATGGCAACTTTGAATGCAGCTGATTAATTGCTCCATGTTTTATCCAGCAATCCCTATTTGCAACAGCAGATCATGATCCGCTTCTCAGAGCCCCCATTACACCAACTAAGCGACAGACACCTCAGGGATGTGACGATGAACCATTGAGTTCCTAGATTTCACTTGTTCAATATTCATCTAACAAATTAGGAAAACATACTAAAATTGAATGAAGGTGGTTACTTGCAAGGAGCCACTTTTTTGTGTACTATACCTGCCTATCGTTCATGAGACCTTATCATATTTTGCCTTTGTGAATGTGGGATATATGGATTACTTCTTATTCTACATGTAAATTACTATGTGACTGTTATGCAATTTAAATTGTATTTTGGATGCCCTATCAAGTTAATTCCAGGGGTTCATCGCCAAATTGTGTTGGATTTGATAACTGTAACTATATATTAATTTATCATTTGGGTTGTTATCATGTTCAAGACCATGTTAACTTTGGTCAGATTTAATAGATTTCTGACCTCATAATTTTTTTAAAAACACAGAAGGAAAATAATATCCTTATATGGTTTTTTAAAATTTTTTCGTGCAATCGTACGCAATAAAAAAATGTCATTTGTAATAGAATGGGGCAAATTAATCGGAGAATGTTATGTTTTTAAAAAAACTAAAATTTTACTTCATTAATTTTATGTTGCCTATTTTCGTTAATACACCTATTCAAAATGACAATTTGTATATTTAAAAAAACTTCACAATCTAAAAATAGAATATGATAAACAAATTTATGGCTACCTACTCATGCCATGCACAACACCTGCCATATCAGATTTTCTTTCAACGTCAACGTCAAGAACAAAAAATGTATAGTGCATTAAATACCTGTCCATTCTTTGCTATAGCTCCCTTTACGCTCATTTCATTTGCCCTTTCCCTTATCTTCCTTCCTTTTGTTCCATGCTTTTGCAATCTTCATCTCACTTCATTCCAACTACAATCATTTATGACATTTGAATACGCAACTACAGCAACAAGCCATCATTACCAAAATGTATGGTGCATTAAATACCTATCCATTATCAACTATAGCTGTCTTTATGTATGCAATAGCCCCATGCCATTTATCCTTTCCCTTATCTTCCTTCATTTTGTTCCATATTTTTCCAATCTTCATCTCCCATTTCATTCCAACAACCAATATCTATCACCTTTGAACATGCAACTGCAACAATAACACACATTATCAGCATGGATGACCATGAATATACAAAGAAGTCAGATACAACAAACGCCAAAATTAAGAGAAAATGTATCATGCAGCAAAAACGTCATACTTATTTTCAGTCCCCGATACAACCAACTATACACCCTACTCGACAAAACCAACTATACCCAGATGCAAATCTATGCTCAACTAACCTTGATATAAATAGAAGCACAAGTGTGCATCATTTGGCTCCAGCCACAAAAGATCAGAGTAAGAAACTCAATATGCCATTCAAAATCAAATATGAGCTTACATTAGTAAATTACCATCTTTTAAAATGTTTTTTCGAGGGTTAAATATTTCTTTTATCAATTTATTAGTACAAACTCAATCAAATACAACTGTAATATTAGGACACTGTGGAAAAAATAACTGAGACTTGAATGTAATTAAAAACCACATTCACACCCTGACCACTCTATTTCCAAACTATATTCTTATAAGCAAAACATCGAAATTGGGTATAGGTAACAAATGATTTCTAATTGTATTTCATTGATGGTTATATATTGCATTTAGCTTAAATTTATTCATGTTCCTAAGTGATTGATTCTGATTCATCGGAGAATAGCAATTTTGATTCGACAGAAGGTACTACAAAAAAACTTCTCATACCCAATTTGCTTCCCTGCATTATCATCTAATAACTACATCTGACTACAAATTTGACAGAATCAGATTCTATTGATATTGTTGGGAACAACCATTGTCACATCAAAAATAATGGTGCTGCTATTAACACACAAGGTAATAATTTTAGCTCAAACCATTTGTGCCCAAACGTAGATGAGATTACAACTAACTCATAAAACAATTTCAGGATACTCTGAACTTGGCGATCAAGTCATGTAATGTAGACACTGCAATGCAAAGATGTGGTATGATGAAAGAATATCCAAACATAAAGATAGCGCAAACGCAAAGTTCAACTTATGTTGTAGTGATGGTAAAGTTGAACTCCCATTGTTACAAAATCCCCCTAAACATCTATAACATATTTTGTTTGATCATAATGTAGTTGATAGTAAGAATTATCAACAACATATGCAGACATATAACATGATGTTTGCCTTTACTTCTGTCGGTATTAAGATAGACAAATCAATTAATGACACAAAAGAACCTCCTACAATTAGAATCCAAGGACAACCATGTCATAGGATAGGCAACCTATTACCAATGCCTGGAAAAGAAGCTAAATTTGCACAATTATATATCTTTGACACAGATAATGAAGTGCAAAATAGAATTAACGCAATGAGGTACTAATTTTCATTTTTTTAAATTAGTTCCCATCTTTTAAACTTAACAGTGGTCCATGCTTGCTTTCTTACTTGATGCTCTCTGAAATTGGGATTTTAATGTTTCACTTTACAACCAACATTCTAGAATTGAAGAAAACATTGTTTCAAGTTTAAGTCAAATGCTAGATGAACACAACGCTCATGCAAAAAGTTTTAGAATGGCAAGAGATAGGCTGAAACAAAATGAAGTACATGATATCAAGCTGAGATTGATTGCTAACCATGAAAAGGATGGTCGCATATATAATGTGCCTACTGTGGCTGAAGTTGTTGCCCTTATTGTAGGTGATGTTGATACACATTCAAGAAGAGATATTATTCTTGAGACTCAGACCGGTCAATTACAAAGGATTGATGAATTGCATTCTAGCTATTTAGGCTTACAATACCCTCTATTGTTTCCTTATGGTGATGATGGATACAGACCTGACATACTTCATCGTGCTACATCAACTGGCAAAAAAAGAAAGCGAAATTGTGTTACACTGAGAGAGTGGTTTTCTTTCAGACTATAATGCAAATCAAATGAAGCACATACTTTGTTGCACTCAAGGAAGCTATTCCAGCAATTTGTGGTTGAAGGATATACTATGGTTGAATCAGAAAGACTTTCCTTCATCAGAAACAATCAAAACAAACTTAGAGTTGACAAGCATTTCAATTTGCAAGAGTCATTGGCTACAGGTTCCACCACAGGCTTGCATAAAGGTAAAAGGGTCATTTTACCTTCAACATTTATTAGGAGTCCACGATACATGAATCAACTATTCTTTGATGGTATGGCCATATGCAGCCATGTTGGTTTCCCAAATCATTTTATTACTTTGACTTGTAATCCAAATTGACCTAAAGTCTGTAGATTACTAACACCATTAAATTTGAAAGCAACTGATAGACCTAACATTATGTCACGGATTTTTAAATTAAAGTTTGAACAAATGCTTTCAGACCTGACAAAGAATCATCTACTAGGGAAAGTAGTTGCAAGTAAGTTCTTCCAAATAATTTTCAATGCTACTTACATCTTACAATCTCTCTACTTTTATTTCTTTTTTTCCAACAAATAGTTTATTGGTCATTTTTTTACTGACTAGACAAATTGTTGATCTTTATTTGCAACTCTTCTAACATCAAATCGGAATTTTTATATGCAACTGTCTATTAATAGGTTTTTTTGTATTCCAGATATGTATACAATAGAATTTCAAAACTGACGACTTCCTCATGTTCATTTATTGTTGTTTTTACATCCTAGCAATAAATATCCAACTCCAGATGATATTAATCAGATTATATCAGCAGAGATACCTTCACAACAAGATGACCCTAAACTATATACGTTAGTCCAAAACCATATGGTTTATGGCCCATGCAGAATTCTGCGAAAAGAATCTCCATGCATGAAAGAAGGGAAGTGCAGCCGTTTCTATCCTAAAATGTTTCAGCCTCATACTCTTCTAGATGCAGATGGTTATTCAATCTATCAGAGAAGAGACAATGGCCAAACAATTTCCAAACATGGGGTTATAATTGATAATAGATATATTGTACCTTACAATCCAAAGTTGCTAAGAAAATACCAAGCACATATCAATATTGAATGGTGTAACCAGAGCACATCTATCAAATATTTGTTCAAGTATGTCAACAAGGGATATGATAGAGTTATTGTTGTTATAGTTCATGATGAAAATGATGCAATTGTGCATGTTGCAAGCCATCATGATGAGATCAGAGAATATCTAGATTGCATGTATGCTTAATTTGTTATATCCAATTAATATCAGCTACATCATTTTAATTGGTGGTTGACTTAATAACAGATACATTTCTCCCTGTGAAGCTACTTGGAGGATCTTTGGTTTTCCAATTCATGGTAGGAAGCCTGCTGTTGAAAGCCTACATTTTCACCTTCCAGGACAACATGCTATTTTTTACCAAGACCATGATGATATTGATGATGTTTTGTCTAAACCAACCATCTCTGATTCAAAGTTCATTTCTTGGATCAACACTAATAAAAGCTTTCCCGAAGCAAGAAATCTTACTTATGCTGAATTTGTTTCTAAGTTTGTCTATGATTGCAGAAAAAGATGCTGGAAACTTAGGAAAAAGGGATTCACAATTGGGAGGCTAATATGGGTTGCACCAACTACAGGAGAATTTTTCTATTTAAGGATGATGCTTACTGTTTGCAAAGGACCAACCTCATTTGAGGATATCAGAACAATTGCTAATGTTTAATACCATACATATAGAGCAGCATGCTTTGCGATGAGTTTTTTACAAGATGATCGAGAATTTGTAGAAGCAATCAAAGAAGCAAAGGATTAGGGCACAACACATTATTTGAGAAACCTATTTGTTTTGATGCTTTTAACAAGTACTATGAGCAAACCTGAAGAAGTATGGCAACAAACTTGGCATTGGTTAGCTGATGACATTCAATATAATTTAAGGAAATCAACCGGCAATGCAGGTCAGAACAATAATATTTTAATATCAAATGTGATGAATAATTATCATGATCTAACCAAATACTTATTGCCTATTAGAGATTCATCTTAATGACGAGCATCTTAAAAATTTGACATTGCTTGAAATTGAACAACTGTTGCAAGCCAATCAAAAGACGCTTAGAGACTTTCCTTCATTACCATTCCTTGAAGAAGGAAATTGGCCAAACAAACTAGACAATAGTCTAATATTATTAGAACTCAACTTCAATATTGATGAGCTCAAATAAGAATTTTTTCATCTTTTTACTAAAATGACAGGTAATTTACCTAACCATATGTTATCCCTACATCTGACGAATATACATTTAATATCGTACTTACAGCATATAGATAACAAATGAACATTATACACTTAACTACATTTCCTTTACTTTTCAATTTTCAATATTTTAAATTGGTCATACTTTCATCACTCATCAAATGCATATCAATAACTACAGATCAGTAAGCATCAATTTTCAACAAAATTATTCAAGCTATCAACAAAGCAGAAGGTGGCATGTTTTTCCTATACGGATATGGAGGCACAAGAAAAAAATTCATTTGGAAAATGCTAGCAAGTTCATTAAGAGCAGACAAGAAAATTGTTCTTATGGTTGCTTCCAACGGCATAGCTTCTTTATTATTGCTTGGAGGTAGAACTGCACACTCCAAATTCAAGATACATGTTCCTATTTTCGAGGACTCAACATGTAATATACACTAAGGAAGTCAACTAGCTGAATTATTAAATGCGTCCAGTTTAATCATCTGGGATGAAGCACCGACGACTCATAAATTATGTTTTGAAGCACTTGATAAAAGTTTGAGAGATATCATTAAAGGCAAATCAAGTTCAGATCATATCTTTGGAGGTAAGGTCATTGTCTTAGGTGGTGATTTTTGACAAATCCTACCAGTCATTCCTAGAGGTAGTCTCTCTGACATTGTTCATGCAACAATAAATTCTTCTTATATATGGGATAACTGCCAAGTATTAATTCTTTCAAAAAAATATGCGTTTGCAAACCAACATGCAACCAGGAGATAAGGATGAAACTGCCAAATTTGCACAATGGATTCTGGACTTTGGAGATGGAATTATCGGGCATCCAAATGATGGTTATTCCACAGTTAAAATCCCATAAGACCTACTGATTACAATATATGATGACCCAATCCATGCTATAGTGAATTCAACATTTCCAGATTTATGCCAACACCACAACAACACAAAATTCTTCCAATCTAGAGCCATACTAGCTTCAACAAATGAAACTGTCCAACAAGTCAATGATTACATACTATCATTGATTCCAGGTAATAACAATACTGCTTTCAAAATGAGGCCAATTTTAACCTAACCAACTCCCTTTCACTTATTTATATCTCTATTATATCTCACTTTTTGTTCGCTTGATTAACATTTCATTGGCAATTATGCAAACCTACCATCAATGTTTTATCTATCTATTGGTTTAATTTATATGGGTGAACATATGGAATATCTAAGTTCTAACTTAGTAGACAAATCAGAAACCATAGAAAGTTGTCATTTCAGCTCATTAACTACTGAATTTCTTAATTCATTGACAACATCTGGCATACCCAATCATTCTATCAAACTTAAGATTAGGTCACCCATTATGTTTTTAAGAAACTTAGATCAAACTCAAGGACTTTGTAATGGCACTAGATTAATTGTTACAAGACTAGCCAATCATGTCTTTGCAGCTAAAATTATTTCTGGAAAGAATATAGGACTCAAAGTTTATATTCCCAGAATGTCTATGTCCCCATCTCAATCACCATGGCCGTTTAAGCTTTTGAGAAGATAGTTTCCAATAATGCTCTCTTATGCAATGAAAATTAATAAGTCTCAAGGGCAATCACTATCTATTGTTGGGCTTTACTTACCTAAACCAATATTTAGCCATGGCCAATTATATGTTGCACTATCAAGAGCGAAATCAAAGACTGGATTAAAAGTTTTAATACATGATAAAGACAACAAAAGCTTGACCTCTACCACCAACTTGGTTTTCAAAGAGGTTTTCAAAAATCTTACAAGGTAAATATAATAACTATAAACTAACAAATACCATCCCCCATTATGTTGTATTTATCTCTAATTCATTTGCACTCTTATATGCAGCTACATTTGACCTGATGTTAAGCTATAATTCTCACCACATGTTCTAAAGCTACCCATTTTTACTGTGCAAGCAAATGTTGAGTTCAACATGGCCAAAATTTCCTTAGTTTTTCCTTCGCCAGCCAGGCCCACTACGACTGAGACAGAGTCCAGATTCCTACAAGTGTTGTCATGCCACGTAATTAAAGAATTTCCTAACCTTCACCCACTTTCTCGCCGTTACAATGTCCATGTTTATTGTTGTTAACTGGGCTTTCATATCTGCTAATAATACAACCCCATTTTCCAAATACAACTCATTTGTGTGTGCATGGTAGAGTGCAAAGACAGTCATGACTGGAGCATAAAAAAAGTCCATCATGTTGTGTTGGACAAGCAACACCATCTCCATATGTTTTTCAATTATTAAATCATGCTTCACTTCTCATGTCTATCTTGCATTTTTTGTTCCCATGAAGTGTTGGTGAGATAATTTTATTTGTTGTTAAGTGATATCAATATTTTCTTGCCCCCTTTAACAACATATACAAGAAGCAATCTTCTTTTGAATCACCAGGCCCAACACACATGATTTAAAAAAAACACAATGGTTGATTATCTTTATTGCTCATAGTTAGAACCAACCAACAGCAATATAGAAACTCGAACGGCAAACATCAAATCACTTGCACTACAAATCTCTTCATTTCCTAACCTCTGCTCATCATAGCTGTCTTTTCAACTTTAGTTTACATTTTCCCGTACTTTCAATTGTCATTTAAGCTTCATAATGCTAAAGACTCATCAAACCACTCCAACAGGCGTCACCTACACGCATTGGAAATGCAAGTCACCATCATTTCAATAGCTGCTTCGTCAATCGTTCTCACCACCAAAAAATTCACTTTTTGCACTTGCCTTCATCTGCAACAATCAACCCACTGACCATTACCGCCATGAGTTAACAATCCTCCATCGGTTCCAACACTGTAAGTCCCTTCATAAACTCATTTAACTATTATTCCTATCAAAATTTATATCAATTTGTGATCATGATGAAGGAGAAGGAAAAGAAGAACATACCAGTAATTGCAGCACTTCTGCCAAGTGCAGGCGAGAATTGTTGGTGTCGGTGAAGTTTATTGATCTATACAAGTATATTATACTCTCTAATTGACTTTACACTATTAATTATTCTTAATCTTATTCCTGCAGAATGTCATTGAAATACCCTCATTTTACCACCGACTGTGGACGCCCCACTATCCATCAGTTGTCCTTTTCACATACAATGGATCCAGTTATCCAATAAAGGTAAGGAAACGCAACAATAAATACTTTTTCACTAATGGATTGAAGTAGTTTGGAAATGAATTAAACATTCATGAAAGTATCACCATTACTTACATTGCTTTTGACAAAAACTGGATCTTCAATGTACACTTCATGCCACCCCTTGATTCTCAAACATGTGGAAGACCTCCAGCAACCAAACGGACATATGTATGGACTGTAGAAGTTAGTAAAGCTATGATCTCTGCCCGTTATCCATTGGTAAAACTCCATTCTATAATCAAACTCTGCCATTTTTATTATCCTTAAATCCTATTACTCATTTACGTATCTAATGTAGGTGCTACCACCCACTACTTTACCTTATCTTGATACCGCAGCTTAATTTATGACAATCCTAACAAATCATGGCTATCGTCTTCAATGGAAGCTGACCATCAACCATCCTCACATTGGTCAACAATGCATTGCTAACCCATGGTATAATTTTTTGAGGGAGAATGACTTTAGCCCTAGAGATGAGATCTCCTTATACTTCAGGACTTTTCAAAGAGTATGGGAATTGACTATTAGAAAACAATAACAATGGGATTAGCAAACTGTTGGATTTCAATTTAGCACCGTAGCTTTAGCAACCACCACCTGTATTTAATCTTTTGTTGTAGATGGCCAACTTCAGATTTGCTTATCGTTTTTTTATTTACAACAAACACTTGGCATGCTTTTTTTTTAATCTTAAAATCCAACTTTGTCGTAATTATTGTTCTACTGCTTCTTTATGAATAGACTGGAGATAATGATCGCTATCTCCATACCTATAATTCCTATTTTTAGCAATCATTAAATTAAATCTTGCAATTTTCATCATAATACAATACCTATTATGTATATTTATTACCAAATTACTTATACAAAAACTAAATAAAAAAAAACACACACACCTCATACGTATGCACGGGTCAGTAACTAGTTGTTTTATTAAAAAGGATTAGAGAAAAAAAATGAGAAGGGTGGTATGAGCGCGAGATTGAATTAGGAATTTAGGGTAACAAGAATGAAATTAAGATTTAATTGAATAAAAAGAGTAAGATACAATGAGATTATCACAATTTAATTTGAATGCATAGTAATTTATAATATTAGGAAAAGCTATAGCAATTATTTTTAGAGAAAGGAATTAATAGAGCAATCAAAGGAATTGCTATAACAACAACTAATAGCTGGAAATTTAATTTGGGTATACTAGGGAAATAACAAAATTTAGATCTTATTGGGATTGCACAATGATCTCAATATAGTTATTTTAGATTATTTTAGGTGATAGAATTTGTGCTTTTTAATTGACCACTTTGATGCTAAATAAGTCCAAAATATAGTTATTATTGATGTTTTTTATGAATAGAGAGCAGTTAGTGTTTGTGTTATAAGTACCTGCAATTAGTTAATTTATAATCACTAATATCATTGATGAAGACTAAACACTATACGCTGCAACAATTTATAAGCTAACACCTCAAAACAATAAGTTACAAAAACAATAAATTTTCTTGATTGTAAAATCCCTCTTTTTGAGGGAATTTATGTTTAGTTAACCACAAAAAAAACTCTTGCATAATCCTTGAAATCTTCAAGGCAAGAGCAAATGTGGTGTTGTGGTGAGTGAGTAACTGTATTAATTGTGAACCTTGAATTGGTGTGGATACATTGACCATGGGGTGTTGTTGTTTCTTCAAGAGCTAATTGGATTGAGCTTAATGGAGTGGTGAACTTTTTGAGGTTGTTTTTGTAAGGCCAAAAAGTGACTCGTACTCAAGTTTAGTGGAAAACCCTCTTAGAGAGTGAAGACTTAATGTAATCTAGGGTTAAGGGTAAACCAATACAAATATCACTATTAGAAAATAGACTTTTAACATCGGTTATTTAAGACTTTCAACATCGGTTATTAACTGATGTTGAAACTACCGGCGTTAAAAGTATCAATGTTAACATCGGTTTTTGAAAACTAAACTAAAATACACAACATTGATTTTCTGAAAAACTGATGTTTTTTGCTCACCAACATTGGTTTTTAAAAAACCGATGGTTTTTAGAAAAACCGATGTTGTTTTTTGGTAAAACAACATCGATTTTTCTAAAAAAAGATGTTGTTTTGCGCAACAAAATCGATTTTTCTAAAAATCAATGTTGTGTTTTTGAATTTGTTTTTTAATTACTAACTGTAATTATAAATAGTATAGCTTATCATTCAAAGTTGTGAAAACTCTAAAAATAAACACAAATCATCCTTGAAAAGAAGTAAATGAAATAAATGTAATAAAATTAGAATATTCAATATATTTTATACAATAAAATGTCTATCAACAAAACAATAAGTCGACAAAAAAGTTCATAGCGGAAACATTCCAAGCATTATTTCCCACAAAATATGCCACCAAGAGTTATAAACAAAAATTTACATATATTAATATAGTACAATGTACTTAAATTACAAACAAATTCAAAATAAAACAAAGTTTGATGTTACATCTAGGAGCTCAAATATAATTTAAGTTTCAGCTTCCAAATTTTGTGATTGTGCAAAAGTCCTTCATCCATAGTCAATTTTTGTAGACTTCCTATAATCTTGCATTTCGTAATCCCTTCCAAATTCAGATGGGTCAATCTCGCACATTTCATAAATGAGTACATGGTACTCGGCACATCCTAAAATTAACATTAATTTCATCATAGATATGTATATGATTTTAAAATTTGACAAACACAGGTGTTTTTGTACTGATTATATACAGTGTTGAGTTACTCATCAAACTGCTGCAAGTCACTTTGTACTATTCAACAAGACTGTAAAAGTGACTGAGTTAGGAATTTGGTGGTATAAGGAGTGTCATTTAGGATAAGCTTTTGGTTGAGAGATGTTTTTGAAGATGGTCAAGAAGAAAACACTCTGTCCAAAATGGATCATGGTCACTTGATGATTTCCTGTGAGTCCATAGAAATCTCTGGCTTTTATCCATCCAACTAATATAGTTGGGTTCACCAGATCTTGGTTGTATGTAATATAGTGCATGTTGTCATTATTGTCTAGCAGATATCAAGTATGCTCTAGTTGATATTTCCCTCTTATGACAAAGGACCTACTCACTTCACCATAAGGCTACATTTAAAGTAAACTAATATAAGCAATATTTATGTGTTATATCATGTCATGTTTATTTGAGAATAGTCTTGAAATTCCTAACCTGAACCTTAATATGAACTATGTTGAACATTTCCTCTGATTTTCTGTTAATCTTCATCATTGTCTTAGTCATTTCATTCTTTTCTTTTGATCTTCATTCATCGTTTCTAAACTTCATTTACAATATAAAGTTACTATTAATCCACAATATTTGTTTTGCCTTAAATCTGTTCAGTACATGCCACGGAGTTGAAAGAACAGCGCATATACCCATTTTTGAAAACCAAGAATGATATTCCAATTTTTAAAGTATCAATTTTTCGCCAGATTGGACTGACCTTGCTCTGCCAGTTTAAACATGGATCTCTGCTTTCATATAACTTAATTATATAGGAAAATTCTACTCTTTAAGTACAAAGTAATCAATTAATGTTTTATCATTTGTTTCTCTATGGTGTTGCATCAAAATTGCAAGAGGTACTTCAAGTTTCCATTCATGTACATACATTTTTATTCATTATTTTTCTGTCTCTCTAATCGTATCAACTATTGGAAAAAAAACTGGGGGCATAAGACTGTGGTAGAATTCTCACACCAACACAAAGTCCCATTATAAGAAAACAAACAAAACACATGATTTAAGATTAACTGCAAATTTGACTGCTTTAGCATTTCTGGAAAACAAACAGAACATAAAATTTGCTCACTAGCACAAATCCCATATGAAATAGTATATTCAAAGTTTCAAACTGTCAGTATTTGTAGTCATTGAAGCATAATAGAGCCAAAAAAATTAAACTTGAGGTCCGATGAGGACTGTCTCTAACGGCACCAGTGAGGTGCTTAGAGTCTCAGATTGAGTGAGGAATGCTGAGGTCTAGCAACAACGCAGCGGTGCGGAGGTCTCGCAGCGTAGTAACAGTGAGGAAGTTGGATGAGAATGAGAGTCAGAAAGGCAAAGTGAGGGAGCTCAAGGGTTTTCACGGCCAGAAAATCATTATAAAAGATCCCACAACATCGTTTTTAAATAATTAAAATCAATGTTAATGAAGTAACTCAACATCGATTTTTGAAAAACCCAAAAATGGAAGTTGAGTTTTCCCTACGTTTTTCCAATAATATTGGTTTTTTAAAAATCAATATCAATTTTTTAAAAATCGATGTTAACGAACTCGTATTAACATCGATTTTCTTAAAAATCAATGTAATTAACAAACTTGAGTTATTTACAAGTATGTCAATGCATTTTTGTTAATATCGATTTTATCAAAAATTGATGTTAATATAGTGATATTAAAACCATTATTTATAATAGTGTATGTGGTTTCATTTCCTGACTATTTTAACTACTTAATATTGTTCCATACTTACCGTATGCAAAAGCACTTGTAAAAGAGTATATTGATCTCGAACGCAATTTTCAGTCTACATTTTTTAACTAATAAAAAGAGTTGAAGTTTTGTTATGGGGAAGTGACATTTTTTCACATTAAATTTTAATCTGATCTAAGAACAAATTATTTATTTGGAATATACATTTTCTTAACTAACTTTAGAATAATTTATCTTTTTAAAAATGAGTTAAAATTAAAAATGAAGAAACGAATTCAATTCCCTTGTGTTATTTTATTCACTTCACTTACTCCTTCTTTTAAACCCAACAAGGTTAGCAAGCCATTTCTTGTGCTATTATTTGGCTCTCATTTTCTCATAATAAGGTTCGTTTTGGTTATAAAAAAAAAAACTATTTGATGTTATAAATCTTTAATTAACCAATTCGGTTTTGACTTTTAGAATGAGTTCTTAATTTAGAGGGAAAAGTAAACAAAATCTTAAATTATTGATGAAAATTTCAAATAATATCTATTACCTAAACAAATTATAATTTAAATTATTAAGATTTATGTCTTTATTCTCTCATTAATCAGTAACTGAGATGTTTTACATTTTTCTCTAAAATACTGTTAATTAATTTGATAAATCCAGCCAAATTAGTTAACTATATTTTGCAGGATCAGTGGTTTAGTGAAAGATCAATTTGCAAGCTTTATTAATATTGGGGCGTCAACCTAGGGTTTCAGGACCAAGCTTTTACAAACTAAAAATTGAAAGAAAAAAATCGCGTAAAATGAGCCTAACTACATAGTACACACACATTTAAAAAATACAAAGACGGCGTTTACGCCTAATAGACATTGCATATATAGGATTTTTTGGATGTGGAGAAAGCATAAAAGCTTTTCATGTCATGCCATATCTGCATTGATTTAGGACAAAGGCTCTATCAAAAGGTGGACTAAATGGTCTTTTGTCGTTATTGTTCCCTATAACTCAATTTTTTCAGCTGATCGAACAAGAAAATCTAAGATGAATATATAGGCTAGGTCAGCGTATAGAATCTTCATAAAAATAATGAGAGGAAGAAGATGGAAAGTTACAAAGTCCAAAAGATAATAGCATTCCACGTGGTAGCGCGCATTGTCTTTTATAGCAAGAAGTTGAATTTCATAAACAGGGTAAAAGAAGGAAGATCCCAAAAGACAAAAGATAAAGGATGAAATTGGATGATAATTATTTTTTTTCTCTAATAAGTGTTATGAGTACAAAATTGCCTCTATGGAAAGCAATCATAAATCTTCGTCAGAAGCGTACATAAAATAAATATTTTTTTTTTCAACATAATTTATTTCATACTCAAAATCAACCATAATTTAAATCATGCATCACTTAATTAAAAGATACAAACCGTTGTCACTTATGTCAACTCTTATTAGTATCGGAGGGTAGTTATATGCTTACACAACATTCCAATATTAATCTTGAAATAACTCATGAAGATCTTCCCTTTGGAGTGTATATATATAAGTTACTTAAATTCAGTATTGATATATCCATATATAAGCATTTGAGCTTAATAATTAGCTATTTGCTTTCCTAGTCTATTTGAGGTTTTGTAAAACCATGGCAACTTCAATGAAGTCAATACAATTTGTTATCTTCCTAATTGTTATGACATTGCTTGTTGCGAGTTCAGAAGCAAGAATTTCCCCCGAGTTCTCAACAATGATCAGGAAGAAGGTTCATACAAAAATTGGCTTACGTGAATTAATCAACAATGTACGAAGTGGTGAGTGGCACCAAACGAGGTCAATGCTAGGTGGAAGGTTACAGAGAGTTTCACCTGCAGACCAGATCCTCAGCATCATTAGCCATGCCAAAATTATTAAAACAAAGTTAATAGGTTTAATTTTTTGTCTCAATAATTTAGAATAATTTTTTTTTGTTTCTGTAAATTATTTATTTTTGTTTTAATAATGTATTTGTTTTATTTTTTTATCTATAAGGTGTTTTAATTAACGCTTTGAATAGAAAAAAAAAGTGTTATCTATAGTATTTTACAGGAAAAAAATTTACAAGAATTAAAATAAATATTTTTTACAGTGACGAAAATAAAAAAAATTATAAAAAAACGAAAAAGGTATTTAAATCAAGTTAATAAACAATTTGTGCTGTTGCTTTCTGTAACGAATCTTAATATTAAGTTAAACTCGTTGGGACATGCACTCCTTTTTTTTATTTGATCTAATAAGGTTATTTCTAGAAGTAAATATTGGAAGGTGGGGTACGATGATAAACTTGCTTATATATACTTGTCTCGTTTTCACTCTTGTACTCTATTTTCAAATCTAAAATCACATTTCTTGTTTGTGATGCTTATATGTATACGTACCTTAAAAAATATAATGAGTCAATCAAGTGATAGTTTAACTTATGTGATTATTAGGCCTTATAGTGTTTTAATTAATTTCCGTTACCATTATATTTTAAAAAATATTCTTCCTTTCCAATAAAGTTGTTGCCCGTTAATACACATCTTGGTGTTGATTATACCATGTTTGTATGCACGTACCTTGGTCAAACTAATATTCTTTACCATCCTAGTTATAATCAAAAGATATCTAAAAAAAACATAAAAAAAGAACATATGCAGTTAAAAAAATTTATTTGATGAAAAGAAAATCCAATATAAATAGTAGAAAGAATAATTTAGGATACAAGAAAAGAATGAAATTATTTTTTTAAAGCTTTTTTCTTTCACAAGTCTCCTAAAGAATTGAGTTTCTTTTGTTTTCTTAATTGAATTTTATTATTTCATGATGATCAAACCTTTTTCAGCAACTGCGACCTGTTTTCAGCAACTGTAATGTGCCTTTCAGAGCAGCCACCATATGTAGTTCTTTGGAGATATAATTCCCATCTTTGGCAGCTTCTGTTAATGCATAATTTGATCTTATTAGCTAAAAGTATGATTTCAAGATAGCTGTGTCTAGAATTTTTTAGGCCTTAAACAAATTTTATATTTAAAAATTATTAATTAAAATTTAATAATCAAACAATTTAAACATCTCATTCAATAATAATTTATTTAACTAATATTTTTGCAATATATTTTATCTCTAAGTTAATTTAAAAAATAATAATTTTGTATTCTTTCAAAAATGACAACAATTACCTGTATTATTAATAATATTATGTAAACATTACGTGATGTAAAAATAATTAATTTTTTTAATATAATTTAATATTTCTAATAAAACATTAATTTCTTTTGTTAGTATTTTTTTTATTATATTTGCTTCACAAAACAATTTAATATCACTAATATCAAATTAATATTTACTAAAACTTTCGACATTAATATAATATTTTTTTTAATTCAAGTCATTCTATTTAAAATTCTTAACTATTATAAACTTAGAGCACAGAGTGGACTTATATATATAAACTAAGAACTTGGAAGAGAGATTGACGGAAATTAAAATACACCAAGATCTAATTTAATCACGGAAGTTGAACCCCCATCACTATTGTTTAATCATCACAAACAAGAAAAGTGGTTTTGTTATGAACAAAGAGGACAAGGTCCTGGGTGAAGAGGAAGGCGTGATGTGGGCACAATCGAGGCGACTGAAGAAGGTGCCCAAGCATTGGGACGCCTATCAGATGGACTGAGAAGGCTCAAGTAGGGATTGTCATAGGAGCTTTAGGCGGGAAGGGTGGTCATTGGGGTTTTTAGCATTGGTAGTTAGTTAGTTAGGGCATAGCAACTAACTAATCACTTACGATTAGGCTGAGTTTCATGAGGATATAAATAGCTTGTAAGCTTCGTATAATGAATAAGAATATCCAGAAGCTTTTTCTTCCTCCTGAATTCTCTCCCTCGTCTCTTCTCTATAATCTCCCTTCGTGCTAGAATCCTTCTTCCTTCTCTGCGAATACCACTGCTCCTCTTAGGTTTCATGTTGTTAGCAAGGAGGTTCCCTAGCCCTTAAAAGCTAGGTATCATTGGTACTTTCATTGACGCATTTCGTAGCAAGTATGGCGGAAGGCACGCGATCGAAAGCTCTGTCATCGGAAAAAATGGAGGAATTATTCGCGAAATTTGCAGCGTCGTTCGAAGCAAAGATGGAAAACCTTGCAGAACGAATGGCGCACCTCGAAGCAAATCGGTGCAATCCACAACAAACACAACTGGAGACGACACCGTTCTCAGCATCGGGATTGCACACAGCACCACATCGGATGAAGCTCGATGTTCCAAGATTCGACGGTTCCGATGCCACAGGCTGGATCTTCAAGATAACGCAGTTCTTTGAGTATCATACAACACCAGATCACGAAAGATTAACGATCGCATCATTTTATATGGAAGGACAGACATTGGCTTGGTTTCAATGGATGCATCGAAACGGCCAATTATCGTCCTGGCCAGCATTCCTTCATGCTCTTCATTCGCGATTTGCGTCAACAACGTACAAAGATCCAACTGGTTTGCTATGCAAACTGCAGCAGCGAACAATGATAAACAACTATCTCTTTGAATTTGAAGCTTTAGCAAATCGTATCATAGGGTTTCCTTCTTCAATTGCCTTGAGTTGCTTCATTTCTGGATTAAATCCGGCGATCTGCCGTGAGGTCCAAGTTCTGCAACCAGTTTCGTTGAGTCAGGAAGTAGCATATGCTAGGTTGCAAGAAGAAAAGCAGAACGATGCATGAAGGACATTTTGACCTTCGTCAGTTGTAGGAGCTTCCTCAAGCTCTCGACCATCGCTATTACCCACTCCATCCACCAACCCCCCACTGTTACCAACACCGGCACAAACAGCTTCTTCCAGCATTCCATTCAAGAGACTAACTCCAGAAGAATTGGCCTTATGGCAAGAAAAGGGACTATGGTTTCAGTGTGATGAAAAATACTTGAGAGGACATAAGTGTTCCTCTTCCCTTTTCCTGCTGATTGTTGAAGATGACGATGCGGCTTTAGAGTCCAATGAGCAGCAACCTCTTCTTCCAGAACTCATTTCAGACCCTCCACCAGCACAGTTAAGCCTCAATGCATTGTCTGGTCAGGTAGTGCCAGAAACTCTGAGAATGCAGGGTTACATTAAAAGACAACCAGTGAGTATCCTGATCGATGGAGCCAGTACGCACAATTTTGTGCATCACAAGGTAGTTATGACGTTGGGGTTAAACACAACTGCAATGTCGCCATTGAGGGTCACAGTTGGCAATGGTGACAAGCTACAATGCCAACAGACTTGTCCAAATATAGAGGTAACCATTCAACAGCACGCCTTTGTTATAGATTTTCATGTTTTACCTATATGTGGTGTTGATTTAGTGTTGGGAGTTCAATGGCTGAAAACATTGGGGCCAGTATTAACTGATTATACTACGTTGACAATGAAATTTATGGTCGTCGGCCACCTAGTGGAGTTACAAGGCGAGCACGGACAGGCCCTGGAATCCATCTCTTCATCACAGTTACGCCGCATGATACACACAGATGGTGCCAGCACATTGTTTCACATTCGACTGGAGCCCCACTCGTCCTCGTCAGGGGAAATTACTCCGATACCAAAAGAAATCGAAGACTTGCTTGACCAATACTCTCAACTATTCCAGCCATTAGTGGACCTTCCGCCCTCGAGAACCACTGATCACGCCATTAACATCATACCCAATGCAACTCTGATGAATGTGCGTCCATATAGGTACCCTCACTTTCAGAAGAAGGAAATAGAAGATCAGATAAGCTCTATGTTAGACAAGGGATTCATACGGCCCAATGCTAGTCCATTTTCTTCCCCAGTCCTGTTGGTGAAGAAGAAGGATGGGCCGTGACGGTTTTGTGTCGACTACAGGGCACTTAACGCTATAACAGTGCGTGATAGGTTCCCCATTCCAATGGTGGATGAGCTCCTAGACGAACTGGGTGGAGCTCGATGGTTCTCCAAGTTGGATTTGATGCAAGGCTATCATCAGATTCTGATGAAGGAGGGAGACATCAACAAAACTACATTCTGAATGCATCAAGGGCATTACAAGTTTAGAGTGATGCCTTTTGGTCTGTGTAACGCTCCATCTACATTCCAGGCAACCATGAATCAATTGTTTCAACCCTTTTAGCATTGGTAGTTAGTTAGTTAGGGTATAGCAACTAACTAACCACTTACGATTAGGCTGAGTTCCATGAGGATATAAATAACTTGTAAGCTTCGTATAATGAATAAGAATATCCAGAAGCTTCTTCTTCCTCCTGAATTCTCTCCCTCATCTCTTCTCTATAATCTCCCTTCGTGCTAGAATCCTTCTTCCTTCTGGTGAATACCACTACTCCTCTTAGGTTTCACGTTGTTAGCAAGGAGGTTTCACGTTGAAAGGGAGATTAACGAAAATTAAAATACACCAAGATCTAATTTAATCACAGAATTTGAACCCCCCCCCCTCCCCCCCGTCACTATTGTTTAATCATCACAAACAAGAAATGTGGTTTCATATAAGAAAAATTGAAATAGGGTATAGTAGTAAAAATGAAAGAAGCATCAGCAAGTTGTATCATACCCCACCTTTCAAATTCTACTTTTAGCCATAAACCTTAGAGCGAGTCAAAAGGAGTGCATGTCAAAACGAGTTGTACTTATTATGTAGATTCGTTACAAAAGCAAGAACATAATATTGTTTATTAATTTTGTTTTCAATTTGGAACGGCTAATGATGTTGAGGATCTGTCCTTGCAGGAGAGACTGTCTCTAACCTTCCACCTAGCAATGGCCTCTTTTGGTGCCACTCACTATTCCATACATTTTTTATCAATTCACGCAAGCCAAGTTTTGTATCAACCTTCTTCCTCATTGTTGAGAAGTTGGGGAAAATTCTTGCTTCTGAACTCGCGCAACAAGCAATGTCAGAACAATTAGGAAGATACCAAATTGTATTGACTTCATTAAAGTAGCCATTATATATATAACACCAAATTACCTAATTCATCAAGATCAAGGAAAGTAATTAATTTAGTTGATAATAATAAGTTTGTCTTAAATTTATAATTTTTCCTAAAATACTTTTCTTTCTTCTAATGATTTGTCAATATTTTCTTTCTTCTTTTAACGAGAGTATTTTTAGTCTAAAAATAATTAATGCAAAGAACATTATAAACGAGATCTTATAAAAAAAGACTAAATTATTATTTTGGTCTCCCTAGTTTACAAATTAGTAATTTTTGTCCTCTAGTGGATTATTAACTAATAATTGAGATTATTAGAGATATTAAATTAATTATAAATTAAATAAAAATTATTAATCATTTTAAAAACTTTAATAAAAGACTATTAACCTTAATGTAATGATACTGATGATGGAGTTACTTGTGGCAGTGAAAATGAAAAAGGTGAATGTTGTGAAAAATTAGGATTATTAATAATTTTTATTAATTTTTTTAATAATTAATGATTTTATTTGATTTATAATTAACTTAATAACTCAATTAATCAAAATTATTTGTTAATAATCTAATAGGAGAACCAAAATTATTCATTTATAAAATTAAAAAATCAAATATTACAATTAAAATTCAAAGGAACCAGAATTATGGATTAAAAAAATTAAGACAATCAAAATTATAATTTATAAAAAATATATATCATTTTAAGTTTAGATCTTATAAATAAAAATGATGAAAATATCACTCTCACTGAAGCAAGCTTAGTCAGGGTGATTAACAAGGACAACTTTTATATACACCCAAACACCTAGGGAAAGACCTTCTCAAGAGTTCCATTGTTCAAGATTCATATTGGAATGTTGTATAAGCATATAACTACCACCCAAGCAACCTTTATCTTTCCGTCTTTTGGGATATTCCTTCTGCCCTCTTTATGAATTTCAAATTCTTGCTATAAAACACAATGTTACCATGTGGAATGTTGCATAATCTATTGGGTTTTGTAACTTTTGCAGCTTCTTAATTTCTCTCATTATTTTTATCAAGAATCTATATACAAGCTGACCAAACCTATTCATCTTACATTGTCTTGTTCACCCTGCTGATAAGATTAAGAACGCGGTAACGACAAAAAACCCTTTAGCCAACTTTTGACACCGCCTTTGTCTTATACCAATGCAGATTTGGCACGACATGAAAAAGCTTTTATGCTTTCACCATAATCATATGCGATCCTTGCGTTGTCTATTTGGCATAAACGCCGTCTTTGCATTTCTTAAATGTGCAAATAGTTTGCCTTGTCTCCCTCGATTTCTTTTAAATCTTCTTCCCATCTCATTATAATTATCTTGTAAAAGAAAAAAGCTTATCCTAAAATAATTATTATATTAATTTTTTAATCAAATATTAATTTTTTTTTCACTTATATTTCTTATAATATTATTAATAATATAAGATTAATTTTGTAAAGTTATTACTTGTTAGACAAGTGGCTTCAGATATCTTAAGAAGGGGTTGAATTAAGATATCAAAGACTATTTTCTCAATTAAAATTTTAACTCCTTTTTAAAATTTTCAATGTATCCTTATTATGAATTACTAAAAAGACAATTCAAAATAAACTTCTTTAATGCAAAAGACAAATAACAATAACTAAAAGAAGTTTAAGGGAAGAGAAAGTGTAAACTCAGATTATACTAGTTCGGCCACGCCCTGTGCCTACGTCTAGTCCCCAAGCAACCCGCTTGAGATTTCCACTATCTTGTAAAATTTCTTTTACAATGTCTGAACCACACAAGGACAATCCTTTCTTTGTGTTCAAATAACCTTACAACAAGAGACCCTCAGTCCCTTAACCAGTTCTCCTTGAATAAGAAGAGGAAGAAGAAGAATTCTCTCTCTTTTAAGAGAAAGATAATACAATGAAGATCACTCAATGATTCCTTATTGAATTTGCAAGTGTTTTGGCCAAGGAATTTTTTAGAGGATAAGACAATTTGATTTTTGAGAGGATAAGACTTTTTTGTTCAGTAAAAACTCTAAGGAATTTCGTGTCCCTAGTCACCTATATATAGGCCTTTGATGGCCATTCAAAATCATTTGAAAAGATGTGACTGTTGGGAGTTATTTTCGAAAATTCCTCACTGGTAATCGATTAGTCAAATGGTGTAATCGATTACACAGTTGTTTTCTGAAGAGTCACAACTCTTCACATTTGAAATTTGAATTTTAACTGGTAATCGATTACATACACTTTGTAATCGATTACAAACTTTGAAATTTAAATTCAAATTTCTAAAGACTATTTTAAAACGTTCAAAACTTCTGGTAATCGATTGTCAGCCTTGTGTAATCGATTACAAACTTTCAAAAATATTTAAAAACATTTTAGAAAGCATTTTGGCCACTGGTAATCGATTACAACCTCTGGTAATCGATTACCAGAGAGTAAATACCACTTTCATGAATTCTTAAAAAAATCTTTTGGCCAAAACTTGTGCATCATCAATTTAGAAACTCTTTCTAAGACTCTAGAGACTAGATTCGTCATTTATCTTGGATTTCTTGGAGTCTTGTCTTGGATCAAACATGAGAAGCGCATTTCTTTGGCATCATCAAAACTTCATGACATATTTGCTTCTACAATTTCCTCGTTTTTGATGATGACAATATCCTGAAATCAAGATAAACTACATACAATTGATAATGCGTGCTCACAACCCTTACTCCCCCTAACTTTTGGAATTTATGCCTAAGTTTATGATAAGTCTAAATTAGAATCCTTGTTCTCTCCCCCTTTGGCAACATCAAAAAGCCAAAAAAACGTCTAGAGAAAAAAACTAAGTCAAGATAAAAAACGAAGCACAAGTCATCCATAAACGAAATCAATCCATAGAATAAACCACACAAGTCTGAATTAACCAACACAAAGTCTAGAAATAACCAAACACAATGATAAAAATCCAAGAGAACCATAACCAAAGTACTAAGTAAATAAAAGCCAAACTACAAGGCTGAAATAAATAACTACGAAGAATAGTAGAGATAACTAAGGGTCGGCTGGTGGATCAAAACAACACCTAATGAAGCTCATATCATCCTCAAGTCGACTGATCCTCATGTCCATCCAATCAAAGCGAGCATCCATGACATCAAGGCGAGTATCCATAACATCAAATCGGTCACCCACGAAAGCTCAAAGATCGCGGAGTTCAGTGACGACGTCGTTCAGAAGTGAAGAGGAATAAGCCCTTTGTGGTGGAGGAGATAGGGTACGTTCATCAGGAATAGGCGAAGGTAAGTCTTGTTTCTGAACCCACTGACCATCATCATCTTTACGGTAACCAAAGGAGGTAACCACACCAACACCAATAGAAAAGGACCTTTTTACTTGAACAAAGGGTTCATCATCCAAAGGAATTTAGAAATGATGAAGAAAAAAGGTGACGAGGTGAGGATAAGGGAGGGGTGCATTGGCCCGTAATGCCTTATGCATCCAATATTGAACCAAATGGGCCCAGTCGATCTGACTACCAGTGTGAAAAGCCCACATAAGAATCAAATCCTCCTCAGAGGCTTGAGCAAGGTTGGAAGAACCTAGAAGCAAAATGCGAACAATAATGTAATGCATGATGCGGCAATCAAAAGTTAATGATCCAGCAAGCAATATGTCGGTCATATCAGCCTGGTCAGTGCAGACCATGCGGCGAGCATCATGACTAGAATAATAAAATTTCTAATCATCAACAAGGGTGCCCTCAAAAGGAACACCTTGACTGGGTAATTTTGTCAATGAAAAGAACAAAGATTGATCAATAACAATTGGAACATGATGCACCTTAGAGTAAATAACACCATCCTGAATTTTTAAGTTATTATAGAAGACTCTAACTAGTTTAGGAAAGTGAGGCAGTTTTAGAGACATAAATTCAGTTAAACCAGAATTTTGAAACACTTGGTAACAATCAAATGTTTCACCATCAAAGAAATCAAGATTAAGGTACTTAGGGTCTAGAATGACTCTATTGCAAAATTGTGAATAGTACCTTTGGCGTTGATCATCTGAAGAAAACAAGGTAGATGATCGAGGAGATGAAAGGGGAGGAGGAATTTGTGCTGTTGGTGCTCCAGAAGTTTCATGGCGGCGGTGGCCAACAACAATGGTGGTGGAGGAAGATCCTTTGCGCTTCTTCAATGATTCTTCCATTTGATGATGTTTTAGTGAATTTCAATCGGTGGGTTTGAAAGAGGAGGGAAAATGATGAAGGTTGGCCTTTGTAGGACGTGATTTGGTTAAGAAATGAGGGAGATATTGAGTTTTGAAGATTAGGAAGCTTGGAGTGCCGTCACTCGACGGTCTGTGTACGAAGGAGCTGCGAAAGCGTGATATTTATAGAAGAGGATGCTTTGTAATCGATTACAAGACTTGGTAATCGATTACAGGAGTATGCAGCCTACTGATAATCGATTACAGGCTTTTGTAATCAATTACAGCCTTGTTGTTCTTGTGTAATCGATTACAAGGAATGGTAATCGATTACCAGAACATAAACAAGGCTTTTTCTCTTAAAAAACTAACTATGTCTATGTCTAAACTTCATCTAACTATACTAATCAACCATAATCACAAGCATTCAATTCAATCAAGCACAATCAAGCATATTTAATTACGCACACTATCAAACTCATCCAAGCAATCAACAATCACAAACAAATCTATCTAGTTAAGTTAACAATTAACTAACTATACACAATAAGTTTTATTTCTATTAAGACTATTTAAACAAAGATAATGAAGAACAACTATCTATATGACAAATAACAACTAATAAAAATAGTAATAACACACAAGAAACTAGACTCAAAGACAATCTAATTGATCATAAGGAAGATAAAAACTTATTAGAGTTACCTATTGTCTAGATCATTGACATCTAAAAGACCTAATTCTCTCCTAATTGCAAAGAATGTTTATTTATGGAGAGGTTTTGTAAAGATATCAACAAGTTGATTCTTTGTATCAACAAATTCTAGAACACAATCTCCCTTTTGAACATGGTCTCTTAAGAAATGATGTCTTATTTCTATGTGTTTAGTTCTTGAGTGTTGAACAGGATTCTTGGATATATTTATAGCACTCGTGTTATCACATCTTATAGGAATATAATCAAGTAATATTCCATAATCAGAAAGTGGTTGCTTCATCCTAATAATTTGAGCACAACAACTGCCAGCAGAAATGTATTCCGCCTCCACAATAGATAAAGCAACATTATTTTGTTTCTTACTATGCCAAGAGACTAGAGTAAAACCAATGAAATGACAAGTTCCACTGGTGCTCTTTCTATCAGTTTTAGATCCGGCAAAGTCAGAATCAGAATAACCTATTAAATTGCATGTGGAATTTTTAGGATACCATAAACCTATATTCATAGTGCCTAACAAATATCTTATAATTCTCTTAACGGCACTAAGATGTGATTGTTTGGAATTTGATTGAAATCTAGCACACATACACACACTAAACATTATACTTGGTATGCTAGCAGATAAATAAAGAAGTGATCCGATCATACCTCGATATTGCTTAATGTCTATTGACTAACCGGTTTCATCTTTATCCAAATAGCAAGCAATACTCTTTGGTGTAGCCGCATGCTCAGCATTCTCCATCCCAAATATGAGAATCAATTCCTTGCAATACTTTGATTGATTGAAAAATATTCCATTCTTGGTTTGCTTGATTTGCAACCCAAGAAAGAAATTTAGTTCTCTCATCATTGACATTTCAAACTCACTTTGCATATCTTGAGAGAATTCTTTGCATAAAGATTCATTAGTAGATCCAAAGATAATATCATCAACGTAAATTTGAACTAATAAAATATCATTTAATTTCCTCTTAATGAAAAGAGTAGTATCCACTTTACCTCTAGAGAAATTCTTTTCTAAGAGGAACTTACTCAAACGCTTATACCAAGCCCTAGGGGCTTGTTTTAAGCCACATAAAGCCTTTTTTAATTTAAAAACATGGTTAGGCTTATCTGAGTTTCCAAATCTAGGGGGTTGATCTACATATACTTCCTCTTGGATAAAGCCATTTAAGAATGCACTCTTTACATCCATTTGATAAAGCTTAAAATCCATTATGGATGCATAGGTCAATAGCATTCTGATGGCTTCTAATCTAGCAACTGGAGCATATGTTTCCTCATAGTCTATCCCCTCTTCTTGATTATATCCTTTGGCTACTAACCTAGCCTTATTTCTAATAACTATGACATTTTCATCTAACTTATTTCTAAACACCCATTTTGTTCCAATAACAGTGTAGTTTTCAGGTTTCTCAACTAACTCCCAAACATTATTTCTTTCAAATTTGTTTCGTTCTTCCTGCATAGCTATTATCCAATGATCATCAATTATGGCTTCTTTCAAATTTTTAGGTTCAATCATAGAAACAAAAGCCATACTATTGCATATATTTTTGAGAGAATGTCTAGTGGTTACCCCTTTTGATATATCACCAATGATGTTGTCAAGAGGATGATATCTAGAAGCTCTCCATTCTCTTGGAAGATCATCGTTTGTTTTGACTTCATCAACTTGAGAATCTTCATTGTTTCCATCTCCTTTTCCTTTATGATCTTTTCCATGAATATGCATTTTTTCTAATGATTTTGAAATATCATCTAGTATATCTTTTCTTGGCAAAATAGCATTAGATTTATCAAAAGAAACATGAATAGATTCTTCAATAATCATTGTTCTTCTGTTATATATTCTATATGATTTACTTTGCAATGAATAGCGGAAAAAAAAATACCTTCATCGGATTTAGCATCAAACTTCCTAAAATATCTTTACCATTGTTTAGCACAAAACATTTACAACAAAAAACATGAAGATCTGAAATGTTAGGTTTTCTTCCATTATATAACTCATATGGTGTTTTCTTCAAGATTGGTCTTATTAAAGCTCTATTCATGATATAACATACCGTATTTACGGCTTCAACCCAAAGATATTTTGGAAGAAAAACATCATTTAGTAAAGTTCTAGCAATTTCTTCCAAGGATCTATTTTTCCTCTCAACAACTCCATTTTGTTGAGGGGTTCTGGGTGCAGAAAAATTATGATCAATGCCATGTTCATCACAAAATAATTCAAAATCTTTGTTTTCAAATTCACCCCCGTGATCACTCCTGATAGATGCAATTTTAAGATTTTTCTTGTTTTGAATAACTTTGGCAAGTTTCTTGAATGCATGAAATGCATCACTTTTATGAGTAAGAAATAATGTCCATGTATATCTAGAGTAATCATCAATAATAACAAGAGCATAATAATTCCCTCCAAAACTCATAGTTCTAGAAGGGCCAAATAAATCCATATGCAACAATTGTAAGGGTTGAGTTGTTGAAACAATATTCTTAGATTTAAACGAAACCCTTACTTGTTTTCCATGCATCACATAATCTATCTTTTTCAAATTTTAGTTTTGGTAAACCAATAACTAAATCTTTTGAAATCAATTTATTTAAATGTTCCATGTTTATACGAGCAATCCTCCTATGCCATAACCATGGATCATCATCTTTACTAAGAAAACATTGATTATGTTTTTGTTTTTGACTTAAATCTATCATGTAAACATTATTGGTTCTATAACATATATGCTTTATATCCCTATCATGCTCATTTTCAATAACACGTTTTTACTAGATAGCCTTTATCACATAATCAACTGACACTTAGCAAATTGTGCTTAAGACCTTCAACAAGTAGAACATTCTCAATGGAGGAAGATGCGTTTGTACCTATTTTTCCAACTCCAAGAATTCTACCTTTATTGTTGTCGCCATAAGTCACATGTCCGCTTTTCTTGGGAGAGATATGAGTGAATTTTGATGCATCTCCCATCATATGTTTTGAGCATCCGCTATCTATGTACCATCTCTTCTTTAAGGATACCTACATAATCATATTTGTGACTTAGGTACCCAAACTTTATTAGGTCCTTGTATGTTAGTGTTAACCAAATATCCTTTTGGGACCCATATCATTTTAATATTGTTGCAATTTTTCCTAAAATAACATGTAGATGTGCCATGTCCTTTCCTTCCACAATAAAAACAAGTTAAGAAAGGAGAATTATATTTGTGTGCAAGCAAAGAAATTTTTATAAAATTTTTTTTGTTTTTTAGGCTCATATCCTGTTCCTACCTTATCAAAGACACATCTTTGCTTTCCTAATATTACATCTAGGTTACTTTCGCAAATAGAAAATTTTGCAAGAGAGTTTTTCAAATCTTTAATTTCTTCTATATACTTGTTACAACAATTACATGAATTAGATACTACTTTACTATCAGGCATGGTAGAAAAATGAATTGTATCATTTGATCTAGAAATTGTAACTTCAGTCTTAAGATTTCTAATTCTTTATTTAATTTTGAAACTTCTTTTTCTAAATCTGAAATTGTTTCTTAGAAGATGAAACCAATTTAGTAAGTTTAATTGATTCTTTATGCAAATCAGCAAATGCATCTTGTAATTCTTCAAAAGAAATGGATAAGTTGTTATTTGAAGATGTTACCTCTTCATCACTTTCATAACTCTTGGCCATTAGACTTAGGTTTACCACTTCATTTTCCGAATCTTCAGATGAGTCCATATCATTGTCATCCCATGTAATGTAGGCCCTCTTTGCCTTCTTTTCATTAAAGTTTTTCTTTTCAGATTTCTCCATTCTTTTCTTGAAGATCGGGCAATCAACCCTCAGATGTCCAGGTTGGTTGCATTCATAACATTTTGGAGTAAAGGATGAATCTTCTGCCCTTCTTTTTGGTTTAAAGTTTGGTCTCCTTTGATTTCCTCTAACTCTTAGGAATTTGTTGAATCTTTTTACAAAAAGACTAAGATCATCATCTTCATCTATTTCAATTGAATCCTCCTTATCACTCTCTTCTTGGATTGAAGATGAAGCTTTAAGAGCGATTCCTTTCTTCTTCTTATCATTTTCTTCATCTTGATTCAATCTCAACAATTCCATTTCATGTTCTTGTAACTTTCCAAATAATGTAGCAAGAGACATGTTAGTTAAATCTTGTGACTCAGTAATGGTTGTTACCTTGGGTTGTCATTCCCTGCTTAAGCATCTCAAAACTTTATTTATAAGATCTTCATTTGGAAAAAATTTTCCTAAAGATGCAAGATGATTAATTATACGTGTGAACCTCTTCTACATGTCTTATATGCTTTCATTTGAATTCATTCTAAATAATTCATATTCATGAGTCAATGTATTTGTCCTAGATCTTTTTACATCTATTGTGTCTTCATGTGTTACTTGTAGGGTATCCCACATATCTTTTGCACTTTTACAATTTGATACCCTAAAGTACTCATCCATTCCTAAAGCAGATGTAATTATATTTTTGGCTTTTAAGTTGTATTGTACTAATCTCTTTTCTTCTTCACTCCATTCTTCCCTAGGTTTTTCTATGGTTGTATTTCCTACCACCATAGTGGGAATGCAGGGCTCTATTTCTATGGCTTCCCAGATATTTAAATTTATTGCCTTTATAAAAATTTGCATGCGGGTTTTCCAATAATGGTAACCCACTCCATTAAAAATAGAAGGCCTATTTATTGAATTCCCTTCAGGATATAAATAGTATGATAAGGCCATTATTCTTGAAGCTTCAAAACTTTATACAAGAATGAAGCTCTGATATCACTTGTTAGACAAGTGGCCTCAGATATCATAAGAAGGGGGGGTTGAATTAAGATATCAAAGACTTTCCTCAATTAAATTTTTAATTCTCCTTTTTAAAATTTTCAATGTACCTTTATTATGAATTACTAAAAAGACAATTCAAAATAAACTTCTTTAATGCAAAAGAAAAATAACAATAACTAAAAGAAGTTTAAGGGAAAAGAAAGTGCAAACTCAGTTTATACTGGTTCGGCCACACTCTGTGCCTATGTCCAGCCCCCAAGCAACCCGCTTGAGATTTCCACTATCTTGTAAAATTCCTTTTACAATGTCTGAACCAAGGACAACCCTTCCTTTGTGTTCAGATAACCTTACAACAAGAGACCCTTGGTCCCTTAACCAGATCTTTTTGAACAAGAAGAGGAAGAAGAAGAATTCTCTCTTTTAAGAGAAAGATAATACAATGAAGATCACTCAATAATTCCTTATTGAATTTGCAAGTGTCTTGGCTAAGGAATTTTTTAGAGGATAAGACAATTTGATTTTTGAGAGGATAAGACTTTTTTGTTCAGTAAAAACTCTAAGGAATTTCGTGTCCCAAGTCACCTATATATAGGCCTTTGATGGCCATTCAAAATCACTTGAAAAGATGTGAGTGTTGGAAGTTATTTTCAAAAATTCCTCACTGGTAATGGATTACCAAAATGGTGTAATCGATTACACAGTTGTTTTCTGAAGAGTTGTTGTTGGACAAATGGCCTAGTTATCTTAAGAAGGGGTGAATTAATTTTCCACTAACAAACTTTTAACCCCTTTTTGTACTCTACTGCTGTCATTCTACTCCCACGAACAAAGGTTTGCGATCATCACAGGTACCAACCACACGGTACAAAAATTGCGAGGGGTGAGTTTATTATAAAAGAAGTTAATAAAAAACTCAAATAATCATAATTAGTAAGAAAACATTATCAAATACCATAAACATACACAAACATCCATTAGTCCAACATACACTCAACAAATAGTCATCATCCATCCATAGTTCCAATCAATCATGCTCAATATGATGCATCCACCTGACCCCAACTCTCAAATGCAATGTGGTACCATCCCCAAGGAAATAGTCTAAGTGTGTCCACACAACACTCTCGCTTAGGAAGACTAGGCAGTAAGTGTTGAGGTCACCCTGTCGTGCATAGGCAACTCCCCCCCCCCATAGTGATCAACCTAAGTCTCAAGAGAGTTCCAAACCGAGTGACAAGCCCCCAAGTACAAGTATTCTTCCTCATGAGAAACTACGAGTACTTACTGACAAAGTTTATACTATTTCCATATCATATGAAGTTTGAAACATGAGCACCTTCAATGCACTGACCGTGGATAATTAAAGATTCTAAGTCATCCCCCTCCAGAGATGCTTAAAACTCTTTAACCACTCTATTTTCCCCACCAGGGATATCCAACAAGGTCACTACACCCCCCATGTACATACACAACATACAACATATGAAACATGGGCACCATCAATACACTGATCGTGGATAATTAAAGATTCTAAGCCATCCCCCTCGGGAGATGCTTAAAACTCTTTAACCACTCTTTTTCCCCCACCAGGGATATCCAACAAGGTCACTGTACACCCCATGTACATACACAACATACAACGTATGAAACATGGGCACCATCAATGCATTGATCGTGGATAATTAAAGATTCTAAGTCATCCCCCTCTAGAGATGCTTAAAACTCTTTAACCACTCTATTTCCCCCACCAGGGATATCCAACAAGGTCAATGCACCCCTCCCCCATGTACATACACAACATACATCATCATAATGACATTTTCAACATCATCAACATCTCACTTCAATATCATTATCTACATCAACATTGCCTCATCTCATTTCAATGACATTATCAACAACAACAACATCATATCATATTAGCATAATAATCAATAACAGCATCAACTCATAAGTAACTTTATGAGTACGACTAGTGATACATGCACCCACCCTATTTATAAACGGATAAGGAAAATGCCCATTTAATTTACCCAAGGGTACCCATATAACTACCTATTTAAAATCCATTGAGGATTTTAGTTGTGTATATACGTGGATGTAGATTTTTTTTACCATTCCTCCCTGCTCTTCCCATTCTTTCTTTGTCAAGTACCCACATGTACGGGTAGTGATACATGCACCCACCCCGTTTATAAACGAGTAAGGAAAATACCCATTTAATTTACTCAAGGGTACCATATAGTTACCTATTTAAAATCCATTGAGAATTTTATCTGTAGATATCCGTGGATGCATATTTTTTTACCATCCCTCTTAGCTCTTCCCTTTCTTTCAATGTCAAAAAAAATACTACCAATACACTCTATAATTTTAGTTTAATCGTAGAGAATGTATAGAGAAGGTATTTAATACATTCTCTATTATAAAAAATAAAATTTATTAAAAATCCTAAAAAAAATTAATGAACCTCCCTTATAATTTTTGTAATAAAAAAATGTGTTAAAGGGTGTTACTAGCATTCATAGTAAAAAAAATTTAACAAAAAACATAACAACTTAAATCAAACTCTAGGACCTATCTACTTTGATCTTACATGTCACAACCAGCAATTCAGCCAAGCGGACCAGTCTAACCACGACCCAGAGGTCCACCCGGGTCGAACTGAGCATTGTATCGACCATGCAATTGACCTAGCCAAACCTAATGTTACTCAGACGAATTGTTATTTGAACCAGCAATAACCCTAGGTCACACACCTTCATTTAAAAAAAATCAAAACAAAGACACAATCGCACCCTTAGCCTTCACGCTTCACGAATCCTGTCACTGTTGGCACACCTAGGCCAATGTCATCCACTTATTATTGTTAGCACACCTACCCAAAGTCGTCATCATCGATTCACCAGTTTGTTCCGATTATCATTCCATTTAGATACCGAAAAGGATGAGAGGGAAGTAGATGTGAGTAGGGGTAGAAGAAAGGGGAAGAGAATAGTAAATGAAAAGAGTGGAGGTGGTGAGGAAAGGAGGAACGTTGAGTACATGAGGGTGGGGGAAGAGAAGACCCAGTGAAGAGGCCCGGCAGCGTGAACATGAAACAGATTTTAGGGAAAAGAGATAGGCACACTACGTTAGTGGACCTTGTGGGTGTGGTGGGTGTTTTGTTTCTGTAATATTCGTTTTTCTTTTTATTGTTTTATGGTAAATTAAAAAATATCAATTTTCCTAAAAAACTCTACATCCATTGAAATAATTATATTTAATTAAGGTAAATTGATATAATTAATACACAGTAGTAATTACTTAGGATAGATTGATACAAATGAATCGTAATTTATCATAGTAAATCAATACAAATTAAGAAAACTTGTATCCCAAAATTCCCTATTAAATTTCTGCCTATATGATTGTAACATAATTTTTCCATTCAACTTAAAGAACCAGCTTGCTTGTAATGTGATTTCTTTTTTTTTTTTTTAATGGTTAAGGTATAAAATTTTCAATTTTGATAAACACCAAGTCATGCATATCAATTAATAACCAACTTATTTGACCATTGACCCAGTACTTTGACTGAGTCAATCATCGGATCAATTTTTAAAACTATGGTCACAACTCATTTGTCTGCACTGTAAGAAAATAAGCTAGTTAAAAGTTAAAACCTTTCATAAGAAAGAAAGAGAAACAAACACGGATGAAGGGTACAACACCCTGCAATTACATTACGTGAAACCATACACAGTTAAAAGGGACCATTATTAATGGAATGGCCAAAACCTAAACCCGGTTATAAGATCGTTGAATCTCTTTAGCAACAAAAAGCTCTCAGACTTAAATTATTAAATCATGGCGTATACCTACTCTAAATAAAACAACAAAGTCGCCACACCACTGCCGGCAACAATACAACAATGGTTCTGAGATTGCAAAATTTGATTTGGTTCTTGAAGGAATAACATTAACATTAGCCTACCAGACACGTATGTGATAACATGTTCAATTACTGGTTGGCAAATTTGATTCCCTTCTCAATTGATGATTTGAGTTCAGGCTTAAGGCTTTCGAGGCCTTGTTGCTCAAAATCTGAGAGAGGTCCTAAGCCCAGAACTTCCTCCACTCCATTCTTCCCAAGCCTCACCTGCAAAACATTTCATCATGTTATCAATAGCAATATAAGAGCATACCAACATCAACGTGGATCACCATCTCTACGACCAAGTTAAAAGCAAACAGGCCCTATGGATGGTGAAAATATGAGCATGAACCTCAGGGACTGTTTGATTCGAGAAAACAATTTTTGTTTTCACTTTCAATTACAAAATACCACATTATTATCACTGTTTCTAGTTTTCAAAAGTTTACACAGGAAACAATGAAAGTATTTTCTTTGTTTCGTGTTCAGTTTTTTTTTGTTTTCACTAAATTCCCTATACAAACAGAACAGAAAACAAAAATGTTTTCTCAAATCAAACAGCCTCCCCTTAAGCACAAGGGATAAAATTAGAAACTCATTTAAAAAAAAATGCAGTGCTGCAGTTCAATGACCTTGGAAGCAAAGTAGGGAAGTTCAGTAACAGTGGATTGCACGAATGAGCACTCCACAACATCTGGGACTCCATTGAGGCCCTTAAGGCAAGCATCAGCAAATAGGGCACCAGCATAGCTGCAAGAAACATAATAAATTAAGAATGCATGATTAGATTTTACAAAAAAGAATTGGCAAAATTTACCACTGAACCACACCTCTTGCATTAGAATCAATAATTATCATTAAATCATCTGTTACTTTCATCATTCATTAATCCCAGACTTACGCCATTGACAAAGTTGCAGAACCCTTTCCAGCCTTAGCTTCTACAACTTCTGTTCCTCCATCTTGTGTCCTCTTTGTAAGAGCCTTAATGACATCATCATCAAGATTGGCTTTTGGTGTGGCCTATACAAGTGAAAAACAGTTAAAGATTAAGTACATATATATCAACTAGGCAGCCATACTATATGTCAAGGAGGAAAAAGTTGAGTTATAGAGCAGGAAGGTACTTGAGAAAATAATGGCAGAATAGTAATGCCTGCATGGCCACCCACAACAGGTACATTAACACCTGCAAAACCATAAACAGACCCAAATCAAATCAAGTGTTATTGTACAACTAAATACAAATTGTTCTGCACACAAAAAATGCATTATTCAATTTCAATTTCCACTTGAGAAAAAAACTTCCTTTTTCATGAAATTAGTTGGACTTTGTTCACAAGACATCACACTTAAATTTAAACCAAATTCTCTGCCTCATTTGTTCCATCTGTACATCACAAAATAAACAACAGTAGCAAACTAAGACATTGCAGCACTGTTAGGTTTGCTACACTTGACATACCAGCAACTGGAACATTGGCTTTCCCAGCATAGAAAGTTTTTGCCCTAACAACATCAAGGGTGGTAACACCAAACAATCTCTTCTCATCATACGTTCCTGCCTTCTTGAAAACTTCAGCAGCAATAGGAACAGTGGAGTTCACAGGATTGCTTATCATGTTAACAAGGGCCTGATTCCACAGATAAAATATTCAGTATCAAATAAAATAAAAAACATATTATAAACGACTACAAGCCCATTACAGATAATATAGAACAGGACATGCACACAATTTTACTTTTTGATCTATGAAATCCTATACTTCTAGTGGATGGGAAAAGAACTCATGTCAATCATTTACTACTATCAACCGGTAATCAAATTTTAAAATCAATTTGATTTGAACAAATATATAACAGCCAGTGTTAAAAGTGTGTTCAGAGTAACTAAATAAAAGAAAATGCATTGATCATCCAAAACCAATCAAAATGCAATTTTCATTTCCTCTAAGGCCCAAGCCAGTATATGCTTTCCACATACAAAGTCAGAGCAAAACAACAGTGACAGCAGCAAGCAACATCAACTGACAAACACAGAACAAATGAAAGGCAACTCAAGGAAACAGACACTCACATGAGGGCAGTACTTAGCAATAGCAGTACACAGTGTCTTAACAATGCCAGCATTGATGTTAAAAAGATCATCACGAGTCATTCCAGGCTTTCTGGGCACACCAGCAGGAATTATAACAACATCTGCACCCTCCAAAGCTTTTCCGAGCTCTTCGTCACCTTGGTACCCCACCACCTGCAATCCCAATTAACAAAAAAAGTCAGCTAGTTCAATCAATAGCACTATAACATTAAACTACAGCAAATCTTGCACATCCCTGCAAAAAGGGTACATTAGCTTCTCTCAGAAAATGAGTTCAAGCAATTATACTATAACATCAAACTACAACAAAGCTTGCAATACTAGAAAACTAGATTAATGCACCTCACAAAAACAGCTCAAGTCATTGTGCTACAACATTAAACTACAGGTAAAGCTTGCATTTTGTGGAAGATTAAACCCCGAAAGGGTATATTAGAGCACCTCACTGTGCTATTAACATCAAACCAAGTAAATATTATACCCTTGCAAAGGATAGTTTAGTACACCCTCGGTGAAATAGATCCAACTACAATACCACAACATTAAACAATAATAAAGAATTTAACTTGGAATAAGAAAACACTCATGAAATGATTAGATCATTATAGCCCAGTAAAGGGCCCCAAGATCAACGGTTTCAAAAAAACTGTACACGATCTCATCCACAAAATATTTTTACTCACAAAATTTTAAAAAGAAAATATAAACAAAACAAACTAAAAATAGAGAGTTAGGGGGTATATTGAATTAGGATTTTAAAAAACTATTTTAACATAAAAAAACTTGTGGATTTTAAAGATTATGTAGGAATATTATGACTTATCAGATTTTTTACAAGACTTTTATGATAGCTTGAATCTTAATGAATTTATATCGTAAGAATTTAAAGGATTTAAAAGGACTTCATAGATTCATAAGATTTGAAAGGATTATCTTTGAAAGGATTATGTGAATTTTTAAAAACACATTCAAAATAGTTAGTGAAAAAAATAATAAGAAATGATGAGATTTGGATAAAAAGAAATAAAACCAATATAATTTTTTTAATCTTTTAATAGCTAAATTGATTCTATCTTTATGTCCCCTATTCTATCCCGTCTTGTAATAATATTTTCTCATCTCACTTTTGAATTTGAACAATATAGATTTAAAATCATAAGTTAATTTTCTAATTTTTTTTAATTACTATAATTATCTCATGTTTAAATGGGTAGAAGGAAGTAGTGAGGATGAGAATTTTCTAAAAGGGTTATTGAGTTACCTGGATGACGAAATTAAGGGTGACAATGACGAAAATATCAAACAAGTGACAACAGACATAATCAGAATAAAAAAGCATGGTTAACCGTAACAGATAGACACACTAAACCTAATCCAATACCACAAGACTTTTTTTATAAAAAAAAGTCTTAAAATCCTTTGAAATACTAATCCAATACACCCCCTAGATAAACCCTATAGAATTCCGGATCCCCCAGAAAAACAGCACCAAACCACACTAAACCTAGCACCTTAGCAAAATCTCAACAAAGGGGTATATTACCGTACAACAAAAACCACAATAAAAAGTTACAATCTTTGTAAGAAACCCGCATAAGGGTACACTATTCCGCCACCAAAAACAAAAAACAAAATACAACAAAGCTTGCAACTTTACAAAGATCCCGCAAAGGGCACCTCAGAAAACACAGTAAACCTTCCACATTAGAAAGAAAGAAATGAAACAAAAAACAAAATACAACAAAGCTTGCAACTTTACAAAGATCCCGCAAAGGGCACCTCAGAAAACACAGTAAACCTTCCACATTAGAAAGAAAGAAATGAAAAAGTGGGTTAAAAGGGTGGATCGGAGGTACCTCAGATCCGGTGTTGATGTGGCTGACATCGGCGGCGACACCGGGAGTTCCGGCGATATCGTAGAGGGAGAGGCTGGAAACGAGGGGGTTGAGCTTCATGAGAAGGGAGAGGGGTTGCCCGATCCCGCCGGCGGCACCTAGAACGGCCACCTTGCGCTCCGGCACCGGCTCGGAGGCGTAGCCACGGCGGGAGAGGTGGGAGGCGCCGCGGGTGGCGGCAGAGTGAAGAGATCTGAGCATCGATGGCTTCATCATTTTCTCTCTCACTTTGGTTTTTGCTTTAACTCTTGCAACTTTTTGAGAAAAAACGAGAGAGAAAAGGGAACAACGATGGCGTTGGCGTGAGGAGGGTCACAATTTATGGTGAGAGTGGCGATTAGTGAGTGAGTGAGCCAGCGCCTGCATCTATTTCGGGTCCACAAAAAATAATAATAATAATAATAATAATAAATAGGCAAATTTTAGAGTGAACCATAACTGATTCACCCATGAACTATTATTTTTTAATATTTTATTAGTCAAAAGTTAATTTTACCCTCATTTTTTACCATTGGATTTAAAATAAAATAATTGGATGGTATAGATTTAAAAGTACTAACTGAATATTTGTTTGCTTAAAAAAATATGTTGAAATGAAATTATATTATGAATAAACTATTTTAACCCTTCATTAAAAAAGCAATTATGCGGTGCCTGTTGGTGTTTGCGTGGACGGAACAATTGTGGTGCCCCTACTATGAAGGTGTTTGCTAACAAGGACATAGTAGATTAAGTCATGATGTTTGATCCAGTTGTTTTGATTCCAAATTTGGAAATATTATATCTTTTTTTTCAGTTTTCTATGATTATTATTTTGACATGTAATTAAATTTATCACAGAAGTTAAATTAATTATATTCTTAGTTGATGAAATTATTAATTATCACTCGAGAAAAACAAATTGATTCGGAATCCCAAAAGATGATCCACAAAAACCTTGAATAAAAAACGAAGGAAATCTAATAGAGGCTTGTATGCATGATTCAGACCAATTAATTTCAAAAACACAAAAACTTTCTTGCAGTTGAGAACCACAAAGGTGAGCCTTGTCTGCAAATGGATCCAGAACTTGTTCAAACTGATAGAATATATGATAAGATATTCTATCAGTATTGTTAGCCTAACTAATCAGTTTGTATTTGATAGAATATATGATAAGATATTTTATCGGTATTCTTAGCTTAGCTAATCAGTTTGTATTTTATAGAATATATTATCAAAGATAAGATATTCTATCATTATTCTTAGTTTATCTTTAAGTTTGTAATCCTTTATATAAGCTAATGATGTTTAAGGAAAGGGGAGAGAAAAATAATTTTTCCCTCATCCATTGAGCTAGCTTTTGGGGTTGAGTTAGCCCTCTCACATTATTCATTCTGAGATGGTGTCAGAGCCTTAGCGCCTTCCTTTGGCTTTCGCACAGGCCCTAGCGACGTTCAGTCCCTTTCTTTTTCTTCTCCATCACCATGTCTCACTCAAACTCTATCTTTCACATTGTTCTTGTTGTTCATGTCCCAATCATTCTTGAGATGGAAAATGTCCAATACGTGACATGGGCTGAACTTTTCAAACCCCGATGAGCCTTTTTGCTCGTTGTCTCTCTCAAATCTCTTCTCTTACCTTATCTGTCTCAAATCACTTCCCTTACCTTACCTTCCCTCCATCTCTTATTTCTTCTTCTTCTCACCGCCATGACGGACAATAAGAGTTCTTTCCATTCATCTCTTGCGGTTTCCAATATAAGGAACCATATCTCCATCACTCTTGAAATGGAGAATGTCTGTCGAAGAGCTGCCTCGTCATTCAACTTGTTTCGGGTCTCACAAGTGCATATCGAGGTGTAGGGACGTTAATTCAGCAGAGTGATCATCAACCTCCGTTTTATCAGGCTCAATTGATGCTCACACTTGAGGAAGCCAGATCCGCAATGGTGGCAGCCTCACAATTCATTTATGACTCAAATTTCTCTCATTCAGACCAACAACAACGTGGGAAGCCGTCTGGATATCACAAGAATTATGAAAAAAAAATTAGTGATGGTGGTCTTGGGTCCAGTTCGAGACAGTCTCAGTGTTCGTGTTCGTCGACCTCTCATTTTGACTGCGAATGTGTGATAGAATATATGATAAGATATTCTATCAGTATTGTTAGCCTAACTAATCAGTTTATATTTGATAGAATATATAATAAGATATTTTATCGGTATTCTTAGCCTAACTAATTAGTTTGTATTTGATAGAATATATTATCAGAGATAAGATATTCTATCATTATTCTTAGTTTATCTTTAAGTTTGTAATCCTTTATATAAGCTAATGATGTTTAACGAAAGGGGAGAGAAAAATAATCTTTCCCTCATCCCTTGAGCTAGCTTTTGGGTTGAGTTAGGCCTCTCACATTACACACTCTAAGACAAAAATTTATTCTACAACTTTGCATTGTCGTTGAACGCATAATCGTCGTCGTAGGTTGGACCAAGCCATGACGTGCTGTAGAACAACAACTAGTGGCATTGTCACAACGGGATTCGTAATGGGTGTGGTAGTCGTGCCTTGCAGCAGTGATATCCAGATACCGCTTTCTTGATGTCGAGCAAGACAACACAGTGACAGACAAAGCCAAATCTTGATCTTCCATCGCCATGATCAATCGTCGTAACAGACAAAGCCAAATTTTGCCCTCCCTTTGCATCTTCCAGCTGAGTAAGTGCTTTGGGTTTGTCGTAGAGGATCCGCTACTAGCAACGAGGTTAGTGTTGTTTTTGTCATTGCCACCCCATTTCAAGAAGGAACTTCATTGGAGCCAATGATAGTGTGATGGCCATTAAGAAGACACACTGGGGCGTGTGTCGAGTAAAAAAAGAGATGTGGGGTTGGTCCCTGATAGAGGGAGATGCATAATGTGAAAGTGACAAAAATACAAAGATGGGGAGTTGAATTGGGGTTTTGAAAAATTTTAATCTCTCTTTGAAAACAAAATGGTTTTTGAAGCTAGTTCAAAATACAAAAACTGTTAAGAGCTCACAATGAAAATTCAAGCAGCTCCGACTGAAAATGCAAATAATTCTGAAAAATAATTTCTTTTGTAGTTTTTAAAGCTTTTGTTTTAAAGATAGTTCTTTACTAAAACTTTTTGATAAAACCAAGTTTAGTTTAGTTGTTAAGATAAAAGGTTAACAAATTTAGTGTTTTATACAAAAGTAGTTTTAGATTTGTGCTAGAACAAAGTAAAGAGGAAGAAAAAGAAGAGAGAGTGCATATAGGTTTTATACTTGTTAATCTCAACCTTGGTCTACATTTAGTCTTCACCCTTAAAAATAAGATTTCATTGACACAATCAGTTCACAATGAAACCAGCAACCACTGGATTTCACAATATTGTCAGTTTCCCATCGGACTTTAATCCTAGTCTTTGTTAGACGAACTACACCACTAGGTTTCACCTTTGTTAGTCACAATTAGACTTTACAGGGGAAAAAAAAGAATATGTGATTTTAGTGCACAGACTACGTATTTTTTCCTCACAAGAGATTATTACAAGCTTTTATGTAAGACTATTGTAATCTTTGAAAGCACAATACAGAAATGGGTCACTCTTAGAGGGTTGAAGCTAAAACACATTTCTCACTCAAAGATCTTCCACACAATCAGTGGCATAGCTTCAACTAAAATTTTGGGAGAGCCAAAATAAAATTGGCTAAAATAGAAGTTTGGTTATTTATTATATTTTAGGCTTTAGTTTGGTTCCTTGGGTTTAAAAAGTTTTATTATTGCATATGACAAAAAAAATATTCATTATGCTAAATTGGTCTTTTTTGTGAATTTGTTGCACAAATTTGACTAACTTGATGACATATGACACATTGTAAAAAATATCATGTCAGCTAACCTTAACACAACTAGTGTCAAAAATGGATAAAAGAATCAATTTGGCCTAACAAAGATACCATAAGAGATTAAAATGAAACTTTTTAAACTTAAGAGACCAAATTAAAACTTAAAAATATAGACAAAGGACAAAAAAATTATTTTAACCAATAAAGTTTAATGCATAAATTTAATATTACAGAATATTTCTAAATTTGAGAGCACTTTTGGTAACGCCCTTCATTATAATAACAACCCGTAATAAAATATACCAAAAAGAATATGAAATCTCAAAATTATAATAGTCTAAAAATACCTCATGTATAAAAAAATAAGTCAAATAAATGAGTCTTTACAAAAAGAAAACATTAATCTCAAAACATGAGAATATAAACTAAATGAACGCTAAAAATAAAACGAAAGTAACTGCATCCAACATCTTATTTTGAAGTACTAACCAAGTTTAAATAAATGTAACTAAGAAAACTATGTCTTCAAGTCTCCTCAAATTCAACAACTTCTTTCTCATGTTTTGAAACCAACACTTATAATGAGATGATAATCCCAATGAATAAAACAACTAAAAGGAGTTCACAAATAGTGTTGTTCTCAGCCGGCGTGATAATCTGAAAAGCCAACTATGGTATCTACAATGAATTTAAAATGAAATTATATGTATATATATATATATATATGTATGTATGTATGTATGTATGTATACACACACACAACTCCAATAAAATCATATTAAAACAATCACAATTCATGACATTCTGAATAAATAAAATATTTAAATAAATGACAACCTTATCACATCCAAATAAATATAATAGACACAATTTAGTAATTCCTAGAATCACAAGACTCAATTCTTTAGTTCCTGGAACCAATGTAGATCTCAAATTTTTCAAAGGGTCTATGAGCTCATACCATGGAGGTTTAGAAAAAGTTGTTTTACTCACCTCTTGAAGCAAGAAATTAGTGCTCTTCCTTATTCTTTTTCTCCTCTACCAATTGCGTCGAAAGAATTTTCCTTTTTTCTTTCTTTTTCTCAGTCCACTAATACCAAGAGAGACTGCTTATGTGTGTGATTCTAAAAGAAGGAATTGTCTATCATTATATAATAATTATACGTAATTTGAAATTTGTTTAACAGATCTTTCTTTATCTATTACTTCTATTATCTTTAATTATAATTATCTTTAACCAATCTAATATATTATTATACTAACATCTTTCCAAAATAAAAATAACAATCTAATATATTAAAATAATTTAATCTATCTTTTCCTTTACTAAAAGGTATATTTAGATATCTTTATCTAAATAATTATTGAATTGTTTTTGGGATGTTACACTTTTCATACTAACATTCTAAAGAATTCTTAAATTTATCATCATATATCACTATAGAAACTTTGCAAAATTGCTTCTCATTTCCTTGGACATCCTTGTGTAATCAATAGCATTTTTGGGTTCCAATGGTATAGAAATTAATATCGTTCATCTTTTTTCACAATTTTTTTCTCTTGAAAAAAGTATAATTTATTTTACTTTTAAATCATTATTTTTTATATAAAATTATCAATTGCGTAGAAAAAGAGAAAAATTATTTACATAATTATCATAAATTAAAATAAATAAAACCTATATATGTATAGTTGAACATGTATTTGAACTTTTTCAAAAAAGATCAGTGGTATATATATATATATATATATATATATATATATATATATATATATATATATATATATATATATATATATATATATATATCACATACATGTAGATTTATAATTAGATGATGATATTTGAACACCTTATATTTTAAAAACTCCATTAGTACCTCTCATTTTTTTTATCTCTCTTCCTATCACCCATACTAATATTTTTCTCTCTTTTTTAACTCTTTCTAAGTTTCAAAAGGCATTTAGATGTCTAAATATCTTATTCCTTAATAATTTTAATTTATATTATATACATATATTTATATTTAACTCTCTCGTTCTAATATTTTCTTATAATGAATCCATGTTTGATAAATTCCTTTGGTGGTGTTTAGATTGATGTTTCATTCTGATGTAGTGTGACTTCATCACTCTTAACATTTCTTCACAACTTAAGCATTCTAAAGTTGATTACTTCATAAAGGTTTAGTAGAATTCTAGTTATTGGTGTGTTAATGTTTTGTCCCTGGTCAGATAGAGCAGATTTCTATAGTTCTTCAATATGATGCTTCACATTAGTGCCTCTCATGAACCATTCCTGGTTAGAGGGAGCTCGAGACAAAGAGTAGTGGAAACAATCCTTATATTCATAAAGAGAAAATAAAAAGGGGAAAGTGTTTTGCTTCCTACTCCACCACGGGGCCACCACAAGGAGGGTGGCCACGAGGGATAAGAAGAGCTTCTTGTGGTTCTTCTTGCGGTTTTCAGAATTCGGTAGGCTAGTTTTGGGTTAGTCATGGTTAAGACTAAAAGGAAAGACAAAGAAGGAAGGGAAAGGTGAGAATGTTGTTGCCGCCTCTTGCCATCCACAAATATCATGTTCTGTGCGTTAATAAGTACAAATGTTAAATTTGGAAAATGACAAACCACTTTAAAATGTTAAAATTAATTAATATTTAATTGACAAGTGCTACAATTTAAATGGTCCAATCAATCTTTCGATTAAACACCTTAGAAGGTTATAACATTTATAATTTAAGAACTAAAGTTATTATAGTAAATAGATAAGTTTATGAACTTATTTGACATCCTACATTTAACACCCTAAGGGTATTATCATAATAACACGTATTTTCTAGAACGTGAAAATTAAAAACATTTATACGATATTATCATGCGAAAGCTAACAAATAAATATACAAATTAGAACTTAATTATAATATTGATAAATACGAATCCTCCCTTCTAACATGGGTCTCATACATCATATAAAAGGAATTACATATAACCATAAAATATGACTAGACTTAATGCTATACAACTCGCATCATCACCCATTTCTTGAAAAAAAAAAAGGAACTTAAAAGGGTGAGACATAATGTCTCAGTGAGTGTTCTAAGGACTATTACAATTGGGTTAGACTATTCTACCTAAACACCCCACCATTCATTTGTTTCTCATGACTTTACCCTCACTTGGTATTTATTAAACTTTACTACTTCTACGGTTAGGTCTACATCCATTGAATCTTAAGCTTGTCTCAAATTTATCCCTTATACTCACTTACTGCACTAGTTCATCTTCACTAATATCTTGGGATTTACTTTTAGTCAGGTTTATACTCAACTTTACTATTACCACATTGGCTCTCCCTTTTGTGGTAACTCCACTTGCCTTACTTGGGCTTTACTCTTAAAGAACAACCTTGCTTCAGTCAATGCTCAAAAGCCATATGTCTTATAGCATATGCTTACATAGTGCCATTCTAGATAGATCTTTCTCCATGCCCTTAAAAAGTTACATCTCCCCATTCCAAGTCATCACAATAGTTTCACATTACAATATATCATAACTAAGGATGGAACTAGTCTCACATAACACAAGAGAAACCTAAGGCATTCATGGCATCCACATCATCATCAAACAAGTCAGATTAACTCACAATGATGCACTATGCAATGTAATGCTCTTTTCTCTTTTTCAAATGCATGAGGTACCAGAAAAACATTTGCAAAAAAACTTAGGAGGACACGTAGTAACAAACCTACATGATTCCATTTCTACACTCTCAATGACACAAGACAAATATCGATGTGTTAGGGCTATCCAGTCTTGCAAGGATACTCCAACCCATGAAATTAACATGATCTACACATACATTCCAAACCAAATACCCCCAAGGACATAGTCATACTTCAACTCATTCATGTCCTCCCCAGTAAGCTCGACCACATCATCTATCTTAAGACATATGCATATTTATGATGCATGTCCCAAACATTCATATACAAGTGGTTTTATTCAACTTCACATCAAACACAGTGAGCCCATTCTCATCCCACATAGGCTAGGTCACCATCTCAATGGCATCTAACCATAACTCATTATAACATGTAGTCCCTTCTCCACATGAACTCGGGCCACATACAAATCTTTTCAAAAACACTATAATAACATCACTTGATTTACCATGTACACATGAGCATCATACATTGCAATTCACATATTAGATTTAAAAGAAAAACATTCAATGATTCCACAACACTCATAAATCGCCATTCAAGTTATAGCATCAACACATGTATTAAATATCATCATTCAATAAAGTCACATACATCTCAACTCTATGCCACACATCAATTATAGCATCTACCTGCTTTTTGTTATGATTGGTATAACATCCTTAAAGTTTTGAGTATTACTTCTATCATTATTTGTTGCATATCTATGACCTCCATGAGGTGTAACCACTATATCTATAGTTATACTAATCCTATCAAGTTGCATTGTGTCATACCCTAATTTCGTCCGGGGATTATTACTTGATGACATGCAATAAATGAAGTCCCGAGACATCTCAGAAATCGAAAGGAAGCAGGCTTGCGTGATTCGTGAAATTCCGTAATGTGGCGGAAATCGAAAAGAGGTGTTTTTGCGCAATCCGTGAGTTCCCGTAACTTCTTCGAAAGCTAAAAAAGAGTAAATACCTAATCCGTAAGGATTCGTAACCTTGCGGAAGGAAAATAAGTATCGTTATGAAATTCGTAAAGTTTCGTAACGTTACGGAAAAAGAATTACAAAAAAATAGAAAGGGGATGCATTTAGTAAACAGGGGGGTGTAAATAGCAACCAGGCCCACTTGGGCCCTCCAAAAGATTCCTCTAGAAGGCTGTTGCTTCTGAAGGAAGCAACCTTGCTCGCCTGGGTGAGCTGGGCGGCAAGCTTCTCCCCTATTTTGCTATAAATAGGGGGAGAAGTGAAGAAGAAAAGAGTTCTGCCCCTTAGGCACTTCTCTCTCTCTTGAATTTGTTGAGGAAAATTATTTCCGTGAAGAAAATCCAAGCCGAGGCGCTTCCGTAACGTTTTCGTGAGTAATTACGCGAAGATTCTCGACCGTTCTTCAAGATCCATCGTTCGTTCTTCGTTTTCTTCAGTCTACAACGGGTAAGTACCTCAAACCAAGCTTTTCAATTCGTTCTATGTACCCGTGGTGGTCCACATTTTGTTGCATGTATTTTTATTCTTGTTTTCGTCTACTTTTTATACCCCCTTTTTGACGTGCTTAAGCCATTTATTTAAGTCATTTCTCGCTTAATCTAAAAATAAAATAAATTTCCACCGATCGTTTGAATTGTATCATCCGTTCATTTTGGTTAAAATGAATTTCGACCGTTCGGTCGTGCTGTAACCACGTTGGAAATAAAAAAAAGAGCTAAAATAACTATAATAATAATAAAAAATACCTTTTAGTAAAGTAAAGCGAAAAATCGATCGGACGTTTTCTCTTTGGGATTTCTCATTCTTAATTGAATTGACTAATAACTAAAGTGAAACTAAGGCTAAAATCAAACTCGCCTAGTCAAGCTCGTCCACAAAAATAGGTTTTTTTTGAAAGTTTATCATGTCAGTTTCTTACTAAGTAAAAAGGGATCATTTTTAAGGTCCAACGCCTTAAAATGATCACCCCTCAAGCAAAAAGAATCACTTGATTCATGCATAAGAAAGAACTACGTAGGTCTGATTTCCTCTCCAAAGGAGGGTACGTAGGAGCAAAAGCCCCGCTTTTGTCGACCTCAAAAAATAAAAAGAAATAAAAGTTAAGATAACACAATTCCACAATTCTAAAAAATATGCTGTTGTCCTTCGAGACAAACGTAAGAGGTGCTAATACCTTCCTCAAGCATAAATACAACTCCCGAACTTAGAATTTTCATTTTGACCGGTTTCCTTCGGTTTTTTCGACGTTTCCCACAAATAAACGTTGGTGGCGACTCCGCGCATCTTTCCTCCTTTGGAAAGCGCACCCGTGAGCCTCGCCCTCGCTCGCCCGCGAAGGGCACGTTGCGACAGTTGGCGACTCCACTGGGGACCAATTTTGTCAGTTAGGCCTATTTTAGGAATTGTGGAATTGTGAAACTTTGTGTGTGCTTTTATTGAACTGTGTAAAATGTAAATAACTGTTGTCTATTTCGCATTCTTTACACTGCATTCTAAGCACCCACGGGTTTGAGTAAAAAAGGGGCCCTACACCCGGGTTCATGGGAATTTAAGGAGTGGAGGTGAATCTATCATCATGCTAGGTCTCCGACTTGCTTGATAATAGTGAAACCTCGTCTAGAGCTTTCTCTCTTTATAATGTGTTGTCACTGGTATTCCATACCGCCACAATATTATTATCTTGAGTGATGATACCTCTAGAAAATAGCCGTGTGAGTTATGAATTGTTGGGGAGTAGTTATTAGAGACCCCTAGATATTGTCCTATAGGTTCCCGAATAGGGGCAAAGAGCAAACACGCTCCGTGCCATTCGTTCTCATGCATTTTTTGGTAAATAGCACTAGTTTATAGTTTTGCTAGTGATGTTTGGTTTCTTTAGAGTAATACGTAACCTTTTTAATACTACGTTGAGGCGCCATCATGCCCAAAACGTAGCATTAAAGTTGGATCTCTGCAGTTTCGTATGTGTGAATTACCCCTTTGTGTTGTTTTCTTTCCGTTTCATGCATGCACATCTGCATCATACCGTCACACATGCATTGTATGTGGGTCTTGTCTTTTGTCATGGGAAGCCGGAAGATCCATATCGTCTTATTAATTGCACACATGAGGCACTGCGCCCCCCCAAATGCGCAATAAGGAGAGATAATTTTCCGGGCTCTCGTGTCCGTAAATGCATTCATATCATGTACCGCATAAACATCTCTTCAGCATCATAATGAACATATCGTTCCTGCATTTGTCCGTTATTACATTCCCATTTTGCATGAGTCATTGCATCATCATGCATATGCGTTCAACATACTTTTTGTTCTACATGTTTGCTCATACATGATCCTTGTATTTTCCTCTACAAAACAAAAACAAAAAAGGGGAAGCATGAAAATTCATGATGCATTCTTAGTTGCATGTGTTAGGTACCATGAGCCAACTATGTTGGGATCATAAACCCATTTCTAAAATTAAAAAAAACACAAACAACAAAACAAAATGATTGAGCATGGTACCTAATGTGTGGTTAATTAAGAAAGGATGTCTCTTCGGGCATCTCAATCTCATAATTATATTTTCCATGCATAGCATGCGTATTCTCGAGTCTTTCATCCCTATGAAATGTTGTTGAAGTATTGGCGATCAAAATTGCCATTCTCTGGGTTATGGGGTTGAACCAAGCTCGTGCTTTTACGAAAAGGTTCATTGAGTCAAGTTGAAGTATGGAAGTAACCATCTTGCAAAAAATTGGGGCAAAAGATGGATCGTGTTACATCGCTCCTTCGTCTACTGCCAAACACATTTAAGGCTGTCGATGTCCCTGTTACTTCCAGTTTCACCTTGACGGAGATGTCATGGACCATGTTGAAAATCTAAATTGATTCAACCCCATATCCTGTGTAAAAATTCGCAATACTTCAATTGTGCATCATTCGCATACACCCATGTTGTTCATTGGTTGCATTGCTCATTGCATTCTTTCCTTGAAAAAAAAAAGAACTTAATCATTGTTATAAAAAAGAAAAAAAAACATGTTTTACGGTGCCCTCACCGAACTTGTGCTAGAGCTAGAGTAATGGGTGAAGTAGAGGAGATACAAGAGAAGATGAAGGCCGACATGGAGGCCATGAAAGAGCAAATGGCCGCAATGATGGAGGCCATGATGAGTGTGAAGAAGATAATAGAAGCCAATGCGGTTGCAATTGCCGCTATCAGCGTTGTTGCTAAGGGGAACCCGACGTCCCTATTCGGCATCAACCAAATGAATCATCCAACCTCAGATATGGTAGGCAAAGATTTGGGAAGTACGGGCGGCCCCCATGATGTGCAAATTCAAAATAAGCACGCCTTCCCGCCATATGGCCTGCCTCCCAACTATACACCACCCAATGTGGCGTACACTCTCAATGAGGATGTCAATAACTCCACTCCTATACCCATTGAGAGCCAACAACCCCAAACTAATCATGCATATGTCTCTTAAACCGTGGGGGAGACACATGAAATTCCCCACCCCAATCTAGCCAACCTCGAGCCTTGCCTCGAACCAATCTAAAACACTTTGGAGGGCCCTCAGTATCACCCACAACTACACCTCTCGTATTCCACGACAAGTAAAAACCCTCATGCTATGGCAGAAATGGGAAAGCTGGATCATCTAGAGGAAAGGCTCAGGGCCATTGAAGGAGGTGAAGATTATTCCTTTGCTAACCTAGAAGAGTTGTTCCCAATACCCAATATCATCACCCCTCTCAAGTTCAAGGTGCTGGACTTTGACAAGTACAAGGGGATTACTTGCCCCAAGAACCATCTAAAGATGTATTGTCGGAAGATGGGGGCATGCACAAAAGATGAGGAATTACTGATACATTCCTTCCAAGAAAGTCTTACTGGGGTAGCTGTTACCTGGTACACTAACTTGGAACCTTCCCGAGTCCATTCTTGGAAGGACCTAGTGGTTGCCTTCGTTAGGCAGTGTCAGTATAATGTCTTCGGATAGGATGCAACAACAGAACATGTGCAAAAAGGGGGCACGAATCTTTCAAAAAATACGCCCAAAGGTGGAGAACCTGGCAGCTCAAGTGGCACCTCAATGACGAAAAAACGATGACAATGATAGTAGACACATTACCAGTATTCTACTATGGAAAATGGTGGGCTACGCACCTTCAAAGCTTTGCGGATTTGGTCTTTGCCAGTGAAAGGATCGATGTGGGTCTGAAAAAAGGCAAATTTAGTCATCCAGCTTGGACGAATGAGAAAACTGGGGCAAATGAAGAGGGTGAGGATGAAGGAGAAGCCCGTGCTGTGACTGCCATTCCAATACAGCCAAGTTTCCCACCAACCCAACAATGTCATTACTCAGCCAATAACAAACCTTCTCCTTACCCATCGTCCAGTTATCCACAAAAGCCATCCCTAAAATCAACCACAAAGCCTACCTACCGCACTTCCAATGACAAACACCACCTTTAGCATAAACCAAAACACCAACCAAGAAATGAATTTTGCAGTGAAAAAGCCTGTAGAATTCACCCCAATTCCAGTGTCCTATGCTGACTTGCTCCCATATCTACTTGATAATTCAATGGTAGCCATAACCCTAGCCGAGGTTCATCAACCTCCATTTCTCCAAGAATACGACTCGAACGCAACGTGTGCTTGTCATGGAGAAGCCCCAGGGCATTCCATTGAGCATTGTAGGGCTCTGAAGCGTAAGGTGCAAGGTCTAATTGATGCGGGCTGGCTGAAATTTGAGGAGAATCACGTGTAAATCCTGACATTGACAAAAGATGCCACACATGGGGCAATTTTGAAAGCTGTTGTAGATGTCTCTAATGACTCATCAGGATTTTCAAGTTTGTACCATTATTGTAAACCACAGTTACAATGTTAAAAGAAATGGATGAAGTTGATATCTTTGTCCCTCATCCTCTCACAAATGCATCTTTGCTTATTCAACTTTCACCGGAATGTGGGTGCAAGCCATTGGTTTGTTTGCTCAAGCAACCTGTGCTCCTGAGTTTGGACTTCCAAGACCGTTCAATCAGAGATTACTCGTCTTGCACGTTGGTGGGGGTGCCGTAAAACAACGAGTAAAGTTCAAAACCAATAAGTTTCAAAATAAAAAAAAAGAGTTCAAAAAAAAAAGAAGCATTTGATTGACTGTGTTTTCAAGACGTCCATGTGACCTCATTTTATCATTCCGGAAAGTTTGTCTTTTTAGAGAGAAGTGAGTTATCAAGAATAGGATGTTGGACAAATGGCCTCAGTTACCTTAAGAAAAAAGGGGGATTGAATTAAGATACGAAGACTATTCCCCAATTAAACTTTCACTCTCTTCGTATTAACAATGCACACAGGGACAACCCTTCCCTTGTGTTCAACAAGAGGCCCACGGTCTCTTAATCCCTTTTCATAAATAAGAAGAAGAGAAGAAGAAACCTCTCTAAAAAGAGATAGATTGTGTAATGAAGATCAATCAAAATTCCTTATTGAATATGCAAGTGGTTGACCAAGGAATCTTTTTGAGAGGACAAGATAGTTCAGTTCAGAAAAACTCTTAATCTTTTGAGAGGATAAAACTATTTGGGCAATGAAAACTCTCTTTAAAACATTTGAATGGCCATTCATAAAACATTTGAATAGATATGTCTCTTGGAAATTATTTTCTGAAAATCCCCTCTGGTAATCAATTACAAGACTTATCAATTACAGGTTTTAAAAATTTGAATTAAAACATTTTCAACTGCTGGTAATCGATTACCAGAGAGCGAATCTCAATTTGAAATGATAGAATTCTTTGGTCAAACCTTTTGTTTTTTCAATTTGGAAACTTCTTTCTAAAGATTCTAGAGATCAACTTGATCATATATCTTGATTTTCTTGGATTCTTGTCTTGAATAAAACTTAGAAGCACTTGATCCTTTAGCATTATCAAGACATCAAAACATCTTGCTTCTACATAGGAGTCATTTGACTTAATCCATCAACTGAAGAATCCTTCAACTATTTCTCGTCCTTGGAAAATTCTTTTTGCAAGAATCAGCTGCTTCTTCCTCACTACGAGGTTGTGAAAACAAGACAACAATTGGTACCTCTAAGCCCTACACTGGGGCAACGAAAGGCACCATGTAAAAACCTCAAGCGAACCTAGGGGCAGATTAGAAGTTTTCACCCATAAGGTTCCCAGCTACAAGGTCATGACGAAAGATAACATTTGCTACCTCAAAGCCTTACACTAGGGCAATGAGGGGCATCGTGCATGAGCCTCAAGTGAACATAGGGGCAGATCAAAAGTTCTCACCCGTCGATGTTTTTTAACGAAGAAAAAGAATGAGGGAGACAAGCCCTAGAATTTCAATAGATTGATTAAACGTCAAACGGCTCCATTCCCATCACTCCAAAGTGGTCAAGTGACTAAATCAAATAGAAAATACACTCTGAGGGAGTTCCCGGAGAGATTTGCAAAAGATAGGATAGGGTTGCATGAATTATCACCGTTTTCAAAAGGACAGTCAATCTGTGTTTTCCAAAAAGATTAAATCAAAATCAAAATCACAAAATAGGGAAAGAATGTCATGAACATTGTACAACTTTCCATTGCATTGCATTGTTTCATATGAGGTCAGCATTACCAAATTTCACGACAAAGGTTGCATGTGTTTGCATCCCTAAAAATCATGTTAAGTGCATAGATTTCCTACATCTCGTGTCCAATCTTGTTGGATGACCGGCCCTCTCGATGGGCCGACCTCTTGTTTTCTCATAAAGGTGGACCCTTGGGTACTAGTACCTATCTTCTTCAGAGGGCTACATGTCCTCGCCATTAGAGGACTACACGTCCTCGCCTTCAGAGGGCCGCACGCCCTCGCCTTCAAAGGACTACACGTCTTCAACTTCAGAGGACTACACGTCCTCGTCGTTAAAGGGTCATGTACCTTCACCTTTGTAGGACTACACGTCCTCGCCTTTAGAGGACTACACGTCCTCGCCATCAGAGGACTACATGTCCCCCATTTTCAAAGGGCGACACGCCCTCACCTTTAGAGGACTGCACGTCCTCGCCTTTATAGGACTACACTCCCTCGCCTTCAAAAGGCGGCACGTCCTGAACTTCAGAGGGCTGCACGACCTCGCCTTTAGAGGGCTATGCGTCCTCATATTCAGTGTGCTCCATATCCACACCTTAAGAGAATATAAGATCCTTTGCCCTTAGATGCTTAACCGAGACTTGCGCTCCCGGTTAAGGGGCCAGTAGTTTCCTTTTATCAGTTCCTGGGCCACCCCCTGATATTAGAGGGCGACCGTGTGAGCACATCCAGAGAGGGAGGCTATCACGCATCTACTATGCATACCGAGGCAAGATTTCACCCGTGCCGCTGCAAAAAGACGAGTGTGGATCATGCGCACCAACATGACCACTTTTACATGGATATGGATGACGTTGCTATTTAGTAACATTCTGCCCGGCGACCACAATGCCAATCTCCCCCTGCAGATGTATCGGTTGGTCTGTGCCGTCATGACATAGGTAAGTGTGCACATGGTTCAATTGATTTCTGATGTCATCTAGTGTTTGCAGGGATCGCGCCCTCAAGACGCCCAGTGGGCCCGAAGAAGTCCAACAGGGCCCTGGGGTTTCCAGCTCTGGTTACGGGCCTCTGTCAGTCCTACAGGGTGCCCGTTCCCCCAGCGAGGTCATGCCATCGTGACATAGGTAAGTATACAGATGGTTCAACTGATTTCTGATACCATCTATTGTTTGCAGGAATCGCACCCACAAAGACACCCAGTGGACCCGGAGAAGTCCAACAGGGCCCTGGGGTTTCCAGCTCTGGTTACGGGCCTCTGTAGTCCTATAGGGTGTCCGTTCCCCCCGGCAAGGTCATGTCATCATAGGTAAGTATGCACATCGCTCAACTGATTTCTGATTTCATCTATTGTTTGCAGGGATCGCGCCTGCAAAACACCCAGTGGACCCGAACAGGGTCTTGGAGTTATCAAGCTCTAATTATAGGTCTCTGTCAGTTCTACGGAGTGTCTGTCACCTCCAGCAAGGGCATCAAGCCCCTTACTAATCGAGCTTTCATCAAGAAGTACTGCGTCCCCAGGCAGGCGCAGGGCGAAACACCACAGCAGCCTGGGGATGGCCAGCAGCGGGCAACAGACGCACCGCCATCACCTCTAGAGTTCACCTCAGCTCATCCACAAAAAGGTTAGAGAGTTGCTTACGAACCATGGCCGACCAATAGGCGACCAAGTCCAGAGCCAAAGGTAAGCAAAGTACTAGGTCCGTGACCGGCAAACCATCAAGCGTCCAGCTCAAGACGTTAAAGAAGTGCTACTAGGAGGCAACCTAGTACCTTTTAAATCTATGCTTGTTATTTGATCACTTTTGTTTCTCAAGTCATAGCAGGACATACCTAGTTGCTCATGATCCTAGGAATTTAAATAAAACAAGCACAAGCTCGGAAGGTAGTCATACCTCACAAAAAAGATATATATGTATGTTTAGGTAGAAAGATACCTTGGATATGCATGTATGTAGCAAAAATATATCACAAAACATATATATGTATGTTTAGGTAGCAAGATACCTTGGATATGCATGTATATAGCAAAAATATTATACGTATGTTTAGGTAGCAAAATATCTCATGGAAAAAAAAGAGAGCAAAAAGAGAGCGAGCAAGAAAAGAATAAGAAAAAAAAATAGAAAATAAAAAATAATAAAGGTTGTCTAGCTAAAAAACAACATGCTTGTGAAAATAGATAATTTCTAACTTTTCTTTGAAAGATTTCACTGATCTTAACCAGTTTTTGGAAAAATGTGTACACATTTGAAGGGTAAATGCTGTGAAAAGTTTTTCGAACACCCAAGATAGACTCAGATGAATGCACAAATTGATAGAAGAACATATATTGGAAACACTGGGTTGACTTAAAATAGGGAAAATGAATCCTGAGCCCTAGTGTCACATGACCATAAAAACTTGATGCTTGAGTGTCCACATGGATGCATGCATGACCAGTTTTGCATAAAATTTCCTAATCATCATTTGTTGCATGTGTATCATGGGAATAATGTGAGGACATCCCCTTTATCCCCGAACCGCTGGCCAAACCCTGACATATATCATGACCAGCCGTTCTACAAGCCTTGAGCCAAAATCCCAACTCACCATAATCCTTACCCTCGGAAGAAAACACAAAGAGAAGGAAAATTTCCAATCCAAGGAAGGGAGAAGACACAAAAAGAAAAGAAAATTCCCAATCCAAGAAAGGGAGAAGACACAAAACAGAAAGAAAATTCACAATGAAAGAGTGGGAGAAAGCAAAAAAAAGAAAGGAAAATTCTCGATCAAGGATCAGAAGAAAACAGAAGAAATATGCAGAAAGGTCTTCGGACCAGACAATATCTGAACAATACAAAATTGTCACCAAGAAAACAAAAAGAAAGGAAACCACGACCCAAAGTGGCCCTCTCCCTTTGATTGCCAACCAAAATCCTGTGCGCTAGCGACTTTCTCGCCACGCACTAAACAAAAACAGAAAAGGAAAAGGCGAAAACACTCAAAGCCAAATTCCCCACCTAAAAGCCATTCCCAAAATAAGTCCTATTGATCCATGATCACGCATGTAATCTTTGATTTGATAGGAAACGATTTGCAAAATCAAGTCATGACATATCTATGGTTCGGAATTAGGATAAAACACTTACCTGTGTGAGATTGATACACTTTGAGTGATTTTCTCCTATCTTTGTTGGACCCAGTGTTTCCTCTAAATGGTCATTTAGAAACAAAATGCTAACATCCAAAATCTCATTTACGGTTATGAGAAAATTTCATCAGCATACTCTCCTTCCCCGATAGACGCATCATTTTTCATCCAAAAAACATTTGATGCTCTGATCAGTTGGAAGTTTTTTGTCTCTTTACTAAAGCATGTTCGCATTTTGGTGAAGAAAACACCGAGACTATTTTTAGTCTCACAGTTGGAAAGAACTACGTAGGTCTGAGTTCCTCATCACAAATTGAGGATACGTAGGAGCAAAAGCCCTGCTTTTGTCGACCACCACACTTTTTGTTACCGTGACCCAAGAGTCCGGGGGCATGCGAAGCCACATGACCGTGGGATCCCCAAATTTGTATGTTCCATCATTTATCATTTATATGCTATCTTTTGTTTAACTGAGGGACTAACGTTTGTTTCGTTTTGATTGACTTTTGTTTTGTGCATACATGTCGTTTGAACTATTGCGTTAGTGCTTACTTCCTTGTTGTCAGTAGTGTTTGTTGAAGTTTCGGAACCGTGTAGAGTTTTTCATTTAGGAACGTTGTCCTAAAAATAAAATCATGATGAAAAGAAAGAAGTGTTGTGAATAAAATGTCTGCGTATATAAAGAAAAAGGAAAATGTGTATAGAAGGTCTTTGTGTGTAAATGATGTGTGGAAAGAAATTCTTGTGTGTGTGAGCAATGAGTGTATATGAAGAAACTTTTGTGTGAACCATAAGTGCGTGTTGGGAAAAATAAAAAAAATCTTTGAATGTAAATAGGGTTTGTATATAGACCGTGTGACATAAAAAGAAAGAGTTCCAATGCGTGTACAGAAAAAGTTTGTCATGTATAAAAATATAGATGTACAAAGAAAGGTTTTCCTCATAAAGGATCACAGTGTATAGTTTTAGTGAACATATATAAAAAAAAAACAAAAAGTAAAGAGAAAGAAAGACCGCGAAGGTCGACATGTTATAGTTAAGAAGTATAAATCATTCGTAAAGAGCAAACGTATCTTCTGGAAACAAGGGACTGATGCTAAGAGTTTATTTTCCGGAATGAACCGAGATAAGGATGGATGAATTCATTGAACTGATGAAAGAACATAACTTGGAAACGTTGGGTCTGTCTGTGTAAATTCCCAACTGTAGTATCATAATGCCATAAACAGGATGCTTGAGTGCCCACCTGGCTGTAGCCATGACTAATTTTGCACGTTGTTTTCAAATCATCATTGTCACGCGTGCCTTATGGAACAATAGGGGAGTTCGGCCCGAGACCGACACCTTGACACCCAAATTTGTTGCGCCCCAGATATCAAGATTGGGTTCCCACGATAAAAGACCCCATTGAAACACAACCTTAGACCTTTTTGAACCTTGGCCTGTAAAAAAGGAATCCTCATTCCTTCCCCGAAGTAAAGGACAGCGGAATCTCCTCAAGGGAGGGAGAATAGAATGCTAAAACCCGATTGCCCAAACAAAAGGATGGGAAAGGAGAAGTGAAAAGAAAGAAAAGGAAGAAATGGAAAGAAATAAAAAGAAAAAAGATGAAAATGAAGAAAAGAACAAAAAAGAAGAGGAAAAGATTTCCGGTCGAAGGTCAAAGGGAAGTGAAAAGGGAAAAGAAGCAATTCTCGATCAATGAAAAAAAGAGGACAGAAATTCTTCAAAGCCAGATTGCCACTCAGAATCATTCTTGACTGGCAATATCCCACCCCACATGAACGAAGAGGAAAAGACCGAAACACCCAGCTTCCTCTCCAAAAACACCACCCTCGAGAAAATCCTATTGGTCCGTGATCGTACGTTTGATCTCTGATTCGATAGGAAATCGTGTGCAAAATGAAGTCCTGGTGCAGTTATGGTTTGGGGATAGGATAAAACACTTGCCTTGTGAGTTTTATACACTATGAGTGATTTATTTTCAGCTCAGCCCGATGTTTCCCCTGCATGTTCATTTTAAAGCTAAAAGTTGACGTCCTACCCTTCATTCTCGGTTACAAGGGAGATTACCCTTGGCACAAGTACAGTGTTTCTCTAAGATGTGGTGCTCTCGCGAATGATTTATTTTTGTTTGCAAAAAGCATGTTATCCTTTTAGGTGGAAAAACCCGGTGGACCGTTCGCTCTCGCCAACCCCTTTTCTGGAGCCCCATGAATTGCGTTTTCGTTCATGTGTCCTCCACTTTCGAGTTTGGAGTTGTGTTCCATGATTGCATAAGAGAGGACCCTCAAGGCAATCCTCCATTCTCACCCTTTTTCGGAGCCCCATGAATGAATTGTGTTGTCATTCATGTGTCCTCCATTTTCGAGTTTGGAGCTGTGTTCCATGATTGCATAAGAGAGGACCCTCAAGGCAATCCTCCATTCTCACCCTTTTTCGGAGCCCCATGAATGAATTGCGTTGTCATTCATGTGTCCTCCATTTTCGAGTTTGGAGCTGTGTTCCATGATTGCCTAAGAAAGGACCCTCAAGGCAATCCTCCATTCTCATCCTTTTCCGGAGCCACATGAATGTTATTGCTTAGGGCTGTTCATGTGTCCTCCACTTTCGAGTTTGGAGCTGTGTTTCATGATTGCCTAAGAGAGGACCCTCAAGGCAATCCTCCATTCTCACCCTTTTTCGGAGCCCCATGAATGAATTGCGTTGTCATTCATGTGTCCTCCATTTTCGAGTTTGGAGTTGTGTTTCATGATTGCCTAAGAGAGGACCCTCAAGGCAATCCTCCTTTCTCACCCTTTTCCGGAGCCACATGAATGTTATTGCTTAGGGTTGTTCATGTGTTCTCCACTTTTGAGTTTGGAGCTGTGTTTCATGATTGCCTAAGAGAGGACCCTCAAGGCAATCCTCTATTCTCATCCTTTTCCGGAGCCACATGAATGAATTGCGTTGTCATTCATGTGTCCTCCACTTTCGAGTTTGGAGCTGAGTTTCATGATTGCCTAAGTGTGGACCCTCAAGGCAATCCTCCATACTCCACCTTTGTTCTGGAGTCACATGAATGTTATTGCCTAGCGCTGTTCATGTGTCCTCCCTTGTCAAGCACGAAGTCTCTGGTGATTGGGAAACACGTTATTCTGTTGTTTTCCGGATCGGTTCCTTCGTCAAATATGTGGATGTGTATATGTGTATATTATGTTCGTTGTTCTTTGTTGTTGTTTGTATTTTGTTTTGTGCAAAAGAAAAAAGAAGGAGTGGAGACGAGAGTCGTCATCACAGAAAGGGTAAGACGGACGAAATCAGTGTCCTATCTTTGCTTTCCTCTTATCTCCGATGAGAGGTAAGTAAAGAGGGGCAACTGTCATACCCTAATTTCGTCTAGAGATTATTACTTGATGACATGCAATAAATGAAGTCCCGAGACGTCTCAGAAATCGAAAGGAAGCAGGCTTGCGTGATTCGTGAAATTCCGTAATGTGGCGGAAATCGAAAAGAGGTGTTTTTGCTCAATCCGTGAGTTCCCGTAACTTCTTCGAAAGCTAAAAAAGAGTAAATACCTAATCCGTAAGGATTCGTAACCTTGCGGAAGGAAAATAAGTATCGTTACGAAATTCATAAAGTTTCGTAACGTTACGGAAAAAGAATTACAAAAAAATAGAAAGGGGGGTGCATTTAGTAAACAGGGGGGTGTAAATAGCAACCAGGCCCACTTGGGCCCTCCAGAAGATTCCTCCAGAAGGCTGTTGCTTCTGGAGGAAGCAACCTTGCTCGTCTGGGCGAGCTGAGGTCACCTGGGCGGCAAGCTTCTCCCCTATTTTGCTATAAATAGGGGGAGAAGTGAAGAAGAAAAGGGTTCAGCCCCTTAGGCACTTCTCTCTCTCTCTCTCGAATTTGCTGAGGAAAATTATTTCCGTGAAGAAAATCCAAGCCGAGGCGCTTCCGTAACGTTTCCGTGAGTAATTACGCGAAGATTCTCGACCGTTCTTCAAGATCCATCATTTGTTCTTCGTTTTCTTCAGTCTACAACGGGTAAGTACCTCAAACCAAGCTTTTCAATTCGTTCTATGTACCCGTGGTGGTCCACATTTTGTTGCATGTATTTTTATTCTTGTTTTCGTCTACTTTTTATACCCCCTTTTTGACGTGCTTAAGCCATTTATTTAAGTCATTTCTCGCTTAATCTAAAAATAAAATAAATTTCCACCGATCGTTTGAATTGTATCATCCGTTCATTTTGGTTAAAATGAATTCCGACCGTTCGATCGTGCCGTAACCACGTCGGAAATAAAAAAAAGAGCTAAAATAATAATATAATAATAAAAAAATACCTTTTAGTAAAGTAAAGCGAAAAATCGATCGGACGTTTTCTCTTTGGGATTTCTCATTCTTAATTGAATTGACTAATAACTAAAGTGAAACTAAGGCTAAAATCAAACTCGCCTAGTCAAGCTCGTCCACAAAAATAGGTTTTTTTGAAAGTTTATCTTGTCAGTTTCTTACTAAGTAAAAAGGGATCATTTTTAAGGTCCAACGCCTTAAAATGATCACCCCTCAAGTAAAAAGAATCACTTGATTCACGCATAAGAAAGAACTACGTAGGTCTGATTTCCTCTCTAAAGGAGGGTACGTAGGAGCAAAAGCCCCGCTTTTGTCGACCTCAAAAAATAAAAAGAAATAAAAGTTAAGATAACACAATTCCACAATTCTAAAAAATAGGCTGTTGTCCTTCGAGACAAACGTAAGAGGTGCTAATACCTTCCTCAAGCGTAAATACAACTCCCGAACTTTAGAATTTTCATTTTGACCGGTTTCCTTCGGTTTTTCCGACGTTTCCCACAAATAAACGTTGGTGGCGACTCCGCGCATCTTTCCTCCTTTGGAAAGCGCACCCGTGAGCCTCGCCCTCGCTCGCCCTCGAAGGGCACGTTGCGACACATTGTATCTTTTTTCTAAAATATAACAATTATTTACAACTTCTATGTTTACTTTGAAATCTACTTCAATCATCTACTATGCCTAAAATTAGGAAGAACACAAATTGATTGCACAATCTTGACAAATTGACCTTTTCTTACTAATTGTTCTATATGTAGATTTCCAAAAGTCCAAATTATGTGAAACCAAATCCATTAGTTATCTGCAATCTAGGGCTACATTTCCTGTGAAGACACCTAAGCCTAATTTGGTCAAATTCATAGCTCATTCACATTAAATTCACGTTTCTGGTTACTCTATTCACATTTCTTGTTTTCCATTTCATTCACCTGATTTAAGATAAGATATCTAAGTCTTGAGATAAGATAAATTACTTACACCAACAATAAAGAAATCAATAACTTAGGAAGGATAGGGGGGAAACAATCACCGAGAAAGCATGGGGACAAGCTCCAACTAATATGCACAAACTTGGTGTGGTTTAAAACATGATTTCGCACCGCCTATATGTCACAAGTTTGGGAATTCTAAGGGAAATAAAAATATTAACTATGAAGAGCTTAATTCGTAACACTAAGCCCTCTTTATTCTTTGATGCTACTAAGGCTTAGTGGTCTCCTCTATATAGGGGAAGAAAGGGATTCATGAGGTTATTTTGTCCAATGTGGGACTTTAAGTGTTTTTCATGATCAAGTTGCCTACTTTAGAGCCGATTTTGGTTTCTAAGATGTAGGGATGAATTCAAGCTATTTCAACAAACTTTCCAATAGACTTGGACAATATAATTCAAGATATGATGTGCTTTTTCTAGGGTCTTCATCATAAAACTAGCATTGGACTTGGACAATTTTCAAGCATTCTAATTATAAGAACTTAATCTAACACTCTCCTAACATCAATATGATAACTACAACACTTACATAATTATATAACAATAACATTGAACATAATATAATATAATAAGGATACTAACTAACAACAATAACAACAATATACAATGTATAAGAAGTGCACACATAAAGGAACACATGCCCTCATATAAGACATAACCGATAATATAACATAAAAATAATAACTATAATAACAATAAATTACAAATAATATAACAAGGTTCTAATAAGAGTTTCTTATGGTATATTCCTAATACTCAAAACTTGGGGTGTTAAACTAGAAACTTAGCTGACATCTTAGTAGGCATGACAAAGAACCATGTGAAGTGACATAAATACCACAAGAAGGGGGGGGGGGGTTGAATTAGGGTTTTGCAAATGTTTAAATCCTTCTTGAAAGAAAAAAGTTTCTAACTTAAGTTCAAGAATTGTTCTGAGCTCGGAACGAAAATGCAAGCAGTTATAGAAAAATGTTCTTTCACGGTTCAAAGCTCTTGTTTCAAAAGGATTGTTTGTTTGAAAACACTTTGAGAAAATTAAGTTTATTTTTATCCAACTTGTGAAAACCTTTTCTGTCTTAAGGATTTACAAAACCAACGTGACTTTAACTTCATGCGTAAAATAAGTATGAATAAGGGCAAGTGTATCACATGTAGTAATAACAATGGACCTAAGTCTGGTATCATACCCAAAGGACTAGCTGTATTCCTCAATAGTTAATATTAGTAAACTAAACAATTAGAAGAAATATCATTATTTTTGTGATTTTTTGTTTTTAAAAGAAAGCAATTAAAACAAGATAAACGAGAAATTTGAGTGATATTAAAAGCAATTGAGGATTATGATTCACTTGTAACAATTTCTCCCAATCCCGTTCCTATGAAATTCCTACCCCGGGTTAATTACCAATTTCCAAAGTCACCTAAAGCCTTTGATCCTGGTCAATAGATGTTTTTCCCTTAAATCAATATTCCAGTGATCATAAATATACTAATTTAAGGCAAAGGATAAAATAAAGTCTAGGGATGACTAATTTAAAGATAAAATAATTTATTGAAGATTACCCAAATAGTTTGATCTTGCAGCTTGGTATAAAACATTCAATACCTAGATCTACCAAATACGCGCGGATGATCACCGTTGTATTTTCGATTAAGTTAAGATTGATCAAGTCTTAATTGACAATAAAAATGAGGTAAAGAATTAATTAACATAAAACATCAAGGAATTTCATTAAGAACAAGGGAAATGATACAATTGGATAGTACATCATAGTCCTTAGACTAGGGGATACTAATCACTCATGGTCAAAGAAAAACTAGAAACCCTAGAAGAAATTAGCATAGACATGCCAGTAGGGAAGAAACAATGATCATGATCGGTCTTCACAGTATTATCCATGCCTAAAAAATGTTCAAAACACTCTCAAAGTTCTCAAAAACATAAAATAGGTAATGAATTTTGAATATTCAAAGTACAAACTCCAGTGTCTTATTTATAGACTCCTAAAGATAATTACTTTAATTAGGTGCAATATAGATAAATATTCTGATTAAATCACTGAAGATAATTACTTTAATTAGGCACACTATAGATAAATATTCTCATTAGATCCCTAAAGATAATTACTTTAATCAGACACACTATAGATAAATATTCTGATTAGATCCCTAAAGATAATTACTTTAATTAGGCACACTATAGATAAATATTCTAATTAAATCCCTAAAGATAATTACTCTAATTAGAATCTTAAAGATAATTTTCTTAACTAAGCTCACTAGACTGTGGTGGCCATTATTAGAATCTTGGTGCTAAGACTTGAGACAACTTGACTTTGCCATAATCCATATGAGTTGACCATGACTATGGTAAAGTTTACCACAGTCGTTGTTAGAAGTTGAAGGCACTGAAGGCTTGGGATGTTGTCAAATGGTCATTGCCCTCCTTATGAAATTGACCATGGGCCTTTTTTAGCTGAGCACGACCGTTATCAAGTGAAAATAGCATTAGATCTTCATGAAATTGGGTATTTTCCAACTTTTCCACTTAATTGAGTAAGCATATTTTTGCAAGGTAAAAAATAATGTTCAAATGTTGTGAATGTATGAATACATGATTTTGATGATGCCAAAGAAAAATCAAATAAGGTTGCTTCAATGGATAAACATTGCTTCAAGCTTAATGCAAGATTGCTTCAACAAACAAAGCCTTGCTTCAAGATTAACTCAAGATCAAGCCTTGCCTCAAAACGTGTTTCCAAGACATCTAAGGCTTTGGTAATCGATTACCAGGCAGTGTAATCGATTACCAAAAGACAATTTTGAAAAATAGCTGTTAAAAAGGGGTTTTGAATTTGAATTTTGAACCTGTAATCGATTACCAAATGTTTGTAATCGATTACCAGCAACGTAACTCTTGAAATTCAAATTCAAAAGTCATGACCCTTCAAAATATAACTATGTAATCGATTACCAGAAACCTGTAATCGATTACCAATAAAAAAATTCAGAAAAAGTTTTTTGAAAAGACAGATCTCTTCAAACCATTTTGAAAAGGCACAAAGGGCCTCTATATATGTGTGTCTGATTTCAAAAAGAAAGAGAGAAATATTCCAAGAGAACTTCATTGTAAAATGCTCTCTCAACTACTCTTGGGAAAACACTTGCAAATCTATTGAGAGTTCATCCAAGAACTTCAAATTGTATTATCCACTCTAAAGGAGAGTAATCTTTTTGTTCTTCTTAGAAAGTCAATTGTAATCAAGAGACTGGTTGTCTCTTGAATTATTAGTTTCCTGAACAAAAGGGAAAGGGATTCCTTGGGTGTTCAGAAGTTGTAAAAAAGATTTTTACAAAGATAGTGGAAAATCTCAAGTGGGTTGCTTGAGGACTGGATGTAGGCACGGGAAATGGCCGAACCAGTATAAATCGAGTTTGCATTTCTCTCTTTCCTTATCTCATTTATGTTATTGCAATCAATTTTGTCTTGCATGTTTTAAAGAACATTATTAAATTGATTGTTGCTTCTTCTTTTGCATTCTGAGCCTATCATTTAGAAGGGGGTTAAAAGTTTGTTAGTGGAAAATTTTGAAACTTAATTCACCCTCCTCTTAAGTTATTGAGGCCACATGTTCAACAAACGTAAGTTTTGTCAAGAAAATACATGAAATAACATGAAAACTCATAAAAAATATCACTCGAATTATGGTTTATCAACCTCCCCACACTTGAGCATTGCTTTTCCTCAAGCAATTATTCTAATTCCCAATACAAATTCTATTAAGTCAGAATTCATGTATCATAAATTCCTATTTATTAAAAGTAAAACTCAAACACAAGGTATCAGAGATCAACACAGAAATCCATTAGGCTTATAATTAACATGGAAAAAGTCTTGAAAAGGCTTGGAGTTCACTCTGCTAATGATCTCTCAGTGTTTAGGAAAATGAATAATTACACCCATAATTCTTAACTCAAATAATTCTTAAAAATTTAGAACAAGTGAGGAATAATGGGTTGTAATGGGGCCAGGTATGTAATGTAAGGTAAATAGTGAAAGAAATAGACTAATTAGAGGGTTCTACTCAATCATATGAAAATACTCAATAATAGAAGGAACCTTTACCTATTTTTGCACCTTCCTTTTAATTTAAATTTTTGTGATTTTCCTTCCCTCTCTTATTTTCTTTGGGGTTGCTTTCTTTTTCTTTCTATTTGCGAGCTTTATATCAAAATTTTATTTTCTTCTTTCTTTTTATTTGGCAATCCCCTTTTCTATTATTTTATTTTCTTTATGTCACTTTAGAGAAAGAGTTAGGATTTACTTACCAACATAACCTGCAAAATACATTCACTCCATCCCCATCTTTTTCCTCACATTAATATTTCACATAATCCCAATTCAAGGAACCAAAGTAATTCATAATTTAGGCTAAAAAAGGCTAACTAAGGGAAAAATTCATCAAAAGAATCACAAGCCTCAAGAAAGCCTACTAAATGTCTCACTTTTCAGGAAAATTCAGAATTCATCCAAGGATATACATGTCAAAAATAAAGAATAAAGGCTCAAAACTCACATATTTAAAGGGAATAACATAATTTTTTATATAAGGGCTCAAAACTCACATATTTGAGTTTTGAGCCTTATATTTAAAGGGAATAACATATATCCAATTTTTACCCAAATACACAATTTTTTTTATATAAGGGAATAACATAAAATACAAAATTCTAAACCCAAGAAATTTTTGCACATAGTGATGGAATCAGAATAATGTAAGAAATCACATATATCATATAAGCTTAGAATTAGGGAGCGATGATACCCTCCCCCATACTTGATACATGCAATGCCCTCAATGCATAAAACAAAAATAAAAGACAACCTAAAATGAAATATTGACTATGAAAATAAAATTCTGAAAACTAAAAACAACCTAAAATGAAAAGAAAAGACAACTTAATATGAAACTAAAATGAAATCAAGGAAAAAGAAAATAAACCTCGAGTCATGGGTTGCCTCCGAAAAATCACTTGTTTAACGTCACTAGCCTAACAGATTAAATAGGGAAAAAGATCAACCACCCTCGAACAAAATGATTTTCCCTTTTTGCATTGATCCTTCAGTATAATCATCCACTTCATAGTCCTTTCCCTTTCTCTTACTTTGTCCAAGGTCTTTTGGAATGACTTTCTTTCTTGGAGGGTCTTCCTTCCCCACACTTGGGTGAGACTTAGCCACAATAGTCATGATCTTGTTGGTGGCTTGCACAAAATTACATGTAAGGGAGAATGAGGAATTAATTGTCGAATCGAATACTTTAAACACTTCCTCCTCATCACCAAGCTTGCAAATTATTTTCCCTTGCTAGAGATCAATCAAAACCCCTCCTACATAAAGGAAGGGCTTTCCCAAAATAATTGGAATTTCCTAATCCTCCTTTATGTCCATGATCACAAAATCAGCTTGAAAAATGAATTTACCAACTATGATAAGCAAATTCTCCACTATTCCTTTCAGATAAGTAATAGTTTTATCTACAAGCACAAGAGAAATGTTAATGGGTTGGGGTTCTTGTAACTCGAACTTCTTATAAACAAAATAAAGCATCAAATCAATGCTTGCACCAAGATCACATAAGGCTCTATCGATTTTCAAGCTACCAATAGTACAAGGGATTGAAAATTTCCATGGATTTGTGAGCTTAGGAGGCAATTTCTTTAAAACTATAGTAGAGCATTCTTCATTGAAGCCAACTGTGGAAAATTCCACCAACATTCCTTAGTTTGAAAGAATTTCTTTTAAATATTTGGCGTACTTTGGCATTTGTGCAATTGTCTAAGCGAAGGGAATATTAATTTCACCTTTTTAAGCATCTCAACAAATTTAGCAAATTGCCAATCCTCACTTTTATTTTTCAATCTTTGAGGGAAGGGAACAATTTCTTGAGGAGGTGTCTGTACCTCCTTCTCACCCTCTTTGTTTACTTCTTGGCTCTCTTCAGTAAGATCCTCTTTTTCTTATTCAACTTTGTCATAGCTCATTCACTTATGGTACTTACAACACTCATTTCCTCCTTTTTAGGATTTGGCTCATGTTGTGAAGGAAAGGTGTCCAGTTGTCTTTGTGACAAAAAAGAATGAATAATGATTATTTGGTACTCCATCTACTTCATTCTCTTATCATTTTGAGCCATATATTGAAGCACGATTTCATGGAAGGTGAGTTGTCTCTCTTCTTGGAATAGTGACTATTATCTTTAACTATTATATATAATAAAATAATGAATGGTGGAGATCAAATTTCTTGTTTCACTAAAATGATTTGCTATGACAAAATTTAAAACTTATATAAGATTTATATTTTAATATTTTTACTAATAAAAAAATATTTATGTTAATACCAATTATAATAAGTCTTTTGTTAATTGGCTAGCCATCCCTCACTCACCCATTCTCATATGACACAAAGAAATATCCTTTTTCTGTTTTCTATTGCTAAAACAAGAAATATTAATTTTTTTTCCAATTATTTCTCACACTAAAACATTTTGCAAAAACACATGGGCATTTTGGGGCAAAAAACTTATTGAATAGCTTGCTAATGCTAAGTGTCAACCCAATTTCTTCTTTAACTAATAGATTTTAATTGATACAATATAAATTTTGATATTTTTTATTTCGTTTTTCCTTAGGAGATTTGATTCTTATCTCGAATAAGGAATCATTGCCCTAGTGTAGACCATTTGTTGAAGCATAAACTTTAAAAAACCAAATGCTAAGTCTTCTAAACTTAAGCTACTAATAGTTTCTTTGAGTATATGATTTATAGAAATCACTTGATTAAGGAGCATTCAAAAAAGTGTGAAGCATCAATTTGAATAATGCAGGTCTTCTTCAAAGCTTACAACTTCTAAACTGAGTGCTTTAGAGCACTTGCATCACTTCTTCTTATCTTTCTACTTTTGGTGTGTGCTTCATTTGTGTCTTCTTTCTCTGCTTAGTTTTGCATTTTCTGATGGTACACAAAACATGTGTAGGTTATGAATATCTACCCCTTGACTGAAGATACCATCTAATCATGCTTCTTATCATACATAACTTTTGGTCTTTACTACACTTATCATACACCTCTCTCTAATTGATTTTGTCTTGTAGGTGTGCCTAAAAGCAAATGACTCACTATGGTACTTGGATAGTGGCTGCTCTAGGCACATGACGGGTGACAAGTCTAGACTTACTGACTTTGTGTCAAAGAAAGGAAGATATGCCACTTTTGGAGACAACAATAAAGGAAGAATCATGGGAGAAGGAAACATTGGAAATCAGCACAAGACACAAATTAAAAATATTCTATATGTTAATGGACTTAAGCACAATCTCTTGAGCATTGGTCAACTATGTGACAAAGGCTTCAAAACTGAATCCAACAAGAATTGTTGTCTCATTTGTGAGGCTATATCTGGTGAGGTTGTTTACATAGGTAAAAGAATAGGTAATATCTACATGTTGAATATTAAACATGCATCATTTCATGAACTTAGTTGCTTAGTAAGTAAGATTGATGATTCTTGGTTATGGCATCATAGAGCTGCACATATAAACATGCATCATCTCAATCATCTAGTTTAAAAGGACTTAGTAATTGGTATTCCGAAACTCAAGTTTGAGAAAAATAAATTGTGTGAAGCATGTCAAAAAGGGAAACAAGTTAAAGATTCTTTTCAAAGTAAAAACGTTTCTACTTCAAAACCCCTTGAACTACTTCACATAGACTTATTTGGACCTTCAAGAACTATGAGTTTAGGTGGCACCTACTATGGCTTAGTAATTGTAGATGATTATTCAAGGTTCACTTAGACTTTGTTTTTGAAAACCAAACATGAAGCATTTGATGCTTTTCACAAATTTGCCAAAGTTATTCAAAATGAGAAAGGTCTTAACATTGTTTCAATTAGAAGTGATCATGGAGGTGAATTTCAAAATGAGTATTTTGAAAAGTTTTGTAACAAAAATGAAATTCATCACAATTTTTCCACCCCAAGAACACCTCAACAAAATAGTGTTGTGGAGAGGAAAAATAGATCCACTGAAGAAGGAGCCGAAACTCTTCTAAATGAAACAAAGCTACCAAAGTACTTTTGGGATGATGTTGTGAATACTATTTGTTATACTTTAAGCAGGGAAATTATAAGACCTATTCTAAGGAAAACCCCTTATGAACTTTACAAAAGAAGAAAACCAAATATATCTCATGGAGAACTCAAAGAGACCTCTCAATGGACAACATTATTGGTGAAATATCAAAGGGAGTTTCTACTCGCTCTAGACTCAGGGTTTTATGCAATAACATGACTTTTGTTTCTCTGATTGAACCAAGAAACATAGATGAAGCTTTGTGTGATGAATATTGGTTGCTGCCCATGCATGAAGAGTTAAATCAGTTTAAGAGGAATGAAGTGTGAGACTTAGTTCCTAAACCTGCTTCTCATAAGTCAATTAGAACCAAATGGGTGTTTCAAACCAAACTTGATGAATCAGGCATCATAGTAAGGAACAAGGACAGATTGGTTGCAAAAGGATACAACCAAGAGGAAGGCATTGACTATGATGAAACCTATGCACTTGTTGCAAGGTTAGAAGCCATTAGGCTACTGCTTGCTTTTGCATGTATTATGGATTTCAGGTTATTCCAAATGGATGTGAAGAGTGTTTTTATCAATGGATACATTGAAGAAGAGATATATGTAGACCAACCTCTAGGTTTCAAAGACTTCGAACATCCTAATCATGTTTACAAGCTGAAAAAGGCTCTATATAGTTTGTAACAAGCATCTAGATCTTGGTACAAGAGATTGAGCAATTTCTTAATTAATAAATCTTTTGTAAGAGGTTAAGTTGACAAAACATTGTTTATCAAGAGATCAAAAATTGAGTTGTTAATTGTGAAAATCTATGTTGATCATATAATTTTTGGTGTTACTAATGAAACTTTGTGTAAGGAATTTTCCAGTTCTATGTAAAAAGAATTTAAGATGTCTATGATGGGAGAATTGAACTTCTTCCTTTGACTTCAAGTCAAGAAAATGAAACATGGAACCTTCCTATGTCAAACAAAATACTATACAAAACTAATTAAGAAATTCATCTTGGAAAAGTGCAAAGAAGAGTCAACTCCAATGGCAACATCAACTTATCTTGACTTTGATGAAAAAGGTAAATCAATGAATGGGTCAAGGTAAAGAGGTATGATTGGTTCACTTCTTTTTTTAATTTTAAGTCAACCAAATATTATGCTTAGTGTTTGCTTGTGTTCAAGATATCACGCTAATCCTAAGGAATCTCACTTAACAGTTGTTAAAAGGATCATTAAGCACCTTGAGGGCACAACCAATGTTGGTTTGCGATATCCCAAAGGTACCTCCTTAAATCTAATTTTCTTTTCAAACTCTGACTTTGTAGGGTGCAACCTAGATAGGAAAATCAAAAGTGGGACATGCCATTTCTTAGGAAGCTCTCTTGTTTCATGGAACTGCAAGAAACAATCTTGTGTAGCACTATCCACTGCAGAAGCAGAATATATGGCAGCTGGAAGTTGTTGTGCTTAAAGTCTCTGGATGAAACAACAACTTGAAGACTTTGGAGTAATTCTTGTCACATTCCATTGAAATGTGACAACATAAGTGGTATCAATTTGTCTAAAAATCTTGTCATGCATTCTAGAACCAAACATATAGAGATAAGACATCATTTTCTTAGAGATTATATATCAAAGGGTGATTACTGCATTGAGATTATTGATAGTGAACATCAACTAGTTGACATCTTTACTAAACCTCTAGCTAGACATAGGTTCTTCTTTATTAGGAATGAACTAGGCATCTTAGATGGATCTATTATTGAATGATGTTATGCTTAGTGTCACAACCTACCCTTCGGCGGGAGGGCGACACGGGGCTCACGGGTGTGTCTTCCAAGGGAGGAAAATGCGCGGAAAAACTGGAAAGGTGTGGTCTACGAACTTTAAGTGTGAAAGGTTCGGGAGTTGTTTTTACGCACGGGGAAGGTATTAGCACCCCACAAGTCCGTCACAAGGGATGACAACCTTTAATCAAGTGTGTAAATATGACTTCAAAATGTGTTATTTTCCCTTTTTTATGTCTTTTTGTGTTTTTATGCTTTTATGTTTTTTGTATTTTTTTATCTTTTTGTGGTCGACAAGGGTGTTTCTCTTGCTCCTACGTATCCTCAATTGTGATGAGGAAATCATTCCTACGTAGTTCTTTTAGAACTAAACGTTGGTTAAGTTGTTTTGATCTTTTTCCGCAAGATCGATTTTAACCGAACAAAAGTCGTTTAAGGCGTTGGACCATTAAACGATCTTTTGATTTTTGGAAAGGAGAGAAACGTTAAGGCGTTGGACCATTAACGATCTCTTGGTTTTGAAAGGAGAGAAACGTTAAGGCGTTGGACCATTAACGATCTCTTGGTTTTTGAAAGGAGAGAAATGTTAAGGCGTTGGACCATTAACGATCTCTTGGGGTGGTCGACAAAAGCGGGACTTTTGCTCCTACGTATCCTCAATTGCGATGAGGAAATCAGACCTATGTAGTTCTTGCAAAAGCGGTAAAGTTATGAGTTGATTTTATGCTTTTGAACGGTCCATGTTAACCGATAAAAGCAAAGAGGACCGTTTAAGGCATTGGACCTTAAAACGGTTCTAAGTGCGGACAAAGGTTGATTTTTGAGTTGATTTTAGCCTTAGTTTCACTTTGGTTATTAGTCAATTCATTCAAGGAAACTTCCAAAGAAAAACGTCCGATTGATTTTTTTGATTATTTTATTCAAAGATATTTTGATTATTTTATTATTATTTTGCTTTTTTTGGTTTAACCGAGGTTACAGTGTGAACGATCGGTTAGATTTTGTTTTAATAGTTATTAAACGAGATTACAACACAAATGATAAGTTGAAATTCATCTTATCATTTATTAGGTGAGAAAATGGCTTAAATAAACAGTTAAAAGCTCGTTAAAGCAGAAGAAAAGAAAACTGAAAGTAAGCGAAATTAAAGTGAAAGTACACAAATCAAGTAGGGACCACTAAGGGTGCATAAAATTAATTGAAAGATTTGATTTCGGGAACTTACTGGTTGAAGACTGAAGAACGAACGAAGAACGGTGAAGAACGATGAAGAATTTCCACAGAATCGCTTACAGAAGCATTACGGAAGCACCTCGGCTTGGATTTTCTTCACGAAAACGTGTTTTTTTGCCCAAAATAGCTGAAATGCATATCCAAGGGGTTTAGAATATTTTTGAAACAGCCCCCCTCCCCTATTTATAGGGAAAAAGAGAGGTGCTTACCGCCAGAGGCTTCTTGAGGAAGATTTCTAAGCGCACCCCAATTACTAAGTTTACCACCCTTTTCGTACATTACGGAAAAGTTACGGAAGCCTTATGGAAGTGTTTCGGATTTGATTTTCATGTTTTTTATCTTCCCTTTCACCAATGTTAAGTGAAATATGCTTACCCAAGGTTTTTGGAAATTTTACGGAAGCATTACGGAAGCCATGAAAGCCATGGAAACCATTTTTCAACAATGTGGAGGAGCTTGCCTCTCAATTGCTTCCTCCTTAAGCAACCCAATTTCCAAAATATTCCGGAAGGGCCTAGATTCGAATTTCTATTTACACCCTTATCTTGATAAGTTCACCCCCCATTTTTGTGTTTTTGGCTCTTTTTTTTCCCGAAATCTCACGAAACTTTACGGATTCCACCGTGATGAGTGTTAAGCCTTCCGAAGCAATCAATAATGGTCCTCGGATAAAATTAGAGGGTAACAGTTTATTTACACACACCCCACTTTGCTAAATACACTCTTGTTTTCGTGTTTTTGACCAGTTTCTTCTCAAAACATCTCAGAACTTTACGGATTCCACAACGATGGGTGCTAAACATTTTGAGGTGGTCAAACGAAGGTCGCATGCCGACAAACAATGGTCCCCGAATGAAGTTAGGGTATGACACTTAGTACATATAGCTTGTTTTAAAATGCTCTGTATGTGTCTTAATGTCTTAGTATGTTGATATGTAGTTGTTTTTCCCCCTCTAATAATACATGTTTTACTGTTTCATTTCGTATTTTTCATTGTTTTAATTGTACCCTCTCATGTTTCTTGATTACACTATGTTGCTATGTGTTTATTAGTTATTGAAATCTTTTATTTTAATCAATTACCCCATGGTTTAATCGATTACCATTTATGCGTTTGTGGTGTTATGGTTCAAGATTTGTTGTTTTAATCAATTACTACATCATTTTAATCTATTACCTGTTGGGCTTAAAGCTTTCATTTGGCATTTTGTTTTGCTCTAACCGATTACTGCTCTATTTTAATCAATTACATGTTGTGGTTTTATGGCTTCTTTTGGCTTTGTGTTTTGTTTTAATTGATTACCTTACATTTTAATCAATTACAAAGGCCTCAGGGGGAGTTTTTACTAGCATATTTAATCGATTATGCCTACGTTTTAATTGATTACATATATCAGCTTTTGGTCTTGGGTGCAAACAAGAGCCAATTTAATCGATTACTATGTTATTTTAATCGATTACTTACTGGTTTTTTTGTATGTAATCCAATACATCTCTTCATCTACACCTCATTAACCACCATTATTACTGCAATTACTCCCGCCACCCACCTTAACCAACCAAAATGACTCAACCTCTCTTTATAAGCCAACCTAAATCTATCCATAAATCACACCAATACCTCTTCTAAACCCTCTTGTTACGACCCTTCTCTAAACCCAAACATCTTTTGATCTCAAACCCTCTATCTCCTCTCCAAGAGCACAAAAGAAAGCAAAAACTTCAAAGAGGAAGCAAGGAAAATGTTGGAACAAGTAGCCTCGGAATAATTAAGAAGGGAGGGTTGAATTAATTATGAACGTGTCTTGACTAATTAAAAATTTATCCTTCTAAATGTTACTAAATTCAATTTAGGCTTTACTACTAAGTTATGAGAAAGTAAAGAACAGAAACAATAACTTAGACAAAAAGTAAAGCGGAAATAAAAAGTGCACATCAGAAAAGTAAAGAGCGTAGGGAAGAAGAAAGCAAACACAAGTTTTATACTGGTTCGACAACGACCCGTGCCTACATCCAATCCTCAAGCAACCTCTTGAGATTTCCTTTCCTTGCAAAAATCCTTTACACGCAAAGAGCCACAAAGGATGTACCCTCCCTTGTTCTCTTTGAACAACCAAGTAGATGTACCCTCTACTTGAAGCGAACCACAAAGGATGTACCCTCCCTTGTGTTCACTATTACAACCAAGAAGCTACCCGCTTCTTACATAGAATTCTCAGACGGTTAGTTCTTTGAATTCAGTGTTTGGGCAAAGAATTCTCAGACGGTTAGTTCTTTGAATTCTTTTGGCAAGAGGGAGAAGGAATGAAGGAGAAGAGAAAAACAGAAGGATAACACAGTTTTTGTTTTTGCCGAATTTTCCTTTCTTCAAGGAAAGGTTGAACAAAAACTTAGAATGAATTTGACAAAGGTTTTTCTCTGTTATTGTATATTGTATTCTGTATAGTGTATTGTGTTTTAAAATGTGTTCCAAGGTCTTATATTTATAGAACCTTGATACCTTATGAGAAAACCATGTTAAGAGTTATAACTCTTAACATTTTCTTCAAAAACATTCACTGGTAATCGATTACCATAATGGTGTAATTGATTACACAATGTATTTTATGAAAACTTGCGACTCTTCATAATTGGATTTGAATTCCAACGTTCAGATTCACTTGTAATCGATTACTAATATAGTGTAATCGATTACACTATTTGAAAATCATTTTGGAACGTTGCAAAGCATTGAAACCAGTTTGAAAACCATCCAAGTCACTAGTAATCAATTACTACCAAATGGTAATCGATTACCAGAGAGTATAAAACTCTGGTAACTTAGAAGATTTCAGAAAATCCTTTTTAAAACAAAAAGTGTGCTATTTGATGTTTTTTGAAAAATACTTTATACTACCTACTTTGACTTGGCTTGATGCTTCTTGATTTGTTCATTTCATTCTTGAATCTTTGAGTGGAATCTTGAATGCTTGATTCTTTAATCTTGAAACAACTCTTTGAGCTTTGGCATCATCAAAACATCTTGGTGAATCATCATGGTAGCTTTGCTTCCACAGCAAATGCTCATAGGTTGCTCTCAATTGTTTGGACACATGATTTATAGATGAAAGCATAAAGAATGACTATCAGATGATTTATGCTATAAAAAAATGTAAGGATCCTCAAGTATCTGAACTTGGAATGGTTCTCTCAGAAAGGGTTCAACTTTCCTAATCTGTTGGAAGCACAAGGATTGTCAAAGCTGGTGTAGATGAAAGGAACTTTTTATCCAAAGCTAGTCAAGGTTTTCTACACCTATGAGCATGCTGATCTTGAAGGTAACCTCTTCTGTACTATAAATGGAGTAGAAATGGTCATTGATGTTGTTGTGTGGAAGGAAGTAGCTGGTCTACATATGGTTGGAGTCCACAAGTTTGATGAAACGACTGATGGGTATAACAAGATGCGAACCTATAGGAGAATGCTTCTTGACCCTACTAGGAACTTAAGGAATTGCTTAGGAGTTGGTGGACTGACTGCAAAGGATAGAATGTTAGGTTACCTCTTTACCAACATTCTCACTCCGAGGTCAAGTAATCATGCTCAAGTAATGGATGATGAATTATAGATTGTTTATGGTCTGAAATTAGGTATCAAGATGAATTGATACTGCTGATTGAACACATTATGCTGAAGAGTAGTCATCTGGTGGATTATGAATTTCCTTATGTTGTACTTCCATCAAGATTCATTGACTACTTTAATGTTGATGTCTCTAATGAGATTATGGACTTTACCAAAGCATCTAGTAATATTACCGAAAGGCATCTCAAGAAGCTTGGAATGAGGTTTGTTGTTCATGAATGGATAATGGTTGGAGAGCCAACAGCTGGAAACATTGAACAAATGGAAGAAAATGATAAAGTTGAAGCTCCACAAGAGCCTGGATATCAATGGAGTCCTTTTGAGTCACTCATGATTCAGAAGATGGACACTATGTTCCACCTCCATTAAGAGCACTCAGCTGAAGTTTATAGTTTGTTGGAAAATATAACTACCCAACTGGAAAACATTGAAACTAGGCTGACCCTTAGAAACCTCCTTAACCCCAATGAGGATGAAGCTTTGTGGTGTTTTAAGTGCTTAGTTCAGTTGTTTGATTGTCATTTCTGATTATGTTCAATTCTGTTTTTGTGTCTCTGTCTTTTTTTGTTAAGTAGGTATAGTCTCTTATAATGGTATAATGATTAGTTGTAATGTTTTGTTTCTACGATGAAATGCTATGATCTTTTCCCTTCTCATGTCATATGTTTGTTTGTTTTTACTATATGGATAGTTGTGACTTTTTGGCCTTGTTATGCCAAAAGGGGGAGAAACATTGCATTAACATTGCATTAGGAAGAAGTAGTGCATTGCATACATACATTCATATACAACTCTACCTAATGATGATGATGATGATATGAATTGAGACTTCTCTTAGTGTTCAGAAACTTTTAGGTTTTCTAAGAAAAGTCTCTACTCTCAAGACACTTCAAATGCATTCAAATGGAAATTCAAATTTGGCATCATCAAAGCCAAAAAGGGAGAGATTGTTAGAGATAGGGGGAACAACATGAAGAAGTGTGAAGAAGTTTTGTGTTTTTACATGCCTAACTCTTTGAGTGACATTTGTATTGATTGTTGCATCTCAGTCTCTTTCTTTTCATGTGTACATCATGCATCATCGTGTAGAAGTAATAAGATTGTTTCTAAAGTTAGAAACTTCATCAGTGCATAAATCTCTCTATTTTAATCGATTACAAGGCTGGTCGTAATCGATTACACAAGTGTTTATAGCTTGTAGAGAGATTCTGGTTTCTGTTTAATCGATTACTAGTTAATTGTAATCGATTACATAGTTTAGTTGAGACAATGACTAGTTTTTCATGAGTCTCTGCTTTAATCGATTACTGGGTGATCATAATTGATTACTTCTCTCTTAAAAGTGTTCCTAGAAGCGATCAAGAACACTTTAATCGATTACATCAAGAATCTAATAGATTAGATTGTTCTTGAAAATTTTCCAGAAGTTGGGAAGAACACTTTAATAGATTGAAATAATAATATAATTGATTACTTCTTTGAAATAATCGATTACATTGAGTATTTAATTGATTATAGACGATTATAACTATTTTCTCTATAAATAACAACCTTGAGTTCTGACATTTATGAAGAAGAAAAGACAGAAGAATAAGTGTGTAAAAAGTGAGTTGTGAATTTATCGAGTTCATGAAGACACTCAAGCAAAGGTTCTTGCATGTGATTGATCAGGTTATGTCTCTTCTTTACTCAGTTTTTTGTGTGCTTTACATGATTGTTAGTATATGCATGAATTTCTGAAGGTATGGTAGAATAGGGTTTTCTAGTTTGGGCTAAGGTAGGTTTCTCTTAGGCTTTTATTCAGAAAGGATCCTAGGGTTGGGTACCTTAGTCTCATTTTTTAGGGTGGAGCTGAGATTGATTGTGATTGCCTATAAGAATTTTGTATGCATAGTGAAAATCTAATTCAGTTTGGATTATATAATTAGGTTAACTTCTCTAGAGATAGAGAGTGAATAGTATAAAAATTGGTGTTCATCTTCTCTTGATCTTATCTTTCTTTCTCATTTTAGTGTTGGTCAATTTACTGAAGGTTAAAGAAAATATGTTTATGAGAAAGAACTTTAACAAAGGATTTTGTGTTAATGGTTATTGATTAAATATTGGTTTATTAAAAGCTTATGATAAGAGCATCGGAAAAGAAGTTTTTTTTAACTTTGGTTTTTTAAGTTTGATTTGATTTTGAAACTAATTCACCCCTTATCTTGGTTTGTGAGTTCCATTATCTTTTTCATTTTTGATGCAAAGCAACTACTTCATATTTGCAGACTATTCTTGGTCTTACTTTAACATAGTGTGTTGGGGGTGCATCTTCATCATCTTCAATCATCTTCTCACCTTTGTAGTAGTCTGCCTTTGGAATTAGAACTGATTTGTCCACTGCTAATTGGAACTTAGTTCCAGAGTGTGCAAGGCACAAAAACTAAGAGCTTATCATGAAAGGTAAATGCACTTTATATCATTGCAATCATTTGAAGGAAGCTTGCCTTGCCCTGATTTCTTCTTTGTATTGGTTCAAGCATAGACACAACTGCGAGCCTTAGTTTGAGAATTCCTATTTTGAGAAGGTTGGACTTAGCTCAAGATCTTCAAGGTAGATGTCTTCTATGTAGACGGATTCCATAGATTTTGCATGATTCCAAGGAAGGACTACGTTGAAGGTAGCCATCAGACTAAGAAGTTGTTGTAAGTATAGAGGAATAGAGAAAGGCATTTCATGAAAGGCAACCTCTCTGCTTCTCCAAACTATAGCTCCTAGAGGGTAGACCTTCCTTTTAGACGGTGTGCCTTCAAAGATGATGAAAAGGATTCCTTGAGGAAAATTCCCTTATGAGACTTGATCTTCCAACATGATTGAACTAAGTGTAGACCTCTTCTTTATGGGTCTCAAAAGATGAATTAGAGAAGGGATCAATCCATGGCACACCCTTTTTCCATAGGTTAACCATATTTAACTTTTAAAGATCAATCCTCTGCATCTTTGGGTCCAAGCGTTGGGTGCCTATATCTATCTTCTCTCACTGTGCTTGGCTGTTTGTTTTCCCTTCAGACAATTTGTATCCCTTACAGTCATTGTAAAGTTTGGCGTTTCCGTCTGAAATAGGGACTAGTTCAAGTTCTGTTTAAGGTTAAGATCTTTAGGGCAACAACCAATCAGTTGAGTCCCTTTTTGGTCTACTCGGATGTTGATTCAATTTGTTGAAAATATTAGTTAAGAGTTGAGGTGTTGCAACAGTCTCTACTATCTTCTTGATTTCTAATCTTACCTTCATTGCATCAAAGGGGACAAACTTAGTAGCTCCATAGATGTCTTCCAATCTTGAGATGGTTGCTTATGACATAGGTTTAGCAAGCAGAGCATCAACAACAACTTCGTTATCAATTGTGATTGGACGAGAGTGTGCAAAGGTGCAACTTCAGGGTCTATTTCAATAGAGTCTGAACTACCAACAACCTTAGACCCTTGCAATGACACTTCAATGGCAGACTAAAGCATTGTAGCATCTAGAGCCTTCTTTTCTTCTTCAACTATTTATTCTTGCATAATAGCTAGTTAGAGCTCTGCATCTCTTTCAGTAGATGCTATAGAAAATATTTCAGCACTTGTTTCTAAGGTTGATTGATTACAGTTTGGCATCGAACTTTGCCTTCTATAGCTTTTCTTTAGACACAGATTTGACAACTTTAAGCACCATTTCATTAGATCTATCTTCTCTCACTATGCTTGGTTGTTGGTTTTCCCTTCAAACAATTTGTATCCCCTAAAGTCATTGTAAAGTTTGACGTTTACGTATGAAATAGGGACTAGTTCAAGTTCAGTCTGAGGTTAAGATCTTTAGGGCAACAACCAATCAATTGAGTCCCTTTTTGGTCTACTCAGATGTTGATGCAATTTGTTGAAAATATTAGTTAAGAGTTGAGGTGTTGCAACAGTCTCCACTATCTTTTTGGTCACTGGCAGTTGCCTGTCTTAGCTCCTCTTCACTTATCAAGGTCTTCAGAGATTCAACTATAACTTCTTTAGGGATTTCTTCAGAAGCCTATCCTTTAAGGGTGGCAACCTATTTTATAGGTTCTTCCTATGCCTTCTTTTTCATGACCTTCTCTGGTTTTTCTCTTATCTTAGCATTTTGTAAGAGAGTGTTGCTTGGTCTTGGTAATTGCACCAACTTTGCCCTTGCTGGGAGTGGGTGAACCAGGCTTAGGTATTGGTTGGGAGGGAGGGCTACGGACAGTGAGCGTACAAGGGTAGGTGTTTATAGGATTTCCACCTCAGATGATGGTGTGGCTGGTGTAGGTTGGGAAGGTTCAGGGTTCTAAACAGGTTGGGATGATGATGATAAAGATATATGTGTTGTTAAAGATTGGGAAGGTTTGATTCTAATGGTTGGTTTCTTGGGTTTGGGTGCATGGTATGAGTCAGAGTCTAAACTCTTTCTCTTTTTGTGGTCAAATGAAGGTTGGGTTCTTGGCATTTTGGTTGATGATGGGGGTTGAAATTTAGATGATGGAGGGTGGTCTTTTCTTTTGGTTGGTAGTCTGTGTCTTGGTTGGCTAGGCTTGGCTTCCTCCCCTTGCGTCTATTGAGAAGACGCTCCAAACTTAAGGTCCAAAGGGTTAGCTTGAGTTCCTATCATTTGATTAGCATCAGACAAAGGAGTCTCAATCACCTCATTCTTAACTTTCTTCTTTATGTGCCTTTGCATATACTCAAGGGAATTTTTAAGCAACTCCCATCTTCACAAAGGTAGTCCCCTTTAGCTGAGGGGCTCCAAATGATGGCTCCATCAAAGAAACCTCCACTCCAACAAGCGTTAGGATATGGGTGAAGAAAATTCCATAAGGAATATGGTTCTTATTCACCTTGGGGTTGAACCTATCCTTGAACACGAAATTTTGTGCTCTAAATGAGCTTTGAAATCTGAAGTTTAATATTCAAATCATCAAAGTTGAAAAAAAAATGCACACACATGACCTCTATTTATAGCCTAAGTGTCACACAAAATTGGAGGGAAATTCAAATTTCACTTGAATTTGAAATTGAATTTGTGGAGCCAAACTTTGGAGCCAAAATTTCACTAATTATGATTAGTGAATTTTAGTTATGGTTCAGCCCACTAATCCAAGATCAATTCCAAGATTCTCCACTAAGTGTGCTTAGGTGTCATGAGGCATGAAAAGCATGAAGGACATGCACAAAATGTGACTATATGATGTGGCAATGGGGTGTAGTAAGCAAATGCTCACCTCCCCCTCTAAAATTTAATTGGATTGGGCTTCTACCAATTCAATTAAATTTATTTCCAACCACACACATCAAATATCCACTTAGTGCATGTGAAATTACAAAACTACCCCTAATACAAAAACTAGTCTAGGTGCCCTAAAATACAAGGGCTGAAAAATCCTATATTTCTAGGGTACCCTACCTACATTATGGAGCCCTAAATACAAGGCCCAAAAATAATGAAACCTTAATCTAATATTTACAAAGATAAGTGGGCTCGTACTTAGCCCATGGGCCCGAAATCTACCTTAAGGCTCATAAGAACCTTAGGGCCTTCTCTTGCATCTTTGGCCCAATCTACTTGGAGTTTTCTATCCAATGCCCTTGCGGGGTAGGATTGCATCACTATGTTGAACAACACATTGTGGATCATCTGACACTTGTAGGTCAGGTTGGCTATCCTTAAGAAGGTGTTGAGAGCCTTCTTGTCACCTTTGTCTGGGTAAGGCTTTCCATAAAGCAGCTTTTCCACAATTTCTTGGGTTATCTCCTTCTCCCAGTCTTTGCTCATAGTCTAACCATCCAAAGCACACCCAGACGCAACAATAATGGTGGTTGGAGAGATCACCACCCGTTTCTCAACATCATTCCCCTTGATGCTGACTCCATCTTGCTTATTCCTCAGAAGAGGGCATATGGGCCATAATCTCAGGTACATAACTTCTCCAAAAAGGATGTCCAACCAACCCTTCCAAAAAGTCCCTTCATGTCAAAGCCTTCTTCCTTCAGATTTTGAAAGTTTATCCACTTCTCAATTATAAACCAGTCTTCAGGGAAAACTTGAATGGCATCTTCAACATTGTTGATGACGGGAATGTTGGAGGACTTGCTCACAAAGAGTTTTGAAGAAAAGGAAAGAAGAGCAAGTTTTGAAGTTTTATGAATTCTCGGACAATGATTTGCACAAGCAAAAATACTTCTAATAGTTAAAAAATTCCAAGAGCTTCTCCAAGTGCCTGCGTTTTTCTTTTATAGTTTTTCAAAAAGAAAACGAGAAAGAGAGATTGATGTAATAAATCAAATGTCATCAAATATTTTGAAAACTATTTTTCAATCATGGCAAGAATTATGACGCACGTTTCTCAATAAAAACTTAAATGTTTTTGTCTTTGTGAACACATTTGCTCTTTCGTCTATATACTTCAACAAAGATTAGTCCAACAAATTAATGATAAGAAAATAAGACGATGTGATTGTCTTAAAATAAGTATTTCATTAATTTGATAAACTTATCATATTTAAATATTCCCTTATAAAAATGAAGCATTCTTAAAACAAAGGCTTAGTGAAGATATTAGCATATTGATGATCTATGTCTACAAACTTTATATCAAAAAACACCTTTTTGCACATAATCACAAATGAAATGATATATTATCTCAATATGCTTGGCCTTTGAATATTGTATGGGAATTTTAGATAGGTCGGTTCCACTAGTATTGTCACAATATAATGGTATATTGTTTTCAAAACTAGAGTAATCTTCTAGCTGATACTTTATCTATAACAACTGTGAACAATAGCTTACAATAAACACATATTCAGCTTCAACTATAGGTAGAGCAATGAATTTCTATTTTTTGCTTGCCCAAGATATTAGACAAGGTCCAATATAATGACATCCTTCATTTGGGCTTTTTCTTTCCACTCCATCTCCTACATAGTCTGCATCACAGTATCCTACTAACCTAAAATCTTGATTCTTTTTATAAAACAAACATTGGTTAGTGGTACCTACTGGATATCATAAGATCCTTTTTATAGCTTTTAGAAGTGATTCTCAAGGATCAAATTGAAATCAAGCACACAGACATACACTATGCATAATATCAGGTCTACTTGAGGTTAGACACAAAAGAGATCCAATCATACCTCTATAGAGTGCCTGATCGACTAGTTTACCTGATTCATCTTTGCTTAGAGGATTGGAAGCATGCATAAGAGTTTTCATAGGCTTAGCATCTTCCATTTTAAAACTTCTTTAGAATTTCCTGAGTGTACTTATATTGGTGGATGTAGATTCCTTTGCTATCTTGCTTGATTTGATTCCCTAGAAAGAACTTAAGTTCTCCCATCATGCTCAACTCAAACTTACTCTTCATAATATCATAAAAGTCCTTCACAAAGATTGATTAGTAGGTCTGAAGATAATATCATCATCATATATCTGAACTATAATGAAATCCTTGACAACTTTTCTTCTAAAGAGAGTTGTATCTACTTTGCCTCTCACAAAGCCATTTTCTAAAAGAAAAAAGCTCAGTCTTTCATACCAAGCACCAAGTGCCTATTTCAAACCATAGAGAGCATTTTTTAGTTTTAAAACATGGTTTGGAAGTGTATGATCTTCAAAGCCAAGGGGTTGTCTAACATACACTTCCTCTTCAATAAAGCCATTTAAAGAAGCACTTTTAATATTTATGTGAAAAATCTTTATGTTTTTATGAGTAGCAAAGGCAAGCATGATTCTTATAGCTTGAAGTCTAGCAACAAAAACAAAGGTTTAAGTGAAATCAATATCTTCTTGTTAGTTATAGCCTTGAGATATTGACCTAGCTTTTTTTCTTACCACCTTTCGTTGTTCATCCAGTTTATTTCAAAATACCCATATTTTTCCAATAATATCTTGTTATTAGGTTTGGGAACAAGAGTTCATACATTATTTCTAGTAAATTGGTGAAGCTCTTCTTCTATAGCAATGATCCATTCATCATCTGTCAGGGTTTCTTCTATGGTCTTGGGCTCTATTTTAGACACAAGAGCACTTGAAATAACATCTTTGAATGATGATCTAATCTTGACTCCTTCAGTCTAATCTCAAACAATATGATCTTATGGATGATAATGGACAAACTTCCAGTCCTTCACCTGAGGCTTATGATTTGAAGATTCTTCAAGTTGAGGAAGAATTTCTTCAAACAGTTTGATCTCTCTTTCTTTAGGAGGTACAAATAGTCTTATCTCTGCATATCTACAAAATCATCCTCAAGATCTGATAGTTTTTTATCAAACGTTAGTCCATCATAAAATTTAACATGAATGGATTCTTCTACAACTAGTTCTAGTGTTAAAAACCCTATATGCTTTAGATGTATCAGAAAATCCAAGAAAAATCCCTTTATCCACTTTAAATCAAACTTAGCAAGTTGATCTTTAGTGTTGAGGATAAAACACTCACATCCAAATGGATGAAAGTATAAAAAGCTGGGTCTTCTTCCTCTCTATAAGCATATGGAGTCTTTTTTATCAATGATATGATCAATATTCTGTTATGAACATAGCATGTTGTATTAATTGCCTCTTCCCATAACTGTTTTGGAAGTAAGTTTTCACAGAGCATGGTTCTAGCTATCTCTTGCAAAGTTCTATTTTTCCTTTGAACTACCCCATTTTGTCGAGGTCTCCTTGGTGAAGAGAAGTTGTGGAAAATACCATTCTTTTTCATAGAATGATCTGAACTCAGCATTTTCAAACTTAGTTCCATGGTCACTCTGTGAAAACCTACTTCCTAAACAGTTATGGCCATGGAATTGAGTTTTAAAATGCTGAGTTCATATTATTCTATAAAAGAGTTCAACATGAAAAAGGTTTTTGCATCTTAAACCTTTTTCAGCATTTGCAAAATCCTTTTTCATGTTGAACTCTTTTATAGAATATTTCAAAGACCTAGAAATACCCTTGCTTATGAGCAAGGAAGTATACCCAAGTATATCTTGAACAATCATCAACTATGACAAAGCCATACTTCTTTCCTCCCAGACTCAACATTCTAGTTGGTTCAAATAGATTTATGTGCAACAGTTGTAACAGTCTGGAAGTGGAAACAATATCATTATAATTAAAAGAGGCTTTAATTTGTTTCCCTTCCTGACATGTTTCACAGAGAATATGACTTTTCCAATAGATCTTAGGCAATCCTTTCACTAAATGCTTTTTGGATAGTTTTGAAATATGTTTTAAGTTGACATTCCCAAGTCTTTTATGCTAAAGCCATCTTTTTTCTTCTCTGGATAACAAACATGTTACATTCTGTTGGCTAAGATCTATTAGATCAATCTCATATAGATTTTTGTGTCATCTGGTAGTAAAGAGAGACTTGTCATATTCTATCTTGATTGTACACTTGTCTTTATTGAAGGAAACAATATAACCACTATCACAAAACTGACTTATGCTAAGTAGGTTATACTTCAGACCTTCAACATATAAGACATTGTCTATAGAGGATAGAGAAGGATACCAATTTTACCTATACCAGAGATCTTTCCCTTACCTATGCCTCCAAAGGCAACTGCACCTCCTTCATGTGGCTTTAGGTCTAGGAACATAGACCTTTCCACTGTCATGTGTTGTGAGCATTCACTATCCAAGTACCATCTTAAACACTAGTGTTTTCCTACTAAGGATATCTACAACAGACACTATTTGAGATTTTGGTACCCATATCTTTTTGGGTCAAAAATAATTAGTACCCTTAGACATATATTTCTTCTTATGGGTGCATTTGAACTTGGAATGTCCAAATTTACCACAGAAGTCACATTTGTCTGTAGCAGACTATGATTTGTCTGTAGCAGACTATGACTTAGAGGAAGGAATTTGTTCCCTTTTCAAAGCCTAGGCTTGACTTATCATAGGGATGCTGATGGAATTTCAAAAGAGCGATAAGAGCCTTTGAACTTTAAAGGTACTTCCCCAAGTCATTAGTAAGATATGTTACTTTTTCCCTTAGTTTTTCAACAATGGAAGTTTCATCAGTCTTACTAGCTAGGCTCAAACTCTTTTCTAGAGTCTCGATCTTCTTTTTTAGACCCTCATTTGATTTCTTTAATTCAATGTTTTCAAATGCAAAAACTTTGAATTTTTATTTAAAATTTTTACACTGAAGGGAAATCATATGTTAGTTCTAAAGAAGAAGATCATAAGGCATATCATTTTCATCGTCTGATGAAGCACAAGAAGAGGTATAGGATTCAGGACAAGTTCTTATCTCAACATTATCATTTGTATCTGCCATGAGACAAATATTGGCTTGTTCATCATCTGAAATGCTATTCTTCTCACTATTTGAGTCATTACAGGTGCCCATCATACTTTTCTTCTTCTTGTCCTCAGAGTATCTTTACTTCTTTAGTTGGGGACATTCAACCTTCATATGTCGAGGCTTTCTGCACTCAAAGCAAATGATCTAATTGCTTTCCTCCTTGTTGTTCTTTTTAAATCTAGAATCTTTATGTCTAGAGGAGTTTGAAACTTTCCTTTATTTTTCATCATTTGTTTTAACTTCCTAGAAATAAGGGTCGCTTCATCATTTGTGGATCCATCAGATTCCTACATCTACACTTTTAGAGCTTTAGACTAGCTCTTTTTTCTTCTCTTCTGAAACATGTCTCTTCAAAATTAATGGTAGCATAATTTTTCTTTTGAAGGTGGATGTCATGGACTCTCAAGATGCCTAAGAACTCATTCCATGCAAGGTTTTTTTTAGATCTCATGCTTTCCACACCTTGAGAAAGCTATCCAGCACCTTCAAGTTTATCTGAGCCTTAAAGTATATTTGTCCAAGAGCCTCTAGATTGTTTAGAAGAACTTGAAAACTTCCTGATGTAAGCTCCATTGGAGCTTCTAGGCCTAGTATCTTCTTCATCAATGGATTCCTTTGCTTCTTAGAAGATGAATGGCAGCGGAATGGAGAAGGAAGAGAGAGAGGAGATGCAACTTCAAGGAGAAGATGAGTCTAGAAGAAGCTCACTACCATAGGAGGTCATGGATAAGAGCTTGGAGGAAGAAGGAGATGAATAAAGGGAGAGGAAGAGAAGAGCATGAAATTTTGTTCTCTAAAAGAGCTCTAAAATCTGAAGTTTAATTTTCAAATGATCAAAGTTGAAAAAATGCACACACATGACCTCTATTTATAGCCTAAGTGTCACACAAAATTGGAGGGAAATTTGAATTTCAATTCAAATTTCACTTGAATTTGAAATTGAATTTGTGGAGCCAAACTTTGGAGACAAAATTTCACTAATTATGATTAGTGAATTTTAGTTATGATTCAGCCCACTAATCCAAGATCAATTCCAAGATTCTCCACTAAGTGTGATTAGGTGTCATGAGGCATGTAAAGCATGAAGGACATGCACAAAGTCTGACTATATGATGTGGCAATGAGGTGTAGTAAGCAAATGCTCACCTCCCCCTCTAAAATTTAATTGGATTGGGCTTCTACCAATTCAATTAAATTTATTTCCCAACACACACATCAAATATTCACTTAGTGCATGTGAAATTACAAAACTATCCCTAATACAAAAACTAGTCTAGGTGCCCTAAAATACAAGGGCTGAAAAATCCTATATTTCTAGGATACCCTACCTACATTATGGAGCCCTAAATACAAGGACCAAATATAATGACATCCTAGTCTAATATGTACAAAGATAATTGGACCCAACCTTGGCCCATGGGCTCAGAAATTTATCCTGAGGTTCATGAGAACCCTAGGGTCTTTTTCAGCAGCTCTAGCTCAACCTCTTGGAGCCTCTTGCTCATGGCTCTAGTGACTGGTCCCTTCCTAGTGAGGATTGCATCATCCCCTCCCCCTTGAAGAGGATTTGACCTCAAATTTTTTAGTTCCTCCTCCTCAATATCAGCTCCACTTGCAAAAGGAATTAAATCAGAAATGTTAAAAGTGGTGTTGACTCCATACTCTTTTGGGAGGTCCAACCTATAGGCATTGTTATTGATCCTCTCCAAAAACCTGAAAAGGTCCATCCCCTCTAGGGCTAAGCTTGGATTTCCTTTTAGTAGGGAATCTATCCTTCCTAAGATAGAGCCAAACCCAGTTACCGTCATTAAGAACTAGCTCTTTTCTTCCTCTATTGCCTTTAGTTGAATACACCTTTGTTTGATTCTCTATTTGGTTCTTAACCCTCTCATGCAACTTCTTTACAAACTCTGATTTAGATTCCCCTCCTTTATGTATAAAAGAAGTGTGCAGTGGGAGGGGAATGAGGTCTAACGATGTTAGGGGATTAAACCCATAGACAACCTCAAAAGGGGACTACTTGGTGGTTCTATGAACCCCCCTGTTGTAGGCAAATTCTACATGAGGAAGATATTCATCCCAAGACTTATGGTTACCTTTCAAAAGAGCCCTTAAAATGGTGAATAAAGACCTATTCACTACCTTTGTTTGCCCATCATTTTATGGATGACAAGTGGTCAAGAAAAGAAGTTTAGTTCCTAGCTTAGCCCATAAGTTTTTCCATAAGTGGCTAAGGAACATAGCATCTCTATCTGACACAATGGTCCTAGGCAAACCATGGAGTCTCACAACTTCCCTGAAAAAGAGTTTTGAGATGTGGGAAACATCATCCACCTTGTGGCATGGTATAAAGTGTGCATCTTGCTAAACCTATCCACCACCACAAAGATAGAGTCTACACCTCTTTAGGTTCTAGGAAGCCCAAGGACAAAGTCCATACTAATGTCTACCCAAGGTGTAGAGGGGATGGGTAAGGGTGTGTATAGCCCATGAGGCATCACCCTAGACTTGGCTTGTAAACAAGCCACACACCTAGTGCAATTCTTATGGACATCTTTCTTTATATGGGGCCAATAAAAATTTTCTTTGAGTAAGACAAGGGTCTTGTCTATCCCAAAGTGGCCCATGAGCCCACCCTCATGGCTCTCTTTCAGAAGTAATTTCCTAATGGATCCTTGGGGTATGCAAAGTTTTCCCTCTTTGAACAAATACCCCTCAGCCAAATAGAATCCATCTTGGGCCTTTTTCCACAACTCTCGTAAATGGGAGAGAAATGTTCATCTAAAGCATACAAGTCCCTAATATTATCAAATCCTAAAATTTGAGCTCCTAAGGAGCAAAACAATGTGTGTCTCCTAGAGAGGGCATCAGCTACCACATTTGTTTTCCCTTTTTGTATTTTATAACATATGGAAATTGCTCTAGGTACTCTACCCATTTTGCATGCCTCTTGTTTAACTTGCTTTTCCCTTTAATGTACTTAAGTGATTGATGATCACTATGAATGACAAATTCCTTGGAAACAAGGTAATGTTCCCAAGTTTGGAGGGCTCTTATTAAGGCATAAAGCTTTTTATCATAGGTGGGGTAGTTGAGGGTGGCATTATGAAGTTTTTCACTAAAATAAGCAATATGGTGCCCACCTTGTAACAATACAGCTCCAACTCCCACTCCAGAGGCATCACATTCTAGCTCAAAAGTTTTAGAAAAGTTAGGAAGAGCTAGAACAGGTGCCCTAGTAAGATTTTCTTTGAGAAAAGCAAAGGCTTGCTCTTGTTTTTCACCCCAGGTAAATGCCACATTCTTCTTCACCAACTCATTGAGAGGTGATGCAATTGTAGAGAAATTAGGAACGAACCTTCTATAGAAGCTTGCTAACCCATGGAAGTTCCTAATATCTCCCACACTTTTTGGGGTGGGCCATTCTTGGATGGCCTTGATTTTCTCAGGGTCCACTTGGACCTCATTTCTACCAACTACAAACCCTAAGAAAACTATATTATCTACACTAAAAGTACACTTCTCTATATTTGCATAGAGGGTGTTTTTCCTAAGAACTGAAAGAACTTGCCTGTTGTTTAGCCTTCCATAGTCATCACAAATAGAAGAACAAAAAAAATTGCACAAGAGAGAGAAGAACAGAGTTGAAGAGATGAATAAATACAAAGAACAAGTAAGAGAAAAAGAGAGAGAAGAGTTTGATCTAAAACTTGCACTAGAAGTTTCTAAAAATGGGTTTTTTTTACAAAAATGACTTTAACTAACTAACTAACTAACTAACTCTGAAAATATACTAAGTAGAAAAATATATACTCTAACTAAGAAGAAGTAATGGGTGGGCCCTAATTAGGCCCACTTAATCTCTCCAATTAAGCTAATTACAGAATGCAACGTCCCAAAATTCGCAGCCCAAAATCCAAGTGCAGAGGCTCTAACTTCCAAGCCCAAAATGACCCTCAAAACAGCATAATTGGCCCAAGCTCATCTCTGGTAAAATCGTTTCTCTTTTCCTTATATTTCTAGGGACTACTTATATGCTATATTTGGAGTTCTATAGCATCCTATAGGTCTTACACAAGGAAAATATGTCAAATAAGCACAAAGTCCAAAAAATGAGCAATAATTACCAATTAAGCTCAATTATTTGCCTAAGAATAAAATTGAATTAAGTTGATAAAATGAGAGCCAAAAAAATGTAAAATAAGCAAAGAATAATAGGAAAATAATAAAGAAAATTTTCTATCAAATTTCCCCACACTTATCTTTTGCACTCTAGGAAAAACTAAAAGAAAGACTAAGAAAGATCAAGCTAAAGTAAAACCACAAACTAAAAGAAAGGTATGGACAAGGCACACATATTTTTCAATTGATCCTAACAATGAACAAAAGTGAGAAAGATGGAAAATGGAGGAATGGTATCAAGGTAACAAGCAATCCATGAACACATGATCACAAAATGCAAAGTAGTAAAGTAATCAAGTCAAATTTAAGAATGCACCAAGGTGATCAAAATCTCTCTAAGAATATTACTCAAACTCACCAAATGTGTATGGGTTTGTGTTTACACTCAAGCACCACATGCAACTAGCACACCCAAATTTTGACAAGACTCTAATACATTCAACTTGAACTACAATGCATCAAAAGATCAAAAGCGCTTTTATTGGGTTGTAATGTATGGCTTAGGTAAGGGTCGATATGAGAAAGATATTTAGGCTAAAAATAAGAGAAAAGAGGGGCAATGGGGAGTAATCAAACAAGCAAAAAGCGGGGCAGAAATGAAAAAAAAAACAAAGTGGAGATCAAAAAAATTAAAATTAAAAGAACTTACAAGAATGAAAATAAATCACAACAAACTTTATTGCATTTCTTTTCTTTTTTGTTTTGTACACTTTTTTATTTTTCATTTTATACTCTCTTTCATTTTTTAATTTTTCCTTTGTTTCTATTTTTTTATTTCTTTTTCTTTTTCTCTCTTTTTTTTTCTTTTTTCAACAAATCAAAAGAAAATGAAATGAAAAAAACAAAGGAACATACATGAAAATCAAAATAAAAATGCCACACACTTGTTTGAAATTCACTCCCAAAACAATTTCAAAGCCCCTTTTCTCCCTTAAGTGTAGGACAAACATGGTTTTCCAGTTTTTGGCTTGTAATGAGTTACAAAATGAAAGAAGGAGTTAAAGGCTCAAAGAGGGTGGCAGTGGATATCAATGCAAGGTAGGTTTATTTGGCTGGTAGCTAAAAGAAATAAGGCCTAAATCATCTCAATCAATGCATGTGCAACAAGGAATAACAAGAAAGGCAAGGCAAAACCTAAAGTAATCTAGCACAAGGGTGAAATCACACATGAAAGACATGAATGGAATAGTGGAATCCATCCGCAAATCAAGTCATGAAACCTTTCAACTAAAAATGGTACATCTCTCACAATTTATACAAGTTAGAAATCCTATGAGAAACATGAAAAAGTTCCAAAATCATCAAAAACATCATAACAGTAAAAACAACTACTAAATCTTTTTTTAACAGTAAAAATTGTAAAATAGTAAAACAAAACAAATATAGCAAAACAAAAAATAGAAACAACAACAAAAATAGACAAAAACAACAAACAACTATTGAAAATAGAAAACAAATACAGAAAACAAACTAAAATAGCAACAGAAACAGAAAACAAATATAGAATACAGACTATAGAAAAACAGACAATACAAAAAACAACATATTTTTTGTTTTCTAAACCTTTTCCCTCGCACTTGAAGTGCACATTGTCCTCAATGTAAGCATGCAATGAAAAGAGGCAACATATAAACGAAGGGAGGAAAAAACTCCTCAAGTGCCTTTCATGGCACATCATCACATAAGATTGGCAAGACCAAAGAGAGGTCCACCACAAACTCTTCCTCCACTTGAGGGCTCTCATGAAAAAGCTAGAGTCAGTGATCACTCACTTTGAAGACTTTGCCGATAACTTCATTTTTAATCTCAACTGCACCATGGGAAAAAACATTAGTAATAACAAAAGGTTCATCACATCTTGATCTAAGTTTACTAGTAATAAGCTTGAGGTGAGAGTTAAACAAGAGCACTTTTTGGCCAATATGGAACTCCTTCCTAAGAATCCTAGAATCATGAAAACTCTTCACTTTCTCCTTGTAAATCTTGGAGTTCTCATACACTTTTAAGAGGATCTCCTCAAGTTCTTGCAAATGGAGCTTTCTTTCCATACCCGCTTCATCAAATGTCATGTTACAACTCTTCACTTCCCAATAAGCATAGTGCTCAATCTCCACCGGATGGTGGCATGCCTTACAAAAAACCACCCTATAGGGAGACATCTTCCAAGGTGTTCGGTAAGTGGTCCTGTAAGCCCATAGAGCATCATCAAGTAGCCTGCTCCAGTCACTCCTATTGGGTTGCATTACCTTCTGCAACACTTGCTTGATCTCTCTATTGAAAACCTCTACTTGCCCATTAGTTTAGGGATGATAAGCTGTAGCAACTCTATGCACAACCCCTTACTTCTGGAGCAAGGATGCCAAGTGATGCAATCCTACCCCGCAAGGGCATTGGATAGAAGACTCCAAGTAGATTGGGCTAGAGATGCAAGAGAAGGCCCTAGGGTTCTCATTAGCCTTAGGGTAGATTTCGGACCCATGGGCTAAGTATGAACCCACTTATCTTTGTACATATTAGATTAAGGTTTCATTATTTTTGGGCCTTGTATCTAGGGCTCCATAATGTAGGTAGGGTACCCTAGAAATGTAGGATTTTTCAGCCCTTGTATTTTAGGGCACCTAGACTAGTTTTTTGTATTAAGGGTAGTTTTGTAATTTCACATGCATTAAGTGAATATTTGATGTGTGTGTTGAAAAATAAATTTAATTGAAATGGGAGAAGCCCAATCCAATTAAATTTTAGAGCGGGGGGGGGGGTGAGCATTTGCTTGCTACACCCCATTGCCACATCATATAGTCACACTTTGTGCATGTCCTTCATGCTTTACATGCCTCATGACACCTAAGCACACTTAGTGGAGAATCTTGGACTTGATCTTGGATTAGTGGGCTGAACCATAACTAAAATTCACTAATCATAATTAGTGAAATTTTGGCTCCACAAATTCAATTTCAAATCCAAGTGAAATTTGAATAGAAATTCAAATTTCCTTCCAATTTTGTGTGACACTTAGGCTATAAATAGAGGTCATGTGTGTGCATTTTTTTCAACTTTGATCATTTAAATATTAAACTTCAGATTTCAGAGCTCTTTTAGAGCACAAAATTTCGTGCTCTTCTCTTCCTCTCCCTTTATTCATCTCTTTCTTCCTCCAAGCTCTTATCCATGGCCTCCTATAGTGGTGAGCTTCTTCTAGACTCATCTTCTCCTTGAAGTGGCGTCTCCTCTCTCTCTTCCATCTCCATTCCGTTGTCATTCATCTTCCAAGAAGCAAAGGAATCCATTGATGAAGAAGATCCCACCAAGGTCTTGTTACGGAAGTGGATCCCTTGGTCATTGATAATGACTCTAGGCACACCAAACCTGCAAAAAAATGTTAGATCTCTCAAAATCCACAACAACTTTAGAATCATTAGTTCTGGTGGCCTTAGCTTCAACCTATCTAGAAACATAATAAAAAAGAAGGATATATGAAAAACCATGAGAAAAAACAAATGCACCCACAAAATCAATACCTCAAACACCAAAAATCTCACATAAAATTGTAGAAGGATATGTGATATGAAGTTTTGATGATGCCAAAGATGAATGCTATTCAATTTTGATCCAAGTCAAGAATCAAGAAATTCAAGAAGAACGATGAACTTAGTCCATAGGATGTTAAAAGAATTTCTTAGATGATGTTGCACAGGTTTGGCTGAGGAAAATATCTTACAAAGCGTTTTAGTAAAACTGTATTTTCAAAATAAGATGTTTTTCTCTCTGGTAATCGATTACCATAGGATGTAATCGATTACCAGTAGCTAAATGTTTTTAAAACAATTTACAAATTTTGAATTTGAATTTTAAACTGTGTAATCGATTATACAATGGGTGTAATTGATTATTAGAAGTTAAAACTATTTTTAATAACTCTTAGAAATTTGAATTTAAATTTTAAAAGTCTGTAATCGATTACAACAGTTGTGTAATCGATTACCAAACATGAAAATTTCAAATTTCAAGTCTGAAGAGTCATAACTCTTCAAAAACTAATTGTCTAATTGATTACCACATTTATGTAATCGATTACTAGTAAGGAAATTTTAAAAATAACTCCCAAAAGTCACAATTGTTCAAAATATTTTTGAATGGCCACTAAAGGCCGATAAATAAGTGACTTGGGGTTCGAAATTAAGATTGAGAGTTTTTCATAACCAAAATTGTCTTATCCTTTCAAAAAGAGCCTTGGCCAAACACTTGCAAAATCTATAACGATTCTTGTGTTATCTTCATATTGTAATATTCTTCTCTTCAAGAGAGAAAATATCTTCTTACTCAAAGCAAACATTTGTTGTTTAAGAGACTCTGAGTCTCTTAAGTTGTAAGGATTTCTGAACACAAGGGAAGGGTGTCCCTGTATGGTTCAGACTTTGTAAAAGGATTATTACAAGATAGTGAAAATCTCAAGCGGGTTGCTTAGGGACTAGACGTAGGCACAAGGCGTGGCCGAATCAGTATAAAAACTGAGTTTGCATTCTCTCTTCCCTTAAACTTCTTTAATTTATTGCGATTTATCTTTTGCTTTGAAGAAGTTTATTTTGAATTGTTCTTTAATTAATTCATATTAAGGGTGCATTTTTTAATACAAGAGAGAGTTAACGTTTTAATTGGGGAAAGTTTTTTTATCTTAATTCAACCCCCCTCTTAAGAAATTGAGGCCACTTGTCTAACAAGTGGTATCAGAGCCTCATTCTTGTATAAAGTTTAGAAACTTCAAGAATAATGGCCTCATCAAACTATTTATTTCTCGAAGGGAATTCTATAAATAGGCCTCCTTGTAGATGCAATTGCCTTTGATGTTTTGATGATGATCATGATGATGTGTTACAATTGATGCAAATGGGCTTTTCAAGATTAAATTCAAGACAATACTTCAAGATTACAAGTCACAACATCAAGATGATCACTAGAATATTAGGAAGGGAATTCCTAATTGAATTAGCAAAGGTTTGGCCAAGTGATTTAAATTAAAAAAGTGTTTCTCAAAGGTTTTACTCTCTGGTAATCGATTACCAGAGGATGTAATCGATTACCAGTGGCCAAATACGTTTTATAACAGCTACAAAAATTTGAATTCGAAATTTTAGACTGTGTAATCGATTACACAATTTTGGTAATCGATTACCAGCAGTTAGTAAACGTTTTAATTCAAATTTTAACAGCTGTAATCGATTACACAATTACTGTAATCGATTACCAGACAGGATTTTCAGAAAAATAATTCTAAGAGTCACAACTTTTCAAAGGCTTTATTCATGACCACCATTGGTCTATATATATGTGACTTAAACACGAATTTGCTCAGAGTTTTTCAGAACAACAAGTGTTTATCCTCTCAAAGAGCAAATTCATTTTATCCTCTTAAGAATTCCTTGGCCAATTCAATTGCAATTCATTAAGGAATTATTTGAGTGCTCAATCTGTAAAATCCATCTCTTTCTAGAGAGATTTATTCTTCTTCTTCTTCTCATTCTCTAAGGGATTAAGAGATCGTGAGTCTCTTGTTGTAAAGGAATTCTAAACACAAAGGAAGGATTTTCCTTGTGTGTTTAGAACTTGTAAAAGGAATTTACAAGATAGTGGAACTCTCAAGCGGGTTGCTTGGGGACTGGACGTAGGCACAAGGGTGGCCGAACCAGTATAAAACTGAGTTTTCATTTTCTCCTCCCTTAATCTCCTTTATTTATTATTGTTTTATATTCATATTCAAATTGTTTTATTTGAATAAATATTTAAGAAGATTGTCATTAAGGGAATTCATAACTTGAGTAAAAAGTGAAATAGATTTTTTAATTAGGGGAAGTAGTTTGGAATATCTTGATTCAACCCCCCCCCCCCTTCTTAAGATATCTGAGGCCACTTGTCTAACAAGTGGTATCAGAGCTTCATTCTTGTATAAAGTTTATAAGCTTCAAGAAAAACATGGCCTCAGCAAATTCCTTATTTCCAGAAGGGAATTCTATCGATAGACCTCCAATCTTTAATGGAAAGGGTTACCACTACTGGAAAACCCGAATGCAAATTTTTATTGAGGCAATAGATCTAAATATCTGGGAATCCATAGAAATAGGGCCTTATATACCCACCACAGTAGAAAGAGTTTCAATAGATGGTAGTTCATCAAGTGAAAGCATAACCATAGAAAAACCTAGAGATAGATGGTCTGAAGAGGATAGAAAACGAGTACAATACAACTTAAAAGCCAAAAACATAATAACATCTGCCTTGGGAATGGATGAATATTTCAGGGTTTCAAATTGTAAGAGTGCTAAGGAAATGTGGGACACTCTTCGATTAACACATGAAGGAACTACAGATGTTAAAAGATCTAGGATAAATGCACTAACTCATGAGTATGAATTATTTAGAATGAATGCAAATGAAAATATTCAAAGCATGCAAAAGAGATTTACACACATAGTAAATCATCTAGCAGCCTTAGGCAAAGAATTTCAAAATGAGGATCTCATAAACAAGGTGTTAAGATGTTTAAGTAGAGAATGGCAACCCAAAGTAACGGCCATTTCTGAATCAAGAGATTTGTCTAATATGTCCCTTGCCACTTTATTTGGAAAGTTTCAGGAACACGAGATGGAACTATTGAGATTACATCAACACGAAGAAAACGACAAGAAAAAGAAAGGAATTGCTCTTAAAGCATCATCCTCAATTCAAGAAAAAAGTGATCAGGATAATGATCCAGATGATGATGATGATCTAAGTTTGTTTGTAAGAAGATTCAACAAGTTTCTTAAAGTAAGAGGAAATCAGAGGCGACCCAATTTTAAATCAAAGAGAAGGACTGAAAATTCATCCTCTACTTTAAAATGCTTTGAATGCAATCAACCTGGACATCTGAGGGTTGATTGTCCCATCTTCAAGAAAAAGATGGAAAAATCTGAAAAGAAAAATCATAGTGAAAAGAAACTGAAGAAAGCATACATCACATGGGATGAAAATGATTTGGAATCCTCTGAAGATTCTGAAAATGAAGAGATAAATCTCTGCCTTATGGCTAAAAGTTACGAAAGCGATGAAGAGGTAACATCTTCAAATAACTTATCTATTTCTTTTGATGAATTGCAAGATGCATTTGCTGATTTGCATAAAGAATCAATTAAACTTGCAAAATTAGTTTCATCATCAAAGAAAACAATTTCAAATTTAGAAAATGAAATTTCGAAATTAAACAAAGAATTAAATCTTCTTAGAAATGAAGTCTCAATTTCTAAAACAAATGAAAAAGTTAATATCTCCACTATTAATGACAAGAAAATAACAGATTCTTGTAGTTGTTGTGATAAATATGTAAAAGAAATTAAAGAGTTGAAAAATTCACTTTCAAAATTTTCATATAGTAGAAATAATTTAGATGTTATATTAAGTAAACAAAGATCTGTGTCTAATAAAAATGGACTAGGGTATAAATCTGAAAAACAACAAAAGTTTCATAAAAACTTTTCCACTTCCACACAAAAATGTAATTCTAATTCTATCACTTGTTTTTACTGTGGAAGAAGAGGACATGACATATCAACTTGCTACTTCAAGAAAAATTACAGTAACATTAAAATGATATGGGTCCCAAAAGGATCCTCAGTTTATACTAACATGCAAGGACCCAATAAAATTTGGGTACCTAAGTCAAAAACTTGATTATGCATGTATCTTTGAGAAAGAAGTGGTACATAGATAGCGGATGCTCAAAACATATGACTGGAGATGCATCAAATTTTACACATATCTCTCCAAAGAAAAGCGGGCATGTAACATATGGTGACAACAACAAAGGTAGAATCCTTGGAGTGGGTAAAATAGGTACAAATTCTTCAAACTCCATTGAAAATGTTCTACTTGTTGAAGGCCTTAAGCACAGCCTGCTTAGTGTTAGTCAATTATGCGACAAAGGCTATCTAGTATCATTTGATTCTCAGAAATGTCTTATAGAACATAAGCATGACATTAATATAAAGCATGTGGAACATAGAGTCAATAATGTTTACATGATAGACTTAAGCATAAAACAAGAAAACAATCATTGCTTTCTTAGTAAAGATGATGATCCATGGTTATGGCATAAAAGAATTGCTCACATAAACATGGATCACTTAAATAAATTAATTTCAAAAGATTTAGTAGTTGGTTTGCCTAAATTGAAATTTGAAAAAGATAAACTATGTGATGCATGTCAAAAGGGCAAACAAACAAGAGTCTCATTCAAACCTAAAAATGTTGTTTCAACCACTCGACCCTTACAGTTATTGCATATGAATCTATTTGGTCCATCTAGAACCATGAGTTTTGGAGGAAATTACTATGCTCTAGTTATAGTTGATGATTTCTCTAGATATACTTGGACATTATTTATTACACATAAAAGTGATTCATTCCAAGCATTTAGAAAACTTGCTAAAGTCATACAAAACAAGAAAAATCTCAAGATTGCATCCATTAGAAGTGATCATGGGGGTGAATTTGAAAATAAAGATTTTGAATTATTTTGTGATGAACATGGTATTGAACATAATTTTTCTGCACCAAGAACCCCTCAACAAAATGGAGTTGTTGAGAGGAAAAATAGGTCATTGGAAGAAATTGCAAGAACTTTATTAAATGATACTTCTCTTCCAAAGTATTTTTGGGCTGAAGCTGTCAATACTGCATGTTACATCATGAATAGGGCCTTGATAAGACCCATTTTAAAGAAAACCCCATATGAGTTGTATAATGGTAGAAAACCTAATATTTCTCATCTACATGTTTTTGGTTGCAAGTGCTTTGTACTTAATAATGGTAAAGATAATCTAGGAAAATTCGATGCAAAATCTGATGAAGGCATTTTTCTTGGATATTCATTACAAAGCAAAGCATATTGGATATATAATAAAAGAACTATGAATATCGAGGAATCCATTCATGTTACCTTTGATGAATCTAATGCTATATTATCAAGAAAGAATATGCTAGATGACATTGCAGATTCTTTAGAACATATGAACATTCATGAACAAAATTCCAAAGGAAATGATAAAGGAAACAATAAAGATCCTCCAGAAGAAGTCAAATCCAATGATGAACTTCCAAGAGAATGGAAAGCTTCAAGAGATCATCCCCTCGACAACATTATTGGTGATATCTCAAAAGGGGTAACAACTAGACATTCTCTTAAAGATTTATGCAATAATATGGCTTTTGTATCCATGATTGAACCTAAAAATATAAAAGAAGCCATAGTAGATGATAACTGGATCATTGCCATGCAAGAAGAACTAAACCAATTTGAAAGAAATAATGTGTGGAAATTAGTAGAAAAACCTGAAAATTATCCTATCATAGGAACAAAATGGGTTTTTAGAAATAAATTAGATGAACATGGTATAATTATTAGAAATAAAGCCAGGTTAGTAGCAAAAGGATATAATCAAGAAGAAGGAATAGACTATGAAGAAACATATGCTCCTGTTGCAAGATTAGAAGCCATTAGAATGCTATTAGCATATGCATCCATAATGGATTTTAAACTTTATCAAATGGATGTTAAGAGTGCCTTTCTAAATGGCTTAATTCAAGAAGAGGTATATGTTGAACAACCCCCTGGTTTTGAAATTCCTGATAAACCAAACCATGTTTATAAATTACAAAAGGCTCTTTATGGTTTGAAACAAGCCCCTAGGGCGTGGTATGAACGCTTAAGCAATTTTCTTCTAGAAAAAGATTTCTCCAGAGGTAAAGTGGATACCACATTGTTCATAAAGAGAAAGCATAATGATATTTTGTTGGTTCAAATATATGTTGATGATATAATTTTTGGATCCACTAATGATTCATTGTGCAAGGAGTTTTCCCTTGATATGCAAAGTGAATTTGAAATGTCAATGATGGGAGAACTAAAGTACTTTCTGGGATTACAAATCAAGCAAACTCAAGAAGGTATATTCATCAATCAATCCAAGTACTGCAAGGAATTGATTAAAAGATTTGGGATGGATAGTGAAAAACACATGTCTACACCGATGAGCACTAATTGTTACTTAGATAAAGATGAATCTGGTCAGTCTATAGACATAAAACAATATCGAGGTATGATCGGATCTCTTCTTTATTTATCTGCTAGTAGACCTGATATTATGTTTAGTGTATGCATGTGTGCTAGGTTTCAATTCAACCCCAAACAATCACATTTAAGTGCAGTAAAGAGAATCATGAGATATCTATTAGGAACAATCAATTTAGGATTATGGTATCCTAAGAATTCAACATGTAACTTAATAGGATATTCTGATTCTGATTTTGTCGGATCTAAAACTGATAGAAAAAGTACAAGTGGAACTTGTCAATTTATTGGATCGGCTCTTGTCTCATGGCATAGTAAGAAACAAAACAGTGTTGCTTTATCTACTGCTGAAGCGGAATATATCTCTGCCGGTAGTTGTTGTGCACAGATTTTATGGATGAAGCAACAATTATCTGACTATGGCATCATTCTTGATCGCATACCTATTAAGTGTGATAATACTAGTGTCATAAATCTATCCAAAAACCCAGTTCAACACTCTAGAACTAAACATATAGAGATTAGACACCACTTTCTTAGAGATCATGTCCTAAAGGGAGATTGTGTATTAGAATTTGTTGATACTAAGAATCAACTTGCTGATATTTTCACTAAACCTCTCCCCAAGGAAGTGTTCTTCTCTATTAGAAGAGAATTAGGTCTCTTAGATGTAAGAGATTTAGAAAAATAGGGATTGATTGGTTGATTGATTGGTTGATTTACTCTTACCTTTTGATTGTAGATTATTTTGTTTGTTTGATCTTGTTTGAATTCTTGTTTTTATGATAGAATTTATGATTTCTTGTATATATAATAATTGAATGATTGAATTTAGTATATTAGGGGTGATAATTAATCATATAGGGTATATTTTAGCATAAACATAGATATTCTCTTAAGAAAATAGCCTAGGATAGGCTCTGGTAATCGATTACCACCCAGTGTAATCGATTACACATGAACATGCAGCCTGTAATCGATTACAAAATCCTGTAATCGATTACCAGAGGGCTTATTGGGCCTGTAATCGATTACCAATACCTGTAATCGATTACAATACGTCTTCTTCTATAAATATTCACGAAATCAGAGCTGTTGCGCAGCCAAAGCCTCCTCCATGTTTTCCTCCATACCTAGAACTTCAAACCTTTGATTCTCACTCAATTCTTCACCAAATCACGTCCCGTAAAGCCCAATCTTCCTCTTTTTTACTCCTCTTTCACTTCCACCGATCAAAATCCACAAAAACTTCATCAAATGGCAGAGCCATTGAAGAAGAGAAAGGGATCATCCTCCACCGCTGCTGCTGTTGCCCATCGCCGCCACGGCCCATCCGGAGCACCCACAGCACCTATTCCTCCTTCTTTGTCATCTCCAAGATCATCAACATTGTTTTCATCCGATGATCAGCGTCTACGGTACCTTTCTCAGTTTTCTTCTAGAATAATCTTAGACCCTAAGTACCTAGACGTAGAATTCTTTAATGATGAAACGTTTGATTGTTATCAAGTGTTTCAAAATTCTGGTCTTGTTGATTTCATGTCATTAAAATTGCCATATTATCCTGAACTTGTAAAGGTCTTCTACTGCAATTTAAAAATTCAGGATGGTATTATTATGTCTGAAGTGCATGGCACTTCTATGGTCATTGATCAGTCACTATTCTTTTCTTTGACTCATTTACCCAGTCAAGGTGCACCTTTTGAGGGCACCATTGTTGATGACTGGAAATTCGATTATTCGAGTCATGATGCTCGTCACATGGTTTGCAATGATCAAGCTGAAATTACCGGTAGATTGTTGGCTGGGTCATTAACTTTTGATAATCGCATCATGCATTATATCATTGTTAGAATTTTGCTTCCTCGGTCTTCAAATTTAGCACAAGCCTCTGAGGAGGATTTGATTCTTATGTGGGCTTTTCTTACCGGTCGTCAGATCGACTGGGTCCATTTGGTTCGGTACCGAATGCATAAGGCATTATGGGCCAATGCACCTCTTCCTTATCCACATTTGATAACTCTGTTTTTGCGTCATTTTCAAATTCCGCTTGATGATGAACCTTTTGTTCAAGTCAAGCGTTCCTTTGCAATTGGTGCTGGTGCAGTAACCTCCTTTGGGTATCGTAAAGATCGGAATGGACAATGGCTGAAGAAGGATGCACTCCCTCCTCAAGATGAACATACTCCTTCACCTCCCCCTCAACGTGAAGATTCCGCACTCATGAATGAAGTCCTCTCCGAATTACGGGGTCTTCGTTCTTATGTTGGTGACCGCTTCGACTCATTAGATTCACGCTTTGCCGGTATGGACATTCGCCTTACACAGCTTGAAGAGGATGTCGGATACATTCTTCAGAGTTTCGATCTTCCTCCACCACCTTCGTCTTCTTAGATTTTAGTTTCTGATTATATGTCTTTTATAAGCCGTGTATTTTGGCTTTTAGTTTCTTAGAATTTACATTATTATGCTAAGTACTTTGCTTATTTATCTTGTGGTTTTTCAATTTCAGTCTTGGATATTTTGTGGTTGTTGACATTTTAAGTTATTTGGATTCTGGTTTGATTATTTCTTGTTTGTGAGTTTGGATTATTGTGTTTTATACTCTGATATTTATATCTTTCTACTCCTTTGTTATATCTGTTTTGATTCCCTAGTTCTTTGGCTTTTTGATGTTGCCAAAGGGGGAGAAAAGGTTGGTTGTAGAAAAATGTTGGTTGTAGAAAAAGCTTAACAACCTTAGAAATCAAGTGATCATAAATTCCGAAATATAGGAGGAGTAAACGTATATACAATTGTTTGTTGCTTGCTTGAATCTTGATTTCAGGTATTGTATTGTCATCATCAAAAAGGGGGAGATTGTAGATGCAATTGCCTTTGATGTTTTGATGATGATCATGATGATGTGTTACAATTGATGCAAATGGGCTTTTCAAGATTAAATTCAAGACAATACTTCAAGATTACAAGTCACAACATCAAGATGATCACTAGAATATTAGGAAGGGAATTCCTAATTGAATTAGCAAAGGTTTGGCCAAGTGATTTAAATTAAAAAAGTGTTTCTCAAAGGTTTTACTCTCTGGTAATCGATTACCAGAGGATGTAATCGATTACCAGTGGCCAAATACGTTTTATAACAGCTACAAAAATTTGAATTCGAAATTTTAGACTGTGTAATCGATTACACAATTTTGGTAATCGATTACCAGTAGTTAGTAAACGTTTTAATTCAAATTTTAACAGCTGTAATCGATTACACAATTACTGTAATCGATTACCAGACAGGATTTTCAGAAAAATAATTCTAAGAGTCACAACTTTTCAAAGGCTTTATTCATGACCACCATTGGTCTATATATATGTGACTTAAACACGAATTTGCTCAGAGTTTTTCAGAACAACAAGTGTTTATCCTCTCAAAGAGCAAATTCATTTTATCCTCTTAAGAATTCCTTGGCCAATTCAATTGCAATTCATTAAGGAATTATTTGAGTGCTCAATCTGTAAAATCCATCTCTTTCTAGAGAGATTTATTATTCTTCTTCTTCTCATTCTCTAAGGGATTAAGAGACCGTGAGTCTCTTGTTGTAAAGGAATTCTAAACACAAAGGAAGGATTGTCCTTGTGTGTTTAGAACTTGTAAAAGGAATTTACAAGATAGTGGAACTCTCAAGCGGGTTGCTTGGGGACTGGACGTAGGCACAAGGGTGTGGCCGAACCAGTATAAAACTGAGTTTGCATTTTCTCTTCCCTTAATCTCCTTTATTTATTATTGTTTTATATTCATATTCAAATTGTTTTATTTGAATAAATATTTAAGAAGATTGTCATTAAGGGAATTCATAACTTGAGTAAAAAGTGAAATAGATTTTTTAATTAGGGGAAGTAGTTTGGAATATCTTAATTCAACCCCCCCCCCTTCTTAAGATATCTGAGGCCACTTGTCTAACACTCCTATTTTTAATGGCGTGGGTTACCATTATTGGAAAACCCGCATGCAAATTTTTATAGAGGCTATAGATCTGAATATCTGGGAAGCTATAGAAATTGGACCTTCCATCCGCACTATGGTGGCAGGAAATGCAACCATAGAAAAACCTAGGGAAAAATAGAGTTGTTGAGAGGAAAAATAGATCCTTAGAAGAAATTACTAGAACTTTACTAAATGATGCATTTCTTCCAAAATATTTCTTGGCTGAAGCTGTGAATACGAAGGTGCATGTTACATCATGAATAGAGCTTTAATAAGACCTATCTTAAAGAAAACTCCATTTGAGTTATATAATGGAAGAAAACCTAACATTTCACATCTTCATGTATTTGGATGTAAATGTTTTGTGCTAAACAACGACAAAGATAATTTAGGAAAGTTTGATGCTAAATCCGATGAAGGTATTTTTCTTGGCTATTCATTGCACAGTAAAGCATTTAGAATTTATAACAAAAGAACTATGATTATTGAAGAATCCATTCATGTTGCTTTTGATGAAACTAATGCTATTTTGCCAAGAAAGACTATACTAGATGATGTTTCAGAATCATTAGAAGAAATGCATATTTATGAAGAAGATCACAAAGGCAAAGGAGATGGAAATAATAAAGATTTTCACATTGATGAAATCAAAACAAATGCTGGTCTTCCAAGAGAATGGAGAACTTTTAGATGTCATCCTCTTGACAACATCATTGGTGATATATCAAAAGGGAATTCTCTCATGACATGCAAAGTGAGTTTGAAATGTCAATGATGGGAGAATTTAATTTCTTTCTTGGGTTGCAAATCAATCAAATCAAGAATGGAAATTTTGTCAATCGATCAAAGTATTGCAAGGAATTGATTCACAGATTTGGGATGGAGAATGCTAAGCATATGGCTACACCAATAAGTATTGGTTGCTATTTGGATAAAGGTGAAACTGGTTAGTCAATAGATGTTAAGCAATATTGAGGTATGATCGGATCATTTCTTTATTCATCTGCTAGCAGACCAGATATTATGTTTAGTGTGTGTATGTGTGCTAGATTTCAATCAAATCCCAAACAATCACATCTTAGTGTCGTTAAGAGAATTATAAGATATGTGTTAGGCATTATGAATATAGGATTATGGTATCCTAAAAATTCCACATGCAATTTAATAGGATATTTTGATTCTGATTTTGCTGGTTCTAAAACTGATAGAAAAAGCATAAGTGGAACTTGTCATTTCATTGGATCTTCTCTAGTCTCTTGGCATAGTAAGAAATAGAATAGTGTTACTTTATCCATTGCTGAGGCGGAATATATTTCTGGTGGCAGTTGTTGTGCTCAAATACTCTGGATGAAACAACAACTTTTTGATTATGGAATATTTCTTGATCATATTCCTATAAGATGTGATAACATGAGTGCTATAAATCTATCTAAGAACCCTGTTCAGCACTCAAGAACCAAACACATAGAAATAAGACATCATTTCTTGAGAGACCATGTTCAAAAGGGAGATTGTGTTCTAAAATTTGTTGATACAAAGAATCAGCTTGCTGATATCTTTACAAAACCTATCCCTAAAGAAACATTCTTAGAAATTAGGAGAGAATTAGGTCTTCTAGATATCAATGATATAGACAATCGGTAACTCAAATGAGTTTTATCCTCCTTATGATTAATAGAATTGTTTATGAGTCTAGTTGCTTGTGTGTTATTAATATTTATATTAGGTGTTATTTGCCATATAAATAAATTGTTCTTCATTATCATTGTTTGAATATTTTTAATAGGAATAGAAATTATTGTGTATATTTAGTTGATTGTTAATTTGATTAAATTTGGTTGTGATTGATGATTGATTGTGTGTGAGAATGAATATGTTTGATTGAATGTGTTTGATTATGCTTGATTGATTTGAATGCTAATTATTGTGACTGATTATAATAGATAGATGAATTTTAGACATAGAAATGGTTAGTTTTTAAGAGAAAAAGCCTTGTTTAAGGTTCTAGTAATTGATTACCATTCCTTGTAATCGATTACACTAGAACAGCAAGGCTATAATCGATTACAAAAGCCTGTAATCGATTACCAGTAGGCATATTAGTTACAGGATAACTCCTGTAATCGATTACAACATCTTGTAATCGATTATAATGCGTCTTCATCTATAAATCTCTGTGTTTTCGCAGAATACTTAGCCCCTTTTCTCGAGTGACGACGCAAACCCTTCTCTAAACTTCAAATCTTTGTATCTCACTCATTTCTCAATGAAATCACTTCAAACAAAGCCCAATCTTCATATTTTTCAATTCTCTTTCAAACCTACCAATAAAAACTTACTGAAACACCTTCAAATGGTAGAACCATCCAAGAAGCGAAAGGGTTCTTCCTCCACCACCGCTGCTGTTGGTCATCGCCGCCAAGGAACCGCCAGAGACCCAACAGCACCAATTCCTCCCTCCCTTTCATCTCCTCGATCATCTACATTGTTTTCTTCATATGATCAATGCCAAAGGTACAATTCTCAATTTTGCAATAGAGTCATTCTAGACCCTAAGTACCTTGATCTTGATTTTTTTATGACTGTCATACCCTAATTTCGTTCAGGGATCATCTGTTTGATGGGGTGCAACCCTTGCTTGACCACTTCGAGGTACTTGACACCCATCGTTAGGCAATCCGTGAAGTTCTGCGGCATGTCGGGAGTTGAAAGGACGTGTTAAGGCGCAATCCGTAAAGTTCTGTAACATTCCGGAAGCCAAAGAAGGGGTGATTGCGTAATCCATAAGGTTTCATGACATTATGGAAAGAAAACAAGTATCGTTACATAATTCGTAAAGTTCCGTAACGTTACGGAAAAAGAATCAGCAAAAAAGGGGGCAATGGGGTGTATTTAGTAAATAGGGGGGTACAAATAGCAATCAGGCCCACTTGGGCCTTCCAGGATCTTCCAACAAAAGGCGGTGCCTTCTGGTGGAAGCAACCCAGCTCGCCTGGGCGAGCTGGGCGGCAACCACCACCCTCTTTTCCCCTATAAATAGGGGGAGGAGGGCAGAACAAAAATGTTCAACCCTCCTGGTATCTGAGAATCACTTAAAATTAGTGAGAAAAATTGTTTCCGTGAAGAAAATCCAAGCCGAGGCGCTTCCCTAATGCTTCCGAGACATTTCCGTGGGCGATTTCGCGATGGTTTTCCATCGTTCTTTGTTCGTTCTTCGGTCTTCAACCGGTAAGTTCCTGAAATCGAACTTTTCAATTCATTCTATGTGCCCTTAGAGGTCCCCATTTGTTTCGCATGCTTTTATTTTTATTTCATTTACTTTCTGTACCCTCTTTTGACGTGCTTTAGTCATTTATTTAAGTCATTTTCTCACCTAATCAAAAATAAAATAAATTTCCACCGTTCATTTGAATTGTAACATCTTTTAATTTCTGTTAAAATGAAATCCGACCGTTATGTTATGCCATAACCACGTTTAAAACCAAAAAGAGGCGAAATAATAATATAATAATAATAAAAATATCTTTTAATAAAATAATAAAAAAAATCAATCGGACGTTTTTCTTTGGGATTTTTCTTTCTTAATCAAATTGACTAATAACCAAAGTGAAACTAAGGCTAAAATCCATTCATAAATCAAACTTTTTTTCATCACCTAAAAAGCCATTTTTTAAGGTCCAACACCTTGAAATGGTATTTTCCGCTTTTATTGGTTAAACATGGATTTCTAAAGCCTAAAATCAACACGTAGCTTTGTCACCTCTTTAAAAAAAACAAGAGATCATTAATGGTCCAATGCCTTAATGTCTTCTCTCCTTTCAAAAGAACCGAAAGATTGTTTAATGGTCCAACGCCATAAATGACCTTTCATTCAATCAAAATATATCTTGCAAAAAAAGATAAAAATAATTTAACCAACGTTTAGTTCTCAAAGAACTACGTAGGTCTGATTTCCTTACCACAATTGAGGAATACGTAGAAGCAAGGGAAACACCCCTTGTCGACCACAAAAAGATAAAAAAATATATAAAAGGGATAAAAAGACATAAAAAGCGTAAAAAAGGGAAGATGACACAAATTGAAGTTATATTCGCACACTTGATTAAAGGCTGCCGTCCCTTGTGACGGACGCGTGGGGTGTTAATACCTTCCCCGTGCGTAAATACAACTCCCGAACCTTTCACTTAAAGTTCGTAGACCACACCTTTTCCAGTTTTTCCGACGTTTTCCTCGAATAACGTTGGTGGTGACTCCGCACGTTTTCCTTCCTTGGAAGATGCACCCGTGAGTCTCGCGTCGCCCTCCCGTCGAAGGGTAGGTTGCGACAGTTGGTGACTCCACTAGGGACTATTGTTAGAGAGTTAGGCCAATCAATCAGTGTGTTTTCCTTACTATGACTTCCCTTTTGTTCTTTTTCTTTGTCTTTTTTTTCTTATGTTCTTGTATATATAAACTCTTTTGATGCTTTTAGTGTGTTTTAAAATGTATGCATGAGGTAAATATTTATTCATTTGGTGCACACAAACACCAACACTATTTGCACACACGGTGAGTTGAAAAAGGGCCCTATACCCGGGTTCGTGGGAACATAAGGAGTGGAGGTGAATCTATGATCATGCTAGGTCTCCGACTTGCTTGATTACAGTGAACCCTCATCTAGAGTTTTTCTCTTTGACAACATATTGTTGCTAGTAGTCCCTACTGCTGCAATATGTTCTTCGAAGGGGATAATACCTTTGGAGACCATCAAGAGAGATATGACCACCTTGGGAATTATCACTAAAAGCCCTTTTAGCTCCCTCCCATATAGGTCCCTAAAATAGGGGCACAGAGCAAGCACGCTGCGTGCCATTTTTCACACTGCCATGCATGTAGTCAAATGTCGTGTACCCCTTTGATTATATTTGTTTGTGGATAGTGTCGTACTATGTACATTCCCATGTTGTGCCTTATCATGCACGGGTTTCGTCTTGATCCCCTCTCTTTGGCAAACCAACGGAAGGTCCGTGTCACCTTCTTAAATACATACGTCGGGCACCGTGCTACCCCAAGGCGTTGTATCTAAGAAGGAGACAATTTCCCGGGCTTCCGTATTCATAAATTGCATCTGTGTCATATGCATTTCTTCATGCATTCATCCATTCCACCCATGATAGATGTCAGAGTTTTGATTCGCACTGGGTTTTTGTTTCACTTTAGTAAAACATGGGAACAAATCAAACTGGAAAAAGGTTTTATCATGTCAAGATTAAAGGCCTATATATCACCAGCATTAAGGAGTTGGGGCGGTTGATGGGACCTCTCCAAATGCAAGCCTTCCGCAAGGCATACGGAAAGATTTTAGATTTGACCATAGCAGAGATATCCACGGAAGCCGTTGTATCACTCACCCAATACTATGACCAGCCTTTGAGATGCTTCACGTTTGGAGACTTCCAATTAGTACCGACTGTCAAAGAATTTGAGGAGATTCTAGGAAGTCCTCTTGGGGGAAGGAAACCGTATCTTTTCTCTGGGTTTCTTCCCTCCTTGAGCAAGATTGCAGTTGTGGTCAGGGATTTGGCAAGAGAGTTGGATCGTGTAAAGCAAACTCAAAACGGCGTAGTGGGCCTACCACGGAAGTACTTATAAGGCAAGGCAAGGGATATGGCGAATCAAGAGGAGTGGGTCCCATTTATGGACATATTAGCATTGCTAATCTTTGGGGTTGTCCTCTTTCCAAACATGGATGGTTTGGTGGACCTAGCCGCAATTGATGCTTTCCTTGCATATCATCATAGCAAAGAGAGCCCAGTAGTAGCTATCTTGGCGGACTTATTTGACACATTTGACCGAATGTGCGAGAAGAGTAGCACACGGATCATTTGCTGTTTACTCGCTCTGTGTGTATGGTTGGTTTCACACCTATTCCAACAAGACATAAGGCATCCATGCCCGCTCCGAAGCCATCGCTCGTGTGTCGAAAAGAGAAGAGTAGATTAGGACCAACACTTGGTTAGGATAAGAGGCAGAACAATCAACTGGTTTCCTCGATGAAAGGAAGGAAAAGAGGGTGTTCTCTTCTCATGTGGGGACTACCCAAACATCCCGTTGATAGGAACGAGGGGTTACATTAACTACAATCCCACACTTGCTATAACACAGTTAGGGTACCCCATGAGGGGAGCACCAGCGGAAGAGAGCCTGTCTCCTTTCCTTGTGAGAGATTTCGGCGCGCAAAGTTTCAAGGTTATACAAAGAGTCCATAAGGCGTGAGAAGGCCCGTTAAGGAAAGATAAAGAACTTAGGGGCATCCATAATGGTGTCATCGGTGGTTATCATGAATGGCTGAAAGTTCGTACACGAGGGTTAGATTGGCTCTCCAAGTTGAAAATTATCAAAGAGGAGAGCTTCGAAGCTCCGGAAGAGGATGAAGAAGTCCGGGCTCTAAAAACCGAGCTAGGAAAAGCAAGACTTGCCAAAGAAAAATTCAAGTTGGTCGCTACAGACGTCCGGAAAGAGTGTGTCGGGTTACGAGAAGAAAATGCAGCTACTGCAAGAGCCCTTGAACAAGAAACCAAGAGGCAGCAACAGTGAGCTCAAGCTTCGAAGGGAAGAGAGAGACCAATCACGAGCACATAGCATGGTCTTGAAAGGGGAGTTAGGTGCTTGCTCAAGGTCCAAAAGAAACTTGTCTCAGCGTTTATGCAAGACAGAGACCAACATGTTAGCCATCGTCAGCAAGTACCAAGAAGAATTAAATCTAGCCACGGCCCACGAGCACAAAGTGGCGGACGAGTATGCCAGAGTGTACACGGAAAAAGAGGCTAGAGGAAGGGTGATCGACTCGTTACATCAAGAGGCAACAATGTGGATGAACCGATTTGCTCTTACCTTGAACGGGAGTCAAGAACTTCCCCGATTGCTAGCCAAGGCCAAAGCAATGGCGGACACCTACTCCGCCCCCGAGGAGATCCACAGACTTCTCAGCTATTGTCAGCATATGATAGATTTAATGGCCCATATAATTAGAAACCGCTAGGAAGTTTGTATTGTCACTCAGATCTTGACTAGTTATAACTTTCTGAATAAAATGAGTTTATCCCATGTTTTTACTCCAAAGATCAGTGCGAATCAAATCACTCCCGCATTTTATCTCTAGCATGCATTCATTTTTCTTTACCTACTCCTCACACGCCCCAAGGCATCCCTATCGCACCAGATCCAAATCTAGGACGATGGGTGACCAAGAGGATACACAAGAGCAGATGAAAGCCGACATGTCGGCTTTGAAAAAGCAAATGGCTTCCATGATGGAGGCCATGTAAGGAATGAGACAGCTCATGGAGAATAACGTGGCCACCGCTACCGCTGTTAGTTCAGCTGTCGAAGCAAACCCAACTCTCCCAGCTACCGCGCACCATCCTCTCCCAAACGCGGTAGGACGAGAAAAGAGCACACTAGGGCACATCAGCAACCCCCATTTGGGATTCAATCGAGTGGCTTACCCTTATGGATTACCACCTAATTACACGCCACCAGTCATGCGTGATGACGCGGGTCATGTCCTTTCCCCCGTCCTTGCAGGGGAGCCTCCTCGATAGTTAGACGAGGTTCACGAGGATCATAGAGAGTATGCCTAAGGAGACGTTGATTTCTACCCCCCGGTCCCCATCGAGGGGCCGACACCCAACATACTGCCTCAGCCCAACCTCCCAGCACAGCCAATATTCTTGTCCATAGAAGGACCACCCCCGGCAGCGGAAGAAAGAAGGAAACTCGATCTCATCGAAGAGAGATTGAGAGCTGTTGAAGGCTTCGGCGACTATCCGTTCGCGGACATGGCGGATCTTTGCTTGGTACTGGACGTCGTCATCCCCCCAAAATTCAAGGTACTTGATTTCAACAAGTACAAAGGGACGACTTGTCCTAAGAACCATCTCTAGATGTATTGTCGCAAGATGGGGGCACATTCTAGGGATGAAAAGTTGTTAATGCACTTTTTCCAAGATGGGCTGGAGCCGCGGTCATTTGGTACACTAATCTGGAAGCTTCCCGCATGCGTACTTGGAAGGATCTGATCACTGCGTTCCTTAGGCAATATCAGTACACTTCCGATATGGCTCCCGATCGCACTCAGTTGCAGAACATGGTTAAGAAGGAAGGTGAGACCTTTAAAGAGTATGCCCAGCGGTGGAGGGACCTGGCAGCATAAGTGGCCCCTCCCATGGTCGAAAGGGAGATGATTACCATGATGGTAGACACCTTACCGGTGTTTTACTATGAGAAGTTGGTAGGCTATATGCCCTCCAGCTTCGCGGACTTGGTATTTGCCGGGGAGAGAATCAAAGTAGGTTTGAAGAGAGGGAAGTTCGATTACGTATCCTCCACAAGTACCAATGCTAGGAGGATCAGAGCAACTGGGGCAAAAAGGAAGGAAGGAGATACCCATGCCGTCACTTCAGCACCCGCATGGGTCAAGCCACCGCAGACCTCTCATGGTACCCATCAGTACGCGCAACATCACCCGAGCTTCTCAGCTCGCACCGGGGACTCTTCCAATTCAGCACCCGTACAACCTAGAGTGCCCGCACCCATCCAGAGGGAGGCACCCCAAGCTCCGGCTCCAACCACGGCTCGCCCGGCCGGCAACACCCACTTTGGCACCGATTCTAACAAGATGAGAAACTTTCCCCCAAGGCCAACCCCGGAATTCACCCCGATCCCAATGAAATAAGAAGACCTTTTGTCGTCCCTCATCGCCAATCAAATGACTGTGATATCTCCCGGGAAGATCTACCAACCTCCTTTCCTAAAGTGGTATAACCCTGACGTAACTTGCGCATACCGTGGGAAAACCCCGGGCCACTCTACCGAAAAATGCCTGGCCCTTAAACACATGGTCCAACATTTGATAAATGTTGGATGGCTGACGTTTCAAGAGGATCAGCCCAACGTGAAAACAAACCCGCTCGCCAATCATGGAGGGGGAACAATTAATGTCGTCGAGTCGTGTAGGCCACGCAGGTCTAAGCCTTTAAAGGATGTGACGACCCCCAGGAGGTTTATCTACGAGGCCCTACAAAAGGGGGGGCCTAATTCCCCACGGTGGGCACGGAGAGGATTCCTGTTTGATGCATCCCGGCGAGCTACATAACATGGAAACATGTTTAGCAATGGAGGACCTGTTGCAACAGATGATAGATCGAGGCCGACTGGAAGTCGGCGATGAGGGGAGGGAAGAGCAACATATATGTATGTAGTCCGTAGATGAGAGAAGTTTTGGAAGGCCTAAGCCTTTGGTGGTATATTTCACCAAAGACGCAGCTCCCCAAACGCCCCGATACCCCTCGATAGTTAAACCTGTTCTGTTTCCATACCGAAACGGCCACGCAGTCCCGTGGAGGTATGAACCTCCAAGCAAAAGGAAGGAAGAGGCCATCGACATCAGCTCGTTGTCAGCCAAGGTAACCAATATCACGGGGCTGAGCAGCGTGACCCGTAGCGGTCACGTGTTTGCACCCCCCGACCTGCCGACACAACCCGCAAACGTTAGATGGAAGGAAAAGATGGTGGAAGAAAAAAATGACAAAACAACCCTCACTCAGAACGAGGATATTCCAGTGAAAGGTCTTCCAGAGAAAAGGGATGGCTGTGGCAAGAAAGAAGTATCGCTAGAGGAGGCAGGCAAGTTCCTCCGCATTATTCAGCAAAGCGAGTTCAAAATCATTGAGCAGCTCAACAAAACCCTGGGCAGGGTCTTTCTTTTGGAACTACTCATGAGCTTTGAGCCTCATCGGGCTTTGCTAGTGAAGGTCTTGAACGAAGCTCATGTGGCCCAAGATATCTTTGTAGAAGGCTTTGGAGGACTCATCAATAACATCACCGCCAATAACTATCTCGCCTTCGCTGAAGAAGAAATCCCTGCCGAGGGGAGAGGGCATAATAGGGCTTTGCATGTGTCCATCAAATGCATGGATCATGTCGTGGCCAAGGTACTCATCGATAATGGTTCTAGTTTAAATGTAATGCCCAAAAGCACGTTGGAGAAATTGTCGTTTAATGCTTCCCATCTAAAGCCAAGTTCCATGGTGGTCTGTGCCTTCGACGGCACCCGCCGAGAAGTTAGGGGGGAGATCGACCTCCCTATACAGATAGGCCCCCACACCTGTCAGGTTACCTTCCAAGTAATGGATATTAACCTGGCTTACAGCTGTCTTTTGGGACGCCCGTGGATTCACTCGGTAGGGGTCGTTCCCTCTACATTCCACCAAAAATTGAAATTCGTAGTAAAGGGGCATTTGGTTATTGTGTCGGGCGAGGAAGACATCTTGGTAAGTTGCCCATCCTTTATGCCATAGTGGAAGCCGTGGAGGAGTCATTAGAAACAGCCTTCCAATCTTTTGAGGTAGTAAGCATTGCCTCCGTAGATTCCTTCTCCGGGCAACCTTGCCTGTCCGATACGGCGATGATGGTAGCCCGGGTGATGTTGGGGAATGGTTATGATCCCGGAATGGGTTTAGGCAAGAACAACAGCGGCAGAACCAGCCTGATAAGCACCAAAGGAAACCGTGGGAAGTTTGGGTTAGGCTATAAACCCACACAAGTGGACATAAGGAAAAGTGTTGCAGGAAGGAAGAGCGAAAGTCAAGGCTCGCAATTGGGACGAGAAATTGAAAGGGGCCCGTCCTGCCACATTAGTAGGAGCTTTATAAGCGCGGGTCTAGGACACGAAGGCCAAGTCGTTGTGATATGCGAAGATGACTCTCCGAGTGGATCGGATTTGGTACAACCATGCCCTCTTGGTTTCCAACTAGGAAATTGGCGAGTAGAGGAGCGCCCAGACATTTACGCGACAAGCATAATGTAACCCTTTGTGGCTTTTAAACTCTACGATTGGGCCTAGGCTTTAGAGTTTCCTTTTGTTAAGGCTTTATGTCTTTTGTTCCTGAATTTATAATATAAAGATCTTTCTTCATCTGTTCATGCGTCTCTACCCATTCTCATTCATTTGCATGTTTATTTCTTCATGCTTAAAACGCTAGATCCGACGACGAGTCCCTCGATGGTACTAATACTTGGGACTCGACCATCGATTTCAAGCAAGAAACAGATCAGACGGAGGGTGAAGAGGATGAAGATGTGGGACTTCCCCCGGAGTTGGAGAAGATAGTCGCCCATGAGGACCAAGAGATGGGGCCTCATTAAGAAGAAACGGAACTAGTGGACTTTGGGACCGGCAGTGGGAAAAAGGAAGTAAAGATAGGCACGGGTATGACCGCACCCATCCGTGAAGAATTGATAGCCCTGCTAAAAGACTACCAAGACATCTTTGCTAAAAGGAAAAGGCCAAGAACACTCAAAGCCAAATTTCCCACAAGAAACAAACCATTCCCAAGAAAAAGTCCTATTGATCCATGATCACGCATGTAATCTTTGATTTGATAGGAAATGATTTGCAAAATCGAGTCATGACATATCTATGGTTCGGAATTAGGATGAAACACTTACCCGTGTGAGGTTGATACATTTTGAGTGATTTTCTTCTATTTTTGTTGGACCCAGTATTTCCTCTAAATGGTCATTTAGAAACGAAATGCTAACATCCAAGATCTCATTTATGGTTATGAGAAAATTTCATCAGCATACTCTCCTTCCCCGATAGACACATTGTTTTTCATCCAAAAAAGCATATGTTGCTCTGATCAGTTGGAAGTTTTGTTTCTTTACTAAAGCATGTTCGCATTTTAGGGAAGAAAACACCGAGACTATTTTAGTCTCACAGTTATCCAGAACTACGTAGGTCTGAGTTCCTTATTGAGGATACGTACGAGCAAGAGCCTCGCTTTTGTCGACCGCCCCACAATCTCTGTCATACAGACTCTGAGGTCATGTGACATGCGGAGACAAATTATGGTCATTCCGCTCACCTTTTCGCCATTCAGACACAATCGTGTCCGATGGCACGCAGAGACAAATTATGGTCATTCTGCGCCCTTTTGTCATCCAGAGGCGGCGAGCCCGATGACATGCGGAGACAAATTATGGTCATTCCGCTCACCTTTTCTCCATTCAGACACAATCGTGTCCGATGGCACGTAGAGACAAATTACGGTCATTCTACGCCCTTTTGTCATCCAGAGGCGGCGAGCCCGATGACATGCGGAGACAAATTATGGTCATTCCGCTCACCTTTTCTCCATTCAGACACAATCGTGTCCGATGGCACGTAGAGACAAATTACGGTCATTCTACGCCCTTTTGTCATCCAGAGGCGGCGAGCTCGATGACATGCGTTGACAAATTATGGTTATTCCGCTCACCTTTTCGCCATTCAGACACAATCGTGTCCAATGGCACGCAGAGACAAATTATGGTCATTTTGTGCCCTTTTGTCATCTAGAGGCGGCGAGCCCAATGACATGCGTTGACAAATTATGGTTATTCTGCTCACCTTTTCGCCATTCAGACACAATCGTGTCCAATGGCACACAGAGACAAATTATGGTCATTCTGTGCCCTTTTGTCATCCTGAGGCGGCAAGCCCGATGACATGCGGAGATAAATTATGGTCATTCCACTCACCTTTTCGCCATTCAGACACAATCGTGTCCGATGGCACGCAGAGACAAATTATGGTCATTCTGCGCCCTTTTTTCATCCAGAGGCGGCAAGCCCGATGACATGCGAAGACAAATTATGGTTATTCTGCACCTTTTGTCATCCAGATACGATCGTGTCCGATGGCACGCAGAGACAAATTATGGTCATTCTGCGCCTTGTGTCAACCGAGAGGAACGAATTCAGCAGTATCAGGATGATGTTGGTCGTTCGGTGCTGATCATTTTTAAGATTTTTGCAGGTACCGCTGGTGGGGAGATTGACCGGCCGAATGGTGTTCCGATCGAACGAAATTAGTGTCATATTTTTACTTCCTTTTTATCTCCAATAAAAGACAAGTAAAGAGGGGCAACTTTCATACCCTAATTTCATCCGGGGATCATCTGTTTGTTGGGGTGCGACCCTTGCTTGATCACTTTGAGGTACTTAACACCCATCGTTATGCAATCCGTGAAGTTCCGCAGCATGTCGGGAGTTGAAAGGACGTGTTAAGGTGCAATCCGTAAAGTTCTGTAACATTCTGGAAGCCAAAGAAGGGGTGATTGCGTAATCCGTAAGGTTTCGTGACATTACGGAAAGAAAACAAGTATCGTTACGTAATTCGTAAAGTTCTGTAACGTTACGGAAAAAGAATAAGTAAAAAAAAGGGCAGGGGGTGTATTTAGTAAATAGGGGGGTACAAATAGCAATCAGGCCCACTTGGGCCTTCCAGGATCTTCCAACAAAAGGCGGTGCCTTCTGGAGGCGAGCTGGGTGGCAACCACCACCCTCTTTTCCCCTATAAATAGGGGGAGTAGGGCAGAACAAAAATGTTCAACCCTCCTGGTATATGAGAATCACTTAAAATTAGTGAGAAAAATTGTTTCCATGAAGAAAATCCAAGCCGAGGCACTTCCGTAACGCTTCCAAGACATTTCCGTGGGCGATTTCGCAAAGGTTTTTCGTCGTTCTTCGTTCGTTCTTCGTCGTTCTTCGGTCTTCAACCGGTAAGTTCCCAAAATCGAACTTTTCAATTCATTCTATGTGCCCTTAGAGGTTCCCATTTGTTTCGCATGCTTTTATTTTCATTTCATTTACTTTCCGTACCCCATTTTGACGTGCTTTAGTCATTTATTTAAGTCATTTTCTCGCCTAATCAAAAATAAAATACATTTCCACCGTTCATTTGAATTGTAACATCTTTTAATTTCTGTTAAAATGAAATCCGACTGTTTTGTAATGCCGTAACAACGTTTAAAACCAAAAAGAGGCGAAATAATAATATAATAATAATAAAAAATATCTTTTAATAAAATAAAAAAAAATCAATCAGACGTTTTTCTTTGGGATTTTTCTTTCTTAATCAAATTGACTAATAACCAAAGTGAAACTAAGGCTAAAATCCATTCATAAATCAAACTTTTTTTCATCACCTAAAAAACCATTTTTTAAGGTCCAACGCCTTGAAATGGTCTTTTCCGCTTTTATTGGTTAAACGTGGATTTCTAAAGCCTAAAATCAACACGTAGCTTTGTCACCTCTTTTAAAAAAAAAACAAGAGATCATTAATGGTCCAATGCCTTAATGTCTTCTCTCCTTTCAAAAGAACCGAAAGATTGTTTAATGGTCTAACACCTTAAATGACCTTTCATTCAATCAAAATATATCTTGCAAAAAAAGATAAAAATAATTTAACCAATGTTTAATTCTCAAAGAACTACGTAGTTTTGATTTCCTTACCACAATTGAGGAATACGTAGGAGCAAGGGAAACACCCCTTGTCGACCACAAAAAGATAAAAAATATATAAAAGGGATAAAAAGACATAAAAAGCGTAAAAAAGGGAAGATAACAAAAATTGAAGTTATATTCGCACACTTGATTAAAGGCTACCATCCCTTGTGACGGACGCGTGTGGTGCTAATACCTTTCCCGTGCGTAAATACAACTCCCGAACCTTTCACTTAAAGTTCATAGACCACGCCTTTTCCGGTTTTTCTGACATTTTCCTCGAATAAACGTTGGTGGCGACTCCGCGCGTTTTCCTTCCTTGGAAGATGCACTCGTGAGTCTCGCGTCGCCCTCCCGCCAAAGGGTAGGTTGCGACAATGACGAAACATTTAATTGTTACGAAGTGTTTCAAAATTCTGGTTTAACTGAATTTATGTCTCTGAAACTGCCTCACTTTCCTGAATTTGTTAGAGTCTTCTATAATAACTTAAAAATTTAGGATGGTGGTATTTACTCTGAGGTGCATCATGTTACAATTGTTATTGATCAATCTTTGTTATTTTCATTGACAAAATTATCCAGTCAAGGTGTTCCTTTTGAGGGCACCCTTGTTGATGATTCAAAATTTGATTATTCTATTCATGATGCTCGCTGCATGGTCTGCAATGACCAGGCTGATATGACTAGCAGATTGCTTGCTGGATCATTAACTTTTGATTGCCACATCACATGGAAGCAAGACTACAAGAGATTTTGATGATGCCAACAGTCAACTGTTCTTCATGGATAATTCAAGTAAACATCAAGCAATCCAAGATATTCAAGTAAGATTGACTAGATAGATTTATAAGTTAGATTTGAAAGCACAAAGATTTGGCCAAGTTATTTTTCTCTCAAAACAAATGATTTTAAAGTTTTCTCCTTGGTAATCGATTACCAGAGACTGTAATCGATTACCAGAAGCACAAAAGCTTTCTGAAAATCATTTCAAACATTTTTCAAAGGTTTTCAAAATGTGTAATCTATTACCAACATATTGTAATCGATTACCAGAGGCTTAAAACATTTAAAATGCCTTCAAAAGATTTTAAAAAGGTTTTTTTAAACATGTAATTGATTACCAGTTCATGTAATCGATTACCAGTGCTTTAAAACATTTTAAAAGATTTTTAAAACCTTGTAATCGATTACCAGAGACTCTGAACGTTGGAAATTCAAATTTTAAATTAAGAGTCACAACTGTTCAAGAAAAATAATTGTGTAATCGATTACACCGAGATTGTAATCGATTACCAGTGAGTAGTTTCGAAAAATATTCCCACCAGTCACAGGTTTTCATTTGAATTTTGAAAGGCTATCAAAGGCCTATAAATTAGTGACTTGGGAACGAAATTGGTATAGAGTTTTGCTTGTTCAAAATGTCTTATCCCCTCAAAAGATTAAGAGAGTTTTTGATTGCCTAAAAAGTCTTATTCTCTCAAATGATTAAGAGAGTTTTTCATTGAGTTCAAAGTTCTTATCCTCTCAAATACAAATCATCTTATCTTAAAAAATTCCTTGGCCAAACACTTGTGAGATTCAATAAGGAATTAAGTGCTTCATTGTAAACATCTATCTCTTTAAAAGGAATCTTAGGACTTGGGTTAAAAACTTATCAGAAATTTTAATTGGGGAATAGTTTGTGAAATCTTAATTCAACCCCCCCTTCTTAAGATTTCTGAGGCCTCTTGTCCAACACATCATGCATTACATTATTGTTCGCATTTTGCTTCCACGTTCTTCCAACGTTGCTCAAGCCTCTTAGGAGGATTTGATTCTTATGTGGGCTTTTCACACTAGTCGTCAGATCGACTGGGCCTATTTGGTTCGGTACCGGATGCATAAGGCATTACGGGCCAATGCACCTCTCCATTATCCTTACCTCATCACCCTTTGTTCATCATTTCAAAATTCCTTTGGATGATGAACCCTTTGTTCAAGTAAAAAGGTCTTTTTCTATTGGTGTTGGTGCGTTTACCTCCTTTGGTTACCGTAAGGATGATGATGGTTAGTGGGTTTGTAAACAAGGATATTGTCATCATCAAAAAGGGGGAGATTGGTGAATTTGACGTTAATAATTGTGTTTTACCCTCTTTCTTCATCATTTCAATGTTCCCTTGGATGATGAACCCTTTGTCAAAGTTAAAAGGTCTTTTTCCATTGGTGTCAGTGTTGTTACATCTTTTGGTTACCGGAAGGACATGGCTGGTCGGTGGGTCCGTAAGCAAGATTTGCCACCACCTATTCCCAACGAGCGTACACCATCTCCTCCACCACAACGGGACACTTCCTCTTCTCTGCTGACTAAAGTCCTCACAGAGTTTTGCGATCTTCAAGCATTTGTGGGTGAGCTTTTTGATGCCATGGATACTCAAATCACTCAACTTGAAGATGATATGAGTTTCATCAGGCGTTGCTTCAATCCCCCAGCCAACTCTTACTTTTGTTTCTTATGTTTTATGTCCTTAGTTTTATGGTTATTTCTTAGTCTTGTATTTTGGCTTTTGATACTTAGTACTTTGGTTACTTTCTTATTATTATGTTCTTGATTGTCTTTGTCTTGGATGTTTCAGTTTTGAGTGGTTTGTGTTTGGATATTTTAGCCTTTGTTTCGCTTTTTGCCTTGGTTTGATTAGACTTGCTTGGATTATGTTCTGGATTAAATCAGTTTGTGGTTGGATTATGCTATGGTTTATAATTTTCTGGATATGGTTAGTCTACTAATTTAGTTGTTTTCTCCGGACGTTTTTGGCTTTTTGATGTTGCCAAAGGGGGAGAGAACTTAAGGGTAGAATTTATCATCAATTTAGGCAGAAACTCCAATCTTAAGGGGGAGTAAGGAATGAGAGCATGCATTACCAATTGTGTATCGTTTATCTTGATTTCATATTATCGTCATCATAAAAAAGGGGGAGATATAGTCCATCAAAATGCTTCCACTGGCTGCATCAATCATGCTCCTATCCATTAACATCAATCCTTCACAAAAATGTTGGATCAACAATTACTCGTTGATTTGATGACGAGGGCAGGTGGCTGTTAATCGGTGAAAACGACTAACTTTTGTGTATAAAACTTGTATAAATTGTATCAAACTCTCCCAATTTATGGTTATTTTGTAAGGTTATAAGTATTTTCTGTTAATTATAGGTAATAAATACTTAGTATTTTCATTTTGTGTGTTTAATAATCATTTTCTCTCAATTTTAGGTTAATTAGGAAAGCTTTGGAAAAGGTTGTTTTCACCTTCTCACTAAGCCAATCTGCTGACTTAGCGAGCATCTGCTAAGCACGAGGAAGAATCTAGAAGAAGATGAGTTGTACAGGTTCGCTAAGCGCACCGCTTCAGTTCATCCGCTAAGCGAGAAAGGCATGCTAAGCCAAAAATCACTAACGTGCGCTAAGCGGTCCATATGTGCGCTAAGCACACAGGCACAAACAAGACCACCTATTTAAGCTTGAAATCAGATTTTGTGAAGAGAGTTTGGACTGGGATTCAGAGCTTTGCATGTCTAGGGTTTCTAGAGAGAGAAAGGTTCAAGTTTCAGAGAGTTTTGAGACATTTTGTTGTGTGAAGATCTGCAGAGACCAGAGCTTGAAGCAAGAGCCGGTTTGAGAGCTTGAGATGAGTTTGTGAGTGATTGTGAGATCCTAGAGGTGAAGGAGACATCCTCACCACTTGTATTTTTGCAATCTTTCATCTTGTTCTTCTCTTTGTTGTTAAGAAGGCTTCCTGGTATGGAAAGCTAAATCCTCTGTTGGATCTTCCCTGTAGGTACCTGATGTAAATATATTTCTATCCATTTAATGATGTTTTATGTGTTCTCTGTGCTATCTGCTTTAAATTCCAGTATGCCTTTACCTTGATCACGTAGATGCATGCTTTGTTAGGGTCATTCAACAGTGGAAATTGGTCTGACTCTAAAGTCCTTGATAGTTCAGGGTTGAGTTGTTGTGCTTTCACAAGGAATCGGGGTGCGATAAGTCAGTTGAGTATGTGTGTCTTAATGCGGTCTTGGTTGAGTTTAGTCTTACAAGAGGAATTTGCGGACGAGGCTTGATTAGGACTAGGCTGAACTATCATGAGGAATTAGGGTTTAGTATCTCAGGAGACACCATAAGAACACATGAGCATTGTTAGATAGAGAATATCTTTTAGGCATCAGGCACCTATTAGGAAGACCAACGTGTTCTCTACTTGTTTTTACACATCATTTCTCTCTTGTGATTTTCTTTCTTTTTGCACAAATAGTTTATACACTTGTTCATATTCACACTTACTTGTACACAAAAGACGCTTATTTGCTGAGATAGCTTACCAAATAACACAAGTTCCCCAAGTGTTCGATACTCGGTTCTTACCGTTTTATACTACTTGTGCGATCCGGTGCACTTGCCGGAAGCCAAACAAGTTATTGGCGCCGTTGCCGGGGAACTTCTTTTTATTTGGGAAGTTAGCTCATTTTTAGGCGTCTATTCTTTATTTGTTATTCTTTGATTGTTTCTGTGAATATTCGTTCATAAATTATATTTGTCATCTCTTGTTTAACAGTATAACCATTGTTCCATTAGTATTTTGCATGTATAGACTCTCTTGCAGGTGATCTAGTCACTCTCATGAAGATTATTATCTCAATTCCATTTATGAATTGTAATTTAGCCGAAGGAGAGCATCATAAGGACAATTGTTATTATTATTCTATAAATAATTTTGACTGGAAACAGGAACCAGTCATGTATGATTACCATGAGAAAGAAAGAGCTCCGGATCTTGAAAGTATTTTGGCAAACTTCATGATGTACCAAGCAAGCTCTAAAGGTTATTGTTATTCTATGAAACAACAAGGAATTCAATTTGAAAGGAACCACTCTTCTGCAGGTTATCAATGGGAGTCATTCTGGCAATCTGAGTATCACAATAAAGCAAAAGGAGTTCTTAATCTGGATGATCTGTTAATACAATTCAAAGATACTGTAGAATCAATACAACAGGCCTTTAGAAGGACTGAAACTCAGATTAGTAAGTTGATTGATGACATGACTAACGCTGTGACCAAAAAAGAGGAAGAGTGTACAGAGATTGAAACACATCAAGAAAGCATTTGTCAAGTTACCTCAATCCATCATCAATTGACCAACGAAGAGGAAACGCCTGAAGTCTCCAGTACTCCAGAATATCCCTACTTGGCTACTGTTGGTTATGTTGGAGGGAAAGATAAAGGTAGGTTGGAACTCAGCATAGAGGATCAAGAGATCTCTTTTGACCTCTTTGAGGCCATGAAACACTCAGATATAGGTGATGCCTTTCGGCACATTTAAAATATGTATTTTTGGAAGAAGATGAGACCAAACTTGTTATAATTAGCAACTCTTTGAAGAAAGAAGAAGAAGATCAACTGGTGGAGATTCTAAAACGACGTAAAGCGGCTATTGGTTGGCACATTTCTGATCTAAAAGGAATCAGTCCATCATATTGTATGCACAAAATCAATTTGGAAGCCAATTATAAGCCTGTGCGACAGCCCTAGAGAAGGTTGAATCCTATAATGAAGGAAAAAGTAAGAAAAGAAGTGCTCAAGTTATTAGAGGTGGGCCTTATCTATCCAATTTCAGACAGCTCATGGGTTAGTCCTGTTCAAGTTGTTCCAAAAAAAGGAGGGATGATAGTAATAAAAAATTATCAAAATGAACTAATTCCTACCAGAATAGTCACAGGGTGGAGAATGTGCATTGATTATAGAAAGCTTAATGAAGCCACAAGAAAAGATCACTACTCGTTTCCCTTCATGGATCAAATGCTTAAGAGACTTGCAAGGCAATCTTTTTACTATTTTTTGGATGGCTACTCAGGTTACAATCAGATTGCAATAGATCTTCAAGACCAAGAAAAGATAGCTTTCACATGTCCCTTTGGTGTTTTTGCTTATCGCCGCATGCCATTCGGGTTATGTAATGCCCCCGCTACTTTCCAGAGATGTATGATGGCTATTTTTGCTGACATGGTAGAAAAATCTATTGAAGTCTTTATGGATGATTTTTCGATTTTTGATGCATCTTTTGAGAACTGTTTAGCAAATCTAGAGAAAGTGTTACAACATTGTGAAGAATCCAATTTGGTGCTTAACTGGGAAAAATGTCACTTTATGGTTCAATAAGGCATTATGCTGGGACACAAGATTTCAAAAAAAGGAATTGAGGTGGATAAAGCTAAATTAGATGTTATTGATAAGCTCGCACCCCCAGCCAATGTGAAAGGCATACACAGTTTTTTGGGACATGCGGGGTTTTATCGGAGGTTCATTAAAGATTTCTCCAAAATTGCTAAACCCTTAAGCAATCTGTTGAACAAGGAAGTTGTGTTTGTATTTAATGAAAAGTGTCTAGAAGCCTTTAACACTCTCAAAGATAAACTGGTTTCTGCTCTTGTGATTACGTCACTAGACTGGGGGCAAGAGTTTGAATTGATGTGTGATGCAAGTGATTATGCAGTAGGTGTTGTACTTGGGCAGCGGAAAGGTAGAATATTCCATACCATTTATTATGCTAGCAAAGTTCTGAATGATGCTCGGATTAACTATGCCACAATTGAAAAAGAATTACTGGCAATTGTGTTTGCACTCGAGAAATTTTGGTCTTATCTGGTAGGATCAAAAATAGTAATTTACACTAATCAGACAGCAATTAAATATTTGTTGCGAAAAGCTGATTCCAAGCCACGGTTGATCAGATGGATACTGCTGCTTCAAGAATTTGATCTGGTCATCAAGGACAACAAAGGGTTCGAAAATTTAGTAGCAGATCACCTATCCAGATTGGTGAATGAGGATGTCACTTCAAAGGAAGCGGAAATAAGAGATAAGTTCCCTGATGAATCTTTGTTTTTGATTGTAGGAAGACCCTGGTTTACTGATATGGCTAATTTTAAAGCAGCAGGGGTCATACCTAAAGATCTCAATTGGCAGCAGAGAAAGAGGTTCTTCTATGATGCTCGACACTATGTCTAGGATGACCCACACTTGTTCAAAATAGGAGCAGATAATCTCCTTTGGAGATGTGTAACAAGTGAGGAGGCCAAGGGCATATTGTGGCATTGTCACAATTCACCATGTGGCGGGCATTATGGTGGAAGCAAAATAGCAGACAAGGTCTTATAGTCAAGATTCTTTTGGCCAACATTGTTTAAAGATGCCCATCATCATGTCCTGAAGTGTGACCAATGTCAGAGAATGGGGGGAATTTCCCAAAGAAATGAGATTCCTCTGCAAAATATCATGGAAGTTGAAGTTTTTTACTATTGGGGTATTGATTTCATGGGTCCATTCCCCTCATCCGCAGGGAATGAATATATTCTAGTGGCTGTTGATTATGTGTCTAAATGGGTGGAAGCTATGGCCACATCAAGGGATGATGCTGAGACAGTGGTGAGATTTATCAAGAAGAACATTTTTTCTCTATTTGGGGTACCTCGAATATTGATCAGTGATGGTGGTTCGCACTTCTGTAATGCTCAACTTCAAAAGGTATTGAGCCAATACCATGTAAATCATAGAGTAGCGTCCCCTTACCATCCGCAAACCAATGGGCAAATCGAAGTATCCAACATAGAATTAAAGAAAATATTAGAAAAAACAGTGGCATCAACCAGGAAAGATTGGTCAACCAAACTGGAAGACACATTATGGGCTTACAGAACTGCATATAAAACTCCAATTGGTCTGTCTCCTTTTCAACTAGTATATGGCAAATCATGTCATTTACCGGTTGAAATGAAACACAAGGCATATTGGGCTCTTAAATTTCTTAACCTTGATGAGAAGGCATCTAGGGAGCACATAAAGATTCAAATGTTGGAACTAGAAGAAATGCAATTAACAGCTTATGAACCCTCACGAATTTACAAAGAAAAAGTCAAGACATATCATGATAAGAAATTGTTAAAAAGAGAATTCAAACCAGGACAAGAGGTGCTACTTTTTAATTCAAGATTGAAATTATTTCCTGGTAAGCTGAAATCCAAGTGGTTTGGACCTTTTATTATTAAGGAAGTTCGATCTTATGGTGCAATAGAGCTATACGACCCACAATTTTAGAATCCGGATAAGACATGGGTTGTAAATGGCCAGAGGTTAAAATTGTATCATGGTGAAGAATTTACAAGGACACAGGGCACTGTTCATTTGATCACCCAGTGAGGTAAAAGTGTCAAGCTAATGACGTTAAAGAAGCGCTTCTTGGGAGGCAACCCAGTTTTAATTTCTGTTATCTTTGCTTTTTATGCATTTAAATCATTTGGAACTTGTTATATAATATGTACATAGGAGTATATCAGCCAATCTTTGAATGCTTAACATAAGGGTTTCAATTTCAAGGAAAAAGGACTGAAGAATAACTTAGAAATTTTTTTTCTGAAAAATAGTCCTTTCGCTAAGCACAAGCCTCGCGCTAAGCACATCTCTATTCATGCGCTAAGTTGCGAGTCTCAAGCGCTTAGCACCCAACCCTTGCATCTAAGGCAGATTTGCTCCGCTAAGCTGGCCAAGGTTAAGCTAAGCTAACTTCAATTTGATCTGAATTCAGCTAAGCTTTAGCCTGATCGTTAAGCGATAGCTTATCCATGGCTAAGCGTGATCTATTGTCACCAAGCACAATTCCTTACGACCATAATTGAGGTCTAGGACGCTAAGCGCCAGTCATGGCAGCTAAGCGAGATTCATTACGGCAATGTGAGCGCTAAGTGAGTGCATCTCAGCTAAGCACATGCTCCTCTGTACTTAAGATGCATCATTTTAGCTAAGCTGGCCAGAGCCAGGCTTAGTGAGAGTTGCAGCTTTTCTAATCTGCAGACCTTGCTAAGCGGACTCACCCTCGCGCTAAGCTGAGTTTCTGTAAAAAAAATGATTTTGAATTTGAAACGTCGGCTAAGCGCGCGGATTCGCTAAGCAACAGGTCTTGAAAAACCAAACGTCTCTCTCGCTTAGCGAGACATTTCGCTAAGTGCAAGTGTCAAAAATCGCTTGGTTAAGTGTAACTTCAGGACATTGACAAGTGCTGAACGTACAGGACAACTGGAGAATTCAGCACAAACACCATTTTCTCTTTCTCCCTCTCTCATCCAATTTTGCATCTGCATTGTGTTTACTACATCAACAATTCAAGTAAGTTCCATACAATCTATTTCTCTGCTGGTTTGCTCAACCTTAGGTTAGACAACATTTAAAACTTGCTTCAGGAATTGTAGGACTGTAGTATATTTAGAAGTACTGAAAATTTTGGATTTTGTATAGGTTGTTTGATGTAGATTGTGTTATAAACTTTGCATGTGTGATTTGACTGTAAAGGCTCCAATGTTTGAAGAAAATGCACAGTGTTTTCTGCGTGTTTTCTGGAAAACACAATGAACTCGCTCAGCGAGCTTGCCGCGCTCAGCGAGCTCATCTATATTTGTTGCACATATGCATTTTATGGAAGACCTCACTGAGCGCGCCTATCACGCTGAGCGAGTGCATCAATGTTAGTTGAATTCTTCTGAAGAACTCGTTGAGCGCATTTATTGCACTAAGCGAGCTGACTTCGAAAGGATGAATGTTCATCTTCTTGATGAAGTATTGATGGCTAAGCGAGGCTAATTCGCTAAGCCTAGATAACTTAATCAGATGTTTTTGCTAATAGCTACGCGCTAAGCCACGAATCCCTAGGCTAAGCGAAATCTGTTGCGGCAAGTGCTGGCTAAGTGAGCCCTTTTTTGCTAAGCGGTATGTATATTGTTTTGTGAGGATCGCTAAGCGAATTCTATTTCGCTAAACGGCCTTTGTCTTTCTTTTAATTTGACTTTTGCAAATGTTCACATTCTTTTCTTGCAGATGGCATCGAGAAAGAGAGCAAGAACTGAAGACATCCCTTCATCTTCCAACCTACCTCCTCCGACAGCACCCATGGAACCAGATGCCCAACAAGCTCATCCCATAATTCCTGTGTTGCAAATCTTATTCAAGGGGCAGCTGATGATTGTATACAACCAGCAGGAGTTAGCTCACAACAGGCCAGTTGTATCCATGGAACAATTTCTAGAAAAGGTGGCCTGGCCTGAAGCTCAGCTTCCTCTGGGGAGGTCCCCCGAGGTTGTTCCTTCAAGTCTTATACCAGCAAGGATAGAGCCAAGACCAGCTGAGCCACAACCTCCGGTAGTAGATCCACCAACTTCTCCGGAGGTTGAGATACTATCTCCTCCACCTGCACCACCTTTGATAATCATTCCCAATGACTCAGCTGATGAAGTTGCTGCTCCTCCTGATTCACCATCGTGCTACCTAGAGGATGGTTCAGACTTTTCTAATTGGATGGACTGTTGAGGAAGTCGTGGTTCATCTTGACAAGAATGTGGATATTTTTTATGATTTTGTGCTTCTTTTGTTGCGCTTTTTGGTTTACTATTAGTATAGTTAGGTTTTTAGAAAAATATTTCTTTTTTGTTAATTTTGTGTAGGGGTAGCTTATTTGCTTAGCCTAAAGCATGTTGAACAGTTTAACTTAATTTTGAATGGTGTGACAGTGAAGTAGTTTACTTATTTTGTGAAAATGGTTGTATGTTGTATTTTGGATTGAGTGCATGATTGTGATGGAATTTATGTTTCTTATCATGAGTTTGAGCAAATGTGTATGTTAGACAAAGAAAGAACAAAAATGTGAACTTGCATTTAGAATTGTTAGTCAGTAGACAGATTGATTGTGAAAGAAAAGCTTGAACCAAAATCGGTGAGAGTGTGACCTTAAACTGTGAGTGAACGATTAGCTGTGAGTGATAATCTTTGCATGAATCTCTGAATTTTAGAATGAAATGTATAAATGAGGACATGATAGAGGCCATGATTGTACATACTCAAGCCTTTTGACCAAACAGCTTACCTTGAATGATAATTGCATCCTTTGCTCTCTTTTTGAGCTGAATGATATTGTTAAAAATTTGAACCCTAAATTTAAATAATTATCTCCTGATACCTTGTTTAGATTTTAGGAGAGCATATGGTTCAAGGAAAATTTACTCTAAATTTGGGGGAGGAAAGTCAATTAGAATGAAAAGAAAAAAGTTAAGGATCAACACACATAACAAATAAGTTGTATGTTAAAAAAAAGAAAGAAAAGAATAAATTATGCTGTTACAATAAGGTCAAAGGAAACTTAAAAGGAAAAGATAGTGAGAAAGCTACTTGTATAATACAAGACCATTGGGATAAGTCAAGGATTTGTGCTCTCTTAGAATCTAAGCCTTTGAATCCTAGAAAAACCAATGAACTTTTGTAGCCAAGCCTCACTACAAACCTGAGAAAGTCCTTCTGATTCTGTTTATACATTTTTTGACTTTATGGCCTGAGATGAAATTCAAAGATTGGACCTCTTGCTAGATGTTATTAATGAATAGCTTAAACACTTGTGCTTGAGTGAAACAGTAGCCGTGAGACTGTGGTTTAAGCTACTTTCCTTGATATCTGTCTTATGCCTAACTTCATCTATTTGTTCAGGTTACATTTTATTCTTCTCTTTGGATAACTGCATACCTTGTGAATGACAAGTGATGAGGGCATTTTACTCCATTCTCTTATCATGCAATCAGTCACTTTGTAGCATACACCTTCGTACATAGTCACTGCATGTCATTGTCACTTGAGGACAAGTGAGTTGTTCTCTTTTTGCTTGAGGACAAGCAAAACTGTAAATTTGGGGGAGTTGTTAGTCGGTGAAAATGACTAACTTTTGTGTATAAAACTTGTATAAATTGTATCAAACTCTCTTAATTTATGGTTATTTTGTAAGGTTATAAGTATTTTCTGTTAAGTATAGGTAATAAATACTTAGTATTTTCATTTTGTGTGTTTAATAATCATTTTCTCTCAATTTCAGGTTAATTAGGCAAGCTTTGGAAAAGGCTGTTTTCACCTTCTCGCTAAGCCAATCTGCTGACTTAGCGAGCATCCGCAAAGCGAAACACTCTTGGGCTAAGCACGAGGAAGAATCCAGAAGAAGATGAATTGTACAGGTTTTCTAAGTGCACCACTTCATCTCTCTAAGCGCACCGCTTCAATTCATCCGCTAAGCGAGAAAGGCGCGCTAAGCCAAAAATCACTAACGTGCGCTAAGCACACGAACACGAACAAGGCCACCTATTTAAGCCTGAAATCAGATTTTGTGAAGAGAGTTTGGACTGGGATTCAGAGCTTTTCATGTCTAGGGTTTCTAGAGAGAGAAAGGTCCAAGTTCCAGAGAGTTTTGAGAGATTTTGTTGTGTGAAGATCTACAGAGACCAGAGCTTGAAGCAAGAGCCGGTTTGAGAACTTGAGATGAGTTTGTGAGTGATTGTGAGATCCTAGAGGTGAAGGATACATCCTCACCACTTGTATTTTTGCAATCTTTCATCTTGTTCTTCTCTTTGTTGTTAAGAAGGCTTCCTGGTATGGAAAGCTAAATCCTCTGTTGGATCTTCCCTGTAGGTACCTGATGTAAATATATTTCTATCTATTTAATGATATTTTATGTGTTCTCTGTGCTATCTACTTTTCATTCCAGTATGCCTTTACCTTGATCACGTAGATGCATGCTTTGTTAGGGTCATTCAACAGTGGAAATTGGTCTGACTCTAAAGTCCTTGATAGTTCAGGGTTGAGTTGTTGTGCTTTCACAAGGAATCGGGGTGCGAAAGTCAGTTGGGTATGTGTGTCTTAATGTGGTCCTGGTTGAGTTTAGTCTTACAAGAGGAATCTGCGGATGAGGCTTGATCAGGACTAGGCTCAACTATCATGAGGAATCAGGGTTTAGTATCTCAGGAGATACCATAAGAACACATGAGCATTGTTAGATAGAGAATATCTTTTTAGCATTAGGCACCTATTAGGAAGACCAACGTGTTCTCAACTTGTTTTTACACATCATTTCTCTCGCGTGATTTTCTTTCTTTTTACATAGATAGTTTATACACTTGTTCATATTCACACATACTTTTACACAAAAGACGCTTATTTGCTGAGTTAGCTTACCAAATAACACAAGTTCCCCGAGTGTTCGATACTTAATTCTTAGCATTTTATACTACTTGTGTGATCCGGTGCACTTGCCGGAAGCCGAACAGTGGCATACAACTTGTTGAATCTCTCCTAGTACTTATTTAATCTCTCTTTAGGTTACTGCCTTATACCACAAATCTCTTTCGAAATGGATGCTATTGTGGACACAAAGAAGAATTTTTCTTAAAATCTTCTCTTCATATCTCCCCAAGAATTCATAGGATCTAGTTGAAGGCACAACTAGTTCATAGCCACACCATCCAGAAAGAATGAAAATGCTTTCATCTTTACATAATCCTCATGAATGTCCTATGGTCACACGGTGGAACACACTACATGAAACTCCTTAAGGTGCTTGTATAGATCCTCACCTACAAGCCATTAAACTTTGGTAGCAAATGGATTAGTCCAGATGATCGAGGCCATACCCGAATCAAATAAACATTAAAAATGCAGTATCTAGGAAGTGATCCTAGGTCGTCTCCCAACGAGCAATGGTCAACCAAACATTCATAACAGATAGTAATAAAACAGTAACGAATTGGGGGGGTTGTTTGTTTTTGTAAATTAAACAGCAAGAAAATTTGAATTAGAAAATAACAGAATTAAAACATGTTGTTTCCCTTGATTCACAAGCAAGTCTCTTATCCTAGGTTACGAGAATTTATCCTTAATCAGTTCAACCACTTAATCCAACCCTAAATTAAATTACTAAGCAAAAATTAACATAAGGCTGTCATTATGTGATTAAGCAACACATACACCAATTAATCATGAACGAAACTGATCATTAAGCATGAACGTAAATTAAGCACAGAGACAATTGATCAAGCACTAAGCATGCATGGGTTAATAGCAACAAATACAGAGTAATTGGTGAAGAGGAAAAACTGATCAGAATTCAATAGTAATAACAAAACCTCAAAGAGAGTTGTACTCGATCCTCAAGAGAAAACAACGTTGAAGACTTAGCCTTCCATTAATCAGTAGAAAACGAAATTGTAGATTGAAGCAGAAACGAAATTGTAGAAAACGAATTTTATTCTACATGAACAGTAAAAACTAGAATTCTAAAACCCTCGAATTATTTTCCTCTTCCAAAAACTCGCTAAACTAAACCCTGGTGCTGTTATAAAGATCCTCATCCCCAAAGCTTATAAATTTATTTTAAGTCCAAGCCCATAAACAAAATAAAATAAAATCTGGACAAGATAAGATAAGATTGGATGAAATAAAATCTGGACGAAATAAAATCTAGATGAAATAAAATCTGGATAAGATAAGATTTGATAAAATAAAATTGTCTGCTCTCTTCAAGTCCAAGCTCAATTTCGGATTCAAGCCCAATTGCTTATAATTCTCCTGAAATTAAATTAAAAACACAAAATTAGTCAAGTAGGCCTAAATGATAAAACTGCATGATTAATTTAACAATCAAGGCTAATCAGTAATTAAAATGGTGACAAAAAGGGTTAAGAAATAGGAGAAAATAATGACACATCACCAGACTCTAAACCTATGTCTCGGGAAATTGAATACATCATGGTTGACATACAACATCTAGTGCAATCAATTCCTTAAGAGTCTAGTTGTTATCAGCCATTGTATCAGCACTAAATTCAAACTTAGAATCACTAAAAGTAGAATTAAACTCACAAACTAAATCAGAAATCGAATCACTATGCACTTCACTATCATGCAGAACTGTAGTACTCCTACTATTTCTACTCAACCTATGAAATGTCTTATCTACCTTAGGATCATATGGATGCAAGTCACCTAGTTTGGACCTAGTCATACAAACTCATTGGTAACATAAATAAGAGACAACTACTCTACAAGGAGACTATTCACTATATTGACTAAAATGATACAAAAAAATAAAAAAAAATTGTCCCAAACAATTTATAAGAAATTTAGGAACACCACAATAAATATCCAAAATTCATTTTTTTATTTTTTTGTAATTTTTGGGGATTTTTAAGAATCATGAAAATAGAAAAAAATTGAAAAAGTGATATAAATCATCGAATTTGGCAAAAATAACCCCTAATTCTCGTGTTTGTTCCTCACATGGGAACCTTGATGTATGAATTTTTTTCTACATTCTGACCAATTTCCAAGCCATTTTGAGCTAGTTGCATGTGAAATTTGGCCAAAATGCCCTTGTGGCTAAAACTCCTACTTAGAGGTTGAATTTGTAAATTTTGACCCCAACCTAACGCCAAAGGGGTTACTTTTGCTCAAGATATAGGATAAACTTTGGACACCAAGTTGCATAGCTAAATTCCACAAGTCATTTCACCATTGTCGCGCACTATGCACAACTACACTACATAATACAAAACACTATCGCTTAATGTAGAACACTCTACTCCTCACACAGACTCTATAGAAAAAACATTAATAGAACAGTTGTAATATATCAAACAGTTAGTGGTGAACTTGTAGTATGGAAAAGGAAAATGTAGAAATTATGCTATATGCAATAGAATGCAGCAAAGTTTAAACTAGTTTGACAAATTTGTTTTTTTTTCATGTACAGATTCAAACCTACTACACTAACATCAATTGTACCTATACTACTAGCAAGTTACGAGTGAATTAAGGTTGGGACATAATGAATTATGTCCCTGACAATGACACTAGTTTCATAATGATGCCAAATCGTCTCAAAACAAACTAGGATTCCAACAACTCTACAGTATAAGAATAACCTAGGTTGACTCAGAGACAAAATCCAATTAGGTTCCAACTACAATCCAATTATAAATTAGAACAAGGGATTTCATCGAGCAGTTTCCAGACAATTAAAATTCAGAAACATTATCACAAGATTTATAGGATTATGAAACAGATTTAAAGAGCATCAATCCAATTCACCAAATCCAAGCAATTCGAATTATCACAGTTTTCTAAAGATGGTAATCCTATTATGAAAGTTCAGTCAATCTAATTAGACTTAATTTAATCAAACTAATCCCTAATTAAATTGAGATCACAAATAAGATTGAAGTATCATCCAATTAATTTGTAATTAGGATTCTAATTAGGAAATTAATCAATTACCTAATTCATTTCCAATCCAATACACATTCAAAATCATGAATACGAAAATAGAATTAGAGAAAAGGATGAACATTCACAACAGAATTCAAAAATGTTAACCAGAACTAAAAATTCATCATTGCTTGAGCTGGATCCTTGGATTGACTAGTTGTTTAGCCATCCATAGTCATCACCAATGGAAGAACAGTGAAAATTGCACAAGAGAAGAGAAGAACAGAGTTGAAGAGATGAATAAATATGAATGTAACGACCCGCCTCATCGCTACGGTATCCACACTCTAATATTCGATAATTTCAATTTTTATAAAAAGAACTCCCTTAATTTTTTATTATGAAAATAGAAGTGATTTTGTCACAACATAAATTCATCCAACAACACGCCATTACTTAAGTGAATATGCATAATTACATAGAAATAATAATTCGGTACATGTCATACACATAACGAAAATTAAATATGTTCATATATATATAATTAAAATTCCAGTTTTACATCTTTAACTCAACAAAATAAAACTTAAAAACCAACTACGAAGGAGTTGATTACAAAACACAACTCTCTCCCAAAATAACGCCAACGTCATCACGTCGGCTTGGCGGCTCCTCACCAGAATCTTACTCCCTACACCCTGCCACTGTCATTCTGCTCCCACGAACAAGGTTCGTGATCATCACAAGTATCAACCACATGATACAAAATTGCAAGGGTGAGTTTATTATAAAAAAAACCAATACCAATTCCAAATAACCACAATTAGTAAGGAACATATGCAAACATGATAAGCATACACAACAATCATTATTCAACACTCATATCCAACAAATATTCATCATTCACATCCAACAATTACTCATCATCCATCCATAGACCCAATCAAGACTGCACAAAATGATGCATGCACCTGACTCAACACTCAGATGCAATGTGGTACGTACCAACAACAACCAAACCTCAGGAAATAGCCTAAGCGTTTCCACACGACACTCTCACTTAGGGAACTGTGCTGAGTTTGTCGAGACCACCCGGTTGTGCACGTAACAGCCCCCCTCCCATAGGTGATCAGCCTGGGAGCCCAAAGGTGTTCCCTTCCAGGTGACAGCCCCCTAGTACAAAGTACACTTGACCACAGTTACTCTATTTCCTGTGTCGTATGAGCTATGATCATGGCCAAAAGTAAGTGCCAAAGACCATGGACCAATTAAAGCGCCTAAGCATCCCCTCAGAAATGCTTAGATTCTCTAACCACGCTAGTTACCCACGTCTGGGCCATCCGACAAGGTCAGTGCACTCTACCCCCCATGACATACACTTCATACGACGTATGATCGTGGCCAAAAGCTAGTGCCAAAGACCCTGGAAGGTCAGTGCACAGTGCCCACCACGATCATACACAACATCCAACGTATGAACGTGGCCAAAAGCTAGTGCCAAAGACCCTGAAAGGTCAGTGCACAGTGCCCCCCACGAACATACACAACATGCACATGCCAATGCATTTCCAACATCAATCAACAAATCGTATTTCCATGTCATTCACAACATAAATATCATCTCATCTCAATGACGTTATCAACAACAACAACAACCTCATTTCATATTCACATATTCATCAATAATAACAATTCATGTTGACATGGTCTTTATTAACAACATCATCTCAAATCAATATCATCATAATTATCATTATCATCACATATCAATTTAAATCCTCAATAACAACATCAACAACAATTCAAACAAACACAACAATATCATTTCCACACGCACGGTCTTCAAACAACACATTTCAAACAACCAAAACAATATCATTCATCACAATACATATATATATCACATCCCATTAGTTAAAACGTAATTTTCTTTGAAGAAAAATCAGCATGCAACAGGGACAGGCAGATATCCTTATAGCTAGGTTCCCTGACCCTAACTATGGTGTTAAAACGGTAAATTTTATAATAAACTCCCCTCACCTATTGTAAGCTCCCCACCGGGTTCCTCTTTGCGTCACTTAGAGGTCTCTTTCTCGTTCATGCTTGTCGGTCCAACACAAGTCTCTATTCGTCAAAGCAAAGGCTGAAATGTTTAAATAAGAGATGCTCTCGGGAACGGAAGCTTCTAGCACACTCCAGACATCTTCTCAAAGATCCCAACGGTGAGATCATGGACAATTGTCTTGTGAAGTTGCAAACCAAATTTCGAGAAGATCCAACGGTTAAAGAGGGCTGGGCAGCATTTTTACCGAGGCAGCTACATATAGTTTTCTCTAGAAGCTTCATTAAGAGGCTTCCTCCAGAAGCTTCCTCGTGACTTCTTTGAGAAGCTTTCTCAAGAGGCTTCTTTGAGAAGCTAGATCCTTATCTATCCACACCCCTCTATTAACTAAATTAACTTCCTTAAAAATAATTACGGATGAAAATAACGCAACAAATAATCAAACATCAAACATAATTACTAATAATATATATATATATATATATATATATATATATATGTATATATCAGGGTGTTACAAAGAACAAGTGAGAGAAAAAGATGAAGAAGAATTTGATCTAAAACTTACACTTGAAGTTTTTAAAAATGTGTTTTGTACAAAATGACTCTAACTAACTAACTAACTCTGAAAATACACTAAGTAGACTAATATACTCTAACTAATCCGAAGTAATGGGAGGGCTTAGATTAGGCCCACCTAATCTTTAATTAAGCTAATTACATAATGCGGAGGCCTAAAATTCGCAGCCCAAAATCCAAGTGCAAAGGCTCTAACTTCCAAGCCCAAAATGACTTTCAAAATAGAAGAATTAGCCGAAGTAAGCACAAAGTCCAAAAATAAGCAACAATTATCGATTAAGCCCAATCATTTACCTAAGACCAAAACATAATTAATGTGAGAAAATAATAGTCAAAGAAGGTCAAATAGGCTAAGCAGTATAGGAAAATAATAAAGTAAAAATGCTTTATCAGTCATACTGACTTTGTTGCCAATTCACGTAACATAAGAGTGGATTGGCTAGTGATTGATTTAATCCCTTTAGAACCACGAGTATGAAGCACAATACTTGGCCAGTGGTATTGATACCATATAACTTTCCACCTTGGAGGTGCATGAAGGTTGGGTATTCTATGTTATCTTTATTAATTCTTTTACCGCAATCACCAGGGAATGACATTGATGTGTACCTCCAACCATTGATTAAAGAGTTGAAGGTGTTATGGGATTTAGGAGTAGAAACATATTATGCATCACTAAATCAAACTTTCCGAATGTGATCAGCTCTACTGTGGACTATTAGTGACACTAATTTTGTTTTCTTGAAAGGGTGGAGTACAAAAAGGAAATTAGCATGTCCTTGTTGTAATTTTGACACTAATTTTGTTTTCTTGAAAAACAGTTATAAGATGTGTTATATGGATCATCGTGTTCTTTGGTCTATGGATCACAAATATAGATCAAAGGCAAGGGCTTTTATGGGAAAAAATGTAGGCCTCCACCAGCTTTGTTAGAAGGGGAAGACATCTTAGAGTTGTTAAAGGACTTCATCAGTGTGTTTGGTAAGAATAAAAAACAAATAAAAGGTTCAGTGAAGAAAAGATCAATTTTTTAGTATCATATTGGAAGCACAATACATTACGTCATAACCTTGACCTGATGCACATAGAGAAAAATGTATTTATAGTATAATTGGGACTTTGTTGGATATCAAAGGAAAGACAAAAGATCATGAGAATGCTCATCTTGAGAAGACTATTTAATGTTGGGTATTAGAAAGAAACTTCACCCCAAAGAGATAAATCAAGGTAAAGATTTAATGTTGGGTAAAGCTTGTTTTTCAATGATTGAACGTGAGAAGACTATTTTTTGTGGTGTTTTGAAGAATGCAAAGCTACCAGATGGTTGAGCTTCGAACATTTCAAGATGTGTTAACCTTGATGAAAGAAAAGTTATTGGCTACAAGAGTCATGATGAACATTTCGTGTTGCATTACTTACTCCAAGTAGCTATCATAGGTACATTGTCTAACAAGATTGTCCACCCATTAATTCATCTTTGTTCATTTTTCATTGTTTATGTCAAAAAGTTATTGAAATAGAAGATTTGAATATCTTGCAATCTGAGATTATAGAAACACTTTGTCAATTAGAAATAAATTTTCCCCCTAGTTTCTTTGTTGTAATGGTTCATTTGCCTATACATCTTGTGAATGAGCTAAGATTGCGAGGGTCAGTTCAATTTCGGTGGATGTACTTTCTAGAAAGATATTTGGCTAAATTGAAGAGTTATGTTTGTAATAAAAGTCATCTTGAAGGTTCTATTTCTGAGGGATACTTGGTTGAAGAATGTTTGGTAATGTGTTCGCGATACTTGCATAGTGGTGTGGAAACAAGACTAAACCGAATGACAAGTTATCTCAATGAACTTGAAAGTCTAAGTTTTTTTCTAGCATTGGCAATCCTATTGGAGGAAAGAAAAAGGGTGAAGCAATTTCTTTGGATTCCAAGTCAAGGATTCAAATCCATTGTTACATCTTGTTCAATTATGACAATGTCCAGGATTTCATTAGGTAAATAAATTTACTTGCAAGTTTTCACTACCTAAAGGAATTGTTTTAAAATTATTTTACAAATTTAATTTTAATTGTAGAGAGCATGAAAATGAAAATGCAAATCTCAAAAAAAGAAAAAGGTGGAGTGAAGACAAGAGTCAAGGGCAAGTTTTTGCTAAATGGTTCAAAAAAAGCATGTTTTGTTGGGAGATTTTTTTTACCACCATAAGGAGCTATCTAGAGGCCAAATAAAGTGGCATGACATTTTTCTGGGTATATCATTAATGGTTATAGGTTCCATACAAAAGAACATGATGCTAGACGTAAAACACAAAATAGTGGTGTGACACTTGAGTCGGTGACCAAAAGCTATGCAAATTCCAAGGATGAAAACCCAATAACAAGGCTTGTAATTTACTATGGAAGAATTACTTAAATAATTGAGGTGGATTATTATGATAATTTCACATTTGTGCTATTTAGATGTGATTGGTTTGAAGTCAAAGAGGACAAGTATGGGTTGATTTGAAGTCAATATCCTTTCAACACAAATAAGAACTATGTCGTGAAGACTTTTCCGAGGGATTTTTTTAATATGAAAGAGCAATCAGATTCAAATGTCCAGCAATCAAATCAAAGTGAACCCTCAGATCATGTTGTAAATCTAGCTATGGATGATGAAAATTATGAAGTTGAATTGGTTAGAAGTGACTTGCCACTAACAGTTTTTGAAAAACCACCTGTTAGAAAGAAAATAGGACTTCAAGATGATTTTGATTCTGATTTTGAATTATACTTAGTCGGACTAATTTATTGTTTGTTGGATAGATTATATGGTATGTTGTAATCTATGCATGACTTTCATTGCTGTAAATTCTCATTAAATTTTGTTCATATGTATATGAACATCAATGTTAATGTGTATAAATTACATTTTAACAATGCAGATAGTGTTTCCTTTTTTTCATTTGGACTCTTTTCCAACTTGCATTGACTCTGTATAAATTACATTTTAACAATGCAGATAGTGTTTCCTTTTTTTCATTTGGACTCTTTTCCAACTTGCATTGACTCTTTTCCAAATAATTTATTTATGGGTTAAATATGTTTTTCATCCTTAAACTTTTCAAGATTTATGGTTTCCTACACTTTTT